>NC_080539.1:296646015-297246015 GCF_028640845.1 Ahaetulla prasina | reverse complement strand
AGAGCAGCCTTGCTAGCATACCTTGTGGAGTATTTGTATTTCTGTGAACATACAGCCAATCACTTTCTAGGCTTAGTTTTTTCTGTGTGCTTAGTTTCAACAAAAATCTTTGAAGGAAAAAGTAAAAGGATGCAACTCAAAGCTTTCAGGAGGCTTCTGGTCACATTTTGCTGAACCTACTTGGCCATGCTTGAGGAGAGAGCATGTGTTCATTGACTTGAGTAGCTTCAGCAGAAAACACTTGAACTACACGTTTTCCTGATTGTAGCTGCATTTTTGCCCTGGCACTTAACTGCTTTTTCCTTCCTGTGTGATTATCAGCCTTTGTCTGCAGTGAGAATTTAATCAAAGTTGGTGTTGTATTTTGTTAAACCTTTGCATGCTTAGTTTTTTGTAACTACAATCTCCTCAGCAAAATGTGAGTTTTTGTTTTTGTTTTGTTTTTCTTTTAAAATTTCAAATAATGCCCCTGTAAACGTTTTGCATGTTTCCTGCTGTGTTCTTCACAATCCTGTATATATATACACACCCTTCACCTCTGTTTTCTATAGTTGGTGCAAAAACTGAGCAATTTATTAGGTTTCAAAGCTGTCCTTCTTTGGATGCCAGACTTGTGATCATATGTCATGTAAGGACATCTCCTGTGCATTTAGACTGCTTTACACAGTATCTGCACCTTGCTCTATTATCACAGCTATGGAAAGGTCTCAGGGGCTTGATTGCACTGTTCAGATGGTCATGGTGGCAGCGGCAGGGATACAAGTTTAACAGAAAGATGTGGGATGTTTGCGTAATACTGCTTCTGAAATCCAACAGAGCTCAGGCTCTTTTGGGGTAGCCTTAATTTGTACCTCTTGTTTAATATGCGACTTGCTTTGTGAAATTTTAACACCATTGACTCTCAGTGAATGGAAGCTTGATTGCTCTCCAGTTCTTACACTTGAAATAGCATGTCGTATATATCCCATAGAAGGAATCTGTAAGCCTAGGCACAAAACTGCTGGCTCTTTTCTCCAAGTGACAAGCACAATATAACAGCACGTTGGCTGTTACCTGAACAGGGTACCAACCCCGGCTCCTTTTCTCAGGGGCCTTAGCTGGGGGAATCTCCTCTCTGGAGAATTTTTTTAAAAAGTTTTGTTCTTTAATTGGGTTAGGAGACATGCAGTTTTCTTTACTTTTCTTTTTTTTCCTTTTCCTTTTTTTTTCTTTTTTCTGGCCTGATGAAGAAATAGGACAGATTATCCTTCTCTGGGAAACATGCTTCAGCTTTGCTGCACATATGATCTGCTTTGGAAGCTGAGATATAGTCCAGGGGCTTCACAGCACCTGTAAAAAGTCCTGTGGTAAGGACTAAGCACAAGGGGCAACGGGGTGGAGGAGAAGCTATGAAGGAATTTTAACAGGAGGAAGGAATGTGAAACAAAACATTTGGAGAGTAGAAACATGTAAGAGACCTATCTAGGCCTTAGGAAGCTTTCACTCTATTGTTGGCAAAAACCAGCTGCCAACTCTCTTGCTGGATGGGTAATCTCTCTCCGTATTTGTTTTTCTCTCAACCTTGTGATCAGCATCTCTAAGGATGAGAGTGACTTGAAAGGGGATATATCATTGCATTATTTGGGGTACAGCTGTGAGATGATTGACCTTAGGCTCACAGTCACAATGCACAGGGGTGTCTGATGGCAGGGAAGTCAAGGCCTTGCAGTGTATTAATTAATTTTGCCAATACATTTCTTTATAATGCGCATACAGTTTCATGAGAAACTCTGGAGAATCCTGTGGTAAAAAAAAAAATCTCTGGAGAAAACCAAAATGCCAAACATTAGATGTTCCTTTCCTTTCTTTCCTTTGATTGTTTTAATAATTCTGTGGTGGTTTTAATGGATTTGAGACAGTAAAGCAGCAGCTGCCTTTTATTTCTAGCTGCTTTTTGTGAATAATTAAAAAAAAAAAGAAAATTTACATTTTGGAAAAAAAAACCTGTGGGCTTTTTTATTGGTACAAACATTGTATTTAACACTAGGGGTTTTGTACAGTTTTTTGCCTTTTCTACTAGAAAACAATGTAAAGTGATTCACAAATGTGACAAGAAAACAAATTGCCACTATGACCAAATGTAGAATCTGTTCTGCAGTTTAACAGGATTTAATCAATTCAAAGTCGTGATTCTGTTGTAGCAATGCTTTTCTTTACCCTGTTTGAACTGTTCCTTTTTCTTGTTTGATTTGCAAAACAAAATGTCTTTTTTGTGTGAAATTGTGTTGTACTCTGTAGAAAATTATGGATTTTACTTTAGTGGTTAAAAAAGAAGCACATGTTGCTTTTCTGATCACGGAGTTTGTGTAGTGGATTTAAAAAATGAAAGTTTTGTTACAAGTTTGGAACGAGCGAGTATGTATTAAGGAATTTTCTTCCTTTGTGTGTGGTTTCTTTTTGTCCCACTGGGGAACTTAAAGCTGTTTTAATTGCACAGACACACAGACAAGAAGTCATTTTGTATATGCCAAGTGTGGTATCTCCCTTTGTTTATTTGCTATTAAACTGTTTGAGAAGAAATTTCTGTGTCATCCTTGTATTTACTTATATAGAACAGGTATATTGGTATCCGGGTATTTGAAAAAAGTGTTGCTTAGTCTAAACATAGGAGAAGGTGGAATATATACATCAACTTTTCTGTCACTGGCATGCTGCTTCCCAAATATAAAAGCTCACCTTTTTCCCCTCTCTTAATTTAAATTATTTTTCTGAGCATTTCATTTTAAGGTTTATTTTCTATCCTTGACGTAAATTGGCTGGGCCAGTTTCATCAACGATTTTTCTGGTAGGCAAATATACACGAGGAATAGTTTATTATACAAAAATGCTTCTCCATTCAGTTTTTTTCTGCTAAGTTTATCTTGGGAAAGCTGCCACATTTTTAAAGTATAAAAATAAACAATATAGTTAGTCTTTTAGATTCTTTCTTCTAATTCCTGCAACTGTGTTTGCATCTTTAATGCCCTTGCAAAACTTCAACACTTTCTATTATAACTTTATTATAAGTATTTATATTGAATATAGATTATAATTATTTGTACTACAAACAAATCTTAAGACCTATATTGCAGGATGCATTTCTTCAAATTGTTTTTACTTTTTACCATACCAAATAAAGGAAGCAAAATCCTACAAGATAAGATTGTGAGGTTTAAAAGTCAGCTAATTGGCATTTTTTAAAACTTTTACCTTCTAAATAAGCACTAAATTCTACCACCTAATAAATACTAGTAATTGGATTTTTCCTTAGATCAAGTTAAAATGAGAAACATTTGTCCTTATAATAATGTTTAATGATGTACATGAACCATTTCTGCTATATATTTTTCCTGCTAGAATAATCTCTATAAATGATTTTGGAAATGTTTTGAATGGCTTAATTTCAAATGTATGGGGTGAGTATATAGTCATCATTGTGCCCTCTGTTGCACCATTACAAAATTCTGCATCACCTGTTTTGTGGTACATTAAACAACAGAAAATTGAAAAGCTATTTTGAAGTCATTTGTAAAGCATGAGTGAAAGACGAAGGAAACACTTGAACAATCAATTTGACATTGATAAAAATGGTTGTAAGCATCATTATATTTCTTATATGTTAATACTAAAGTGAAACCAGTGTTGAATGAGGTTAAGAATTGTGTAAGAAAGACCTCTGCTATTGGTTTTTTATTATCTCCCCCAACTACAAGTTCAAAAATCTAATCTTTAGGTAAACCATAGACACACTTCCAGATTTCCTGTGTTTTTGAATGAAAGGTGATGCTCAGGCAAAGTCAGAACAGGAACACAAGTCCCTTAAAACATAATCTGGTTATTAAATGAACCTTCATGATTTTTAATTCCAGCCTGATCTAGTAGGCTGTGCCATTCTTGAATTCTAATAAATAATTCAAGAACTAAAAATTTGATTCCACTGAAATCCCAGCAACACTACTTAAGTATTTGTCATATTCTGAAATAAACCATTTTCCATATGATTCAATTGGCATTACGAATTTAGACAGAGATGTATCTGATTGGGAATTGGATTCTCATGCATTTTACAAGTATTTACATAGCTACTAAATTTCAGCTCTTCCCAAAGTTTTTGTTAGGTACAGTTGCCCCCAAAAAATCATGGCATTTTATCACATACCAACTGTCTAGCCTGGTCCTCACTTGCAACGAAATGAGATAACAGTGAATTGAACTGCAGATGAAGGAATTTCTGGTTTTTAATTCTATAATATAATGTTTTTATGAGAAGTTTTTATTGATACTATTTTTTTTAATACAGAGAAGTATTGAAAACCAATTATTTCTAATCTGGGATATAATCTCATGCTGCATGCTTAGAGTAGTTAAAAGCATTTCTAAATAGATTATGTTAGAATTAAATGTTTAAAATAGACAAATTTCACATTCCTAATTGGCTCTGAGGATTGAGCTATATACTGCAAGGGAGTAATACATTCCAAGAGAATTTTTTTTTTCTTTCCTCTCATCTCAAAAATAAAACATTGCAGTGGCAGTTTTAGAGTACTGACTTACACAGGTGTCTTAACTGTCTTAGCCCTTCTCTACAGCTACTGATGTTTGAAACTGAAAAGGAGCTTTGATTGCCAGCTGACATATAGCAGAACATATGTCAGCTGACATATGGCAGAAATCTTTTTTTTTAACCACATACAGGTGAAGTTATTTGATTCCTGCAGGTAAGCTGCTCTTTCAATACACTGCAGAAAAAGTTAATAAAAAGTTTAAAATACAGCATTATCACTAACATAAATTTGTGCATAAATCTGATTCCCATTCTGTCTCCCAGAATCAGTGCACTATGTACTGGGACTGTTACCTAAGAAATTTTGAAGGGTGATTCCAATAAATCACTGGATTTCCTTGCTGCCCCAGATATCATATCATATATTCTGAGTGACTCACTATAAAAATAGAGAAACACATAAAGCAGCATTTCAGCATAAAATCCAATAAAGTTAAAATTACAGCAACTACATAGATACATTTTAGGTGATTAGAAATGCCCAAACAGGGAGGCGGACTTAAGATGGGGTTAGATTTGCATTGTTGCACAGCCATTAGAGCAGGAGTCCCCGGCCCCATTCCATGGACCAGCACTGGGCCACAGCATGACAGAAACCGGACTGCAAACAAAATGGGGTATAGGCAGCATGGAAAACCATGCCCCCTCTGGTCCATGGAAACTACACGAAACTGGTGCCTAGTGCTCAAAAGCTTGTGGGAGGTCATACTAGAGAACCAGGACTGACCCCACCACACCCCTCCCAGGCTCCATGGAACCTTATCTATCATTTCCCAAGAGAAGGCAAGCAATCTGAGGAGATTGCTGTATAATAAGCAGAATGTAATTAGCTTGAACTCTACATGTGTGGATTTGGCTGCTTGTACTTGACAGCATTGTTTCTTACAACCGCTTTGTAAATCTGGCAGAGAAGGATCCCATTCCTCAAAAAATGGGCAGTTATCTTATTCTTCCTTAGGGCTACAGCAACATCCCTTCTGAGTATGGGCAGAATCAAAAAGTACATGGTCATGAAGGTAATAAGGATGCAAGCCATAAACCACAGGTATTCTAAGTCATCCCCAGCATTTTGTACTTTGAAAGCTTTTAATAACTAGTGTCATATCGTAGCATAGCTGCTTCTTTGCTAAAATAGTTTTCAACTGGACAGTTAGATTTTTAAACAATTGTAATTTCCCTACATTGTAAAGGGCAGCTCCAAGTAGAACACACAGTAATCAAGGGTGGACTGATAAGGGTATGATTGACTGTTACGCAGGTCTCACATTCCACCACAAGCAAAGGTGGTTGGTGTACTAGATGAAACTCAGTAAAGGTCTTGCTGTCCATGTTTGTACTTGCTTTCAAACAGGATCTTGAATCCAAGAGAAACCCACTGCTCCATCTGATGGAGTTTGACCCAATCTAAAATCAGTGTTGAAACTGACACGAAGCCAAATGACTTCTGGACCTACAGCTTTTTTATTTTTATTTATTTTTATTTGGGGGGGGGGCTTTGCTGGCTGGGAAATTCTGGGAGTTGAAGTCCGCCAGGCTTAAAGTTGACAAGGTTGGAGACCCCTGATTTATAATTGAATCTGTTTCATCCCATTGAGTCTCTCACAGCTTCCATACACCAGATTAGGATTCCCACTGGGGCTCCTGCTTAACCAAGAAGTAGAGATGCATATCTGGCAACAGTTGCCTGTTCTTTCTCTGATATTTCCAATAAAACCCCCCAGGAGACTGAGCTAATACAATGTGAAGCTCTCCATTTCCTTGGCTTCCACGGGTTCAAAAGAATGCTAGGTGACTTCACAAGAGATTGCCTCAGTCACCTCATTGGTTTCTGCCCATGATGTGTCCAACTCACATGAGCAATTTTATCCAGAAAACACCTAGTAAGTCACAGTGGCTTTTAAATCTGCCAGTAGATTCAAAGATACTGTATGAATATTACTTTTCTAATCCCTTCCATTCCATGCATCAATGTTTGTCATAGATCCCTTTTTAAAAATTTCTTCCTAGTTCCCTTTTCCTTTTCTTCCTTTATGCTTCCATGTGTCATATATTCTTATGTTCATTTCTACACGTTCTGTTCCCCCAAAAAAATCAGAAATAGCAATGAGGTAGCCATAAAGTATCTAGCTTCTCACACAGCCTCTTTCATTCTGAAAATAACGTTTTTTGGGCCCACATTTTCAGAAAGAGCTGATTGCAATTCAGCCGTTGGAATAAATGCTGTCTTAAGAAAATGGCACCCTTTTTTTCACATTATAGAGTAAGATACACCACGCTAGGATGGGGTTTTAGGATGAGAACTGGCAGGTGACTTGACACAGAGAGAACAGCGGAAATACTTTAAGCTAGAATAATGAAAATTGACAAGCAGGAGTCCTTCAGCTGTTCCTCTTTCTTCCCCCAATCCTCGGTTGCCAAGAAACAGCCTGCTTGCTTCTTCTCTCTCTCAAACCATTATTTATCTCTCATGGTCTCCCAAAAGTAGTTTCTTAACTAAAAAATCTCCCAGGGGTTTCAACTTTCCTTGTAAAGTAGATAGAACAATCTCCTGGTTGTTTTTGATTGTTCCTTTTTGCATTTTTAACAGTCGTATAGCATTCTGTTTTTAAAACAAAAATCAGATTGTCAAAACTGAAATAAAATAGTGTATATAAAATGTTTGTTTCTAGCTCTATCTAGTGACCATCTCACTAGAAATAATTCTGGTGATTTATTTTTTTCCCCTGTTAATTGGTTGAAGAAAAGTTTTCTCCTTTTAAAGCTCTGAAACGTCATCTCCAACCTCCCTTCATTTTGCGTTTGCCACTATACATGAACTCGTTGAAGAAAGGCTCCATTTGGCCTCTCTGATGTATTTATATAAAGGCAGTGCAGAGGGAAGGAGATTGGTTGCTCCGGCTCGCTTTCTGACCTTGGGGGTTACCAAGTCTGACATTCCTGTGAGATCACATGGCAAGGATTGGCAGGCACAGCTGTCCCCAGTGGAAGGGAGGGGCTTGGGAGGGTCCATTCCGATTGAATTTCACTCCAGCCACTTAGGCTCTTTCCTGCTTTCCTTGCTGTGCTTTTCTTGTCTTCCACTTTGTTTGTGGCCTGGCTTGTAGAAAGCTCTGATAGGATAGCAACACGGAGGATGCTATTCTAGAAGATCAGGGTGGTTGCTTTAACATTTGGGTGGGCCTTTCTTTCCCATCTCCGATTGACATTCCTCCAGGCTGAGCCATTAGAGATTCCGGTGGGCCCTGAGAGTTGGCACCATGCAGTCCATCCTCCTGTTTTAGCACCAACTTCACTGTAATTGTTTCTTTTAGCCCATCTAATACAGCCACTCCGACAGGTCTACTCTTCTGACAAGTTGGTATATGCAGCTCCGGAGCACGAAGAAGATGGGACAGGACCAGACCAAGCAGCAGATAGAAAAAGGACTCCAATTGTATCAGTCCAGTCAGACAGAAAAGGCCCTTCAAGTCTGGTTGCGGGTTTTGGAAAAGAGCACAGATGCAGCTGGCAGGTTTCGAGTTCTGGGATGCCTCATCACTGCTCACTCGGAGATGGGCAGGTACAAAGATATGTTAAAGGTAAAGCATTCTGATTGGCTGCATGTCTTTTGCTATGGTACAGAGAGGGTGGTGGGTAGAAAAGTAGGGCTCCAGATTACAGTTCAGGGATAACCAAACGGCAAACGTAGCAGTGGTTGGGATTCTTTTAAAATAGCAGATCCTGAAGCCCTGCCAAATTCTTACCTTTGAAAATCGCCACTCTGCATTTCCACCTGCAGTCCTAGACCTAATGAGCAATCTAAAAGTTTCTCATCTGCAGGATTAAGTATGTTGGGTGTTACAGCGTTAGCCATTTGCATGTGTACCTGGGGGTTGTGTGGTTTTGCAAAGCTGAGACGCCGTATGCTGTGGCCCTCCTTTATTTTGTAGAATTGTCAGCTGTATAAAATAACTGTAGATTAAACAATACCGTATATGTGTGTGCAGGTGTGTGTGTACACAAACACATATACACACACAGTTTATACTGTGTTGCTAGTGAAGGTAGCTTCCAAATGGCACATCATTAGATTTTTCAGCATTATTTAATTGAATAGAACATTCTCTTTTTTTCTGTTCAAAATAACTACTTTCACAATGTGATGGTTGGCGTAGAAGCCACCCAGATCTCTTTTCAGAGTGAGATGGGTAGCATATAAATCTAATAAATAAATGAATAGATTCGCTGAGAAGTTGTTTTCTATTAAATGTTGGTTGGAAAAACTTAAATTCAAGATCTTTTTAATTTTGAATAAATGCTGCAGAAATCAATCATCATTTTCAATATACATTGCCTTTAATTCAAAAGACTTTTCTTTTCAATTATTTCTGTTCGAGGGGTGAGGAGGAGTTTTACAAGACGATCCAGAGTTGAGACAATTTTCCTGTTCTCGATTCATTACCTTGTGGATGCAACTTTAGATCTTCTGAAAAGTAGGAAAGAGAAACCTGTGGAAAATCTAATGTAGAATTGAGTTAGAACCCTTAACCCCCAACACCACTGGTGTTATACAGTGTACAGACTTAAAACAGTTCATTTAGTGACTGTTTGAAGTTACAATGAAACTGGAAGAAAGTAACTTATGGCCGTTTTACACACAACCATTGCAGCATCTCCATGTGGTTGCAGTGTCCTAGTGTCATATGATCACCTTTTGCGATCTTCTGACAAGCAAAATTAATGGGAAAGCCAGATTCACTTAACAATCATATTACTAATTTAACAATGGTGGCAAGCAAGGTCGTAAAATGGGGCAAAATTCACTTAACAAATGTCTCGGTTAGCAACCAAAATTTTGGGCTCAGTTGTGGTGGTAAATCGAGGACTACCTGTATTTGTAGTTTAGAAACATACCCATACCCATATACAGTCTGCTATATTTAATATTGTACAATTTGGGTTGCAAATGTTTTAAGAAATTTATTAAGGGATCAAGGCAAGACTGATAAACCTGTGAGCTTTCAGTTAAGGTATATTTGTGTTAATGATGAAAATATTGAGGAACAATATTTCTTGCAGATATAGTAGTAACTTGGTTGTAGAGCAGGGTTTAGGATTTAAATCTACATCCAAATGGGATCTATAACCATTAAACGAAAAAGAGAGGTTCAACTACTTTTGGAGGGACTGACTGGAGCAGGGGTGTCAAACTGATGTCGTCAGGGGAACGTCACATGACATATCGGTACCTTTTTCCCCTTCACTAAACAGGGTGTGAGTGTGGCCAGTGCATAATGCATTCGGCCCATGGGCCGGGAATTTGACAGCCCTGGACTAGAGATTTCTAACGTTAATTCTTTAGTTTATGGGGAAAAAATTTTAAACTAATCATGAAAGATCATGCATAGGACAAAAGAATAGAGTGTTGTTATAACAGCTGATAGCATATGCTGATTGGATGATAGGAAAAAAAAACACTTTATAAGGAAGAAGAGTTTATCCATCCACTGATATTTTGAGGAGTATTGCAAATTTGTATTATTAGGTTTTCAGGCCAGTGTTTAAAATCCTCCACTCTCTTTGTTAATAAGATGTTACAAAAATCAGGCTGGGGAGAGGAATAAAAGACATAATGCTGAAGTCAGTAAATCTGTTTGTTCATAAATTGTAATGTAAGTTCCATAAATTCACAGTAGTTTGAACCTGATGTGTTGATCTGACTCCTCTCCAGACTGTTAGGATAAAGCCCATGGATGGTGTTTTTGAAAACACAATATGCAAGTAGATATTCTTTCAGATGTTTTGTATTCAGAGGGACTGTATTCAGAGTATCCATTCAGCTTTTATAAGATTTAAATTGATAATGTATTAAAGTAGTTTGGTTAAAATGGTAGCAATCGAAGGAAAAAAATCAGCTGGGATCTGAAAGGGATTTTCCAATTATTATAATTTATTTTTATCCTGATTTCCTCCAAAGAGCTCAAGTGAAATTTGTTCTGTGAACTCCATTGCCAGTTGAGTATTTCAGTCCATATCTCCACAGTTCTGGTTATAACAGTACTTTCTGTGTTGAATTAGCTCTTTAGTCTATTCTGGCAGAATTCATCACAGACAATTTGCTTAGTAGTGCTGTGCAAAGCATTTGAAAGAGGCCCTTTGCAAAGCACATCCCAAAGAATATGGCTAGTTTAACACTTTGCACACAGGTACCCTGCTAGTACTGACTCATATGCAAAATGTCTGTTTTGAATGCTTTGCACAGCCCTGTTGTTCAGGAACTGATTTACAAAATATGTTTTATCTATAGATAGATAGATAGATAGATAGATAGATAGATAGATAGATAGATAGATACATACATACATACATACATACATACATACATACATACATACATACATACAGTATATAGCAATAGCATTTAGACTTACATACTGCTTCACAGTGCTTTACAGCCCTCTGTAAGCGGTTTACATAGTCAATATATTGCCCCCAACAGTCTGGGTCCTCATTTTTCCGACCTCAGTAGGATGGAAGGCTAAATCAACCTTGATCCGGTCAGAATCGAACTCCTGGAGTGAGCAGTGAGTTAGCCTGCAGCTTGCAGTACTGCAGTACCCCTGTGCCATCACAGCTCAACACATACATACATACATACATACATACATACATACATACATACATACATACATACATACATGATAGCAGCACTAACTGTAAATCACCCTGAGTCCTAGGATAAGAACTGATCAGCTAGAAGCTGTGATATGAAAGGAGATAAAATAGCATTAGAAGGCCTGTAGGAAAATAAAATAAAATACGGTTTTAGAATGCAAATACATAAGGCTTTACTTTAATCTATACAGAATATTAGGAAAGAGAAGAAATTACTTTTTCTTCTGTACTGTTAAGAGTTAAATATTTCTTTGGAAATACTCATCTCTTTTTCATATGATTCCCCTTTATGATTCAAAACAAACTGTTCATCAAAGTTAGAAATGTCTAGAGGAAGGGGAAGGAGCTTCTTCTGAACCTTTTCCATACAGGACAGCATTTCAGTTTTCTGCCAGAAGTTAACTGAAAACTGGTTTTAAAAGCATCTTATTGCTTATACCGAGACTTCTAAATATCCGGATGCTGTGGATGTAGCTTTACTCAGTATGAGTACCAGGCATCTGCAGCCCAGATCCATTTAATCTCTGTCTTGATCATGTACAGAGAAATAAATTAATAAAACAAAATCACCAAGACTGGCTCTATGCAAGGCGGTAGGTAAAAATACATCAATAGGAAATAAAACAACAGGTTATTTAATGTAATATTATTTAGCTTACTTACACAATTTTCTTTTCGTTGTTTCTAAATTTCATTTAAGTGAAGAGAAAAACAACCATATCCTTTTTAATTTATTAAAAATTGGATAATATTTTACAAAAGCAGACAATCAAACCATATGCAAACAGGACACCACATTCCTTAGTATTTGAGTGCTTTCCTGAGCCACTATTTTGCACATGGCGTCAAGGTAAGTTTTGTAGCCCTGAGCCTTGTCTGCCACAGAGTAGGTCCAAATTGTCAACTCCAATCTTGATGTGAATATTGTGGTTGGCTCCATTCTGAATTCATTATAGTTGGTGAAAGTGTCAGAGCCACCAGAGATGGCAAAATTAGCCAATTTGATTAGAGAGAGATGAATAATTACATTTATCAGTGATTGGAAACCCCTTTTTAACTTTTTACTGGGAAAAAAAAACTTATGATTTATAGGTTTATTGTTAGCTTCTGGAAAGAAGGAAATTACGAAGTAACTTTAGAGAAAAAGTGTAAAATATAAATGCCTTTATAACTGCTGCCCAAAAGATCTGAAGCCATTTCTTTATAATCTTTTATTTTTTATTATTTTATTTTACTTATTCACTATACTTCCTTTTCTTCTTTGTTTCTTTTTTAATGCCTGTATTGGTTTTAATCTTGTTTAAAAATTCATCAATAAAATTACACAAATTCATTACGACTGAAGTTTAGGATTAGATTTGTTGCTTCTTAAATGTTATGTTCTTTTGCTAAAAGTTTGCAGTCATGCAGATTGACACCGCCCGAGAACTGGAGGATCCTGACTACCTTACTGAGAGCTACCTGAATTTGGCACGGAGCAACGAGAAGCTCTGCGAATTCCCCAAAACCATCTCCTATTGTAAGACCTGCCTGAACATGCGAGGTACAACATTGGGCCTGCAACTAAATGGCCAAGTCAATCTCAGCATGGGCAATGCCTACCTTGGCCTCAGTGTCTTCCAAAAAGCTCTGGAGTGTTTTGAGAAAGCTCTACGGTACGCACACAACAATGATGACAAGATGCTTGAGTGTCGCGTCTGTTGCAGCCTAGGAAATTTCTACACACACCTCAAAGTGAGTATTGCAGAAATGACAAGAAAATGTAGATTTAATGTAGAAGTTTTAAAAATGCAGATGGAAGCGAAGGAAATAGAGACACTTTTCCAACTGTCTGAAGGATTGTACAGGTAGTAGATTGAACCTAAAATCCAGGAGCTTCCACCTGCTTTCTTTCTGTGAACCATAACTTTGTGATATGAAGCTTGTGAGGACCATCACATAAATCAGAGCTCAAGTACATGGTGTTTGGGGAAACAATGCCACACATGACTCTGGATGTCAACATTAAATAAAAAATAATGTTTTGATTAGGTAAGGCCTGAAATTTTGCAAATTTGCTTAGTTTCACAACTTTTTAGAATTATGATCTAAAATCTTGAGACATCAGGGAAAACATGCGAAAATATTGTGTGGCTTTGTAATATTGTGGGATTTTGGCTATTAATTTGGTGTCCACACAAGGTCCTAGATACAACTCTTCGTAATCTCTTGCCTCAATGGAACTATTTTTCAACTCATGTATTTAGATAGGGAAAACCTTCCAGAAAAAGTTAAGATTGTTGTATCACAGGCTGCCATTTTGGACATGCATATTATTTGTCAGAAAATTAGATGTTAACTAGCTAATGGGAAGACTTAAATAGTGTTTTTCTACATTTTGGCGATCTAATTTTATCATTCTGTTTTCTTAAAGTCTATTTATTTTTGGATATGAAACAAAAGAACACTGAGAAATCACAATATATTTTTCACCAGTCTAACAGTAAATGAAAGAAAGGAGAAAGCTTTTCTGATATTTCAAGGATTTAATATTACAATCATTTTCATATTATTATAGCTTAAGTTAGTATCATTATATGATTATATGCAAAGTATTTTATGCTAATGCTTATGGATCCATTTGTGAGACAAGATTATCAAATGTATAACTTAATATCTATTACATATTGCTGTATGTAAAGCTCTTGGAGAACCTTCCTTATTTTGATAATATTTTGAACATGAAATTTAAAGCATTTAGCTATTTCTAAGAAAATTCATGCCCTCAACATTAACATTGCTTATTTTGGTATAAATTTGGATAAGTTTACTTACAATAATCATTTTTCAATCTTCTTACTGTGAACTCAAATGAAGCGTCTCTCAAATTAAGAGAGACTTTTCCTACTTAGTGGAAACTTGCCATGTTGAACTCTCATTACACATTTCAGAATGTGTACATATATAATGCACATGTGTTTACAGAACTATCACCAGTTCATTTTTTTAACCAGAAAAATATAATTAATGGGGTAATCTTATATTCCAAAGAATTTACCATTCCCAAATTCCTTGTTGGTGCTTCTTATAAAACCAGGTTGAAACCATGGCTTTTTTCACTGTAATTTTTAAAGCAATCAGTCTAGGTTACAAGTTGTCATAAACATTATTCCTTGGTGGATTTATATCCCACTGTTAACCATAGAAAAATCAAAACCAGTCAAAAGCTTAAAAGATTTCATAGCTTTAAACAATCATAGCTCTTACCATTTCTGAAGCTTTTCTGTATCTTTCCTTTCAACCTCCTCCTTGCTTTTTCTTCTCTTTTCAAGGACTATGAAAAAGCTCTGTTTTTCCCGTGCAAGGCAGCAGAGCTGGTGAATGATTATGGAAAGGGCTGGAGTTTAAAGTACCGAGCAATGAGCCAGTTCTACATGGCTGTAGCCTATCGGAAACTGGGGCGCTTGCCAGATGCTATGGAATGCTGTGAGGTACAAGCATGGCTTCTTGGAGTAGGGGGAAGTCTACTGGGTAAAGTTAAAGGGCTCTCCAGTTTGGGGGGGGCGGGGGGGCTATGTCAGTTGCATCACTTTCTGAAGAAAGCAGATTTGACCACATTGAGTTATGCTTAAATCACTTTTTTATTTAGACTACTGCAGCAAACTGATTTATTTATTTATTTATTTATTTATTTATTTATTTATTTATTTATTTATTTATTTATTTATTATTTTGATTTATATACCACCCTTCTCCCAAAGGACTCAGGGCAGTTTACAGCAAGGTAAAAAACAAGAATACAAGAATACAAAAATTAAAACATTATTAAAAAACTGATTAAATTTGGCTGGAAATAATTAAAACTCTAACAAAACTCTAATAAAAGTCCCCATTAAAACTGTTAGGCCAGCCCTGCGCGATGGAACAAAAATGTCTTGAGCTCGCGTCGAAAAGTCTGGAGGTCAGGGAGTCGACATATCCCTGGAGGGATAGGCCCTCCCCCTGGGGGTCGCCAGTTGACATTGTCTGACTGATGGCACCCTGAGGAGACCCTCCCTATGGGAGCGCACTGGTCGATGGGAGGCAATCGGTGGCAGCAGGCGGTCCCGTAAATAACCCGGTCCTAAGCCATGGAGCGCTTTAAAGGTGGTAACGAGCACCTTGAATTGCACCCGGAAGACCACCGGCAACCAGTGCAGCTTGCGCAGGTGAGGTGTTACATGGGAGCCTCGAGTTGCTCCCTCTACTACCTGCGCAGCTGCATTCTAGACCAGTTGGAGCCTCCGGGTGCTCTTCAAGGGGAGCCCCATGTAGAGAGCATTGCAGTAGTCCAGGCGGGAAGTGACAAGGGCATGAGTGACCGTGCATAAGGAATCCAGGTCTAGGAAAGGCGAACCTGATAAAAAGCTCCCCTGGCGACGGCTGTCATAAGCTCCTCCAAAGACAGCCGTACATCCAGGACGCCTAGATTGCGAACCCTTTCCATAGGGGCCAATGTCTTGCCCCCTACAGTCAGCAATGGAGTCAGCTGACAATGGAAGCCGGCATCCACAGCCACTCAGTCTTGGAGGGGTTGAGTCGAAGCCTGATTTTCCCCATCCAGACCCGTTTTTAGTTTTTGGCGTGTTTTGTTGGCCGTACTACAGCCATTTTGCAGCAACTGCTTCCACTGTCAATACAGTTGTTTTTTGGTTATAAAGCCCCATTATGGGGCAAAAAAATTGAAAGCCATCTTTATCTATAAACATCAGTACAGGCCACAAATTTTTTTTAATAAGAACACAGATTCTTTTCTTTGGTGGAAGAAGGTGGTTTTTGAACGGCGAAGGAACCCAATAAAACTCCGAAGCAACGGCAAAGTATTTTGACCGTTTGAGGAAGGTCCAAGCTGCGTAACTTCCCTCTTCCTTCAACCATTTATTTTGTTGAAACAATTTGGGAGAAGGGATCCTGTCTTTAATGTGGGTTGCGACTGGGATAAGACATCCTTTCCTTCACTCAGACGCCCATTTCTTAGGTCACAATTTAGAACTTAGTTATGTGATAGAAGTTCAACTTGAGTTCAAATTCTGAAAGCTTGTCTTATTAGGAATCAATGAAGATTGCCCTTCAGCACGGAGATCGTCCTTTGCAAGCACAGTGCCTGCTCTGCTTTGCTGATATCCACCGCAGCCGAGCAGATGTACAGGTAAGACCCTCTCCTATGGAAGAGGCTGCCTGAGGGCAGTAGTTGACAGCGACTGACACCTTTTCTTACAACCCAGACAGCTTTTCCCCGCTATGATTCCTCCATAAGCATCATGACTGAAATTGGAAACCGTCTGGGACAAGTTCAGGTGCTGCTTGGTGTAGCCAAGTGCTGGCTGATGCAAAAGGACCTCGACAAGGTCAGTAATAGGCTGCAGTAAGAAACTACAGCCTATTAGATTCATTTGCATTTTTATGAGCCACCAAAATGGGCTCTAAAATGCATGAAGTTTTTATTTTCCTATGGACGGTCTTTCGGTCCACATAGTGACATCCATACCGAGGAAACAAGTGTTCAGTTTGTATTCAAAACTGTTGATCCAATGTATTTTTTGATGAATACCCTAGTTGTGTGACAGTTATCTTTAAGCAAAATGAATAAATGGAGTAGTGCTGGGATTCATCATGGGCTGCCTTAACAAATATGATTCATTGTAGTTTTTCATTGTACGTACAATGTGCAACTTCATTGTAGTTGAGCATCTAGAAATGATCAACCTAAAGTTGTTTTCTCATAAGATATGCTGACCCCAGAGGTATACATGCTGTTTCCTTTCTGACATTGCAGAAGATATTAAAAACCATTGCTTATCAGCAGGCCTTAGGCCCAGAATGAGAATCTGTGGGCTAACCAGCTAGTTTTATGGCTGTAGTTGGTTTCATGTAAAGAACATTATTAACATTTATTAGGGTTATTAACTATGGCTTGTACACTGCCCAGAGTCTACTGATAGAATATATATATAAATAGTTACGTATAATTTGGATACCATGAAATCTTGATTCCTGGCAATTTCATACACAAAGGCAGTTTTCTTGGAAACATTGTGGAAGTAGTTTGACATTTCTTCTTCCAGGATGTTTTTCAAATCCCTAGGGCTGATTCTCAGGTCTAGGGCTGAGAGTGACTGACACAAAATGACCCATCTGGCTTCTTATCTTCTGTGAGAGGATGAGAACTCAGTGTCTCCTTGCTCTTAATCCAGTGTCTTTAATTACTACAGAAAACTAGTTCTTTTGTGTGTCCATGTGTATGTGTATATGTATTTATGTATATATTTTATAAGAGTATATACACAAATAGTTTTGTATAGCTGTAGTACTTATTTACCTATTATAAAATAGAGGGAGTAAATCTTTCTTTGTATTACCTAGACTTCCAGGGATTAGGTTAATGCAGTTCTCCCTATCTTGGCACCCTCTGAACATCAGGTACATATCACAGATTCAGGCAACAAGTTCTTCAGAACCACCACGTATTTCAAGACATCATCTTACATACCTTGTCACCTCACCCTCTTCACCTATAAACACTTCATGGCATGGGGCCTGATTACTTGATGGACTACCTAGCTGTGATAGGTTTTGCCTGTCCCATACAATTGGATGCACAGTCCAAATTCCTTTGGTTAAACAATGTCATCTATTAACACCCAGGAAGAATGCCTTTTTTTTGTTGTTGTAGTATGTACTCTTAAACCTTTATGAGATCTGCATGGCTCCTGCCCTGATGATATTCAAGATGTCTTTGAAAACCTGGCTTTTCCTCCAGGCCTTGGGTTTGGATAGTTATCAAGTCCTAGGATTTTATTTGTCTGTGTTTCTTTTTTTCCTGGATGCACATGACTTACATTCTTACTGCTTTATTGTTGTATTATCTTAATGTTGTAAAATGCCCAAAGTCTTATGGACTCAAATACCTGTATGTTCTGCTTTCTACAGGCATTAGAAAATATTGAGAGGGCTCATGAGCTGGCAGAGGGATTAGGAAACAAAGTAAGTTGTCCTGTCTGCAATTTTTTTTACTATATTCATGATAAACTGTATGTTCTGTTTAATGCGGGTTTATCTATGTATGTCATTATTCTGCCCGATAACAGACCTCCAAGGTTTTGAAAATGTAATTACGTACCCAAATATTATGTTGAATCATTAATAACTCACTAATATCATGAGGGAGGAATAAACAGTGATGGCCCATATTTGTATTCCAACCCTTTAGACATTGTTAATGAAGTTCTGTCACTCATCAGAAAAATAGGTCTCCCGTGATGGTTACATAGCAGAATGGAAAGCTAGCATCAGATGTTTTGATTCTGGGTAGTGGGGCATCTCCTAAAGTGGAATAATTGCAGCTCCTGACTTCTGAACGGTAGGGTATTTAATTATGGCTTTGGAAAGACGATGCTAGAAAAGTCTCTGTCTTAACCCAAAGATTCTGAAACGATTTGAACCTGTGGTTTTTGGGGCATCAGGGATATCGACACAAAATTTCTTACACTGAGAAATCCAAGCCCTAAACAGTCTACGTTGCTAGCATTATTCATGTGGAACTGGTCAGAAGGGAGGATTTTGCAGAGTATACAATTATGGAAATATGAAAAAAGAAGTGATTGCTGAAATGTATAAGATAAAATGGTAAGCAAAGAGTGAAATCGCTCATTTCCCCCCAAAGTACAAATAGGAATGGTAAGAAGCACAGGTTGGGAAGAGGAGGCAACAGATGGCCAAAGAAAAGAAGGATCTGTCTGACAGTTGGTGAGCTTCTGCCAAGTAAAATAAAAAGCAGCAGAAGGGATGAGAAAAGAACATCACATTTCAAACCCTTAAAAGATGTGATGCTTTGGATAATCAGTAACTAGGAATAAGCTGGGCCCATGGAGTGTCCCCTTTCTAATGTTCTCTTCACGTAGTTATTTTTCTCTTCCTTCTCTTTTCTGTAGCTTTGTCTGCTGAAGGTTCATTGCCTCTGTGAAGGGATCTATCGCACAAAGGGTCAGCAGAGGGAGCTTCGTAATCATGTGGTGAAGTTCCACGAATGCGTTGAAGAAATGGAACTCTACTGTGGCATGTGTGGTGAATCCATTGGTGACAGGAACCACCAGCTACAGGCATTGCCTTGTTCCCATGTTTTCCACTTAAAGTAAGGGGCAAAAGGGCAAACCATGTTTGTAAGCACAAACCATGCTGGAATAAGAGAAAACAAAACCCTAAAGGCAAAAAAAGGGAATGTAATTCCTCCAGAATGAATGAAACAAGGAAGTTCTATATTGGCATTCATGATTTTAAAAAATCTCTTTCTACCATTCCATTGAAACAACTACTTATCTCTGAAACTTTTATCCTTGAAAGCTGGGGTACTTTTCCCAAAATTGACTTTTAATCTCCTACTTAGATTTCCTTCTCAAGAATTTATCATTTTATCAATGTCTTAGCTGGCTTCTTATATCCTTACAGTCCAATTTTAATGAGTTAGAGGTAGATTTTACCGTGATGAATCAGAGGAACAAGCTTGAGAGTCAGACTCCTAAAACCCATGACCCATTGAGCCA
Source organism: Ahaetulla prasina (assembly GCF_028640845.1). Classification (NCBI taxonomy): domain Eukaryota; kingdom Metazoa; phylum Chordata; class Lepidosauria; order Squamata; family Colubridae; genus Ahaetulla; species Ahaetulla prasina. The sequence goes on along the minus strand of NC_080539.1, from coordinate 297,226,221 downwards.
AGCACAGTTATCAGCTGTGGTTAACAACTTACTAGCAGCCCTGTTTACCCTGCCTATCCAAAAATAGACAAATCAGATATATATTAAGCATGCAGCAGAATGTTCTAACTTGGCCAGAAGCTGCATTTAATTAGACATCACAAGTTGTCCAGTCCTCTGCTATACAACGTGATTGAATTGAATGTGTGTTGCGATTATTCCCTTTTTTCCTGGTGCTTTCTCATTCAGGCATCTATGCATTAGAAAGCTGAGAGCTAGAAAACTTAACAAGTTAGAATTACAGAGATGTTAACAAATGTGCTTTCCATTTAAAATCAATGTCTTAGCTGGCTTCTTATATCCTTACAGTCCAATTTTAATGAGTTAGAGGTAGATTTTACCGTGATGAATCAGAGGAACAAGCTTGAGAGAAGAAACACTTGAAGAAACAATTCAGCATATTTGAACAATTCAAATATGCACTTGAAGAAACTAACTTAATACAATTACATACACAAAACATGTATATGTAGGCTAAAGTATTTATCTATCAAATTTATATAACTGCCTCACAAGAGGCGGCAGCCTCCAATAAAGATTTAAAACTATAAAACATGTTAAACTATCACTATTAAAAAGTATGGTACACGAGAGATTAGATTAGCAAGGGATTCAGCTCAAAAACGAGAGAAAGAGAAATACTGTACTTTTTGGACTATAAGATGCACACACCCCCAAAGTGGGTGGAAATGTCTGTGCATCTTATACAGCGAATATTGTGGAGGGAGGGGGTGTTGGGTGGCGGTAAATGGGCCGCTGCAGCAGCAAACGAACAGTAGTATAACGAATGGGCAACAGCAGCAAACAGGAGGCAGAGGCAGAATTTTTTTTTCTTCTTTTCCTCCTCTAAATCTAATGTGCATCTTATAGTCTGGAGTGTCTTATAGTCTAAAAAATATGTAGAATCATAAAAGCAAAATATAAATAGATTCTGAATCAACCTCTGGATTGGAAGAATTGCTTCAAACAAAATGCCTATAATTAATGGTAAGAAATAATCTGTTTAGATTTAATTCTGCTGTATCATGAGAAGCGATGCACATCAGCAGATCAAATAGAAGAAACACTATGTTTAATAATTATGCATGAGAGCTAGAAAAGTATTGATGTATTTATCCTGTTTTTCTTTTCAAACTGAGCACTCAACCTGAGTAAAGGAGTAACTTGGCAGCCTTTTGTAAACAAAGAGCTATCAGGGCCCACATGGCAAGAAAAATAGCAAATGAACTCATGGATGAGTGTTTTTGGCAGCCAGGGTCTGACAGCGGGGTTAACTTTAGAGTGCACTAAATAGCACTGCAAATATTCAGAAACCAAAATACTTCTGTGAACATGTTGTACTGGCCGTGAAAAATAGTGAATGAGCATTTATAAAACGCAAAGCAGTTCAGCCGTCTTCAATAAAGAAAAGAGATCTGCAACAGTTCTGGAAAACAGCAAAATGAAACCAGTAACTACTATCTTTAAAATTAAAAGTCCGATGTGTTGGAAAATGCTCTTAAGAAGAATGTTCACTGCTTAACATGTTAATCATTGCCTGTTGAGAAAAATGAAGGAAGGAAGATTAACACCCTTTGGAAGATCTAGTTCAGGGACAGGGAATCTTCAGTTCATTCTTGTACATGGTCCTACAGAGGCCTTGCCTTATAAGAAGAGAATGTTATGAACCACCATTCTCTGCCTATTTTAATTCTCAAGGAAATGGGTAGCCACATCATCATGCATTAACAGATGGATCAAGACATCACCCTAAGGAACGTAGGAGGTAAATTGTATATTAGAGTAAATGTATTCAGCTACTAGGTTTTCTGTCACCTAAACCAGTTTCTCTTCTTATAAATCTGGTTAAAGAAGATAAGGTGAGAATCTTGATTTTGGCTGTAAATTGCTTCAGACTTCAACATTAATTTTGGCAAGACATTTTTTTCCCCTTGGGGATAGAAGTTAACTTCATGTTAGTGATTTAGACCATGGCAACCAAATAGTCACCAGTGCCATATTTCAACACTACCTACAGAAAAAAATATGCAGATGTTTTTGTGGTTGTACAATACTTTGCAAAGTGCAATTCTCCCTTTTTTCCTGGGATCAAAGGAAAATATTACAGGTACAAATAAAAAGAAGTGGTCCCTCCCTCCCTCCCTCCCTCCCTCTCTCTCTCTCTCTCTCTCTCTCCAGAGAAAAACGACTGCCTTGAAGAAGGATTTTTGATCAGCCTCACTATTGTGAGCTGCCCAAAATCTCACAAAACAGATGTTGTAGAACCGTTGAACTGCCAACCTTTCGATCGACAAGCTCAGCGTCTTAGCCACTAAGCCACCGCATTCCTTAATTAAATTATAATTGTTTCAATTATCATTGTTTATTTCAAGTATGTCTTTTAATTATATTTGTTTATGTTGCATTTCTTTATAGGAATAGAAAGATGATAGCCTTAAAATATTAATATTAAGCAATATATTACAGTATTTAAAACAATCACTTCAGTGAAAAATGCAGGAAATCATAGCAGAAAAAGTCATGACATTTCCATCAGGATTTGGAATATAAAATCGAGGAGCCTAAGATATTTCCTACTGTCTTTTCCATTGCAGGTGCCTGCAGACTAACGGAAAACGAGGTTGCCCCAACTGCCGTCGTTCATCAGTTAAACCAGGGTTTGTGTGATCTGCTGATCAATGGATGACCTAAGAAAATTCATCCAGTAGGTGTGAAAAGACGGAGCCCTGGAGCAGTTCTGTTACCTGATCTAGAGATGAAACCCATCATATAGATACAAAATCTCCACCAGAATTGATGGAAAATGCAGACCTAGATCTTTGTCATGACTTTTCACGCATCTTCCAGGAATTCTGTATCATCTCCTTTTTCAAAGAAGATACAGTAACCACCCTTGCTCCCTCAACAACATGTTAGCTTGACCTTCCACAATCTCAATTTGATTTTAATTTTAATTTTCTGCTTCTTTTGATAGCTTCCTTCAGGGCCAACTCTGACACTCATACTTCACTTCTTTTTATTCATTCCTCATGGGAAGCATACTGATCCTGCCTACATAATGCTACTTGGACTGGCACAGTATTGCTTTCTTGTAGGCATGGTGACAGCTACTCTTTTCCAGACATTGCTTGAAGTTACTTCAACTTAACATTCTGACTGATGTTTTTTTGTAATTTATATTGGTACCTAACAGCTGTTAATGCTTTAAAACAACTGTTAAACCATTCATAATATGTCTTTTTCCATTTGCAAAGAACATTTCCCAACTTGATGCTCCCCAAATGATTTCCAGAATTTTTGGGTAGCCTGGGAATTATGGGATTGAACGTCCAAATTGTCTGAAAGGAGCCAGATTGGGCAACTAATTTTATGTCAGAGTCAGACTGTGATGTCCCACCTGCCTCTCAGCAATGTAACTGTCAGTATGTCTCTATTTTCAGTGTACTTCAGTGTCCTTCAGTTCTTCTGAAAGTATCTGATGCCTTTGGTTTGCTTACATTCTCACAGAACATTCATTTCTGACTGGGACTGGGAGGTGGGGGGAGCCTTATAGCGTTCCAGGGAATGTTTCTTGCCTTGTATTCCTCTCCATCATCTTGTAATGTTATATGGGCAGTGATTGGTCCAATCATGGAATTGTCAGCAATATATTTATACTTTCTGTAAACTGTTTATACTGGAATAAATAAAATCATAGTCTTGAAGTCAGTATTTTCTAAAGTTGTATCTATGTTTTCATCTTTTAGAAATTGCAGAAAGAAAGAAAAAAGATGTATATTGACTAAAATATATATGTGCATGTTGTGGGGGATATAGATGAGTGATGGTATGAGTCATCTGAAAAGTGGCCCAAAGGCACTAGCAAAGGAAGACCAAGGACAGATCTTGTATCCCCAGAGCACGATTAAGATAAAGGCAGATTTAGAACCTACAATATTCTAGGGAGCCAGAATAGTTCATAGAATGATACGTTGGAGGGATACAGGCAGAATTCAAGAGGCTGGATGTTGGAGAAAGGAGCGCGGAAAAGAGGAATCAGCAGGGGCTCAAGAGAAGGAAGGAATATAAAGGAAATGAGAAGTATGAAATAAAAGCAGAAGTGAATTGAAGCAACTGGGATATAAAGGTCAAGGATATAAATAGGAGATAGAAACGTAAAAACTACAGCTTTAAAGGGGAATACAAAATTAAGAGAATAAAGAGTTAATAGACCATAGATCTATTGCAAGTAGAAAAAATAGGGACCACCTTTGGTGGGAAGGTAACAGCATTCCGTGCGCTTTTGGCGTTGAGTCATGCCGGTCACATGACCACAGAGACGTCTTCGGACAGAGCTGGCTCTTCGGCTTTGAAACGGAGATGAGCATCGCCCCCTAGAGTCGGCAATGACTAGCACGTACGTGCAAGGGGAACCTTTACCTTTAGACCATAGATTACTTTTACCTAGTTTGATTCAAGTAAACTTGATTTCCTAAATTAAGATATGGTATCATTGCAGGGATATTAAGATAGAAATAAGATTACAGAGAAAATATAGAAATCAAAAATACAAAATTACATATTATAAAGAACAAATGTATGAAAGATAATAAAGTAAAAGTTATGGAATGAGCTATTAAAGTGTATTAAAGTGTATTTTATATATATATATATATAGCTATTAAAGTGTATTAAAGTGTAGCTGAAAAGGTATAGCAAAAGTTCAAAGTTTTACTTGGCAGATACTCATCAATTTGTTGGAAATTTGTTAGAGCACCAAACTGCTCTAACATATACTCACTCTTCTGATTCTTGATGTCTAACAATACACAATTCTCAATATTGGGAAAGGGAGAGCAGAAATCAGACACCACCTATAAAAAGCTTTGCTTCTTCTCTAATGAGCCACTGTCTTTGTTTTGCCTAAGTTTGTACCGACCCTGAACTATAACAACCTTAGTAAGGCTCCCCTTATTTGTGATAAAGAGAACCTAGTAACTTGCCCAAATATTCTAGGATATTTTCTAATTCCACAAACAGGCAATCATTTTGTTAATTTGACCTGACCATCTTTTTACTGATGTAATGCAGTAGAAAAGCAAGTGATGTATATTAACTGTTAATTTGTTAATGGAAAAATGGAAACATAGTCCCCAATAGGAAATGCACTGATTTTGTGTTTTAAGTATTCAATAAACATACTTTTTTACATAAACTCTCTGCAGTCCTATAAGCAGTAGCACTTTTAAAGACAAAACTATCAGCTTTTGTGATCAGTTTCTTTTAAACAGCTGAAAAATACTTTATAAAAACATAGATACCAAACGACTGCTCTCCAGGTTTATTGGGACTACAACCTGCAAGACAACTAAAAATACAAGCTTTCTTGATAAAGTTCTATGGAAACATATTTACCCCTTATCTGGATTTTCCACATTTTTGCTGCTAAATACTATTAGCTTCATCTTGTTCCTACCAATATCAAAAAGGAATATGAGTAAACAAATGTTGGTGCTTGTTTTCATATATTCCATAAAGTCATCGTGTGATATGTCCATGTAATAGAGTAATCATCTTTACATTCAGTATTTAGTTGCATCACCTTTAGTTGGAGTAACTGCAACCAGATTCTTCTTGTAATTGGTAATTAGGTAATTAGGATGGAGAAATTCTGCTTACCATAGCACCATCTTGTGATCTACTGGGAGCATTAGATTTTTAACAGATTTCTTTTTTTTAAAAAAAAAAAGAACAATTGTACCTGCAGCATCAAAAAGCCTTCAAAATTTAAAATATTTTATAGTTTGATTATTGTTTTTTTCTCTAGTAAGATTCTCTATCTCACACAAGGGCAGAATAGCTGAAATCTCTTAACACTTTCTTATACTTATACTTTCACACTGTAAAGCCAAGCGATTCCATTGGATGAGTGATTTCATTTTTAGGTTTTCATTGGCAGTAAAGCATTACAGGTGATCAGCCTTTCTCCCATCCACCCCTACACACACTTCCTGGAGTTAAAGGAGGAGACAAGGCAGTAATCCATGAAGGGGAAAGGAGGAGATGCTGCCTGGAGATAAATGGTGGTAAAAGAAACCACCAAGGCACACTATCGCAAGGAGGCAAATTTGATTTTACAAAACATTTCTTGCCTGACTAGGTGGTTCAGTGGCTAAGATACTGAGCTTGTAGATCAGAAAGGTGGGCAGCTCGGTAGTTCGAATCCCTAGTACAGGTCTCCTGCGTTAGCAGAGGGTTGGACTAGATGACTTCCAAGGTCCCTTCCAACTCTTACTGTTTACCAATGGTGGGTTTCAAATTTTTTACTGCCGGTTCTGTGGGCGTGGCTTAGTGGGAGTGGCATGGCTTAGTGGGCGTGGCAAGGGAAGGTTACTGCAAAATCCTCATTTCCTCTCAATCAGCTGGGACTCAAAAGGCAGGGAATAGATGGGGGCGGGACCAGTCAGAATTTTTACTACCGGGTCTCCGAACTACTCAGAATTTCCGCTACCGGTTCTCCAGAATTGGTCAGACTTTGCTGAAACCCACCTTTGCTGTTTACTGCCTTTGAGCACATGCTGAAACAGCTGAAGGTATCTGTCCAAGTATAAGATACAAGAACCAATAAGAACGCCAAATTGAGGGCATTCTTAGTCTTAAATTAGTGGGGTTGTTTTTTTTTTTCAAACTTGGTAACTTTTAAGATGTGAGAACTTCAACTCCCAGAATTCCCCAGTTAGCATGTGGGAATCGTTTGCGAAAGAAAAAGGGTTTTAAAAAAACTGAAAACCATGGGTTGAAATTTCAGACCAACACTGAAGGCGCGTAATCACGTCCGTGGTCCGCTCACACGGGTGGCGTTTTCTTACAGGCACCGAGAAAATCAGCCTTACGTGAAACCACGTGCCGACTCTGTCTATTTTTTATCTCTACGGGCTCAAGGCGGGCTTCCTCTCTTGCCCCTGACTAAGATGGCGGCGAGACCTCAGCCGCGGAACGGAGGAAATGCCATCCCTCAGCAAATTTGGACGCGATCACCTGATCAGGGCACCGCAACCTTGGTAGATTCGACAAATAGCTCCAAGTTAACTAATTAAATTGAAAGGGCGGCGGAGGGCCAACGCGGTGGCGATGCTAACAGAAAAAAGAGTTGGGTTTCACGGCAGAGGAGAGAACCCTTGTTTTTCTCCAGCGTGTGGTATCTGCTCCCCACAATTCAAAGATCAGCTCTTCTCCTGAGGGGAAAAAAATGGCGTCGGTTTGGGATGAGGCGGAGGTAAGTAAAGCCGGGGACGGTATTGTTGACTAGAATGAGGGGCCGGCGGGCAATATCGGTAGAGACAGCAGTCGCCTTGTGATGGGGGCGGGGGGGGGGGCTTGCAGAGATTTCCTCAGGGAGCGGGCCTGGCTGGGAAGGTCCGTGATCGGCAGAACCTGCCTGTTTGCCTTTTGCCATGACTGGCTATTTCTCTCTAGGATGGCATCGGGGAAGAGGTGTTGAAGATGTCCACGGAAGAGATCGTCCAGCGAACCCGCCTGCTGGATAGTGAGATCAAGGTCTGTTCAGCTGGGGTTTCCCGCCTTGGGAACCTGGGCGTAAAAGTTTCTCTTCTTCCCAGGGTGCCTACAAACTGTACCTTGATGAACGTATCTTTTCTTTTATGTACACTGAGAGCATAGGCACCAAGACAAATTCCTTGTGTGTCCAATCACACTTGGCCAATAAAAAATTCTATTCTATTCTATTTTATTCTATTCTATTCTATTCTACAAATTGTATTGGGTGCATTTGCGATTCGGGCCGGCTGAGTGTTTTATTTATTTATTCTCCCCACCCCCACTGTAAGGCCATACCATGTCCTCTAGGAATCTGTGTGAGGATTATGGCAGGCTGTAATAAGTCATAGAGGAGAAAGGGCTGCTAAATTAATAACTGGCTGCAAAGGAATACATGGTGTGCCAATAGATCATTAGGTGACTAGTGGGATGGCAGAAGTGGTGGAGCTGGTGGTGGCAGTGAGGTTTGGAAGAACTCGTCATAAAACCTGGGACAGATGTATTACTTTTGGTTTGGAGGAACTCAGCATATATCCTGTGTCATATTTATTACTATTTTTAAAATGTTGTTAAGCTGCATTTTTAATGCACTATGGGTTGCATAATTATGATGTAATCTATTTAACAGTCAGCCGTTCAACCCAATTCTAAATTTTTTCACTGAGCTAACGGGTACAAAACTTAATTTGGTTCATGGAAAGTTCACCCATTCTGGCATATTCCCACAAGCTGTATCACCTATCTTTGGGCAATACTGTAGTAGTGTTGTGGGTATGAAATAAAATGGCCTTTATTTTGTATTTCCTTTATCACATTTACTGATTCTCATGCAGTTTTCATAAGAACTTGCTTGCTACGGAATATTTTTAAAATAATTGCTGATTTGGTTTTTCCTCAGAAAATGAATTCCACAAAACCAAGTTTTGGTTGGTTTGGTTAAAACCAAGTTATTTTGTTATTTCATTTTATTTTTGATTCATTTGGTTCCTAGCATTTCCCCCATTTTCATTATCTTCTTCCAGATTTGCAGGAAAGCTAATAATTGTTTTTTAAGAATAATTGTTCTGGATTTTCAGATCATGAAGAGTGAAGTACTAAGAGTAACTCATGAGCTACAAGCAATGAAAGACAAGATTAAAGAAAACAGTGAAAAGATCAAAGTGAATAAAACTCTGCCATACCTTGTATCCAATGTCATAGAGGTATGTTTCTTATAATATAATATATAGCCTATAGAATCTATATTATAAGTTTTGTGTGAGTGAATTCCTTGAAGAAAAGAATAGGAAATGGGGTGTGCAAAATGAGATTATTATAATTTGGTCCTGCTTAAAAAAGAGATCACTTTTTAATAATCTTACTTGATAGTCTTTCTTGGTATAATTTCTCAGCTGCAACCCAAAAGACTTATGAAAGAAAATAATGAGTGTTATTTCAGAGTAAGCATATCAGTGATTACAATCAAATCAGGAATCTTGTTTTTTAAAAAAGAACTCAGGAAAATGTTGGAAGCAATGATTCTTGTGGGATGATGCTAAATTGCAGACACAAGAGTCACATTTGTTTCTATCTTGTTAACCTGGCTGTTTTCAGAGAAAGGTAAATATAAAAATTGCATGTTTTTATAGTACAGGTAGGCTTTTATAGGTGAAGTTGATTTTGTAAACATTCCCCTTTCAGGAACAAACAAAATCACTACCACAATTCGCTTCTTAGGCTAAAATAAGTGATCTGCCTAATTACACCAAGATTTATAATAAGTAGATGATTTTATTACTTTATAGTTTATTTATCCATTTATTTCTGTGAGGCCCCTGCTTTCCTCAACGAAAGAATCACTTTTTGAGAGATAGGTCTATAACATTTTGAAGCGCTTGTAGGAGAACTTCTGCATTAGACTGACTAAAATCTAGTGCCTTTGTGTGACAGGAGTACATTGTGATAAAATTATATGCTTCACCAATATAATTATGTCTGCATCTGATTTTTTTTCATCTTTAGCTGCTGGATGTTGACCCCAATGACCAGGAAGAAGATGGAGCAAATATTGATCTTGATTCACAAAGGAAGGGCAAGTGTGCTGTCATAAAAACCTCTACTCGACAGGTGAAAGCAGCATAACAGTGCTTTTAATTATATAAACATATGTTGCCTTATGTTGAATTTATATTTTACTGAATTTATATTTTATAAATTCCACACAAAAATAGTTTGTTGCTAAAGGGGAAGCAATATCCTCCGTCCCATAATTGGGTACACCAGGTTGCCCTGATAGACCAATTTTGACAGAAAAAACACTTGATGTTGCCTTATATTAATAAGATTCAATTCAGTGTTGACCGTTCTAACTGGCCGGGGCTCTCAACAATATGTGCTAGTTGACATCTTTCTCACTAATAATGCCTAGAATTGTATATAATTTCTTGAACATGGAAAAAACAGTTGATCAACAGATTAACAGAGTTGGAAGGGACCTTATAGGTCACCTAGTCCAACACACACACACACCCTGGCTCAAGCAGGTGATCCTACACCATTTCTGACAAATGACAGTCCAATCTCTTCTTGAAAGTCTCAAGTAATGAAGCTCCCACAACTTCTGAAGGCAAGCTGTTCCATTGGTTGATTTTTCTCACTGTCAGAAAGTTCCTCCTTATTTCTAGGTTGAATCTCTCCTTGGTCAATTTCCATCCATTATTCCTGTCTGGCCTTCAGGTGCTTTGGAAAATAGCTTGACCCCCTCCTCTCTGTGGCAGCCTCTCAAATATTGGAATACTGCTATCATGTCTCCCCTGGTCCTTCTCTTCCTAGACTAGCCATACCCAGTCCCTGTAACTGTTCTTCATATGTTTTTGTCTCCAGTCCCCTAATCACCAGAGGTGGTTCTCCTCTGCACTTTTTCCAGAGTCTCAACATCTTTTTTACAGTGTGGTGACCAAAACTGGATGCAGTACTCTAGGTGTGGTCTTACTAGGGCTTTATAGAATGGTATTAGTACCTCACTTGATCTTGATTGTATACCTCTTAATGCAGTTTAGGATTGCGTTGGCTTTTTGGGCTGCCGCTGCACACTGCTGGCTCATATTTAGACCCAAGGTCCCTCACAGTCACTGCTATTAAGCCTGGTTTCACCAAGTTTATATGTGTACTTTTGGTTTTTCTTACCTAAGTGTAGGACTTTACTTTTCTCTACATTGAATTTCATTTTGTTAGATAGTTGAGTGATACTCTTATGTGGTTTGATTTGGTGAATCTCATGAAATTCATGTCGAAATTCATCTTCTCCTAGTGGACATCGTCCAGATACACATCCTTCAGCTTCCAGATTTCTCAGTAATGGCCATGCTTAAGAATTCTACAGTTTACTTATCTAGACTACGAGGTGTCCAGCTTGAATAAGATTAGTCAGGATTGTAGTGTGATCTGCTAAAAACCCTCTTTGTGTTCCCACTCAAGGATGTGCTTAAAATGTATGAATTCAGACATACAGAATTAAGTTTTAAACTGAAATGTTCTATTTTGGTTTCTGTCATTTTAAGGTTATATGTTAGATGTAGAATATTTTTTAACCTCTTTGTGCCTCTCTGCATAGAAAGGTAAAGTTGAAATAAATACTGTAACTAAAATAAACTATTTTGTTCTTAACAAGCATCTGCAATTTTAATTTAGGACATCCAACATCTAAAGTGATAATCGCCGCTAGTTCACAAAATAAGGTATGCGAACAATTCTGGTAAGATTTAGGCCAAGCTGAAAACATTTTTGTTGCTTCTTCTTCAACAGACTTACTTTTTGCCTGTGATTGGATTAGTTGATGCTGAAAAGTTAAAGCCTGGAGATCTAGTGGTAAGTAGTTACTATACTGCACAAGAATGAATAACCAAATATACACCTTGATTTTAAAAACAAAGCAACTTCATAGATAACCCCACTGTTCCTATTACTTTCACAGTATTTGTAAACTTGCTTCTTCCAGTTAACCCTTATGACTGTGCAGTATTTATTCAGTCCTTAGTAGGCCTCTCTTGCAATGTGGTTGGAAAGTATGCTGATCAGTAGTTTCAAGTTTGGCAGATAAATGAATTTGGATTGCAAACACCTATAGTTCTTTAACAGACAAACAACCTAGTATTGTTTTAATAATATAGAATGCACTTTCTATGTCTGAATCTTGACATATTTAATTTCGGCTGTAATTTAAATTACCATTTTGTTTTGTACCATCTACTGCTTTTCTCTCATCTCAAAGCTGTTTAATGCCTTAAAACAAGAACAAAAAAGCTGACATCTTTCTCATTTTAATAGAATAAATTGATACAATAGTGCTCATCACATTTAATGTTCTGAAATAATAGCTTTAAGGGCAAATTTAATATTTCTCAAGCGACTGGGAATAATGTATTCTGCGCTCTTTTTTTTCCTCCCCTGCCTTTTCATGTTTCTATGTAGTGAATCCATTTCGTGTATAATAGGAGTAGAGTTCTCCACCCTCTTAATAACTGCATGAGTAAGATGTGAGAAAAATGGGGGAGAGGTACAATTTAAAAAAGCATTTTTGTGGATTTCTGTTCGCAGGGGGTGAACAAAGACTCCTACCTGATTTTGGAAACCTTGCCCACAGAGTATGACTCAAGGGTGAAAGCCATGGAAGTGGATGAGAGACCTACAGAGCAATACAGTGATATTGGAGGGCTAGATAAACAAATCCAAGAGGTAAGGAGAGGCTACTAATTCCATTTCTTTGGCTTAATATTTACAGAGCTTTGAAAACATTTTAGGTGTTTTTAAAATGTTAACCTGTTCTGTAAGGAAGATTACAGAGCCAGCAGGGATTTAGCAGTTAAGAAGATTATTTCATTTACTTTTTATTTCTACAGCTGGTAGAAGCGATAGTTCTGCCAATGAATCATAAAGAAAAATTTGAAAACCTGGGAATCCAACCTCCTAAAGGGGTGCTCATGTATGGACCTCCAGGAACAGGAAAGACTCTCTTGGCCAGAGCTTGTGCTGCACAGACAAAGGTAAAATTGATGTGCTTACTGATGGCTTCTCGGAATTTATGGAATGCTTCAGGGTTTCTTTTTTTAAAATTAAAGACAGCGTACTGACAGTGAACCTAGTCCCTTAATTTTTAATTTAGTATTTACACTATTCTGTGTCTTTGTCAGGTTTCTAATAGCTTTTTTGTGCTCTACGAAAATTTATTTTCTGCACTGGTTAGCTTGTTTTGGACTTTGGTCTCTAACATTTTAAAATGGCTACAAAGAAACTGAATTTAGAAGACAGATCTCAAGACAATAAGGAGCCTACAAACCAAACTTCAGGAGGAGGAGTTAAAGGAACTGTAAACGATTGTTTGAAGAAGAGGAGAGTAAAGGGAAATGGGTTAGCAGTCCACAAAAAGCATGTGACGATTTTTTTTTTCTTAAAGCAGTGCTAGATTCCCTCTTGCAGAAATGTTGGGAACTGGATGGCCACCTGTGATTTAGTTGTTTCCATATTGAATATGGGGCTGAACTAAATTACTCCAACATTATAGATTGCAAATATTACCTTTAATACCATTTCTGTTATTACCTACAGTACTACACTAAAGCAGAATATAGAGTACACATATCTTATTTCTTGCCTTGTTTTAGGCTACATTCTTGAAACTAGCTGGTCCACAATTGGTGCAGATGTTTATTGGTGACGGAGCCAAGTTGGTCCGAGATGCCTTTGCATTGGCCAAGGAGAAAGCACCTTCTATCATCTTTATCGATGAACTTGATGCCATTGGCACAAAGAGGTAAGAGCTGGATTCTCGGTCTACAAGTTTTGAGTTAGAGCTGGCATTTTTTATCTATCCCAACTATGGCAGTGGTATTCCTTTAGAGATCAGTTCTTAATTAGTATCACCCCCAACTCTTCAAGAATATACTGTATACATTTTTCGATCTACAACTTGCATGTGGTAGGAAACAATTTTCAGAGGCTTATATATGCTATAGGCTAGCTACTATAATAGTAAGATCGGGTAATAATTGGGAATTCTTTGTTTATGAAATGCAATGTAAGGTTTGCAGTAAAGTCCAGTGTGAAGTGTACCTACTGAATAGCAACCGCTTACGACCAATTACGAGACAGTCCATTCCGTTACTGCCATCTGCATTTTTATTCAGTCAGTGTTCTGCAGCTTTGAACATGTTCAACTCATTGAGATGCTTTTAGACTTTTTTCTCAAGGGACCCAGATTCTCTTTTATTGGTTTCTCTTTGCTGCTCTGTTCAAATTTGTTATGGCTTAATGCTCTTGGATGGAAGAGCAAAATACAGAAAGGGACAGAAACTATTAAGAGTCACTGCATTTTGCCCTCTGTTCTACAGCTGTAGCTCTGTCTTGAAATCTAGATACGTGGCTCCTTGTAACATCTATTTTGAGGTGGAAGAAGGCAGTGTTCATTTGAGGTTTTTTTTCTTATGGTTGCCAGTCATAATTCTAAATGTACATTGGCAACAATGTATGTAAAATTAAATATCTTTGGCTCAGTGGATGTCAACTGAAGGACAAAATTCTATGGCCTCAGCATAGAGGAATACAGTAGATTAGACCCCCTTCCTCTGTTAGTTCCTTACTGCTGATATAGGAGGATACAATATTTACATACAAACATGGTATGCGAAGTACATAGGCTGTGAGAACATGGAATGATTTTTGTTGTTATTACTTCAAAGTAGTGTTTTAATTAAGTCTATATATATTTCTACATAAAATGGTAATAAAAAAGAAAATAGGTAATAAAAAATAAATCTGTTTTTCCCACTAGATTTGACAGTGAAAAAGCTGGTGATCGTGAAGTACAGAGGACCATGTTGGAATTGCTTAATCAGCTTGATGGGTTTCAACCCAACACACAAGTCAAGGTAACTCTTTGCCTACCATAAATATAGGAAGCAGTTCTGTGACCAAATAATATTTGTAAACAGTTATTATAGAGTAGCTTTAGAAATCAGATTGGTGACCAAGCTGAAGTTTTTTTAATAGCTTTGAGTCATTATTTTTAAAATATTTTATTAGTCTGTGGTGCAGGATGAACAGGGCTAGAATGTTAATCTTTTTTTGAAGAGTAGGGAGCTTTGAAGTGAAAAGATATATATACCATATTACAATTCATCCGGGGGTTACATGAAAGCTAAGGACTCCTTGGATCTATTACCATAATTTAATAGTTGTACTATATAGAATGTGTGTCTGCCCAACTACAAAGTATTATTTATTTATTTATTTATTTATTTGCATTTATATCCCGCCCTTCTCCGAAGACTCAGGGCGGCTTACACTATGTCAAGCAATAGTCTTCATCCATTTGTATAATTATATACAAAGTCAATTTATTGCCCCCCCAACAATCTGGGTCCTCATAAAGTATGTCCTTTATCCAGGTGATTGCTGCAACCAATCGTGTTGATATCCTAGATCCTGCTTTACTACGCTCAGGACGGTTAGATCGCAAGATTGAATTCCCAATGCCCAATGAAGAGGCCAGAGCCAGGATTATGCAGATCCATTCACGCAAAATGAATGTCAGGTATTAAACAGAAGGGGAATATTATTTGGATGACATTGGCTATGCTATGAATTATGGAATCATTTTATTCAGAGTATGCCATAGTTACCGTATTTTTCGCGCTATAAGACACACAGAACCATAAGATACACATTAGCTTTAGAGGAGGGGGAAAAAAATCTGTCTCTGCCTTCCAGCATCCATCCGGTATTCATCTGGCTAGTGTCCTTGCAGCAAACAGCCTGGTCAGCTTCAGCACGTTATTGTAGTCCCAGCACATGGCTTGTTAGGATTCTGCTCCATTGCGCCCACCGTTGGTGATCCCTGCCGCCTAGAACAGCTGATCGGCAGTATTACAGGAGGATGATCCAACTGCCAATCAGCTGCCCGGTGAACTGAGCTGAGCTGCTGCCGCCACCAGGGGAACACTGGAGCATTTGCCACCACACCAACACACACACACCGCCGCAATATTCGCTCTATAAGACACAGACATTTCCACCCACTTTGGGAGGGTGACGCGGGAGAAGTGCATCTTATAGTGCAAAAAATATAGTTGCCTCTGAATATGGCATTAACTAAAAACTATTACACTTTTTCTGAATTTTAGCTATTTTGTGAAAAGCAAGTTTCTAAACTATATGACTATGAAGATAGTACTAAAATATTACAGTAATAAAAACTGAGCTGCCACAACAAAGGTTGAATGTTAGATTCAGGGGTTAGGTCATGTCTTAATTTCTTGTCCTTCCCTGTTTCTAGGAATATGAAAATAAAGTAAGGGCAAATTGGTATCGTTTATGTGGATTATATTCAACATTAAGTCTTATATCTTTCCCACTGAGGTTGGTTTTTAATGAAACTCTTGTTCTCTGCAGTCCTGATGTGAATTATGAAGAACTGGCACGATGCACAGATGACTTCAATGGTGCACAGTGCAAGGCTGTGTGTGTGGAAGCGGTAAGTAGGTTTGGTCAGTTTCCAGTGGAAATCTGTTTTTTTCCCCCTAACTGCTGACCTATGGAGACTTTGTGCAACAAAAGAGTTATAGTTTCTTATGTCAGCTATATTGAATTTTTGCTGAATTATTTTTTCCCCTTCTTGGGTCAGGGAATGATTGCCCTTCGGCACGGAGCAACGGAACTAACCCATGAAGATTACATGGAAGGAATTTTGGAGGTGCAGGCCAAGAAAAAAGCCAATTTGCAATATTATGCCTGATTTTTGCTCCTAAATTGAATTTTAAAGCCTTGATACAAAAAGTTCAGAGTTGTAACTTTTGCAACTGAGTTCCTTGTGTGAACTTTCACTTATGAAAAAAATAAATTAATAAAAAATGTTTCCTCTGAGACTGCTGTTATATTTGGTTGAAGATGGAGAACAAATATTAATTATGCAGGATATTCATGTATATGAAACCTCTTTCATTAATATCTTAAAACACCAACATGTGTACAACCGATGTTATCTCTTGCTTTTGTGCTTGAATCTTTGGTACACTTCCACAATTTGTCTTCGGTTGTTAACAATTAGCGTTTCAGGTCTTACATATAGGATTCTGAAAACACTTATATAAATTTTCAACTAAAGACAAAATCTGTAAACCATTTGATATGAAACTATATTTCTTTTTAACTCTGAGGTAAAACTTAGCTTTGTTTTTTTTTTTCATTTAAATTGAAGGTGCAATAAGGAGCCAAAGATTTCTGCAGGGATTGGGAATATCTCAAATTTATAACCTATGTGTATAAAGAGAGAGGTTAACGGTCCTTGAAGTAGATACCATCTAGAACAAGAGATGTATCTATTTCTGTCACCACAGAACAAAATTTTCTCCTTTGTTATCTCTGTTCGGCTGTGGCCTGAAAAAGCGTATTGATGCCTGAGCATTCTCATTGGTAAAAACCAGAATTGGACTTCTTTGCAGTTTCTTTGATCCCATTTAGTACTCTTGTCCAAGGCTCAAACAATTTTTGGGGCTAGTTTCCTGCTTTGAATATGAATACACACATACATACATACACTTGAGGATTTTTAATGTCATTTGCTATGTTAATTTGGTATATATTCATTGATACCTTTCACTCATCTTTTATTTTATTTGTGTGTTGTTAAAAGATGGATTCTCCTCCCACCCCCCACCCCCGTTGCATTAGTTTTCTATTTGAACAAAGGTTTATTCATCGAGAAATGTTTTTTACCTCTAATGTTCTCTCTGATGTGATTTGATAGCACTTTCTCAGATTTGACGCACAAGATATATCTAACATCTATTGCATTTTTAAAGTAATATCTGGCATTTTGGAAACAACTGATCCTCTTGATTCTCCCTTTTTCTTGAACAAGTGATCTCATTTTCTTTAAAATTTCTTTAATCCTTTTTATCGTAGCTTTATGGGTGCCCTTTCCTATCAGTTCAATCACTTTTTGACAGGACCTTAGTACTCCCTAAGTCCCTAGGGAGAGTCTCAGTTATCCAGGTCATGGTGCTCTCAAACATGCTTTTCAAAAGGCAACTGGACTTCTTTGGTTTTTTCTCTTGAAAACAAACTGGGGAAGAGAAACATTTTCAAGGAAAACAAGAAAATTCAGTTGCCTCTAAGTCTACAATCATTCCTTTTATGGTTAAACCCTTAAATTGTCTTTTAAGGATATAAAAACATGTTTTTGTGATGGTTGGAACATTGTTTTTTATAGATGTTTTTATTATGGAAGGGTGATTAGCAATAGCATTTAGACTTATATACCACTTCATAGTGCTTTGCAGCCCCCTCTAAGCAGTTTACAGAGCCAGCATATTTCTCTCAACAATCTGGATCCTCATTTTACTGACCTCAGAAGGATGAAAGATTGAATCAACCTTGACCCTGTTGGGATTGAACTGCTGGCCGTTGATAGACCATGCAATATGCATTCTAATCCCTGTGCCACCATTGCTCTCTTAAAGTCTTTTATAGGTGCCCATTGAATTTCATTGCCTATCTGAAAATCACTCTTATTAGAAAAACATAAATGTTTTTCATTTGGCGGCATCTTACAGATAATAACTCTATAAGTTTATGTGAAAATGCTGATTTGTTGGAATATATGCTATCATTGACAAGTAGGCTGATAGCTCCTCACTAAATAGCCTCCAATGTATTACAGTAAATCATCAGTTCCTGCTTCTCTTCTGTTCACTTGTTATGTTGAGTACATATGTAATTGGTAGACTACAGTTTGCTTACCTGGTCAGATAAATTATGTAAAACATTAAGAGGGGAGGAAAAGTCAGCTCCTTATTCTGCTGTCAAATTGGTCCTGATTACAAATGCCTGTTTATCTTGAGATTTGGTTCCCAGGACTGATACTTTTCATCCCATGATGCTTCCTTATTCCTGTAGAGCAGTGGTTCCCAACTTTTTCTTGTTTGAGGCACAACCTTTTCTTGTTTGAGGCACCCTTGGAAAGCCTTTCAAAAGTTCCCGGCACCCTTATAAGGAAATAGATATTTAAAATCTCCGTAGCTCAAAAGTTCCCGGCACCCTCAAAAGATCTCACGGCACCCCTTAGTGCCGCGGCACACTGGTTGGGAACCACTGCTGTAGAGATACTAAATAGGATGTAACAGGGTTTTGTTTTGCAGCTGTAACACGTAGAAGAAATCAAAAGCCAGAGAATTGCTCTTTTAACGTAACCAAGCCTTTTAATTTAATGCCTCTTGAAATGTACAACTTCCATTTAAAAATCACACTTGCCATGAATACATTAACTTTAGCACTGAGTAATTAATTACATGCCACTTCAAAATACAATGTAAACAGCCCTTCAACAAAGGGTTCTGTGCAGTCTTTGGGGGAGACAGTAAAGAAGTACAATGAGGAAAGACCAGGGCTTCCCTTCAGCACCATTGTTGATGTTCCTGAGTTAGGCTCAGCTTGTTAATTATCTGTATACTGTGGATCCCTCTTATGAGTTATGCCTCCTTATGGGTTACAAGAGAAAATGTCAGATTTTTAGGGTCTGTGCTCCTTTTCCAAAACAAAGTTTCTTCTGTATTCTGGAAGGATTGAAAGTGGACCATAAATCTTTAGGTTGCCTTTTAGAGCAGCTACACGATTTGAAGAGTGGCCCTGGCTCCCTGACTCACTTCACTTGCGATTTTTTCCCCCTTTGCAAATGCACATAGGGGTCTTACTTCAGTCAACAAGATCGTTGCAAGGGAGCAAAGGACCACATCAGATTTGTGCAACCCTTGAACTGGTTCCACTGTTTGGGTGATTACATCATTGCAACTTGCCCCCTTGTGGAAATATTCTTTTAAGCATCTGAAGGTCTAATACGCACTTTACTCCAAGGTACTTAATGCATATTTGACTTCCAGAACTAACAAGATACAGATACTGAACAGCCTGGATTTGAGAATATTTCCCTCTCTTGAATGTTTAAAGCCTTCATCTGGACCAAGGATTTCTGCAGGGTAACGAGCCAATTCCAGCATTGGGTCTCTGCTCAAAAGAGAATCAGTTCTGAGACTGGACTGGGCAGATTGTTTTCCTTGGCTTTCCCTTCTAATTGACCTTCCAGTTCTTGGAAATAAAACTCCTTGGCATCAAACAGAATTCACACTGGCTTCTGCTCCTAAGAAAAAGCTGATGCCGTTTAAACGATCAACAGGTCTTATAGCACCACAAGCCTATTTAACAGAAAACTGCCTCGTAGAAAAAACAGGACTAAGAATTAACCCAGGCGGTTGATGTGAATTCAGAAACAGGCAGACAGAAGAATCACGGGCTGGCATTCCTCCAGGACTTTGCCAAAGCAACCCCTTAGTTCCAACCTGGTTTGCAGATCTCAAAATGTCCACACTGTGTTCTGGTAACGGGCGGTGGGCTAATAAGACTCGCTGGTATTCTCCACATCACACAGCTCCATTTTCCTGTCTGGGTTTCTGTACAACAGTCCGAGGGGTATTGAGAGAGGGAGCGAGGGTGCATAAGAATCCGGCCAGCAGCGTCAGTCCCAGGCCACCCCAAGCGCAGAACATGGACCAGCCATAGCCATGGCTGATGTCTTCTGGTAATCCGTAAACGTACCGAGGGTAGCGAGACAGCTCAAAATTTATCCCTGCCACGCACGTGCAAAGGGAAATGATACAGCATGTCCCTGAAAAGGAGGAGAAGAGAGAGAGAGAAAAACCAAGAGCAATGTGTAACATCTTTCCTGCCAAAGGCAGAATCAGGCATGTGAAGCTGCCAGTTTTTATCTTTGTCAGCAGCCTAAAAAAATACAGAAATGAAATAACTTTCTTGTACAGGCAGATTCCTGATTTTTCCTCAGGCTCATTACTCTTTGATTCCTGCCCTTTCCTTGGCATGCAGCTGTCTTGACTGACTGGGCGTTTTTACTGCTGTTTTGGATTCTTTGATCTTTACATTGTGAATATTTGTCTGCAAGGAGATCCACAGGCTATAGTCCCAAAAGTCAAAATGGCTGTGATGGCACAGTGGAAACTCGCCCATTTTTGTGTGTGTGTGTGTTGCACATGCAGTGGACATTTAAATATAAGGTTAAGCCTCAATCACACTGTTGTGGCCACCATTGACTTTTGGGACCATATTTTGTAGACACCCTGCTTGTCTGAACTCTCCTGTCAACTATTGTTCCTTTAAAGTCAGCCTGCATGTTAATCTGGCCACACAAAAGCTGGACCACAATACACTCGGTAAAAGCACTGTAATATTCAGATTTTAGGTTCTGGGGATTACTGTAAAAACTTTCAAGGAAAAAGATTGACCATATGACACAACTGCAGTACTTCTATACTCCCTATAAGCAGCAATTTCATGAAAAGCCACTAACCTCTGTATCATCTTAACAATCTAAATGCTAGTAATAAATAAAGAGAACACACAGTCTTTGTGGTATTACTCTCTTATTTTGGTAAATAGAAACACTCCTACATCTCAGTAGTTAGTAGTATTTGTTGACATCAGTCCCATGTAGTTTTGGTCAGCTAAAACCAC
Organism: Ahaetulla prasina; assembly: GCF_028640845.1. NCBI lineage: Eukaryota > Metazoa > Chordata > Lepidosauria > Squamata > Colubridae > Ahaetulla > Ahaetulla prasina. Next base: position 297,205,095 of record NC_080539.1, on the reverse strand, counting down.
CATTTTTTTTTTAAAAAAAAGTATTCATATGCTTTGATGTTATAAAACTCAAAATGTACTTTATACATAAATATGCATCTGTGCTAATTTTAAAATTTACAGAAATAGGATTCTTTCGTTACTGCTTTGATCCATGCAATTTTGTTCCAACCTGAAATGCATGAGATCTGTTTCTAATTTTGTTATAAATCCATTGACACAGACAAATTATCTGGTGCTTTAATCATTTTGTTTGTCATTACTTGCCAGGTAAATAAATACAATACTTTTTTTCAACAGTGGCCAAACATTGCTTCATTTTTCAATTAAGAGGTTTAACCATCCAAACCTGTCAATATGAAAATGGTAGGTAGGTAGTTTAGTGCTTGTTCTCTTCCTTTTGAACTGTCAACTCTTTAACTGCCTGCCCCACACAGCTATGCTTTTAATAATCATCAGATTGTACTGTTTGTATTAAAGTAGTGAGTTAATTTCTAAACCAGTGACCATTGATAAGTATAAATGTTTGGTTGCTTTTTATTTTATTAGTTTGTATTTTTCGTTTGTGCTTGCATTTTCTGGTTTTTTATTTTTTTAAAAAAAACAAACATTGTTTAGTTCATTTTTAATTAAATTAAATTTTTAGTTAAAGTTAGTGGGGGGAAATGAAGTTAAATTAAAAAATTTAAAACCTTCGGACTCTCAGCCATGAACAAAGCACGGCATTTTTTCCCTAAATTTGAGGTATGAGTTAATGCAAAGGAGGGGCAATGAGAGGAGACTTTTTAATCAGTACTTTAAAAAGATAGTCTGTCTTCTGGCTATAATTCTAAAATATGTGTCCCTTTCCCTTCATACTAGGGAAAGATTAATCATGTATTAATTCCTGCCTCTAACTACAGCTTATAGCACAGCCATAAGGGAGTGTTAAAAACCTAACAACCCTAGAAAGGGAGACAGGAAACAAATTATATCACAGAGGCAAGCTATTCAGTTGATGCAAAACATTTACAGCTGTGGCTTCAATGAGATGTGGCCTTCCAACAATTGCCTCTGGACTTCCATAGAAAACTCTGAAGCCTTTACTTCTTCCTGCAAACCATGCTATAACTTTGAAAGATTGCTTTATCTCTTATGTACAATGAGAGCATATGCACCAAGACAAATTCCTTGTGCATCCAATCACGCTTGGCCAATAAAAAATTCTATTCTATTCTAGAGATGGACAATGTGGGGATTCCCTTAGTTCTGCACGGCAACTCCCAGCATCCATTAAAATAGCTAGATTAGCAAAGGCTAGTGAGAATCGGGGATCTGTGACATCTGCAGAGGTAAGCGATGCCCATGTGTAATCTTTAAGGAGAGGAAAACCTTGTATCTAGCAAGGAAACCCAAAGATGCTTTTTCAAGAGGCAACTGGGCTTTCTTGTTTTTCTTTGAAGATGTTTCACTTCTCATCCAAGAAGCTTCTTCAGCTCTGACTGGATGGTGGGGAATGGAAGGATTTGTATTCCTTGTAGATAGCTGGTCATTTGTATTCTTTTAGAGAGTTTTTGAGGCCACTTGGAGGTTTACCTGGGTCACTTGAGTAGTGCAAATGGGTGTGGAGCCTTCTTGGAACTGCTGAAAAGACTGCATTGTAGACTAGAGATAGATGATGTTGTATCCCTCCCCCTCTATTGAGAGAGGGCTGTTCAAAATTGACAACCCAGTGCTTTCAGCAGTTCCAAGAAAGCAACACACCCATTTGCACTACCCAGGTGACCCTGAGGACCCAGATAAACCTCCAAGTAGCCTCAATGACCCTCTAAAAGAATGCAAATGACCAGCTGTCTGCAAGGAATATAAATCCTTCCATTGCCCACCATCCAGTCAAAGCTGAAGAAGTTTCTTGGATGGAAGCAAAACATCTTCACAGAAAAACCAGAAAGTCCAGTTGCCTCTTGAAAAACCACCTTTGGGACAACCATGAATCTCCATAAACATTTAGCAAAGGAACCAGCAGCATTACTCTCTCTTCATGCCCACGAATCAACATTGTGCTAGATTTCTACATATTTAACTGGCATGGAAAGTTTAAGTTGACAGTATATTAGGTGAACACTATTATTGTGTTAATTCATTCCTTTGAAAATTCTCGAAACATTTTAAAGTTGGTCAAAAAATATTTGAGTTGGTACAAGTACCATAGAGTTGGAAATGACCAAATGACAGATGATGACGGAACAAAGAATGGCATTCTGGCTTCCATGTTCTTTTCGTCTATGTACTCCATTACTCTGTTAATGCATGGATTCATTGCATAAAATGCATAATACAAATGCCAGGATTATATCCAAAAATATTTTGAACAATAATAATTTTTGAAAAAATTACCTCCCATAAGGAAGAGCAGTCCAGCTACATATTGCATGAGCTCATGCTGTTGACAGCAACCCAGCATGCCAATGATCCATCCAAAGAGGATTATGGACACCGCCATACCGATGAAGCCAGCTGTCATTCTCCGCAGGTCTGAGGGGAGGCATTGTTGGTGCATGGAAGAAAGAAGAGGGAGAACAGAAGAGGAAGAAAACCCACAGAGAACCATGTGGACAACTTCAGGGCAGTCTTTTCAAAGCTGACTCCCTCTAGATGTATGTGGGCTACAGCTGTAGTCCCAAAGGTGTTTTTTCAAGCGGCAAATGAACTTTCTGAGTTTTCTTTGAAGACGTTTCACTTCTCATCCAAGAAGCTTCTTCAGCTCTGACTGGATGGTGGGGAATGGAAAGATTTATTCTCCTTGCAGACACCTGGTCATTTGCATTCTTTTAGTGAGTTGTTAAGGCCACCTGGAGATTTATCTGTGTTGTCAGAATTGTCAGGCAAATGGGTGTGGCGCCTTCTTGGAACTGCTGAAAGGACCGTGTTGTAGACTGGAGATAGATGGTGTCCTATACCAACTCCTCTGTTGAGAGAGGGCTGTTCAGTTTTCACATTGATGGCCTCTTTGACCCATCTTTCAAACCAGAGATCGTCTCTGTCCAAAATGGGTCTTCAAAAGAGTGGCCTTTGTCTTTTAAATGCAGATGGACTACTGAATCTTGTCCTGATGGGTTTGTGCTCCTATGTTGTGCCATGCGTTTATGACGTAGTTGTTTTGAAGACACCCATTTGCCTGATAACCCTGAGGACACAGATAAACCTCCAAGTGGCCTCAATGACTCTCTAAAAGAATGCAAATGACCAGCTGTCTGCAAGGAGTATATATCAGGGGTGAAATGCTCCCAGTTCGGACCGGCTCGTGCGATCAGGTAGCGATGGCAGCTGCTGGTTTGGAGGACCGGTAGCAAAAATCCCTGCCTCCCCCCACCTCTGCTGAGCCGTACCATCAGCAGAGGTTTGTGGGGTTTTTTTACTTTTAAAAGCTGGTTTTTCTTCAGCCGAAACATGCCTTTAAAAGTAAAAAAAAAGCCTTTGAGGATCCCACCCCTTAGCTGAGATTGGTAGAGCCTTTAAACTTTAAAAAAAAAAATTAAACTCTCCTCTGGCAATCTCACCTGAGTTTCTCATCAGCAGAACCTTACTTGTACTCTTACTTGTAGAAAACATGTTTTCTACAAGTAAAAGTAGAGATTCTAAGGCACTTACCTGATTACTGATGAACGCATGGCTTTTTTCCCAGCCTGAAAGCAGTTTCACTTTCAGCCCAGACAGAATCAATTGCTTAGCTAATCTATTTCCTCAGTGATCAACTAATGCTGGCTGGCTTTGCTGGCTGAGGAACTCTGGGAATTGAACTCCACAATAAAATAAAATAAAATAATAAAATAAAATATTTATGCAGCTTTCTGAGATTTGGTGTGTTTCTGTAGTGTTTCACTCTAACTATACAAACACACAAAATCTCAGAAAGCTGTATGTGGCATTTTATGTATGTGTGTGTGTGTGTGTGTCGTGTTGTGTGTGTGTAAAGTGTGAAAGTTGGTTTTTGAGCTTTTTGTGGCTGTGTGAAGTGTGAAGTGCAGCTGCTTTTACACTGCGTGTGAGTCAGTTGTGTTGTGTGTGTGTAAAGTGTGAAAGTTGGTTTTTGGTACCTCATTGTTTTTTATACTTTGTTTATTATTTTTATTATTTATTGTTATTGGCCACGCCCACCCAGACATCTGACCACCAAGCCATGCCCACCAATTAAGCCACGCCCACATAACCGGTAGGGAAAATTTTTAGATTTCACCCCTGATATATATCCTTCCATTCCCCACCATCCAGTCAGAGCTGAAGAAGCCTCTTGGATGAGAAGTGAAACATCTTCAAAGAAAAACCAGAAAGTCCAATTGCCTCTTGAAAAAGCCCCTTTGGGAGAACCATAACAACCATAACCCAGAAGACTAAAAATCTCCATAGACACTACAGCTATAGCTTGTGAGAGCCGAGAAGCATTCTAAGCCCAGCACAAACAGAGAAACACCAAAGTGTGAAAAAGGCTGCTCTAGAAATCAGCAATATAAGTTCTCCTTAGGGCAGGATGTTTGTGGATTTTGAGAACTATATAAAGCAATTGAGAAAGCAAACCAAGCAAGGCCTTAGCATGTCCTAAAATTATAAGGTCTCCTCTTAACTAAATCGTTATCTTGCAAAGAGGGATTAACTCTGTAAATCTGCCCCACTGAAAATATTCTGATTGTAAGTGCTGTTCTGTTTTTCTGAGATCATCTATGACTCTACAGGCAATTTAGGCAATTTCCTTGAATGCTCAAGCGGTCAGGTGGTTCTGTAAGTGCAGTGCAGTGCAATGCAGAGCAATCAGGCTGTGAATATGGGATCATCTGTGATTTGTTGCACAAGACATTATGGTATGATGTAATACTGCCATAGTCTCCGAGGACATTACGTTATGATGTACTGCTGCCACTGTCTCAGTCTGATTGCCTCTTGACAAGAGCTCATAAGGATTCAAGAAGATAAACAGACCAGGCAAATATGAGAGGAATAATGTGAGTAGCCTAATAAATGATTGAGATTGTGGCAGTGAAGAAGCTAGCTAAGATTTCACCAATCTTATGCTCTCCAGATATATTGGATTTCAACCGCCATAAAGGGTTTGCATCTGCACTGGAGAGCAACAGTTTGTAGCAACAATTTCCCCTGAATTAAGGTTGATGATCCACTCAGATTTGAGTTCTAGTGATTTTCTAATCAAATCTCTATTGCTTCCTTAACAAAAATATTAAAAAATGGATTGCTTAGTCAACTTCACTTTTGGCCTTTTTTAAAAAAAATTGAGAGACAAGTATTGCAACAAGTCAAGTTGTGCCACACAAATGGGTAAGATCAGAATTCTGGTTTCTTTTCCTGGGAGAAGGAGGGTATTTTTTTTAACCAAGGCTATTTTAGAGTTTACATAACCATTTCTACAGGTTTTTTCCTACAAAATAGCAGGAAATCACACAGGTGTAATCAAACAAGGCTCTAGGGCTGCCAAAATGTTTTGGCAGAGCTGCATGAGATCATGACTCAGCCTCAAGTTCCCTTCCTGGTATAAGGTATAAACTAACTCAAAATGATGATCCCAGAGAAATAAGCTCTTGAACATTATATAATAAGCATGGTAGAGGTATATCTGGCTTGAAAGTCAAGAACACTTGAACAAAAACATACAAGATTCTTCCTGCAGCTTTCAATCCAGAATGACATATGTTATAATATTTACAAATTGCTTTATCTCTTCAGAGCCTTTTGGGTAGAGATAACTGCAGAGCAGGTAGATTTGCTCGAGCTAGATAAGTGATTGCTGCTTATGCTATTTCATTGTTTCCATTATATGATTAAAACTGTAATTTCCTACAACCATCTTTTTGAGGCTTTGCTTTCTGGTTGTTTTAGATGTAAACATGTACATTTTCAGCCATCTCAGGATAACATATATTTATTTCAATCCTCTTCAACTGAATAATTGGAAATTCTGGTAAATGGAAAGATGGTAAATGGCTGATTTAGTTCCTTGATTCTGAAAGAAACTAAACTATTCCAATGCAAGAATTTATCTTCACTTACTTCTTGCTGAGATATTCAAATGTGACCATCATTTGTGTTGTAAATGTTGCACCTTGATGAACGTATCTTTTCTTTTACGCACACTGAGAGCATATGCACCAAAACAAATTCCTTGTGTGTCCAATCACACATGGCCAATAAATTTTATTCTATTCTAAATATGGAAACAAATCGGCAGACCATCCTTGAGCAAACATGGAATATGGCCTATGCATGTTTGGCACATATGGAAAGCTAATACATCTGGTGCAAGAATATATCTCTTATTGATGTGCTAACGTTCATGTCTATCTTTCTCTACAGAAACAAAGCATGCAAGCAGGATAGATAGATAGATAGATAGATAGATAGATAGATAGATAGATAGATAGATAGATAGATAGATAAAGAGAGAGAGAGAGAGAGAGAGAGAGAGAGAGAGAGAGAAAGTCCTAGGAGAGACCTGAGGATGATTCATCCAAATAGCCATTTGGTTCTGATAATGCACATACATGCTTGGGACACTTACGGAGAGCGTGCCACTCATCCTGGCGGATGGTATTTGTAACATTAATAGGCAAGTTGCGTGGCAGGGAAGATGATGTGTAATGATATTTCACAGCTGTGCATCGTTGAATGACTCCTGCAAAGACAAATTCAGTGTGCAGTTGGGAATTCTGTAGCTGAACAATGACATTTGTAACACTGCTTTCCCTTTACTGGCCATAAATCAAATTAAACCTCTTCTGTCGCCGAGAAAGTAAATTAAGAAGTTACTGATTAGATTCACCCCCCTCATGCTAAACCATCATTTGCCTTAATTAGAGTTTCTTTTTTTCTTTTTTGCAATTTTTTTAGTTTACTGAAAAAAGATTAAAACACAGAACACCAATATTTTTTTTTTAAAAAAAATGCCACAACCAAAAAAGACATCAACAAAAAAAGTGTCAAAAACAACAACACATATACGCATAGCATCCCCCCTAACTGAATGCTGATTGGTACAGTACAACAATTTTGATTTCCACCCCCCCTTGAGAAACAGGCCAAAAGAATTTAAAATTGTTAAACTACTAAACCTACTTATCAACTGTTAGCCTGGCATTGGCAAACTATATTAATGACTAAATAGGTAACAGAAAAAGTAACAATAATGAACATATTATGTAAGAATATAAAAGTAATAAAAATGTGAACAGTAATAGGAGAAAGACAAAGCTGAAATTCCAAAACCCTCAGCCAACAAGCTGTTATTGTAATCAGCTTGTAGAAAATTTACCATGACTTTAATCCCTTGTCATCCCAAATATTAACCTTAACTGGTCCTGGATCAAATATCCCAGATTGGTTTTTTTTTTACTATCTCTCATCAATTGCTCATTGATTGGATGCAATATATCCAGTTTCCAAAGCTAATCTATCTTTCCCCCCAAATTCCAGATAAAACCGTTCCTCAAATGTATTAAATCCGTTTCCCATTTTCCATCAAATCCCTTAAAGAAAAACCATTTGCACTTGTCAACCCAGAGAGTTCTCTGCTATGATATAAAAGTACAGTGTTAAGCTTCCAGGAGATGTATGGCGTCAGTTCTATAATTTCTGCTTGATGCCCAGGCTCTATAATGTCTGAGTCTATATTTCTTCCTGGACATTTTACGGCTGGGAAATCACATTTCTTCTTCTCAATGTTCTCCACCATCTGTGTTATTTCCATATCTGTATTTCCTCCCAACGAATCTGCTGCTTTAAAAACAAATTATTCCTGCTGGCTTAAGAAAATGTAATGTCTGTTTTTTAAAAAATGTTTTGTGCAAAGTTTATAAGTTCATCAAACCATTTTTTGGGTGGGAGGATCAACTAAGGATTGCATCTTCTTAGCCAGAATCTGTTTTCCCCCTTGGGTGTCAGTCTCCTCCTTCTCTCTGCAACCAAACTGTTGTTGGTTCAAGCAGGGAGAGAGCAGGGAGGCAGTGAAAAGGAGAGGGAAGATGTTTTCTGGCCATTAGATCCAAAATGTTTTTGCAAGTTAATAAAGTAAAAACCCAAAGTCATGTGCGTCTTTCCAGTACGGAAGGCAGAAAGGAATGAGAACGACAAACAAATCAAAGAAGGGAAACAGAAAGAATCCAGCTGGGGTTGAAATAAATCCTCATTCAATCAGTCAATTAATATTTAAAAATAAAAAGCAAAAGTTCAGACAGTGAATGTTAAAAGAACCAGCTTGCTTACGAATATGTCTGCTAGTCAAAAGAGGTGTAAAAGGCCCTTGACTTTTCAATTACTCCCTCACAAGGAGTCGCAATCTACAAGATTCCCACTCCTGGGTTGGGTCCGCAGCTGTCTAAAAATCGTCTCAGGCAGTGGTGGGTTTCAAAATTTTTTACTACTGGTTCTGTGGGTGTGGCTTGGTGGGCGTGGATTGGTGGGCATGGGTTGGTGGGTGTGGCAGGGGAAGGATACTGCAAAATCTCCATTCCCACCAACTCGGGTGAAAGGTTACTGCAAAATCCCCATTTCCTCCCAATCAGCTGGGATCGGGATGCACTGAATAGCTGGGGGCAGGGCGAGTCAGAATTTTTACTACCAGTTCTCCAAACTACTCAAAATTTCCACTACCAGTTCTCCAGAACTGGTCAGAACCTGCTGAAACCCACCTCTGGTCTCAGGTCTTTCCTAAGTGCCCCTATCAAATCCAAGGGGCAAGGCTGCCCAAAAAACAGCTCTGGCAGCAAACATAACAGATCATGGATAAGAGAAAGAAAACTCTCACCCTACAGCAGCTGTTGGAGCCAGCTAATTTTAGTTACTTAAATAAGCCATACTATCCAGTTTCATTAGTTATTATCAAGCCACAATGGTTCAGAAGTATGTAATACTATACAGAACAAATTCCATTATTTTTACGTTACCTGAATCCAGTAAGTATTTCTATATACTGTACAAGTAGTGCTTGATTTATGACCACAGTTGTGACTGTTACATACTTAGGCAGTTGTTAAGTGAATTATGGCTTTTTCACCCTGGTTATTAAGTGAATGATTGCAGTTGTTAAGTGAAGCATGCTAATGTTAAATGAATCTGGCTTCGCCCATTCAATTTGCTTGTAGGAAGCTGGTTGGGAAGGTCACAAAGGGCAATCCTATGACCCCAGGACGCTGCAACCATCGTAATTATATGCCACTTTTGATCAATTGATCATGGGAATGATACAATGGTTGTAAATGTAAAGATGGGTTGTAAGTCCCTTTTTTTCAATGCTGTTATAACTTGGAACAGTCCCTGACTAAAAGGTGGTAAGTTGAGGTCTACCTGTATACTAGTTGATGTTGCTATTATGCTGCTATATCCCCTAAAGAGGAACTATTGATACGCAATGGGCTAAGTTGTCAGTTGTGAATATATTGAGAGCAAAAAAGGAGGTCTGCTACAGAAGAAAAGAGCAGAATTCAAGAAGCTTTTGAATTAATATTGTGATTTCACTCTTGGGCACTTTTGAATGGAACTGAATTGTATACTATGTGACTTACAAAGGTCTTCTATTAAATCTGCCCACAAATGGCCTTTTATAAGTTGTTTTGCAATAGATAATCATTAGGAAGCCAAACCACAGAATTGGCAATGCGTGACTCTATTGTTAATTGTGTAGTTTCAGTACATTACACAATCTGGCTTTCCTCTTAGCACAATCTTTACTGGCTTTGGTAAGTCAAAGAGGATTCAAGCACCTAAAATTCTGGCATGAGTTAATTCCTTGTATTTGTTTTCCCAGCATTGTTTCTGATTGATTTGTCATCACTTGTTTCAGTGACTACACAAGAGAAGATAATGTTTGCTTGTCTGCTATTAGGGCTGTGCAAATATCTTTGGCCTGCTTCAGAACTCAGAACCAGAAAGACCCTGACCTGTCCTGGAATGGGTCTACAACAACTCGCCATCTCCAAGTTGCCATGGCCAACTTGCTCCAGCCAACTAGTCATGGGAAATTCATTATGGCCAAGTCGCCACAGGCCAACTCGCCATGGGACAAGAGTTACACTAATATCGAAAAAATAGTGCAATAGTATCATTAAAGAAAGGATGCCAAAAGAGAGACCAAATGAAATGTGAATGATAAAAATTAAAATATTTTAAAACTATTTTAAATAATTAAATTGAATTGTTGAATTGTCCCGCAGTGAGTTGTCCTATGGTGAGCTGGCCATGGCAAGTTGACCGTGACAAGTTGGCTGTGGTGAGTTGTTGTCCCATTCCAGCTTAAAACACTGGCCCCCAACTCTCTTACCTGGTTCCAAAGTATGATTCTAACTTATTCGAATCATGAGATGTCCGATCTAATGTAGTCTTTGTAAACTTAGAAAAACATTTGTTTAACAAACATTAGACAAACGGTATTGCTTTTCTCAATTGTAAGAGAATGATGAAAATCAGTAAAAGGCATAATTGCATTTTCTCTAAAGGTCTAAAAATTAATCTTTGCTGGCTTTTTACAAAGGGAAATTAGGACACAAAATGTTTTATATGTAAATAAGTGGCCTTTCCAAATGTGATTAAATTTTGGATGCAGTGATGATGATAATGCATTTTTTATTAAACTAGATAACTCATGATCTATTAAATTTTTTCAGAAATATTTCTTCATTAGATTCCTCAGTGCTTTTAATAATGGCAGAACTTCTAAAGTATTGTAAAAGTTCTTAAAAATTCAGGGAGATATTAAGAAATACATCTGTACTGCAAGTAGCCCAACCTGAACTGTATAGCCCAGTCAAACATCAGCAGTTGACCACAGGAAATGTTTTATGAAATTTTCTATCATGTCATAAAATGCTTAATGCTAATTTTTATGTCATAAAATGTTTTATAAAATTTGCCAAATTTCAATTCCACGGAAATCATAGGTCCCAGATTTTGGATGCATTCTGTAAGTTAGCCCACTTTCAACTCCTATCCTCAAAACGACGCAATAGAGCACTGCACACCAGAACAACTAGACACAAGAACAGTTTTTCCCCAAACGCCATCACTCTGCTAAACAAATAATTCCCTCAACACTGTCAAACTATTCACTAAGTCTGCATTGCTATTACTATTAATCTTCTCATCGTTCCTGTCACCATCTCCTCCCACTTATGACTGTATAATTGTAACTTGTTGCTGTATCCTTATGATTTATGATTGTTTCCTAGTATGATTTGATTGCTTATTTGTACCCTATGACTATCATTAAGTGTTGTAGCTTATGATTTTTGATGAATGTATTTTTTCTCTTTATGTACACTGAGAACTTATGCACCAAGACAAATTCCTTGTGTGTCCAATCACACTTGGCCAATAAAGAATTGTATTATATTGTTTTGTTTTGTATTAAGTTGCCGTTGTTGAAAAAGTTCTGCCCTATGACGCATCACTTCTGCCAGTTAAAGGTTATAGACCAGAGGTGGGTTTCAGCAGGTTCTGACCACTTCTGGAGAACCGGTAGGGGAAATTTTGAGTAGTTCAGAGAACCGGTAGTAAAAATTCTGACTGGCCCCACCCCCATCTATTCTCTGCCTCCTGAGTCCCAGCCAATCGGGAGGGAATGGGGATTTTGCAGTAACCTTCCCCTGGATTGGGGAGGGAATGGAGATTTGACAGTATCCGTCCCCTGCCACGCCCACCAAGCCACACTCACAGAACCGGTAGTAAAAAAATTTGAAACCCACCACTGTTATAGATGCAAGAGTTTTAGTAGTATGTAGATATACCTCAGCATCAGAATGGTAGTAAGATGGTAAGCCTTTCTATGCAGCCCCATCACACAGCTATAAGCCTCAATCTCATCAGGCTGGAATCCAATTAGACTTTTAGAGTTAGAAAAGGCCTTTGTACTATTGAGTCTTTCAGTGCAGAGATCCAAATAAAAGCATCCCAGATTGCTAGCTGCCCAGTTTCTGCTTGTAAAAAGAAAATAACACGTTCTCTGTTTCTGAAAACATCCCATTGTTTGCATTAGGGTTCTTCCTACCATGTTTCTCCACCCTGTTTTGAGGGGGTGTTATTTTCTTGTAGCTTAAAGAAGACTCCTACATAGTCCGTGGAATGTTTTCTACTGATATTTGATTTCTTTTTTAAAATGCTACTTCAGCAGCCTCTATAGTGGCCCTCAGCTCGGCCAAAGTGATGTCACAGGCCTACTGACATCATCCTATGTTTGACTCATGTATTTAAATCACAGCATTTGTGTAATGATGTCATGCCCTTCCTTTATCGCCTTCATCCCCTTCGGGATGCCCCTCTGCTATTTCTCCAATGTCTATAATCTCTTCGTTTTAGTGATCTTTCTGAAAGCTCTTGGCAGTTCTCCAAGTCTGAATTTCAACCTAAACAGGACATGGTGCTTGGGTACTATAGAGAGATTAGCCTGGTTTCTACAGTTGTTAGGTACAATGTTATAATTGGTTCCTTCCCCATCTGTGCAGAAAGAAGTAATAATTCTTGTGACAATCTGTCTATCTTTCAAATTACAAGTTCTGGATAAAAGCAGAAGCTCATTCTGTGTTTTAAAGGAAAACAATTCTCTGCTCTGGTGCTCTTTTTTGATTGACTTCAACAAAATCAGAAGATCCAGAAGATTTAAAACATAAATATAACTTTTCTTCTCAGCATATTTGGTCCTGAATTGCAGTCGTTCTTTGCTGAGTTTTTTAAGTGTCTTCAGTGCTTCTGGTACAGAGATGTAACGGAGTAATTTGCCCTCAGATGTGACACACTCAGGACCTCGCCTTGTCTGAGGACAGTTTTCCCTTTAAAATCATGATTTCCTATTTCTGATCTAAGGACCACTGGATCAGTGCTCTGGTGGTCCCTACTGCAAATGTCAAAATAAAAATAAGCATCAACATTATCAATGTCTTGGGAGTTTTCTTATTCAAAAGTTTGAAGGATCTGAGTCAAAAGTTTGAGGTGGCTCCACCAATATGTCGTGAAGTTTAGCAACTTGCCTTTGTTTCTGCTATTTTTTTTTTAAAAAGTATTTCTTTTATTGCTTAACTGGGGACAATCTTTCAGATGCTACTGGGGTTATTGGAGATAACATAGGTGTTATCTGCAATTTTAACTCTTAAGGTATATTTATTATTTATTATGTATCAAATTTATATGATGTAGGCCCAGTGGGGGAAGGGAAATGGCTCAGCAGTTAAAAACACTGAGCTTGTCAGCTGGACAGCTGACAGCCTGGGTTCAAGATCCAAGTGCTATATGACAGGATGAACCCCAGTAGTTGCCTCAGCTCCTGCCCACCCAACAATTCGAAACTATGCAAATAGATAAATAGGTACCACTTTGGTGGGACGGTAATTCTGTGTGCCTCGGCATGTAGTCATGCTGGCCACATGACCACAGTAGTGTGTTTGGACAACGCTGGCTCCCTCCACTAAGAAACAGAGATGAACACCGCCCAAAATGACTGGAGAGGGGAAACCTTTACTTTCCAGTGATGACACCGTGATATGGGTAAAAGAAAAGCTGGGAATCAGTGCCTTATGAATTCAATTCTAGTTCTCTAACTATAGCAGAAATGCTGATACTAAAATGACAGTAGCACATATGAGATGGCTCTGTCTGTAGTTTTTCAATACTCGGTAAGATCATTACCCATAGGAACCTGGTCCTAAAAATAAATATAATATTCCCAGAACACTGAGAGGATACTTCACAGCTGCATTATCTTATCACAACAAGACATGGATTAATCAATGCTGTTCACCAAACCTATCATTTTGTAATATCAGGAAAGCAAACCCAGTCCACTCAACTGAAAACCATCGTTGCTCAATGTATATCATACCTTATAAATATCATATGTTTGTCAATTTTTTTTGTCATGCTGATACCCACTCTGATGTCTGCATATGAAGGGATGTCACTTCATTCACATTGAACACTTGAGATGTGGAAATTATTAATTATTAATCCTGACCCAGACATGTTCTTCTTCCCTTGGTCATCTGTTTTACCTTAGCTTGTCTTTTAACATTAAATCTGTGTTTATCAAATTGGTATCTGTCAAAGAACTGTGATCTTTTTGACCCAAGAGTCAAACTTAGCATTTGAACAGCAAGTGACAGGACAAGAGTTTGTTTCCATGTAAGAAAGAGAGAGAAAGACTAAAACTGATTCATTTGAAACTTGAAATGCAGTTAAGTTGAATTAATACATATAATCCTCAAATTATGGCCATAATTCAGCTCAAAATTTCCATTGCTAAGCAAGGCAGATGTTGAGTGAGTTGCACCTCATTTTTTGCCACAGTTGTTAAGTGAATCACTGCAATTGTTAAGCGAATCATGTTCAGTTAATCAATTAAGGCAGGGGTCTGCAAACTTGGCTCTTTTAAGACTTGTGGACTTCAACTCCCAGAGTTGGGAGTTGAAGTCCACAAGTCTTAAAAGAGCCAAGTTTGCAGACCCCTGAATTAAGGCAAATAGAGCTCTCTATATAGCAAGGGTGTATATTGAGTGAATCTGGCTTCCCTCACTGACATTGCTTGTTGGAAGTCAGTTGGAAAGGTTACAACCGGTGATCACATGACAATGCAATGGTCATAAATACATGCTAATTGCCAAGTATCCGAATTTTAATTATATGATCATGGAGATGCTGCAATGGTCATAAGTGTGAAAAATGGTCATAAGTCAATTTTTTCAGGGCTGTTGTAACTTTACAACAGTGCTGTTGTAATTTGTCACCAAATGGTTGTAAGTCAAGAATACTACCTGTATTCTTCCCATATGTTTAATGGTTTTCTCCTCCTGTCCTGTTTTCATTCATTCATTGATTCGTTTACTGGGACCGCTATGCTATTCTTTCCAATCCAACAGGATTCTGTTAAAAAGTACAAAGTGGTAGTAACTACCAGAGGGTGCTGGGAGCTGCACCCACGGAACCATCCTCAGTTCTGAGGCTCCCTTGCTGGCAACCAAAATTCAAAAACAGTAATTTTTAATTTAAAAATTGAGTTGTAATTTAAAAGTGAAGTGTACTACCATATTTTAAAAATGTGCCTTTAGTCAGCAGAAGTTGGTTTATTTCATGTCACTCAGGAAACTGTTTCCTGTATGCCTACTGTGAGCGATGTATTGTGGACAGGGCTGTCTCTTAAAACAGGGGTCTGCAACTTTGGCAACTTTAAGATTTGTGGACTTCAACACCCAGGACTCTGGGAGTTGAAGTCCACAAGTCTTAAACTTGCCAAGGTTGCAGACCCCTGTCTTAAAAGATTAAGCAGGAAAAATACAATAAAGAAAAAGCTGTAGCCAAGAGACCAGATACACATTGTGAGATCGGGACTCTACTGGACTTGCTGTGGACATGGGTCCATACATTCTCCTCCTGCCCCAAAACCACAACGGCTAAAGTGATGTGATATTTTATTGGGAGGAGCGAATCTGAAGGCATGCTAACCTCATAGGCTGGCAGTCTCCAAAACCTATTGAAAGTCACAATCCAAAACAGAGTTAAGCTTAAAATGTTGGATTTAATGGGTTTATACACACCTAGTGTGATATTGGATTTTAGCTTTATTATATCCAATATGTGCATTAGCTTTGGCAGAGTCACAGT
The DNA here is from genome assembly GCF_028640845.1 of Ahaetulla prasina. Classification (NCBI taxonomy): domain Eukaryota; kingdom Metazoa; phylum Chordata; class Lepidosauria; order Squamata; family Colubridae; genus Ahaetulla; species Ahaetulla prasina. Next base: position 297,189,498 of record NC_080539.1, on the reverse strand, counting down.
GGAGAGAGAGGGTGACCAAAAGTATTGGTTTTAAATTCCTTGAGATCATTGGTGGACACAGAAAGCTTTTAGCCAGAAGGGAAGAGAGCCTATCAATGAGAAGAAAATATTATGCAGGGGAAAATCAATTAATAAAAATAAAATAGATGAATTGCCTTTCAATGGATAAAATCAGCCTGGAAACTTAACAAAGGCAGAAGATACATACTGTATGGGCGAGGATTAAATGCAGGAGAGCAGCTGATGGTTTTATAATAGATTCTGGAAACAGAATACTGCAGCTTTACTTTCACTACAAAGGTAGAAACAGGAGAATCTCGACATTATTTAGCGCCACAGGGCTTAACAAAGGCAGTGTTTGACAAATCTCTTTCCCAAAGCACAAACAATCAAAAAAACAAGCAGACAGGAATAGGAAAGGGAAAATGGAGGCAGGAATAACTTGTGGCATATAGCATATTCTATCAAATGCTGACGTCTTGTATTTGTTTCTAGACGGAAAGATCTAAAGGGATGAATTTTGAGAAGGGATTCTAGAAATGCATTTAGAGTGGGTGGGTGGGTGTGCCAATTCCAAATATAAGGGAAAGCAAAGGAGAGGCCATGCATTCTAGTCCCACCTTAGGCCCAAAGCCAGCTGGTTGGCCCCCGACCAACCTTTCTCTCTCTCAACCCTAGGAAGGATGAAGCAAGGGCAAACAATTTCAGAAATTGTACCAAGAAAACTGCAAGGATTTGTCCAGGCAGGTGCCAGGAGTAAAAAAGTGGACCTGAAGGCACATGCCTCACAAAAGGAGAATAAGGTAAAGGTAAAGGTTCCCCTCGCACATACGTGCTAGTCGTTGCCGACTCTAGGGGGCGGTGCTCATCTCTGTTTCAAAGCCGAAGAGCCAGTGCTGTCCGAAGACGTCTTCGTGGTCATGTGGCCGGCATGACTAAACGGCAAAGGCGCACGGAACGCTGTTACCTTCCCACCAAGGTGGTCCCTATTTTTTCTACTTGCATTTTTAGGTGCTTTCAAAACTGCTAGGTTGACAGAAGCTGGGACAAGTAACGGGAGCTCACACCATTACACAGCAGCACTAGGGATTCGAACCGCTGAGCTGCCGACCTTTCGATCGACAAGCTCAATGTTCTAGCCCCTGAGCCACCGTGTCCCCCTAAAAGGAGAATAATATATGGCAAATATAATTGATGTTTATTGGGAATGGAATTCTTTTCAAACAATCATCTGTGCTGGCGCAGTGGTTAGAATGCAGTATTGCAGGCTAATTCAGCTCAATGCCAGGAGTTCGATCTTATTTATTTATTTATTTATTTATTTATTCGTATTTGTATACCGCCCTATCTCCCGAAGGACTCAGGGCGGTTCACAGGCAAATAAAACATTTATGTACAAAATTAAAATAACCATTAAAAAACTTATTCTAAAGCCAGATTCTTAAAAATAATATAAATATTAAAACCAGTTAAGACCCCTATAAATTTAAAATCTAGTCCAGTCCTGCACAGATGAATAAATATGTCTTAAGCTCGCGACGGAAGGTTCGGAGGTCCGGAAGTTGACGGAGTCCTGGGGGGAGTTCGTTCCAGAGGGTGGGAGCCCCACAGAAGGCCCTTCCTGGGCGTCGCCAGGCGACACTGCGTAGCTGACGGCACCCTGAGGAGTCCCTCGCTGTGAGAGCGCACGGGTCGGTGAGAGGTATTCAGTAGCAGTAGGCGGTCCCGTAAGTAACCCGGCCCTATGCCATGGAGCGCTTTAAAGATGGTTACCAAAACCTTGAAGCGCACCCGGAAGGCCACAGGTAGCCAGTGCAGTCTGCGCAGGATAGGTGTCATACGGGAGCCACGAGGGGCTCCCTCTATAACCCGCGCAGCTGCATTCTGAACTAACTGCAGTCTCCGGATGCCCTTCAAGGGGAGCCCCATGTAGAGAGCATTGCAGTAATCCAGGCGAGACGTCACGAGGCGTGGTGACCGTGCATAGGGCATCCCGGTCTAGAAAGGCGCAACTGGCGCACCAGGCGAACCTGGTAGAAAGCTTTTAGCCAGAAGGGAAGAGAGCCTATCAATGAGAAGAAAATATTATGCAGGGGAAAATCAATTAATAAAAATAAAATAGATGAATTGCCTTTCAATGGATAAAATCAGCCTGGAAACTTAACAAAGGCAGAAGATACATACTGTATGGGCGAGGATTAAATGCAGGAGAGCAGCTGATGGTTTTATAATAGATTCTGGAAACAGAATACTGCAGCTTTACTTTCACTACAAAGGTAGAAACAGGAGAATCTCGACATTATTTAGCGCCACAGGGCTTAACAAAGGCAGTGTTTGACAAATCTCTTTCCCAAAGCACAAACAATCAAAAAAACAAGCAGACAGGAATAGGAAAGGGAAAATGGAGGCAGGAATAACTTGTGGCATATAGCATATTCTATCAAATGCTGACGTCTTGTATTTGTTTCTAGACGGAAAGATCTAAAGGGATGAATTTTGAGAAGGGATTCTAGAAATGCATTTAGAGTGGGTGGGTGGGTGTGCCAATTCCAAATATAAGGGAAAGCAAAGGAGAGGCCATGCATTCTAGTCCCACCTTAGGCCCAAAGCCAGCTGGTTGGCCCCCGACCAACCTTTCTCTCTCTCAACCCTAGGAAGGATGAAGCAAGGGCAAACAATTTCAGAAATTGTACCAAGAAAACTGCAAGGATTTGTCCAGGCAGGTGCCAGGAGTAAAAAAGTGGACCTGAAGGCACATGCCTCACAAAAGGAGAATAAGGTAAAGGTAAAGGTTCCCCTCGCACATACGTGCTAGTCGTTGCCGACTCTAGGGGGCGGTGCTCATCTCTGTTTCAAAGCCGAAGAGCCAGTGCTGTCCGAAGACGTCTTCGTGGTCATGTGGCCGGCATGACTAAACGGCAAAGGCGCACGGAACGCTGTTACCTTCCCACCAAGGTGGTCCCTATTTTTTCTACTTGCATTTTTAGGTGCTTTCAAAACTGCTAGGTTGACAGAAGCTGGGACAAGTAACGGGAGCTCACACCATTACACGGCAGCACTAGGGATTCGAACCGCTGAGCTGCCGACCTTTCGATCGACAAGCTCAATGTTCTAGCCCCTGAGCCACCGTGTCCCCCTAAAAGGAGAATAATATATGGCAAATATAATTGATGTTTATTGGGAATGGAATTCTTTTCAAACAATCATCTGTGCTGGCGCAGTGGTTAGAATGCAGTATTGCAGGCTAATTCAGCTCAATGCCAGGAGTTCGATCTTATTTATTTATTTATTTATTTATTTATTTATTCGTATTTGTATACCGCCCTATCTCCCGAAGGACTCAGGGCGGTTCACAGGCAAATAAAACATTTATGTACAAAATTAAAATAACCATTAAAAAACTTATTCTAAAGCCAGATTCTTAAAAATAATATAAATATTAAAACCAGTTAAGACCCCTATAAATTTAAAATCTAGTCCAGTCCTGCACAGATGAATAAATATGTCTTAAGCTCGCGACGGAAGGTTCGGAGGTCCGGAAGTTGACGGAGTCCTGGGGGGAGTTCGTTCCAGAGGGTGGGAGCCCCCACAGAGAAGGCCCTTCCCCTGGGCGTCACCAGACGACACTGCCTAGCTGACGGCACCCTGAGGAGTCCCTCTCTGTGAGAGCGCACGGGTCGGTGAGAGGTATTCAGTAGCAGTAGGCGGTCCCGTAAGTAACCCGGCCCTATGCCATGGAGCGCTTTAAAGATGGTTACCAAAACCTTGAAGCGCACCCGGAAGGCCACAGGTAGCCACTGCAGTCTGCGCAGGATAGGTGTCACACGGGAGCCACGAGGGGCTCCCTCTATAACCCGCGCAGCTGCATTCTGAACTAACTGCAGTCTCCGGATGCCCTTCAAGGGGAGCCCCATGTAGAGAGCATTGCAGTAATCCAGGCGAGACGTCACGAGGGCGTGAGTGACCGTGCATAGGGCATCCCGGTCTAGAAAGGGGCGCAACTGGTGCACCAGGCGAACCTGGTAGAAAGCTCTCCTGGAGACGGCCGTCAAATGATCTTCAAAAGACAGCCGTTCATCCAGGAGGACGCCCAAGTTGCGCACCCTCTCCGTCAGGGCCAATGACTCGCCCCCGTGGACTCAGCTGACTGTACCGGGATGCCGGCATCCACAGCCACTCTGTCTTGGAGGGATTGAGCTTGAGCCTGTTTCTCCCCATCCAGACCCGTACGGCCTCCAAACACCGGGACAGCACTTCGATAGCTTCGTTGGGGTGCCCCGGTGTGGAAAAGTACAGCTGGGTGTCATCAGCGTACAGCTGGTACCTCACACCGAAGCCACTGATGATCTCACCCAGCGGCTTCATATAGATGTTGAACAGAAGGGGCGAGAGGATCGACCCCTGCGGCACCCCACAAGTGAGGCGCCTCGGAGTCGACCTCTGCCCCCCTGTCAACACCGTCTGCGGCCGATCGGAGAGATAGGAGGAGAACCACCGATAAACGGTGCCTCCCACTCCCAATCCCCCCAACCGGCGCAGCAGGATACCATGGTCGATGGTATCGAAAGCCGCTGAGAGGTCTAATAGGACCAGGGCAGAGGAACAGCCCCTATCCCTGGCCCTCCAGAGATCATCCACCAACGCGACCAAAGCCGTCTCAGTGCTGTAACCGGGCCGGAAACCGGACTGGAACGGGTCTAGATAGACAGTTTCATCCAGGTGTAAGGGAAGCTGATATGCCACCATACTCTCTACAACCTTCGCCGCGAATTTCAGAAATCTTGACTGGCTCTAGATTGACTCAGCTTTCCATCCTTCCGAGGTCAGTAAAATGAGGACCCAGATTCTTGGGGGCACTATGCTGATTTTGTAAACTGGTTAGAGAGTGCTGTAACGAACTGTGAAGCGGTATATAAGTCTAAGGGCTATTGCTATCTTTGGAGAAGCTTACCAAACTAGAGCCTGCTCTAGTTCTGCTCTTTCGTTGATACCATATTAGAAGCACTTCAAACACACACACACACACACACACACACACACACACACACACACACACACACACATACACTGACTTAAATGGAATAGGACAGAGTGTTCTACACCAGTCCCAGAGAGAATGACATCCACTCCACCATATGGTCCCAACACACCTCAATTTCCTCTTCCACTCCAGTGGAATGGCACTAGTGGCTAAGTGTTCCACAGGCTGCCCAATGGCATGAATTACCCCACCAGCGAAGCAATAGGCAAGCTGAATCAGAGGACTTTTCAAGTGGTTTCAACCAGCAATACTTTTGCACTTGGATCTGTTGTGAATTATTCCCAAAGCACCTCAGGCAGTTTTCTTCCATTTTTCTTTAGATTTAATGTGTGCCTCATAGTTTATTGTTTAAGAGTGATTTTTATGGGGAAAAAGTTCTGGAAGTGGATGAAAAAGGCTAAAGAAAGTGTTGCCATCAGAATGAATGATTTAAGAAAACTCACGTGGAATGAAGCTGAAGGGAAGAGATGTCAGATGAAGTATTTTAGAGAATTGAATGGGAATTCCAAACAATTGAAATAAATATTATCAATGTTAGTACACAAGAAAAAATAATGAGTGAAGCAGAGTCCTAAATGCTGGTAGAATGTTGAAAAATGGTAAAGCTGTAGGAGCAAAAGATATATCAGGAGAACTGTTCAAATGCAGAAGTAAAAGAATAACAAAATAAAGTTGGAAGGGACCTTGCAGGTCCTCTAGTCCCCTGTCCTCTGTTCAAGCAGGAAACCCTATACCATTTCAGACAAATGGTTGTCCAATCTCTTCTTAAAAACCTCCAGTGTTGGAGCATTCACAACTTCTGGAAGTAAGTCATTCTACTGATTAATTGTTCCATCAGGAAATTCCCCTTTAGATCTAGGTTGGTTCTCTCCTTGATTAGTTTCCATCCATTGTTTCTTGTCCTTCCTTCAGGTGCTTTGGAGAATAGGTTGAGCACCTCCCCCCATTCTTCTATGTGGCAGCTGCTTAGATTTTGGAACACTGTTGTCATGTTACCCCTAGTCCAGTGCTAAAATGCTACCGGATCAGACGGTAACGATCGCGGTTGGTAGTTCAGAGATCCGGTAGCGATGGTGGAGCAAAGCTCCGCTCACCTGCCCAGGTGTCTTTAACCTACCAGAAGGTTTTGCACATGCGCAGGTCTGCACGTGCATGTGATGCATGTGACTTCTTGAGCATGCGCAGAAGGTTATGCGCGCATGGCACGTGCACTTCTGAGCTGGTCAGGAAGGTAAGTAGAGTTCACCCCTGCCCTAGTCCTTCTTTTCCCTAGACTAGACATACCCAATTCCTGCAACTGTGGTATTGTATGCTTAATGGAATTTAGCTTCTTTTGTGCATGAAGACTACATGTGTGCCTGACAATGTTGATCCACAAACTAGCAAAGTGAAAAGTACAAAAGTTATACGTGAATCAATTTGTTAAATGTGCCTTGGAAAGTTTTGGGTAGAATTCTAATCAATGAACTATGAAATGTAATAACAAGAAAAATTTGAGAAATGCGATATGGGTTTATACAAGATTTTATGGCTTTAGGCAGATCCATGTTTTGTTCTTCAGAAGCTCATTAAGTACAGTAATATATAACTATTGGTTTACAGAAAACATATTATTCATTGGTATGGAATAGAAGGGTGGTTTCTGAACATGAGAAGAATTGTATAATCACATATGAAGTAACGCATAAATGGGAATAAATGGAATGCTTGGCAAATGATTGAAGTAGTGCTTCACAGAAAAAATGGAGAGAACAATTGTGACTTATACACAAATGGATTAAAAATAAGAGCAAGTGATGAAAGTGCATTTTTGTAGAAAGTTGAAAGAAGGAGAAGATTTCAAAAACTGTGGTTGAATGGAATCAATTGGATCTTAACAGAAAAAAGAAACGAGGTATAAAGAACAAAAGGCCATGTGCAGTTAGTCATTATCTTACAACCACAATTGAGCCCAAAATTTCCATTGCTAAGCAAGATTGTTCATAAGTGAATTTTACTTCATTTTATGAAATTTCTTGCCACCGTTGTTAAGTAAACCATTGCAGCTGTTAGGTTGGTAACATGTTAGTAAGTGAATCTGGCTCCTCCATTGACTTTGTCCACATTTTGATCACATGACCAAGGGGATGCTGTAACAGTCATAAGCATAAAAAAGGTCATAGTCATTTTTTTTTCAGTACCATTGTAACTTCAGATGGTCACCAAAGAAATGGTTGTAATCAATATGCAGCCATATCTATAATTGTCTAAATTAATAATTTTTGTAATTATTATTTCAAATTTGTTTTTAGCTATTATACATACAGGCTGTGGTGGGTTTCAACATTTTTTACTACCAGTTCTCTGGGTGTGGCTTGGTGGGCGTGGCATGGCTTGGTGGGCGTGGCATGGCTTGGTGGGCGTGGCTTGGTGGGCGTGGCAGGAGAAGGTTACTGCGAAATCCCCATTTCCTCCCAATCAGCTGGGACTTGGAAGGCAGAGAATAGATGGGCCAGTCAGAATTTTTACTACTGGTTCTCCAAACTACTCAAAATTTCCACTACCAGTTTTCCAGAACTGGTCAGAACCTGCTGAAACCCACCTCTGCATACAGGTATAATACTTATAACCATTCCTTTAACAACCACCTGAGGATATGAGGATATGAGATCATGATAAGACATAAATTTGTCTCACAACCATTCCGAGCTTATAATCATTGCAGCTTCCCTGTGATCAAAATTTGGGCACATGGCAACTGGCTTCCATTTCCAATAGTTGCAGCGTAACAGGGTCACGTGATCACCACTGATGATGTTCCCAGGAGGTCTATGACAATTTGCCACAGCCAACTCACTGCAGGACAAGAGTTACACTAATATCAAAGAAATGGTGGAGTAGGATCATTAAAGAAAGATGCAAAAGGAGGGACAGAATGAAATGTGAATGGCAAAAATTACAATATTTTTTATTTATTTTAAATAATTAAATAGAATTGTTAGCATTGTCCCACAGAAAATTGACCATGGCCGCAGAAAGTTGGCTGTGGCAAGTTGTCCCATTCCTGTTCCCAGTGGTCTTCCAACAAGCAAAGTCATTGCTTACTGACTGTAGCAAAAAGGGTAGTAAAATCAGGTGTGACTCTCTTCTCAACTGCATCACTTATCGATGGAAGTTATGGTCCCAATAGAGGTCATAAGTCAAGGACTACCTGTAGTAATGCTGAAGAGCAGGATATTTTTTAGGAAGCAGAAGAATTATTCATTCTCCTTATCTGTAAGCTGTAGATGTTGCACTTGTCAGAAATATAAGGCGATCAAGTGAAATTTCTGATATTGTTTATATCAGAACAACATATTGTTATATTTATCATAACCAATCCATTATTTTTGCAATTTCCACGACTGTTTTATCTGAAGGATATCCTATGGAAAAACAGTGTGATTCAGTGATTATCATAAGAAGCTCAACAGTCTCAGCCTTTGGCTCCTGAGTCAGTGATGTAGAAAAATGAAGATAACTGTTATCTCCTTTGAGTAGCACAAGGCAATAGCTGTGCTTCATAAAAAGCTCTTGGGGGCATGTCAAAAATATCGGGATGGAGGGGGAAAATGTTATTTTTTTAAGTAAGATTAGATAAGCAAAAACATTAAAATTAAAAAATTAAAAGAAGAAAGTAGACCAGTAAACACATTACTATTTAACACTCAGAACCAAATCACTTAGTAACAAATGCCAGACAATACATCAAAAATGCTTTGTTTAAGTCTCTACTACTTAGTTCTCTGGAAAATGCCTACAGCTGCATCTGGATTTAAAAATCAGTAATGGCACCCACTATCATATTTGGGATTACTTCTTATAGCAGCTCAAAAATCCCTTCACTGGCCTCCAAGAGGGGGGCAGGCCATCCATTCATTCATTTAATTACCTATGTGACTTATATATAGCCACTTAACTTGCATTTGTGACTCTTGGCCCCTAAATCAAAGAGCAAAAAACAGTCCACAACAGTAAAATAATAAAAGGCATAGCACCACAAATAGAATACAACAAAGGCCAAACCACAAGCTTATTCATAATCCCAAATCATTGCAGAATGGACTCACCCAACACCCTGGCACAATACCCAGTAGAAAGACAGATTCTCAGAGCTTTACAGAAGGCTAACCAAATTGGAAACATTTGAATTTTGGGGAGTGTGATTCAAAGAGCAGGTGCCTCACATGGCATTCCTTCATAGAAAGGACTCAAAGTATGTCTACCCAATCATATTTTATGAGATAAGTCATCAGAGATAGGTGGTAGTTCAACTTGTGGTATGATAGCTTTTATAGATAGTAACCAGTACCTTGAATTGCATATATCACTACAGTTGACAAAGTGGTGGGTATACCAGATGGGCATACCAGAGTTAATTAATTAATTAACACTCACACATACTCATACACAAAGACACACACATGACTTTCTAGAAGCTTCATTCTTCACCAAATGTAACTTCTAGATAGTATTTAAGGGCAGCATTATGTGCAGGAATTACAATAGTAGAAATGAGAGGTGACCAAGGCATGAGTAACCCTCAGTAGGGTCATCTAAACTGGGAAGGTGGAATCTGTACACAAGACAGATTGGTGCATAGGATGTATTTGCTCTTCAACAAGATAACAGAATCTAACAGGCTTCCCAAATTGCATACCAGCACACTGGAGGAGTGTTATCCCATCCAAAATTAAAGTTGTAATATTCCCAGATTTGGGAATTGGTCTTCCCCGCTTCATCAATCCTGTTGGAATGTTTAGTTTTTCTTGGGATTTTGGAAGATGAACACCAAATTCCTAGATCCCTAGAGCACTATTGAAGGATGACAAACAGTAAATCCAACTGAGCATACGTAAGGCCCATCATTAAAATTATATTGAATTAATAAAAGTGGCAAAATAGTTATTTTCCCACTCTTATTGTGTCCTATGATTTCTGAGGAAATGGACTGGAGGCTTAAGGCTATTAATCAGGTTCATTTGTTTAATTAGATTCCCAGCCCTTGGGTTAGTTAAAGTCTCTGGGGACATGATACATGGTTGGATCTATTCGCTGTAAAATTCGTCTTTGAGAGAGGGGACAGTTGTGATTTCCTTGAAGGAGATGGTGATGCACAACCTCTTCAACAATTGATGGATCCAATGGTTCTGAACATTTTCATCCAATTTCCAATTTTCCCTGTTTGGATAAGGTTGTTGAGAAGATAATAAGTCTACAACTTTTGAGGGCTCTTGAGAGAGGGGACAGTTGTGATTTCCTTGAAGGAGGTGGTGATGCACAACCTCTTCAAGAATTGATGGATCCAATGGTTCTGAACATTTTCATCCAATTTCCAATTTTCCCTTTTTGGATAAGGCTGTTGAGAAGATAATAAGTCTACAACTTTTGAGGGCTCTTGAGCAAGTCTATTATCTAAACCCATTGAGCTCAGGCCAACGCATAGTATAAAGATCACACTTGTTGATAACCTCTGATGAACCCATCCTCTCAGAGAGCTCTTTTTGATCTCTCGGTGTCTTTTAGTACCACTGATCAAGGCATCCTCTTGGAGCAGCTATGGGGTTTGAAAATAGGAAGAAGTATGTGTTGTGGTGATTCTCCTTTCTTTGTGGCTGGTTATAGCCATGTTCATGGATTGGGAGCAATCTAGTCCAAAGAGACCATGTTTGGAGTCAGGCTGGGCTCCACATACTTATTACTACTGTTTAACATCTTTATAGCCTGAGGAATAGGACAGGGTCATAGAAAGTTGAGCCCTGCCACCTGCATGCTACCTCATATCCTTTCTGGTTGATTAAAGATCCTAGGAGACAACTTGTCATTAGGCTTACTTGGTAGTAGTCCCACCTTGTGGGAATGAAGAGTGCTGCCTGTTTTGAAGAAAGCTGCAGTTTTCCCTCTCCTCCAAAGGTCATCACTTACTCTAATAATTCTGGACAATTTTCATCCCATTTCCAACCTTCCTTTTTCAGAAAGGTTGTTGCAAAGTTGAAAAGCTGACTATACCAAAGGGACCTGACAGAAACGGATTATCTGGACATCATTCAGTGTAGGTTCAGGCCAGAGTATAGCACCAAGATAATATTAGTCAGGCTTGTGGAAAACTTTGTAAGGGATTGTGTCTTTGTTCTGGCCCTTTTTAACTTATCAGTGACTTTCAATACCATTGATCCCTGAACCAGTTAAGGGAGTTGGTAATGGGGGTCATTATTCTTCAACAATTCTCTTCCTTTGTCTGAGGTTGGTTTCAATCAGAGTTGCTGGGTGAAAAGATGCAGTCCTAGGCTTCTAATCTCTAAGGTATCCCAAGGCTCAACTCTGTCTCCATTTCTATGTAACATCTACATGAAACTGCTGGGTTAGGTCATGCATCAGCACATTAGGTATCATCAGTATGCTGATAATATTTCCTTATACATCTCTTTCTTGGGCTGCCCAAAGGATGCTCTCTCACAGTACTCAGATACTAGGAGAGCCTGGATGGGAGAAATAGGCTTCATCTTAACCTCAGGAAGACTGAATGGGTTTTAAGGTCCCCTGGATATAGAGAGTTTCCATAATTAAATCTGAATAGGTTTGCACACCTCAGTCTTCACTGGAACCAAATATAGGGGTCCTCCCTGTGTCTAGTAGTTTCTACCAGATCTAACAGTATGGGGCATGCTCCAAGTCTTCTCTGTAGAATAGTATTCTGTTATGGGATCTAGGAAACTTGCTGTCTTGTTGCTGTGTTTGCCCTATAGAACAGCTGTTTCTTGAAGCTCCAGGTGCTCTGACTGTGTTGATTCTTTGGAAGGCCTAAAAATTTCTGCCATCAGGCTACAAGGTAAGGGTGTTAATAGAATCTAGCTGGGGGTGGTCTTTGCTTTGGCTGATGGAAGAGACATGGGAGGGGCATATAAATCTGCATAATTAACAAACAAATATATAAAATATAAGCCATGGTGACTTGATTCTACTATCAGACTAAGCTTAAAACCTATTCTTCCCCAACTAGACTTCCAGAGCCTCCCGACATTGGGTAAAGATCTTTATTGCACCATTTGATTGGCCTAGGTAGAAATGTATCAATCATTAGCATAAAATTTGACAATATTTAACCCCATGCTGATGAATCATGTCACCCAATGGTTTCAGTTAGAGCTTAACTAAGAGCAGAGAGAGCATGGAGACCAAGTACTGGTCTAGGGCTAGATCTTTCCCCCATTAACACTAACTAGATCCAGCCCCAGAGGAAGGAGAAGAACCACTGCAGCACAATGGCCCTATTTCCAATTCTCAAGGTTGGTGTACAATTGATACTATTTTGACTCTTTTTTTCAATTTTGGAAAATTTGTGTTTAGGAATAAGATTTAAGGCACCCAGTGCATCCCTAAGACCTCTCAAACTTTCCCTAGTTTGCATTAGTTTTCCATTCTGAGGGGGTGGGAGGGATATTACTGAGCAAAGTAGCTAACGTAAGGTTTTGCAAAAGCTTATGAATCATGTAGCCTCTTAAAACCCTTCCAAACCCTGAGAAGCCCAGAAAACAGATATTTAAAAAATCACTGGGTCAGTGATGCTACAATATCCCTTGGAGCCTCTCCTGGATCAAAAATGACTTTTATGAATCACAAAAGATATACTGTATAATACATGCTTAGGGTTTGGATCTGTTGCTGTAATATTCAACACTAGAAGAGCAGGTAGAATTCTTTGAATAATCTCATTGCATAAATTCTGTGTTTACTGAGCAGAAAAAATATCTCCACCTAGTCGAGCAAATTAATCTCCTACAAATTGTCACATTCCTGTATCTGCATGAGTCAAGAGGCTAACTAACCTGTTACATACAGAACATCACAAGCACCTGTCTTAATTATATTGGACAAAGTGGCCAATGCCTGGACAGAGGAATAAATGGGTAGAAATCTGACATCAGACATGTCACTATTTTAAAAACATGAGGGAAACCATCTGTGACTGATCTCAAAATTCTGCAGCAAAAGATTACAATTTATTTCATTATAAAATACCAATTAATTGAAAATGATTAAACAAAGGAACTCTCTAATGCCAGGATGTCTGCATGCCACACTCAGCAATTGCTTTCTGAATGGTCTCTATCAATAAGCAATAATTATTTTCTGCAACTCCTGTATTTCATTTCTCTCTGACTCCACAATTTAGTTTCTCTCTCCCCCCCAAATCACATAGACATGCCCCAGAGTTGTATTCTAGGGATTTGATGAAATGGATTGTATTCCATAATGTTTATGCAGTAATAAGAATATTAACTGTATATGATGATAGAAGACTCTGGTTTTGATGTAATAGAAGGGTAATGTTTCCAGGGGTATACTGAATCAAATAAGGGGTCCTAATTCTAAGCAAATGGAAGACGTTTTGGTAAGGGATGTGTTCATATGAAAAAATCAAATATGAAAAATTAAATCAGCTTATCACATATCCATCCAGCCCCAGCAGTGCTTCCTCAAATGCTGCAATCACCAAAAACCTTGCCAATCGTATCCACAATCAGTTGTTTCATCTGAAGTGGCCACAATTTGCACAGAGGACCACTGTAATTATTTTTTCATGTTCATGGCAACTCTCTAGGTGTGCATGCACATAGCAACTGAAAATTCTACGGAGTCTGAAACACTAGAAATCCGGAGCTAAGGAAGTAGACCCATTTTATGAATCCTATACTTGTGAAGAGTCGGTTCTATGGTCAGCTCTTCTTGAGCCTTCTAGCCACCGTGTGATGAAAGAAAAGGCTTCAGGACCTCAGGAACCTGATATTTTGAGGATAATCCGCGGGAGGAGGGACCAAAAGGGTACCCTCCAAATAAAGGGCGGGGGGGTGTCGTTATCACACCACAACCGAGCTCAACAGCTAAGCTACGAAGAGCGACACTTGGAGGTATCTCCCTCAGCGCTTCAGCACCCTGGCCAGCGACATCCCGGGGCGCCTTAAAGGGTATCGCTGGAAGAGAAAGGCGCCCAAACCCTTCGCCCCGTTGCTCAGCCTGCCTAACCTGCCCACGGAATGGGGCGCGTCGCTCGCTCGTTGCCCTCCGCACCTTTCCGGATAAGCTCCTCGCTCTCGGGTTCGAAGCCTGCGCGGTGACAGCGCCGCCACAAGCCGGAGACGGTGGAGTTGAAGCGGCGGCCGCACTGCGATTCCAAGGCAGCCGCAGCAACCGGGAGCCGAGCCGATGGCGGAGTCTGGCCGGCCACCAGGGCCCGAGGCGGTCGGGCGCGGAGTGGAAGATGCGGGCTGGGCGCTGACATGGAACCCGGCGGGTCGTTGCTGTTGGCGTTGCGCTTGTGGCCGAAACCCCGGCAGCGCTCCCGGTGTCGCCGGGCGTCGGTCTCATACCAGGAGTCGGTGCCGATGGCCACGGTCAGCAGGGCCAGGGCGGCGGCGGCCAGCAGCAGCCCGGAGCAGCTCAGCGCCTGAGCTGCGGCCGCCATCTTCCCCGCGCCGCCGCGGCCGCCGCCGCCGCCGAGTCGCGCCGCCCGCCACTGCTGCTCCCCCTGCAGCCCGGCCGGGGGGCCACAGCGCCAGCCAGCCAGCCAGCCAGTCAGCCACCGGACCCGTTCCTCCCCACCCACCCCTGCAGGCTCTCGTAGCTTCCTTACCCCCCGGGCTTAAATTATGGGACCGGGTGGGATGGGACGGGACCAGCGCCAGGCTTCTTTTGCGCAAGACAGGGACGGGCTGGAGGAGAGAAAGAGAAATTCTCCCCCCCTCCTCGCCTTCCCTCCCACCCAAAAAAGTAGATTTCGGATCCAGGCTATTTCAACCCTGGGTGCGAGTTTCTGCATAATAAATCTCGGAGTAGCCTTTATTCTATGTTTGAAATGACTATTTACATATATGATCACTGACAGGATTCAATCCTAGGCGCATGTTGCTCAAATCGAAATGGTATGTAGGGGTGTGTGTGTGTGTGCTCCAATGGTGTGTGACACACCGTAGTCAGAATTGCTATAAGCTGCTGACTTTGACCTCTGAGTATCAGGACCACAGACTTCCAGAGTGTTTTGAATGGGAAAATATTCTGAAGGGGACTTCTTTCTCTTCATTTCACTATATGCAAAGAACACCAAGGCCAGCTTCAGATAGCCTTGTCCTTCAGCTTGTTTGACACCATCTTGCTGGTGTCCCTTATGTTGGGTTCTGTCTTCCCACAGAAGCACTTCCTTCCCATGGCTAACAAAAAAATCGCAACCCACAACCTTCCTCCCTTTACGTTGGTGTTTTTTTTTTTTTGTTTTTTTTTGAGGAGGGAGAATGGCCCTTTTGGAGGGAAGCAGCAAAGATGTCCTTCAGAGCAACTAGGGAGTTGCAATGGGGAAGTGGGCAACAAGGTCCCCTCCCCCATTGTTTTCATCAATAGGAACTGAACTCAAGTCCAGTGGAAATGGTTGAAGGAACATATGTCAGCCAGTTGCGTCAATCCCTGGCTTCCTCAGTTAGGTCAGTCCTTGCTGCTCCATCAACAGCTTTTCTAGCTGGGTCATTGGAGAGTTTGGAGCACTGGGGGTGGGGGGGAAGGAGGTTAGATTTCTTTCTTGAAGTCCATATCTACTAATTTGCTTCTGCCATTTGTTTTGCTTTAGAGACTTGAAGAGGTGGAGTGGGTGGAGTATAACTCCAAAAAGCTCCTCCATTGTTCTTGGATTGAGCAAACCATAGAAGCAGGAACCCTGGATTTCAAAATACCACCATTATAGGTAGTAGGAAGAGGACCCCGTTACAACATTACCCCATCTGTGTAAAAGCAAATGGATAGTCTCACGGACCCGAAGGCTGAAAATTGGGAATACTTAAAATTATCCATGCTTTTTGATCTGGTTAATGCAGGGATCTTCAACCTTCAGCCTTTGAACTGCACATCACCTCAGAACTCTCGTGCTGCCTTGTATTTAAAATTGAGCTGCAGCTTTGAGTTTTGGAAATGTGCCAAAATGCTGCTAAACAGGTGCTTTCAACAGTCAAAATAATTCTGTTGCTGCTTTTAATGGCAGCAGAACTACAGCACTCTGCTCCTGATTGTTGGGGGGAGGGACTAGGGAATGAAAGCGTCATTGCTTCTTCTTTCTTCCCAGGGAAAGGGACTCAAAATGGAGCAAGAAATCAGTGATTTTTCAGCCATTGGAAAAGATGCTCTCCAGAGCAGGAAAAAGCATAGGTGTGAGAAAAAGAAATGTATGATATAGGTCTGTCTGTCTGTCTGTCTGTCTGTCTGTCTGTCTGTCTGTCTGTCTGTCTGTCTGTCTGTCTGTCTATCTATCTATCTATCTATCTATCTATCTATCTATCTATCTATCTATCTATCTATCTATCTCCATATGTGCACATACAGGTGAACTGCCAAGATCTAGGTACCTGAAGCATCCTCCCAAATGGTTGACCATTTTGGCTATCCCACTAAGGAGAAGGAGGGAGAGGAAGAGGAGGAGATATTGTAAGGGATTATGAAATTATTCATGGTATGGCAAAAAGGTACTGTATACAGAAAGGGGTTTCTCCCCCACCCCGCCGCCTTAATATCTAAGTGATGGCAACAGTATTCTGACCAGACAAAAGTTTACCGCTTTGGCATCTTGCAGTGACTTTAAAAAGTGCCTTATCATTTCTGCTTACTGCCCCATACAGTACCTTCACATTGATTCCTATCACTGATTCTGTAAGATAGCCAGATATCACTGCTTTGATCACTAAATGATCAAATCATTTTTCTTTCTTTTCCTCCTTTTTGTTTCTTTTTTTTATATTGAAAAAGTTTTAACAAACAAAAACATTTTTCCCCCCCTCCCCGCCCGCAAACCCCCTTTTCCCCGTCCCTTCACCCCACCCCACCCCGGCTTCCCGGGTCAATCACAAGGTATTGTTATACATAAACCAAACTAGAATAAAATTTTTCCTTCTAATCCAATTAACCTCATTCAAATCTTTTCATTTCCTAACCCCCCCATTATATAACATAAACATCCTAATTATTCAAAGGCGATCTGATATCTCTTAATCTGATATCTGTTTTGTAAATAATCAATCCATTTTTTCCATTCAATTAAATATCTTTCCTGCGTATTGTCTTTCAAAAAGGCTGAGATTTTAGCCATCTCAGCCAAGTTAGTAACTTTCAATATCCATTCTTCTATTGTAGGTAACTCTTTTTTCTTCCAATATTGTCCAATCAACAGCCTTGCTGCTGTTATTAAGTTCAAAATCAATTTAATCTCAGTCACTGTACAATCCGTTATAATTCCCAAAAGGAAAAATTGCGGCAGGAACTTTATCTTCTTCTTCAGGACATTTTGAATAATCCACCAAATTCTTATCCAAAAGGCCTTAATTTTCTTGCAAGTCCACCAAATATGAAAATATGTAGCGTCATCACAGTCACATCTCCAACATTTCGCTTGGATATCAGGATACATACATGATAATTTTTTGGGATCTAAGTGCCATCTATAAAACATCTTATAAAAATTTTCCCTTAAATTCTGTGCTTGTGTAAACTTAACATTTCTAACCCAGATTTTCTCCCATGTTTCCAACATTATTGGTTCCTGAATATTCTGTGCCCATTTTATCATACAGTCCTTTACCAAATCCTTTTCCGAATCTATTTCAAGCAACACATTATACAATCTCTTTATATGCTCCTGGGTCTGATTTCTAATTTGCTTTATTAAATTTTCCTCCCTTTGCATTATACCAATTTTTTGATCTTCTTTCCATCTAGCACTTAGTTGCCCATATTGAAACCAAGTATAATTCCTCCCTTCTTCATTTAATACCTGTAATGATTTTAATTGCAAGCTACCTCCTTCAGCATACAAAAGTTCTTTATAAGTAATCATTTCCTGTTTCTGTTCTATATTTATATTCTCTATTGCATGTCTGGGGCTCGCCCATATAGGAATCTTATAGTCTAGTTTATAGGAATATTTTTTCCAGACACGCAAAAGTGCACTTCTGAACACATGATTCTTAAAAGCCCTATCCACTTTTTTTTCATAAAATAAATATGCATGCCATCCATATAATAAGTCATAACCTTCTATATTCAAAATTCTTTCCTCCGTTAAATTAAACCAGTCACTTATTACTGAAAGGTCTACCGCTTCATAATATAGTTTAAAATTAGGCATTTTTAGGCCTCCTCTTTCCAGTGAGTCCTGAATTATTTTCATTTTAACCCTCGCCTTTTTACCTTGCCATATAAATTTATTAATCCCAATCTGCCATTCCTCCAATTTTTTATCTTTCTTGATTATTGGTATCATCTGGAACAGAAACAAAAATCTAGGTAACACATTCATTTTAATATCTTTTTTGTTTCTTTTTTCTCAACAGCTCAGGGTTGACTCAGCCTTTTCGCCTTCTGAGGTTGGTAAAATGAGGACATGGATTGTTGGGGGCAATATGCTGACATTTATAAACTGCTCAGAGAGGGCTGTAAAGCACTGTGAAGTGGTATATAAATTTAAGTACTATTGCTATTGCAAAGTCAGTGAAAACCAATCTAAAAAAACAATTCTTCAAAGAAGTGGATGTTTGGTCTTTTCATTTTTATGAGAAAGTTGTTCCAGGAATTGCAATGGCCCTTTTGTAGTCCTGTATTCACGCAGTGATTGTTGTGGGTCTATGGCAATTATTTCATCCATCTGCATAGACACCTTAAAAAAAATTAAAGACACAAGTCTAGAATGTCAATAAACTGCAAGTCTATCAGTCTGAAATCCACACAATCTCATGCCTCATCTGGCTATTCCTTCCAGTACAACATTGCGGGGATTGGAATCTCTCTAGAAATGCATCATCTATAACAATAATTCCTGTATATGGCACTATAATCCTGAAAAGGGAAAAGACATTGCCACCCTTGCAACAAACAATACCAACCACTACTCTTTAGAGAGAATTCCTTTATATATTGCACTTCATTGCCTAGCCTTATGAATTCTATTTATTTATTTTTATTTATTTATTTATTTGATTTTTATACCGCCCTTCTCCCGAAGGACTCAGGGCAGTATACAGGCAAAATAAAAACAGACAAGACAATATACAGTATAAAATACAAGATTAAAAAACTTATTATAATTAGCCTAAAAATTTAAAATGTATAGAAAGCTAAAACCCCATTTAAAATTAATAATAAAAATTATAAAATCAATAAAATTTAAGCCAGCCCCGCGCGAATGAAAAGATGTGTCTTCAGTTCGCGGCGAAAGGTCTGAAGGTCAGGTATTTGGCGTAAACCCGGGGGAAGTTCGTTCCAGAGTGTGGAGCCCCACAGAGAAGGACCTTCCTGGGGCCGCCAGCCGACATTGCTTGGCGGACGGCACCCTGAGAAGTCCCTCTGTGAGAGCGCACGGGTCGGTGGGAGGCATGTGGTAACAGCAGGCGGTCCCGTAAGTACCCAGGCCCTAAGCCATGGAGCGCTTTAAAGGTCATAACCAAAACCTTAAAGTGCACCCGAAAGGCCACAGGTAGCCAGTGCAGTCTGCGCAGGAGCGGTGTTACATGGGAGCTACGCGAAGCTCCTCTATCACCCGCAGCTGCATTCTGACTAACTGAAGCCTTCGAGTGCACCTCAAGGGAGCCCCATGTAGAGAGCATTACAATAATCCAAGCGAGAGGTAACGAGTGCATGAGTGACTGTGCACAAGGCATCCCGATCAAGGAAGGCGAACTGCCGAACCAGGCAGACCTGGTGGAAGGCCCCCTGGAGACGGCCGTCAAATGGTCTTCAAACGACAGCCGCTCATCCAGGAGGACACCTAAGTTGTGCACCCTATCCTTTGGGGCCAATAACTGCTTTCCAACAGTCAGCTGCAGCTGCAGCTGACTGAATCGAGATGCCGCATCCACAGCCACTCCGCCTTGGAGGGATTGAGCTTGAGCCTGTTTCTCCCCATCCAGACCTGCACGGCTTCCAAACACCGGACAGCACTTCAACAACTTCATTGGGGTGGCCTGGGTGGAGAAGTACAGCTGAGTGTCATCAGCGCACTGATGGTACTCACCCCAAAGCCACTGATGATCTCACCCAGCGGCTTCATATAGATGTTGAACAGAAGGGCGAGAGAATCGACCCCGCGGCACCCCACAAGTGAGGCCCTCGCGGCCCACCTCTGCCCCTGTCAACACCGCTCATGCACCGGTCGGAGAGATAGGAGGAGAACCACCGATAACGGTGCCTCCCACTCCCAATCCCCAGCCGGGCGCAGCAAGATACCATGGTCGATGGTATCAAAAGCCGCTGAGAGGTCTAATAGGACCAGGGCAGAGGAATAACCCCTGTCCCTGGCCCTCCAGAGATCATCCACCAATGCGACCAAAGCTGTCTCCGTGCTGTAACCGGTCGGAGAGATAGGAGGAGAACCACCGATGAACGGTGCCTCCCACTCCCAATCCCCCCAACCGGCGCAGCAAGATACCATGGTCGATGGTATCAAAAGCCGCTGAGAGGTCTAATAGGACCAGGGCAGAGGAATAACCCCTGTCCCTGGCCCTCCAGAGATCATCCACCAATGCGACCAAAGCTGTCTCCGTGCTGTAACCGGTCGGAAGCCGGACTGAACGGGTCTAGATAGACGGATTCATCCAGGTATTGGGGTAGCTGTCACCACAGCATTTCTACAACCTTCGCAACAAAGCAAAGTTTGGAGACTGGACGATAATTTCCCAAAATAGCTGGGTCCAAAGAGGGCTTCTTGAGGAGGGGTCTCACCACCGCCTCTTTCAAGGCGGCAGGGAAAACCCCTTCCAACAAAGAAGCATTTATAATCCTCTGGAGCCAGCCTCGTGTCACCTCCTGAGTGGCCAGCACCAGCCAGGAAGGACACGGTCCAGTAAACATGTAGTGGCGTGAAGCCTCCCAACAACCTGTCCACGCCTCGGAGCCACAGGGTCAAACTCATCCCAAACAGACTCAACAAGACGTGCCTCTCCTCGCTTGATCATCCCAATTTCGGTCCAGACCATCCCGAGCTGAGCGATTTTATCGATAGATAACCACTAAACTCCTCGGCACGCCCCTGCAAGGGTCATCCCGCACCTCCTGATGAAGGAGGGAGCGGTCACCAAACAGGGCGGCCGGGCGGTTATCTGCCGACGCAATGAGGGTGGAGGCGAGAACGCCGCGCCCTCATTGTTACCAGGTAGGTCCTAGAATAGGACCCAACTAGTGTCCGATCAGCTTCGGAACGACTGACCTCCAGGTGCTCTCTAGGCGCCTTCTCCGGCGTTATCTCCCTCAGCCCCTCGGAGAACCAAGGGGCCGGACGAGATCTGCGCCGGGTCAGAGGTCGCAAAGGCACGACACGGTCCAAGGCCCCAGCCGCGCCTGTTCCCAGGCCGCAACTAGTTCCTCAGTCGCGCTGGGCCAGATCCTCAGGAATGGCCCAAGCCCGCCAGGAACCTCTCAGGGTCCATCAGGCGCCTGGGACGGAACCAACGTAGGTTCCGCCTCCCGCGGTGGGTGGCGGTTCGAAGTCTAGGCGAAGGAGAAAATGATCGACCATGACATTGGTTCTGTTACTAAATCATCTAATATCAGATCATTTAACCACTGACCAGAGATATAAATCAGATCCAGCGTGCCTCCCCATGTGCGAGGGGCCATCATTTACTCGAATCAGGTCCAAGGCCGTCATGGAAGCCTGGAACTCCCGAGCTGCAGTCGATAATAAGCCAGCTGATGGCAAGTTGAAATCCCCCATAACTATAAGTCTGGGGGTCTCAACTGCCACAGTGGCAAATAACTCCAGCAGTTCGGGCAGGGCTGTGGTCACGCAGCAAGGAGCCAGGTACGCGATCAACAAGCCCAACTGATTCCTATGGCCCCACCTCACATAGAGGGATTCACAGCCGGCAATCTGAGGAACAGTGGCCTCCCTCGTGGGTGCATTTGCAATAAAAGCTTATTTAACTGTTGTCATGTAGAATAGCAACATCATAACAGAAATACTTAAGAGTCATATTGAAATATTCTGAAATTCCAGAGGATTTACTTCATTTTTTGTAAAGGATATGCTTGCAGACTTTGAAACTTTTGCATTTTCTCAGTTAGCACAATATTCAATAAACAGGAGGAAGGCAGTAGTTGAATGCAGGAAGAAAGAGGGGAAAAAAACAGTATGTAAAAAGCTGTGTACAATCCATCACGGTCGTCCCTTGTTCTCATTGAGATGGATGGTTTATGGTGGATTCCACTGCAGTAAAACTTGTAATAGCACCGATTGTTGTGAATACTATATTGTCTCTGCAACAAACACTGGAGACCTTGCCAACAAATGTATCAATCAATGGTTATTAGCCATATTGGCTACATGGAATCTCTGCATTTAGAGGCTCAATGCCCAGGAATACTGGTTTCTAGAGAGCAATAATAAGAAGGCACCAATGTTTCCAACCATCTGGTTGCCTTCAGTGTGAAGCAATATATTCAGCTAAATGGATTTGATCTTCAGTGAGCTAGAGGGCAGGAATAAAATCAATGGACGAAAACGAAGAGAAATAGATCTGAGTTACCCCAAAGAGAAAATGTCCAAATGGTAAAAAAAGTGTCCTGGTCAGCAATAGCAGCTTTGGGAAGCAGTCAATTTGTCCTTGTGAGATGGCCATCTATCAGAGGTACGGTGGCACGTTGGTAAAATAAAGTCCTTTTTGAAGAAAAAGGGCCGTACATTATACAAAGTGAATTGGGCCACACCAGACATATGGTGAAAACTAGGAAAATTGGAGAGGTTTCATTAAAAAAAAAAAGAAGTCTCTTTTTTAAGGTTTGCTAAATAATCTCAAAATAGCAGTAAAGATGCCACCAACTTTTTGGCAAGTGTAATTGGAGAAGACTCTAGGAGGCTCAAAAGCAAGGAGGGAGAGGAAGAGGAGGAGATATTGTAAGGGATTATGAAATTATTCATGGTATGGCAAAAAGATACTGTATACAGAAAGGGGTTTCTCCCCCACCCCGCCGCCTTAATATCTAAGTGATGGCAACAGTATTCTGACCAGACAAAAGTTTACTACCTTGGCATCTTGCAGTGACTTTAAAAAGTGCCTTATCATTTCTACTTACTGCCCCATACAGTACCTTCACATTGATTCCTATCACTGATTCTGTAAGATAGCCAGATATCACTGCTGTTCCTTTAAATGATCAAGTCATTTTTCTTTCTTTTCCTCCTTTTTGTTTCTTTTTTTTATATTGAAAAAGTTTTAACAAACAAAAACATTTTTTCCCCTTTTCCCCCCCTCCCCCCCCGCAAACCCCCTTTTCCCCGTCCCTTCACCCCCCACATTTATTTATTTATTTATTTATTTATTTATTTATTTATTTATTTATTTATTTATTTATTTATTTATTTATTTATTTATTTATTTATTTATTTATTTATTTATTTATTTATTTATTTATTTATTTATTTATTTATTTATTTATTTATTTATTTATTTATTTATTTATTTATTTATTTATTTATTTATTTATTTATTTATTTATTTATTTATTTATTTATTTATTTATTTATTTATTTATTTATTTATTTATTTATTTATTTATTTATTTATTTATTTATTTATTTATTTATTTATTTATTTATTTATTTATTTATTTATTTATTTATTTATTTATTTATTTATTTATTTATTTATTTATTTATTTATTTATTTATTTATTTATTTATTTATTTATTTATTTATTTATTTATTTATTTATTTATTTATTTATTTATTTATTTATTTATTTATTTATTTATTTATTTATTTATTTATTTATTTATTTATTTATTTATTTATTTATTTATTTATTTATTTATTTATTTATTTATTTATTTATTTATTTATTTATTTATTTATTTAATTAAACTTTTATACCGCCCTTCTCCCGAAGGACTCAGGGCGGTGTACAGCCTACATTAAAACAATTAATATACACACTAAAATAACAATTAAAAAACTTATTCAATAAACAGGAGGAAGGCAGTAGTTGAATGCAGGAAGAAAGAGGGGGAAAAAACAGTATGTAAAAAGCTGTGTACAATCCATCACGGTCGTCTCTTGTTCTCATTGAGATGGATGGTTTATGGTGGATTCCACTGCAGTAAAACTTGTAATAGCACCGATTGTTGTGAATACTATATTGTCTCTCTGCAACAAACACTGGAGACCTTGCCAACAAATGTATCAATCAATGGTTATTAGCCATATTGGCTACATGGAATCTCTGCATTTAGAGGCTCAATGCCCAGGAATACTGGTTTCTAGAGAGCAATAATAAGAAGGCACCAATGTTTCCAACCATCTGGTTGCCTTCAGTGTGAAGCAATATATTCAGCTAAATGGATTTGATCTTCAGTGAGCTAGAGGGCAGGAATAAAATCAATGGACGAAAACGAAGAGAAATAGATCTGAGTTACCCCAAAGAGAAAATGTCCAAATGGTAAAAAAAGTGTCCTGGTCAGCAATAGCAGCTTTGGGAAGCAGTCAATTTGTCCTTGTGAGATGGCCATCTATCAGAGGTACGGTGGCACGTTGGTAAAATAAAGTCCTTTTTGAAGAAAAAGGGCCGTACATTGTACAATCTCTTTATATGCTCCTGGGTCTGATTTCTAATTTGCTTTATTAAATTTTCCTCCCTTTGCATTATACCAATTTTTTGATCTTCTTTCCATCTAGCACTTAGTTGCCCATATTGAAACCAAGTATAATTCCTCCCTTCTTCATTTAATACCTGTAATGATTTTAATTGCAAGCTACCTCCTTCAGCATACAAAAGTTCTTTATAAGTAATCATTTCCTGTTTCTGTTCTATATTTATATTCTCTATTGCATGTCTGGGGCTCGCCCATATAGGAATCTTATAGTCTAGTTTATAGGAATATTTTTTCCAGACCCGCAAAAGAGCACTTCTCAACACATGACTCTTAAAAGCCCTATCCACTTTTTTTTCATAAAATAAATACGCATGCCATCCATATAATAAGTCATAACCTTCTATATTCAAAATTCTTTCCTCCGTTAAATTAAACCAGTCACTTATTACTGAAAGGGCTACTGCTTCATAATATAGTTTAAAATTAGGCATTTTTAGGCCTCCTCTTTCCCGTGAGTCCTGAATTATTTTCATTTTAACCCTCGCCTTTTTACCTTGCCATATAAATTTATTAATCCCAATCTGCCATTCCTCCAATTTTTTATCTTTCTTGATTATTGGTATCATTTTTATTTTATTTTTATTTATTTATTTTTATTTTATTAGATTTTTATACCGCCCTTCTCCCGAAGGACTCAGGGCTGTGTACAGCCGAAATAAAATACAGAGTATATACAATTAAAAGAAATTAAAAGAAACTATTAATAAATGCCCGATAATTTAAAATTTACAAATATTTAAAATCTCTAAAACCCCAATTTAAAATCAACTATTTATGCCAGTCCTGCTTGAGTGAATAAGTATGTTTTTAGCTCACGACGAAAGGTCCGAAGATCAGGCACTTGACGTAAGCCAGGGGGGAGTTCGTTCCAGAGCGTCGGTGCTCCCACAGAGAAGGCCCTACCCCTGGGAGCCGCCAGCCGACATTGTTTGGCGGACGGCACCCTGAGAAGGCCCTCTCTGTGAGAGCGTACGGGTCGATGGGAGGCATACGGTAACAGCAGGCGGTCTCGTAAGTACCCGGGTCCTAAGCCATGGAGCGCTTTAAAGGTGGTAACCAGGATCTTGAAACGCACCCGAAAGACCACAGGAAGGAACAGAAACAAAAATCTAGGTAACACATTCATTTTAATATCTTTTTTGTTTCTTTTTTCTCAACAGCTCAAGGTTGACTCAGCCTTTTCGCCTTCTGAGGTTGGTAAAATGAGGACATGGATTGTTGGGGGCAATATGCTGACATTTATAAACTGCTCAGAGAGGGCTGTAAAGCACTGTGAAGCGGTATATAAATTTAAGTACTATTGCTATTGCAAAGTCAGTGAAAACCAATCTAAAAAACCAATTCTTCAAAGAAGTGGATGTTTGGTCTTTTCATTTTTATGAGAAAGTTGTTCCAGGAATTGCAATGGCCCTTTTGTAGTCCTGTATTCGCGCAGTGATTGTTGTGGGTCTATGGCAATTATTTCATCCATCTGCATAGACACCTTAAAAAAAATTAAAGACACAAGTCTAGAATGTCAATAAACTGCAAGTCTATCAGTCTGAAATCCACACAACCTCATGCCTCATCTGGCTATTCCTTCCAGTACAACATTGCGGGGATTGGAATCTCTCTGGAAATGCATCATCTATAACAATAATTCCTGTATATGGCACTATAATCCTGAAAAGGGAAAAAACATTGCCACCCTTGCAACAAACAATACCAACCACTACTCTTTAGAGAGAATTCCTTTATATATTGCACTTCATTGCCTAACCTTATGAATTCTATTGGGTGCATTTGCAATAAAAGCTTATTTAACTGTTGTCATGTAGAATAGCAACATCATAACAGAAATACTTAAGAGTCATATTGAAATATTCTGAAATTCCAGAGGATCTACTTCATTTTTTGTAAAGGATATGCTTGCAGACTTTGAAACTTTTGCATTTTCTCAGTTAGCACAATATTCAATAAACAGGAGGAAGGCAGTAGTTGAATGCAGGAAGAAAGAGGGGGAAAAAACAGTATGTAAAAAGCTGTGTACAATCCATCACGGTCGTCTCTTGTTCTCATTGAGATGGATGGTTTATGGTGGATTCCACTGCAGTAAAACTTGTAATAGCACCGATTGTTGTGAATACTATATTGTCTCTCTGCAACAAACACTGGAGACCTTGCCAACAAATGTATCAATCAATGGTTATTAGCCATATTGGCTACATGGAATCTCTGCATTTAGAGGCTCAATGCCCAGGAATACTGGTTTCTAGAGAGCAATAATAAGAAGGCACCAATGTTTCCAACCATCTGGTTGCCTTCAGTGTGAAGCAATATATTCAGCTAAATGGATTTGATCTTCAGTGAGCTAGAGGGCAGGAATAAAATCAATGGACGAAACGAGAGAAATAGATCTGAGTTACCCCAAAGAGAAAATGTCCAAATGGTAAAAAAAGTGTCCTGGTCAGCAATAGCAGCTTTGGGAAGCAGTCAATTTGTCCTTGTGAGATGGCCATCTATCAGAGGTACGGTGGCACGTTGGTAAAATAAAGTCCTTTTTGAAGAAAAAGGGCCGTACATTATACAAAGTGAATTGGGCCACACCAGACATATGGTGAAAACTAGGAAAATTGGAGAGGTTTCATTAAAAAAAAAAAAGTCTCTTTTTTAAGGTTTGCTAAATAATCTCAAAATAGCAGTAAAGATGCCACCAACTTTTTGGCAAGTGTAATTGGAGAAGACTCTAGGAGGCTCAAAAGCAAGGGAGGGGACGGAACCACACGATGGGCTCATGGCCTTAAATTGCCTGCTTCTTTTGAAGCAGAACCATTTTTAAAATCAGGAGAGATTTGGACTAAATTACATCCAATGAACTTTGCAATTTTGTGATCTAATCTAGCAGGGCTCTTTTTATATCCTGCATGGAAGAACACATGAAAACTGCGTAAATTTCTCCAAACTTCTAATCAAAATCACTAGATCTCTTTAAAAAAAAAAAACCTAAACAAATAAGCCTCATGTAAAGCAAGCTGATTTGATAGTTTTAAATGTAGAAAGATTATCTCTATTTCAGCCATGTAATTGTTGTTGTTATTAATAGACCCACTTGCTTCTTTTAGAGTTAAACCCCAATAAAGTTAATCCCACTGGATAGTTTGGAATTATGTGTACTATCTGACTACGGATACTGTTTGCTTCATCTCTCTTAAATCGAGAATTAAAATTAATGGATGTTGAGGGACTGCAACTCCCTACAACACTCCAACATTACTGAGAATATTGAGGGTCTGGAGAATATCATCACTTTCTATAAAACGTTTACCTTGTTTTGTCATTGTAGATAGTCCTTGGCTTATGACAACAGCTGAGACCAGAATTTCCATCGTAAGTAGGTGCATCATCACCTGACTGGGGGCCAATTTTATGACCATTTTAGTGTGGTTGTTAAGTGAATCACACAAATCAGGTAATTGTTAAGCTAATCACATTGTGGCTAAGTGAATCTAGATTCCCAATCAACACTTTTTGTCAGAAACTGGCTGGAACGGGTCTAGATAGACGGATTCATCCAGGTATTGGGGTAGCTGTCGCGCACACAGCATTTCTACAACCTTCGCAACAAACCGAAGGTTGGAGACTGGACGATAATTTCCCAAAATAGCCGGGTCCAAAGAGGGCTTCTTGAGGAGGGTCTCACCACCGCCTCTTTCAAGGCGGCAGGAAAACCCTTCCAACAAAGAAGCATTTGATAATCCTCTGAGCCAGCCTCGTGTCACCTCCTGAGTGGCCAGCACCAGCCAGGAAGGACACGGTCCAGTAAACATGTAGTGGCGTGAAGCCTCCCAACAACCTGTCCACGCCTCGGAGCCACAGGGTCAAATTCATCCCAAACAGACTCAACAAGACGCGGCCTCCTCCCTCGCTTGATCATCCCAATTTCGGTCCAGACCATCCCGGAGCTGAGCGATTTTATCGATAGATAACCACTAAACTCTCGGCACGCCCCTGCAGGGTCATCCCGCACCTCCTGATGAAGGAGGGAGCGGGTCACCCAAACAGGGCGGCCGGTGTTATCTGCTGACGCAATGAGGGTGGAGGCGAAGAACGCCGCCCCTCATTGCCACCAGGTAGGTCCTGGAATAGGACCCAACTAGTGTCCATCAGCTTCGAACGACTGGACCTCCAGGTGCTCTCTAGGCGCTCTTCTCCGCGCCATCTCCCTCAGCCTCGGAGAACCAAGGGGCCGGACGAGATCTGCACCGGGTCAGAGGTCGCAAAGGCACGACACGGTCCAAGGCCCCAGCCGCGGCCTGTTCCCAGGCCGCACTCAGTTCCTCAGTCGTGCCGCGGGCCAGATCCTCAGGAATGGCCCAAGCTCCGTCAGGAACCTCTCAGGGTCCATCAGGCGCCTGGGACGGAACCAACGAGGTTCCGCCTCCCGCGATGGTGTGGCGGTTCGAAGTCTAGGCGAAGGAGAAAATGATCAGACCATGACATTGGTTCTATTACTAAATCATCTAATATCAGATCATTTAACCACTGACCAGAGATATAAATCAGATCCAGCGTGCCTCCCCCCATGTGCGTAGGGCCATCATTTACTCGAATCAGGTCCAAGGCCGTCATGGAAGCCTGGAACTCCCGAGCTGCAGTCGATAATAAGCCAGCTGATGGCAAGTTGAAATCCCCATGACTATAAGTCTGGGGGTCTCAACCACCACAGTATCCAACAGCTCAGCAGTTGGGCAGGGCTGTGGTCACGCAGCAAGGAGCCAGGTACGCGATCAACAAGCCCAACTGATTCCTATGGCCCCACCTCACATAGAGGGATTCACAGCCGGCAATCTGAGGAACAGTGGCCTCCCTCGTGGGTGCATTTGCAATAAAAGCTTATTTAACTGTTGTCATGTAGAATAGCAACATCATAACAGAAATACTTAAGAGTCATATTGAAATATTCTGAAATTCCAGAGGATTTACTTCATTTTTTGTAAAGGATATGCTTGCAGACTTTGAAACTTTTGCATTTTCTCAGTTAGCACAATATTCAATAAACAGGAGGAAGGCAGTAGTTGAATGCAGGAAGAAAGAGGGGAAAAAAACAGTATGTAAAAAGCTGTGTACAATCCATCACGGTCGTCCCTTGTTCTCATTGAGATGGATGGTTTATGGTGGATTCCACTGCAGTAAAACTTGTAATAGCACCGATTGTTGTGAATACTATATTGTCTCTCTGCAACAAACACTGGAGACCTTGCCAACAAATGTATCAATCAATGGTTATTAGCCATATTGGCTACATGGAATCTCTGCATTTAGAGGCTCAATGCCCAGGAATACTGGTTTCAGAGAGAATAATAAGAAGGCACCAATGTTTCAACCATCTGGTTGCCTTCAGTGTGAAGCAATATATTCAGCTAAATGGATTTGATCTTCAGTGAGCTAGAGGGCAGGAATAAAATCAATGGACGAAAACGAAGAGAAATAGATCTGAGTTACCCCAAAGAGAAAATGTCCAAATGGTAAAAAAAGTGTCCTGGTCAGCAATAGCAGCTTTGGGAAGCAGTCAATTTGTCCTTGTGAGATGGCCATCTATCAGAGGTACGGTGGCACGTTGGTAAAATAAAGTCCTTTTTGAAGAAAAAGGGCCGTACATTATACAAAGTGAATTGGGCCACACCAGACATATGGTGAAAACTAGGAAAATTGGAGAGGTTTCATTAAAAAAAAAAAAGTCTCTTTTTTAAGGTTTGCTAAATAATCTCAAAATAGCAGTAAAGATGCCACCAACTTTTTGGCAAGTGTAATTGGAGAAGACTCTAGGAGGCTCAAAAGCAAGGGAGGGGACGGAACCACACGATGGGCTCATGGCCTTAAATTGCCTGCTTTTTTTGAAGCAGAACCATTTT
Organism: Ahaetulla prasina; assembly: GCF_028640845.1. Taxonomy (NCBI): domain Eukaryota; kingdom Metazoa; phylum Chordata; class Lepidosauria; order Squamata; family Colubridae; genus Ahaetulla; species Ahaetulla prasina. Next base: position 297,158,879 of record NC_080539.1, on the reverse strand, counting down.
TAATATCAGGAGAGATTTGGACTAAATTACATCCAATGAACTTTGCAATTTTGTGATCTAATCTAGCAGGGCTCTTTTTATATCCTGCATGGAAGAACACATGAAAACTGCGTACATTTCTCCAAACTTCTAATCAAAATCACTAGATCTCTTTAAAAAAAAAAAAACCTAAACAAATAAGCCTCATGTAAAGCAAGCTGATTTGATAGTTTTAAATGTTGAAAGATTATCTCTACTATTTCAGCCATGTAATTGTTGTTGTTATTAATAGACCCACTTGCTTCTTTTAGAGTTAAACCCCAATAAAGTTAATCCCACTGGATAGTTTGGAATTATGTGTACTATCTGACTACGGATACTGTTTGCTTCATCTCTCTTAAATCGAGAATTAAAATTAATGGATGTTGAGGGACTGCAACTCCCTACAACACTCCAACATTACTGAGAATATTGAGGGTCTGGAGAATATCATCACTTTCTAGAAAACATTTACCTTGTTTTGTCATTGTAGATAGTCCTTGGCTTATGACAACAGCTGAGACCAGAATTTCCATCGTAAGTAGGTGCATCATCACCTAACTGGGGGCCAATTTTATGACCATTTTAGTGTGGTTGTTAAGTGAATCACACAAATCAGGTAATTGTTAAGCTAATCACATTGTGGCTAAGTGAATCTAGATTCCCAATCAACACTTTTTGTCAGAAACTGGCTGGAAAAATCACAACAATCACGTGACCAGTGGATGCTGCAACCAGTTGCCGAGCGCCCAAATTGCAATCATGTGCAAGGACATAGTATAAATTACTTTTGCTCTGAGGCCATTTTAACATTCAACAAATGGTGTAAGTCAAGGACTGATCCGTTCTTATTGGAAGAGATTCCAAAATTGAGCTCAACTGAGATTCTGGCTTTTAAAATGAGAGAAATGATAAGCTGTTGCTAGGGCGACCTGGCCTTGGCTGATCGATGAGACCACTGGCCAATATGAAGAGCATACCAACTTGGATACAGCAATAGACCTGGTCTTCGCCTGAACACTCAGGACAAAATAAAGCCATTAGTAAAGACAAGCAATGCAAAGAGCCACTTCACTCATCCATACCATGACCATCTAAATTTGGCCGAATTGAGTTGAGGCTATGAGGAGGAGGGAAGAGGAGCACTGAATGCAGCCATATGGCAGATTTAAGGCTGCCAGGATTCCGTCTTCATTTCAGCTCTTTTATTAGGATTTTCTCAATGTCTTCCTGGGTTTCAATTTAATCTATTCACCAGAACTCAGAGGCAAAGGATCATTGCTTTCTAATTTCGTTAATCTTCCCTACAATGGTTTTTATAATAGAATAAATATTTTCGTGCTGTTCCACAGACTCTTGACAGAGTTCAGATTAATATGGTTACTTCTTCAAGATTTTCCTCTTCCTAAAACGTTTGGAAGCCGTGACTTCCCAATAAAGCCCAATGCAGCAGTCGCCTGCCATTTTTATTCTCTAAGAATCTATGAGACTTAAGAGGCAGACTTGGGACAAAAAAAGCGAGACAAAACTAAAAGCTGCTTTGCAGCTTTAAAATTGAAATTTATAAAGTCGGGTAGGTGGAGAGCCTGCCAAGCATTAAGGGTAGTTTCCATAAGCACACTGAGGCCAATAGGCATCCTGTGAACTTGATTTTCTTCTGCAATAAAACCTTGTCATTTTGAAGTGCTTTCAGAGACTGTCATAAATGAAACAGTAGACAGAGGGACTCGTAACACACTCTCCTTCCCTCCCCTCCCCTTTTCTCTCATCCCTTCCTGTAAAGGAATGGCAGACAGCGATACTATGCTACAAGTTGAGTTGCAATTGTTTTTCATCCAGCAGATCTGTAGCTATTACCAACCCATCCCTAGACCATTCCCAAATCATCTTTTAGTGTCTTTGTAACCCTAGTCCTCTGAATGTAGAGAGCCCTGGGGAAAGAGATGTTTCTGTCATTGGATTTATCCCTTCATAGAGGTGTTTCTTCAAACAAAATGCATGGTCCTTGGGACATCCTTCTGGAGATGCAGGACTACAGCGCCAGGCTCAAGCATCTTTTATCTTTATTGCAGTTTTATTCTGCTTCCCTTAAAAATCTCTCACAACGCTCACATGACAAACTGATTTAACAGAATAATGGACTTGGACCGGACCTTGGCGGTCTTTTAGTCAACCCCTTACTCAGGCAGCAAAGCCTATACCATTTCAGACAAATCATTGTCCAATCCCTTCTTAAAAACCTCCAGTGTTGGAGCAGCCACAACTTCTGGAGGCAAGTTATTCCATTGATTTAATTGTTCTCACTATCAGGAAATTTATCCTTAGTTCTAGGTTGCATCTCTCTGATAATCTTCAATCCATTGCTCCTTGTCCTGCTTCAAGTGCTTTGGAGAATAGTTTGGCTCCCACTTCTTTGTTTGCAGTGCCCTAGATATTGGAACACTGCTATCATGTCACCCCTAGTCCTTCTTTTCATTAAACCAGACATATCAATTCCTGCAACCATTCTTTACATGTTTCAGCCTCCTGTCCCCCAATAATCTGTTGCTCTTCTATACATTTTTTCCAGAATCTCAACATCTAGAGCAAAGGCTGTCAAACTCAGGCTGGATGCACTGGCCATGTCCATGCCCGGTTTAGCAAAGGGGGAAAAGTCTTGAGTGACACTGCCGTGACGTGAGTTTCACACCCCTGATCTAGTGTGTCAACATCAACATATCAAAAGTATGTATTTAATTCTTTTAATGAAATATAAATTTTAAAGTGAATGATACTGTCTTCTCTGTATGATATCTCAAGGGCTGGAAGGAAGATATATCTATGAAATATGTAACCGATTGTGCTGGCTGAGATAGAGTAACAACCAGGTCATCTGCAAATGCCCTTAATCTATAATCCTGATGTCTAATTTTGATTCCTTTTATTTTATCTGAGCCTCGTATTTTGCTTCATCTCTCTTAAATCGAGAATTAAAATTAATGGATGTTGAGGGACTGCAACTCCCTACAACACTCCAACATTACTGAGAATATTGAGGGTCTGGAGAATATCATCACTTTCTATAAAACGTTTACCTTGTTTTGTCATTGTAGATAGTCCTTGGCTTATGACAACAGCTGAGACCAGAATTTCCATCGTAAGTAGGTGCATCATCACCTGACTGGGGGCCAATTTTATGACCATTTTAGTGTGGTTGTTAAGTGAATCACACAAATCAGGTAATTGTTAAGCTAATCACATTGTGGCTAAGTGAATCTAGATTCCCAATCAACACTTTTTGTCAGAAACTGGCTGGAAAAATCACCACAATCACGTGACCAGTGGATGCTGCAACCAATTGCCAATGCAAACAGGTTGCCAAGCGCCCAAATTGCAATCATGTGCAAGGACAGAGTATAAATTACTTTTGCTCTGAGGCCATTTTAACATTCAACAAATGGTGTAAGTCAAGGACTGATCCGTTCTTATTGGAAGAGATTCCAAAATTGAGCTCAACTGAGATTCTGGCTTTTAAAATGAGAGAAATGATAAGCTGTTGCTAGGGCGACCTGGCCTTGGCTGGTCGATGAGACCACTGGCCAATATGAAGAGCATACCAACTTGGATACAGCAATAGACCTGGTCTTTGCCTGAACACTCAGGACAAAATAAAGCCATTAGTAAAGACAAGCAATGCAAAGAGCCACTTCACTCATCCATACCATGACCATCTAAATTTGGCCGAATTGAGTTGAGGCTATGAGGAGGAGGGAGGTCGAGGAAGCGCAAGAAACTTGTCAGGTAAAACTCAACAGGCAAGGGCGGAAAAAACAGGAACTGGGAAAACGCCCCAACTAGGGAGAAAAGGGAAGGTGGTGTTTTTTTAAAAACAAAAGTCCCAAACCCAGCGACGGAACCTTTTCAAAACCGCTGCCGAGCCGAGAAGTGACGGACGGACGGCCGACTCATGAGGCCAGAAGGTAGCCCAGCCGCCTCGCCAGGCTTTTCTCAGTTACTGCGGCCCCGCCTCCTCCAGCAGCCAGCAGCGTGGCCGGGCGCCGGCGCTGCAGGGCCGGGCTGGCGACGGCCTCCTGGCGGCAGCAACGGCGGCGGCAGCAGCATCAACAGCACCAGCAGCACCAGCGGCTCCCGCAGCAGCCCCCGCAGCCGCCTCCTTCCCCGGGCGCCACCTGCATGAGCCACCGCAAAGGCGACAAGCCGCCCATCAGCATCCAGGAGCACATGGCCATCGACGTCTGCCCAGGTCCCATCCGCCCCATCAAGCAGATCTCCGACTACTTCCCGCGTTTCCCCCGCGGCCTCCCCGCCGCCGCTTTGCTCAGCCGGAGCCTCCCTCTCTCTCTCTCTCTCTCTCTCTCACACACACACACACACACAGAGAGAGACTTCTAAAGTGGGTTTAATGATATTAGAGACCCTTATTGCCCTGCCAAAAAAAAAAAAAAAGAGCCACCCCAACGTCTATGAAAATTAACCTTCTCTTCCAAGAGACACTGTGCAGGGTATTTTCACTGTTGGTGTGCATACAGGCTTAGATTTGTGCTGGGTTCTTAGTACTTAGAGCACTGACCTTCAGAGGCACCCTGGTCCCTTGGAAGCTAAAGGAGGACTCATTTTCATGCTTGCAGTGTTCAATTTGGGAAGGGCATCCAAAGAAGTGGTAGATCCTTGTGTGTCCAATCACACTTAGCCAATAAAAATTCTATTCTATTCTATTCTATTCTATTCTATTCTATTCTATTCTATTCTATTCACTCACTCATTCATTCATTCATTCATTCCTTGTGTGTCCAATCACACTTGGCCAATAAAAATTCTATTCTATTCTATTCTATTCTATTCTATTCTATTCTATTCTATTCTATTCTATTCTATTCACTCATTCATTCATTCATTCATTCCTTGTGTGTCCAATCACACTTGGCCAATAAAAATTCTATTCTATTCTATTCTATTCTATTCTATTCTATTCTATTCTATTCTATTCTATTCTATTCTATTCATTTTATTTTGTCAAATACATATTAAATAATTATATAAATATAAGCATGAATTGAATACATAAAAGGAATACAACTAAAGGGAACATTAGGACAGGGACGGTAGGCACGCTGGTGCTCTTATGCACGCCCCTTACAGACCTCTTAGGAATGGGGTGAGGTCAATACTAGATAGTCTTTGGTTAAGGCTTTGGGGATTTTGGGAAGAGACCACAGAGTCAGGTAGCACATTCCAGGCATTAACAACTCTGTTACTGAAGTCACATTTTCTGCAATCTAGATTGGAGAGGTTCACTTTTAAGTTTGAATCTATTGTGTTCTCGTGTATTGTTGTGGTTGAAGCTGAAGTAGTCATTGATAGGAAGTACATTGTAGCAGATAATTTTATGAGCTATGCTCAGGTCATACCAAAGGCGGCGTAGTTCTAAATTTTCTAAAGCTGGGAATCCTCCTTCCCCCTTTTGCACTTTTATTGTTTTTCGTTCAAATAAATATTCATGTTATTTTACTTGGCTCTATCTTTATTTTTTACATTGACCAGTAGCTGCCTCATTTCCCACCCTCGGCTTATACTCGAGTCAATAGTTTTTCCCAGTTTTTGTGGTAAAATTAGGTACCTCGGCTTATATTCGGGTCGGCTTATACTCGAGTATATACGGTAATTGTTCTCACTATCAGGAAATTTATCCTTAGTTTTAGGTTGCATCTCTCTGATAATCTTCAATCCATTGCTCCTTGTCCTGCTTCAAGTGCTTTGGAGAATAGTTTGGCTCCCACTTCTTTGTTTGCAGTGCCCTAGATATTGGAACACTGCTATCATGTCACCCCTAGTCCTTCTTTTCATTAAACCAGACATATCAATTCCTGCAACCATTCTTTACATGTTTCAGCCTCCTGTCCCCCAATAATCTGTTGCTCTTCTATACATTTTTTCCAGAATCTCAACATCTAGAGCAAAGGCTGTCAAACTCAGGCTGGATGCACTGGCCATGTCCATGCCCGGTTTAGCAAAGGGGGAAAAGTCTTGAGTGACACTGCCGTGACGTGAGTTTCACACCCCTGATCTAGTGTGTCAACATCAACATATCAAAAGTATGTATTTAATTCTTTTAATGAAATATAAATTTTAAAGTGAATGATACTGTCTTCTCTGTATGATATCTCAAGGGCTGGAAGGAAGATATATCTATGAAATATGTAACCGATTGTGCTGGCTGAGATAGAGTAACAACCAGGTCATCTGCAAATGCCCTTAATCTATAATCCTGATGTCTAATTTTGATTCCTTTTATTTTATCTGAGCCTCGTATTTTGTTTAATAATGGTTCTAATATAAATTTTAAAGTGAATGACACTGTCTTCTCTGTATGATATCTCAAGGGCTGGAAGGAAGAGCCAAATATTCAACACCTTCCTAAAACTTACAGTGGGAGACTGATTAGATCCCCAAGGGGTAGAGAGATGGCCAGCCATCCCAAAGGCCTGCTTCTGGACCCCTAAACCTTCTGAGGCCACCAAGACTCCTCTTTGTGGTGAAACTCACAGATGAGTGGATTCAATCTGGTGGAGCCTAGAGTCCAAGCCATGTGAGACATAAATAGGATTTTGAATTTAAGCACAGCAAAAGGTTCCTTCCTTAACTTTTGTCCAAATTGTTGTAAAACCAGAAATAGGACAAGCTTTAACCATGGGAAGAATGGAAGATCAGAGGCAAATGCAGGTTTTGTTTTATGGGCTCATGTAGCTGATTTTGCCTTCTGTAAGTCTTGACTCAGGAATAAATACATGAAAGATGGCTGTTGACAGATCTATTTGGCCTTGATCAAGAGAAATCTTGATCAAGATAATAGGGATAGGGTCTTTCAAAGTTCACTGGATGAAATAGTGATGTGATCCAACATGGTTTCTCCCTCCTTTATCATCTGCTTTTTATGAATTGTGATACAAATTCTCCCCTGGGCAATGGCTTATCTATCATACTTTAGTAGACGCTGGACTTCTACAACTGGATTTTCTCCAGATATGTTGAACAGTAATTCTCATAATCAGAAGGCTAAATTATATGGGAAGGGTAAATTATATGACCTTTTTCTTCGTTCCAACAACGTCCTCCTATTTAAAAGTGAGATATATGCAAGAGCACGATGAAAGAGCAGAAGCATAAGTGTGAATAAAAGGCCACATTCAGATTTTAAATTTTAATCTCTATTGCCTCCGTGTGAAACCGAAGAAGGTGAATGCACAAAAGCTAGTACTAAATAATGCCCAAGGTGATAAGTATTGCAGAAATATTAACCATCGTGCTTGTCTGTAGCACTGTGAGCTAGTTCCAAATGCAGTAGAAACGTCTTCCTTTGGACTCTGCGTGGCCACTTCAGGCAATGCTCCCCAGTATCTGCAAATTCACTCCAGGCAGCCTGGGCTGCAAGCCAACAATAACAGCTCAGAGATTAATGAGTCAATGTCACCCACTTTGCATTCCTAAACAGTGAGCAGAAAATTCCTGCTGCAGCTTGCAGCCTACACCAGACTGAACCCTGATTCCAACAGCATGATCTTCTATGTACTCTCTCACCCTGGGAATGCACTACTAGAGACTCTTTAATAATGCCGGTCGGAATGTAAAGGGCAACAAGTATTCTTGGAAAATATTAGCTAGGGTGCATAAAAAAGGGAATAAAACACACAAGGGATGAGTAGGGAAAGGTGCCCGTTTGGCCCTCTGTACTGGGAACCACTGAAAGCAACTGTTGGAGGAGACCAACTCTTCAGATTCATAAAGAAAGGGAGTTTCACTATGAGAGTCAATAAAAAAGATCACCAGCATCTAGTGTTGCTTTATGGAAGAACTGATCAAAATATGTAAACATCTTTCAGCAAGCCACCACGGTAACAAGAAGAGAAAAAAAAATACAGAGTTGTTATCTATGTAGACTTAAGGCTGCTACACTTATTGCATTTCTCTCTATGCCAGGGCTCTCCAACCTTAGCAACTTTAAGACTTGTGGACTTCAACTCCCAGAATTCTGGGATTTGAAGTCCACAAGTCTTAAAGTTGCTAAGGTTGGAGAGCCCTGCTCTATGCTGCCCATGTGTATTTCCTATCAAGTTCTTTCTTGATCCACCATAGGAGAATGTAGGTTTGTCTTACCTTTTAAATAATTACCAAATGAGTCAAAAAGGAAGCTGCCGCCAAAAAGCTGCAGAACAAGCCTAATCCTGCTGCTTTTAGAATAAATTAAAAACTTTTTCACTGAGTGCTACATTTGGAAGAAGGATATTGTTGGCCTTCTCAGGTTATATCTTCTGGTTGTGAGGCCTGAGAGGTTTTTGGAGTTGAGTTCCATTCGTTCCCAGTTACTGGTGATGTTCTAGTTGTGAGAAAAAGTGATAGCTAGAAATAGGGTTATTAAATAACCTGTGTAGACATTTCCATTGTAATTCCTGATTTCATAATAAAAATGTGTTGAAGAAGTCTAAGAAAGGCTCAGCTGAATCCAGTCAGATTTTCAGTTACCCACCTTTAGAGTAAGAAATCATCGATTCTAGAATCAGGTTAGGAAACCTGGATACCGCTTCAGATGTTTTGGATCTCCAAACCAAGTCCCTTGCTAATGGCCACACTGGCTGGGATAAATGGAAGCTGGAATTCCATACGGGTAGAGGGAATGAGATTGTCTATCTCAGAAAAAGTGCAAAGATGCTTTTATGGAAGGGATGACCTCAAAGTAGCAGGAAACAGGCTTCAGTCCCTCCTCTCTCTGTTTTTAAAAGGATTTCAGAGAGGAAAGAACTAGAAAAGCTCTCTAGCTGAAACAGTGAAGTCTCTGCCAGTCCAGATATACTGAGCTAGATGGGGAAACATAAGATTCCAACGTATGTCAAATAGCAACCAAGTGTGTTACTGCTGGTGACGTACTTGAGTCCCCGAATATGCCAAGAGCTACATACCTATACCTGTGAAAACCTACTAACTACATATATATATATATATATATATATATATATATATATATATATATATGTATATATATATACATAGTCTCATTCGTCATCTTCAGGCTTCAGTCTAAGCACGAAGCTGAAGCCTGAAGATGACGAATGAGACTTTGTCGAAACCTCGCCAAGACACTTCCAATTTTAGGCGGGAGAAAACCCGAATAACCCAAGACCTACATACAAACACCTGCGAAAACCTCAGAATATATATATATATTGCATGCAATGCAGGGCTGCAATCTTGCTTTCTGTTTCACTCTGTGGAGTTTTGTCCAAGCGATCCCAACACACAGGCTGGTCCAACAGGCACAACACCATCAGTTCCATTAAAAGAGGCCCTTCCCTTCAACTGCTATGTTTTTTTTTCCTTTAAATTATTATTATTATTTAAAAAAAGACACTCTGACACTTCTAAAAAAAAACCCTCATCTTTTCTCAAAATTTTGGATGTCTAGCTTTGTGCCGTTTAAAGAAGAAAAAGAAGAAAAGACGCTTCCTTTGTTCACCACCCCTGAGCAGCAGTCAGATCCGCAGGCACATGAGGAAGAAAGATCCCTGGGTGTCCCTGACTCCTTTGTAACACTTCAGAGGGAGGCAGCTTTGTGGAAACAGCAGAAGAGAAGCCGTAGCCCCTCATTCGGTAGTGAAGGAAAAAAGCACCATGACAACGATGCCAGCGCAAAGGCAGAAGACTTGTTGCACGGAGTTCCTAAACAAGGGAAGGAGAAGAGACATTTATTCCAGCCTCACCCTCTTATTTTTTTTTTTTAATCTTTCCTGGGCCTTCAAGGCCATTGCTATAAAGTCACTGTATAGAGAAATACAGATAAAAAGCTTTTTTTTAAAAAAGAGATTATATTGTGCTACTTAAAATGCTTGTATTTATACAACATGCTTAACTGCCTTAGATAAAGACCAAAAACAGATGCCTTTGAAATGCCATGTTTTGGGGTTCGGGGTGGGTGTAGGATAAGACTTTCCATGTTGAAGTAAACCCAGCCTTTAACTAAGAGCATACGATTCAACGTATTTTAACTAAGGGTTTGTGATTCAAGGTTTATGGGAGGCTAGAAAATAGCTTAACTCAGTAAACCAGGTTAAACGTGCTGTATGAATGCATTCATAGTGTTGGACTTGGACAGGGGAAACGGAGGTTCAAATCTTCATTTGAACATGGACATCCCTGGGTTTTAGTCACACAGGGATGTAACGTGGACTTCTGGGAGATGAGAAACTAAGGTTGAGAGACACTGGTTCTCTCTCTCTCTCTCTCTCTGTCTATATATGTATGTGTATATATGTATGTGTATACACACACACAGGGATGTGGTGGCTCAGTGGCTAAGATGATTAGCTTGTCGATTGAAAGGTTGGCAGTTCAGCGGTTCGAATCCCTAGTGCCGCGTAACGGGGTGAGCTCCTGTTACTTGTCCCAGCTTCTGCCAACCTAGCAGTTTGAAAGCACGTAAAAAATGCAAGTAGAAAAATAGGGACCACCTTTGGTGGGAAGGTAACAGCGTTCCATGCGCCTTTGCTGTTGAATCATGCCGGCCACATGACCATGGAGATGTCTTTGGACAGCGCTGGCTCTTCGGCTTTGAAATGGAGATGAGCATCACCTCCTAGAATCAGGAACGACTAGCACATATGTGCGAGGGGAACCTTTACCTTTTTATATACACACACACATATTTACAGAGCGCAAGAGCAAGAGAGATTTATATCTCTCTGGGCCTCTGGTGGCTCAGACTGGTAAGACAGTCTGTTATTAACAGCAGCTGCTTGCAATTACTGCAGGTTCAAGTCCCACCAGGCCCAAGGTTGACTCAGCCTTCCATCCTTTATAAGATAGGTAAAATGAGGACCCAGATTGTTGGGGGCAATAAGTTGACTTTGTATATAATATACAAATGGATGAAGACTATTGCTTGACATAGTGTAAGCCACCCTGAGTCTTCGGAGAAGAGCGGGATATAAATGCAAATAAAAAGAAATTTAAAAAAATAGAGATTTGAATCTATCAAATTCTCTTTCCAAATTCTCCTCAGGAACAGATCCACCCGTGTAGCAATCCTCAGCAGTGAAGGCAAAAAAAAATTAATAGACCCTTCCTCACTAAAAAAATATGTCATAAAAGCTTTTTTAGTCTTTGGGGTTTCAAATGACTCCTTTTGTTACGGCTGTTCAAGCTTTTCTTCATTAAAAAAAAAAATAATTAGAGCAACTCTTACCAAACATTCTTTTCTTCTAAGAGATCAGGCACCACATTTACCAAAGCGATGTACAGGAATCCTCCAGAGGTGAAAGGGAGAATCCAAGCGATGGTTTCCCCTGAAGAGATAATGAGCAGCATGTTACAAACTAAGGGATGCCCCTATTTCACATTCTATGTGAACACATTGAGAGACGAAAGAAATGGAGCTTCTGAGCCATCTGCTCTGCGTCTGAAGAACCTTACCTGTCCCTTTTGGTGACTGAGCACAGATGGCAAAGCAAGCACCCAGGATGCCCCCAAGAGCTGTAGAGAGTTGTAGCTTGGCTGCACTCCAGCGATCAAATCCAGCCTGGAGGAGAATGACAAAATCACCCACCTACAGATAGGGAAAAAAGAATGTAGCATCCGGGAGTAAGGCACCCAATCTGAAAATGGTTAGGGTGGCTGCAGCATGTTACTTAAGGTCGCTGTTCCATGGAGGGTGGGTGACTTCGCCTAAAACTGGGCTCGGAAGGAGCGGAGTGGGCTAATCAACTGTGGCTTAGTGATTTGTTTGCTATTTTTATTGAATAAGTAGGAAAACAACAGAAAAAGACTATACAGACAGTCCTCGACTTAAACAACTATTTGTTTAGAAGCCATCTGAAGTTACAATGGCATTGAAAAAAACAGACTCACAATCAGTCCTCACACTTATGACCGTTACACCATCCCTAGGATCAAGGGATCAAAATTCAGGTGCTTGGCAACTGGCATGTATTGATGATGGTTGCAGCATCTCAGAGTCACATGATCACCATTTGCAACCTTCCCAGCTGACTTCCAAGAAGCAAAGGGAAGCCAGATTCACTTAATGACTGCATGATTCACTTAACAACAGCAGTGACTCATTGAACAACCGTGGCAAAATTGTCATAAAATTGGGTGCAACTCACTCAACAACCATCTTGCTTAGGAATGGAAAGTTTAGTTCCAGTCGTGTCCATAAATCAAGGATTACATAGTAACCTAGTAATCCTTAACTCATCTTTGCTGCTATTTTTTTTTTTTTGCTGTTAATATTATTATTACTGTGGCATAAGATTTGCGCTAAGGCTGCCCTCGTATTTAAGTAGCACTTAGGAGACAGGGAAAAAAGGGAAAAAAATAAGAGAGGGACTACTAGAATTTTTTTCTATAATGTCGATAATATTGATATTATGCAGAAGACTGTCCCAAAGGTGCTTTTTCAAGAGGCGACTGGACTTTCTGGTTTTTCTTTGAAGACGTTTCGTTTCACATCCAAGAAGCTACTTCAGCTCTTCTTCATGCAGAAGATTATTATGCTGCTTATGAATTTCCCCTTCTCCTCCAATTTATGGTATGAATTGTTCCACCAACTATATCTCAGCCCAAGATTTACTGTGATAAGATAGGCTTGAAGCATTTTAATAAATAAATACGTACAACTGAAGAAATTCTGAGATTCTGGGGTGATTAAGGACAAAGCCTAAGCTAAGATGCAGTGCATTGCATTTTCTCCAACTTAGAGTCCTGGAAATGCATTGAAACATCTTGATGTGGTATAGCCTAATATGTCTGGAGAACACCAATTTGGGAACATGTTTTTTGCCTTATAGAAGAAGACTTCTGGTTGCTTAACAAGAAGGGATGCTAAGCAATATTTACCGTCTGATAACCCCTCATTTTCGCAATGAAGAAACAAAAAGATCAAGATGCTTTCACAGCCATTGGTGGCCTCTCCCCCTCTCTTCAAATATTAGTGTTCATGCTGTTTTAGGAACAGAAGAAAAGATTTCTCTGCTTTTGGCTTACATCAGTCTGCAAAGTTCTCTGTGTTACTGACACTGTGTATATGTACCTAGAATTTCTGCTCAACATGAGCTCCGCTTCCCAGCACCCATATTCCAGATGCACTCACCTCGTGGGGTATTTCATGTAGAAGAATTGCCAGGGTTGTAAGGAGTCCAACCTAAAAATCAAGGAGACAAAACTAGCTATGAGAAGTTTTTATAGCTCAACAGCAGGGTAGCAACAGCAGCAGTACATGGTTCTCCCTGAGACAGCGAACTATGCAGCTTTAGCATTTAAGAGCACTTCTAGGAAACATTCAAGTGGAATTTGGAGGCTTTGTTGTAAATATTAAAGAGGAACATTAAAAAAAATGATGAAATTGTTTCCTAAATATTATACTAAAAGAGTATGGATAGACAAATCTGAGGCCCATGACCTCATGCGGTCCTCCACTTTAAACAATAAAGCCTAAAGATTCCTTCATCCTATTTTCCTACTGGCCAACTGATCCTTTTAATCAGCTACATAGCTAGCTGGCACAAATCACTAGCTTTCTGTTGCCATAATCAACAGGAAGCTAAACAATCCAAACTTTGCCAGCCATGTGACTATTTGATCAGTTGACCGAGGGAATCAAATCCCGGATTTCCTGCTGCAATGCCATGGATCACGTTATCTGTTTACAGTGGAAGGCATACGATGGAGAGGAAGGCGCTTAAGTGAATAGTGTGTGTTGGATGGGTTGCATTAAGTGTATGCATTACATTATTTATTTATTTATTTATTTATTAATCATACTTTTATACCGCCCTTCTCCGAAGACTCAGGGCGGTTTACAGCCAAAATAAAAATTGTACAAAAAGAAACAAGTTAAGAACATTATTTAAAAATCTGATTCTAAAAATTGGCCACATAATTTAAAACTAGTAAAATATAAAATAGACCCTAATAAAACCACCCCTGTTAAAATTAGGCCAACCCTGCTCGTTGGAATAAAAGAGTCTTAAGCTCGCGCTTAAAGGTCCGGAGGTCGGGGAGTTGGTGTAGCCCCAGAGGTAACTCATTCCACAGGGCAGGAGCCCCCACAGAGAAGGCCCTCCCCCAGGAGCCACCAGTCGGCATTGTTTGGCCGACGGCACCCTGAGGAGGCCCTCCCTATGGGAACGCACAGGTCAATGGGAGGCTGTCAGTGGCAGTAGGTGGTCCTTGTAAGTAACCCGGTCCCAAGCCATGAAGTGCTTTAAAGGTGAGAACCAGCACCTTGAATTGCATCCGGAAGACCACCGGTAACCAGTGCAGTCTGCGCAGGAGAGGTGTTATATGGGAGCTACGAGCTGCTCTCTCTATCCCCCGCGCAGCAAAGGGCCGCGGTGTGGCTCAGGCTGTAAGAAGCCTGTTGTTAAACACAGCTGCTTGCAATTACTGCAGGTTCTAGTCCCACCAGGCCCAAGGTTGACTCAGCCTTCCATCCTTTATAAGGTAGGTAAAATGAGGACCCAGATTGTTGGGGGGGCAATAAGTTGACTTTGTATATAAATATACAAAGAGAATGAGACTATTGCCTTACACAATATAAGCTGCCCTGAGTCTTCGGAGAAGGGCGGGATATAAATGTAAAAAAAAAAAATGAGTTTTCATGTTCCCCTAGTTTGGCCATCACATCCCTTTCATGTTTATATATCATCAGCCACCCAGATTTTATCTGGCATTAGATGGCATTGGAATCAAATGAATCATCATCATCATCCTATGTAATCTTGGTGGCAAAAGTTATATTTATGTACATATGATTAAAATGTCAGAAAAGTCCATATAACCGTTAAGGCAGCTTACAAAATTACAATTAACAATTAAGCTAGCCAGCAAGTGACCAACAGTGCTGAACTTTTAAGAAAGCTATCGTATGAATTCTACATTTTGCAGCCAGATAGCAGTCTAATTGCCACGCTTTACATTCATTATAGTTCTTGGAATCTTCTCAAGAGCAGACAAGTTAGCCCTCTTTGCTGCATCCCCTCCCATGGAGTAGCATTACTCTATGATCTTCCACTACATGTTCAATGTAGTTTGCCATAAGAGTTCCTCCACTTGCATTTGAAACCTCCTCCATTGTACTTTATTGGGAAGAAGGAAAGTTCGTCTGGGTCCTCTCCTAATTTCTGCCAAGACTTTCACTCTGTTGCCCAAATGAAGGCAAGAAATTCTCCAAGCATATTTAGCGAACTCTTGGATCTATTAAGTGCTGGGCCAGACTATTTTAATTCTATGATTTACAACAGCCATTAATCTAAACTGACCAGACCAGGGGTCTCCAATCTTGGTCCCTTTAAGACTTGTGGACTTCAACTTCCAGAGTTCCTCAGCCAGCTTTGCTGGCTGAGGGATTCTGGGAGTTGAAGTCCACAAGTCTTAAAGGGACCAAGGTTGGAGACCCCTGGACCAGACAGTAATCTATCCATGAGAATGGAATTAAAACAGTTCCTCCATTTTGGGATCATGGGAACCAATCGAATACCACACCTGCTCTATGTCCTATATAAGTGCAGCCAGAAGAAATTGGGCTGGACCGATGGTCATGCGATCCTAAGCCATTCCTACTGCGCAACTTCAGTGTGGACACTAAAGTCTTTCAAAACAAGAAGTGTAGGATAGTCGTCTACCAGATATCATCCTGATTAGTTTAGGAAGCAAGAATATTGTGCAACAAGGTGAACAGTACACCATAGTATCCCTGCACTGCCAAAGCCACAACCCAAAGGTAGCAATAGCTATTCAATATAAGCAGACTGGGTGTTGAATAGAGATGAAATTTTTAATACATTTGTGTTAAGAGCAAAGAAAGCAATATATTTGGGGAATAGGATACATGTCTTTTTAAATCATCTTCATGTTGTTAAAGGAGAGCCAGCCTCCTAAAGAAGTGACCTTACCTTTCTGCTAACCAGGAAGCTAGCTGCCACTGCCAAGCCATGTGTGAAATTATCTATTGTATTAGCCAAGAGATTGAGATATCCACTCATCTGCCCAGGGCAAAGGGATGGGGTGGTGAAGAAGAAGAAGAACAAAAAGAAAGGAATTCAAAAGCTTTAGGATTAACCAACATAGATAGCCATTTTCACAAGCAAAGCAGAAAACATGTATTCCGTTCTTAGTTTTTGCTTACATTACATTACATGTAATGTTGCTTATGCTAGATGAGCACAGCTTAATGACATCCCGATATATGTATGTATAGGACAGTTGTGTGGAAAGGCACGTCTAGTCAAAACTGTATGTTTCAATGAATCCTGATGTTGACAGAGCCTGACACAATAGCTTCATGATATAAAGCTAAACACAATATATTTCTATAAATTTGAATGCATACTTAGTATTTATGAGCTCTTGACAACAGTGAACATGGCAAGTGCAGACGAATAAACTACAGTTGATTCAGGATTACCTTTTTCTAACTGTAATGTTTTTAATAAGGCAAAAAAGCTAATCAATCTCTTCAGCCTGCAAGGAAATAAAATCAGTACCACAGAAGAACAATATTCTGATCCTTCTCACCTCTCAAGTCATGACTGTTGTCATTTCTACTTCTGACAACCACTGGTTTTCTCCAAGCAGCTGTCGGAACATTTAAAAACGAAGCTAATTCATTTACAAAGCGGGAAAAGGTTATAAAAATATTGAACCAATTCCAGCTAACGATTTCAACTGGGAGGGACAGTTAAGAAATGGATTATTCTGAAAAACAGAACCCATGTATCAATGGAAACAACCGCTAAAGCTGGAATAGTTATCAGAAGTTCACAGCATCGCTTCTGCAACACTGGAATCTTGGAATATTTGTCAGAATTCTGTCACTGTAGTTTTCTTTCATCTTTGTCATTAAAGTCAGGCAGAAGAAAACCTTAATTCAGGAAAATGGTTCTTTGCCTGATAGAGAAGCAGCAGGAGAATGTCAAGCCTCTGATGGCTCAGCAGACTAAGTCTGTCTGTTATTAACACAGCTGCTTGCAATTACTGCAGGTTCAAGTCCCACCAGGCCCAAGGTTGACTCAGCCTTCCATCCTTTATAAGGTAGGTAAAATGAGGACCCAGATTGTTGGGGGCAATAAGTTGATTTTGTATATAATATACAAATGGATGAAGACTATTGCTTAACACAGTGTAAGCCGCCCTGAGTCTTCGGAGAACGGCGGGATATAAATTCAAACAAACAAAAAAAAAAGCCATGTTGAGCACGCTACAGTAAATTCCAGCCCATTCCTTTCTTCTCCCTCTTTCTCCCTCTTATCAAACCCAAAACTGAGGAAGAGAATCAGAAAGAAAAAGGGAGGAAGGAGAGATAGTGAGAGACTAGGAGGAAACCCAACACTGGCTCAACAGTGGGACTGAATTATAAATATTTGTTACAAATATTTGTCGTAAATGTTTTTTTTAAAAAAAGCAAAAAAAGCCTCCACTGTATTGTTGCAAAAGAACAATACGTTATCAGTTCTAAAAGAATCCCCACCACACGGCGACAGAGCTGCAAGGAAAGATCTGCAAGAGAGAAAGTAGGGGAAACATACCAAATGAATACAGTAGAAAGGTCTTTCATTGGCTACAGGAAACATGTAGAAGCTGCTATTCTTGCCAAAAGAGGTATTACAAAGTTCTGACTAAATGCCCAACTTCTGAAACTTGCCATATTCACTGCTGTCTTAGTCTGAATCGGGAAGGACCGCATATGAAGAGGAACCATGGTTTCAGGTCTGCAGGAAATTGTTGTGTTTACCTTTGTAGAGGCTTTTGTGTGCCAGCTTTTGCTCATTTAGGGATCCACTGAATCACACAGCTTGATTAAGCCGCCTAAACTTTCGCATGCCGTGGTATTCACATAGGGATACTCTCATTATATAATCCTTATGCCGGTCTATGACTGGAATAAAGATCTTTTATTTTTCTCTCAGTGTAAATTTTACATAATATAAACGTATTCACGTTAATAAAGAAATGAATAAAGATCTGAATTTGAATGTGGGAACAAGGGAGGCACATTGCTTTGGAAACAGCAACATGGAATTAAATGATGGTCCCTAGAAACACACAAAATACAAAATTCAGCAGATTCAGCATTGCTGTGTTTTGACGGGCATAACTCTATATGCCCTGATAGTTCTCAACAGGAACACAGCATGTCTGACCGAGCTCCTTTCTCCTCAACTGGAAAGTGTATTTTTAAGAATACAGAGTCCAGGCACTGCAGGAAACAGCATTCCTCTAGTGATTGTAGAGGAAGAACATTGTTAGAATCCAGACAGTGGCTGTTTATTAGGGCTGTGCATCAATCTGAATTCAAAGAGGGGGGGGAAAAGGAATTTGGTATGTGTCTGTGCGTACATGTCACCCCTCTTGGAACATTTTTAAATCAAATGTGTCTTTTGCTTCTTGGTGGAAATACCAGCAGGTATTACAAATCAACTTTTCCCCTTTGAATCCAGATCACTTACTTAGTCCTATTCTCTCTCTAAATGTAGCATGATAAAGAATTAGTTAAGGAGGAGATATGTAGGGACCAGGCATATGGGACACTGAGATGGGAGTTGGAACCTTAGTTCAGCGGCAGAGGACATCTTTTGTATATGCAAAATCTCAGATACAATCCTGGGCATCTCCTATACAAGGAGGCAGCCAGAATAGGAAAGAATTCCAATGGGATAATGGGATATACAGGGCTGGGTGTCTTAATAGTCTCAGTCAATATAAAGCAGCTCTATGTTTTATAGTACAAGGATTAACAAATGGAAAGTTAGCTCTTCTTTAGAATCCTCTCCCACTTGCTTATTTTCAGCAGGCCATGAATTTCTTTTGAGTGTTTTTCTTCAAGTGGTATATTTTATCTCTCTATGGGCCATGGATTTCTAGAGACCATCAATCAATGTTTTACCTTGATTTTCTGAGTTGATGATGAGAGTAAATGAGAAGACCCATTATAATGAGCAGGGCTGGACTTCTTTCTTTGGACTGGAGTGTTTGCATCTTGCATAGATAAGTTGCCGCCATTCAGGGTCCTCTCAGTAACTGGTTTGCAAGTATTGATCTAAAATCATGGAGAAGTGGCTGAACTTTACCCACGTCCATCAAACAATGGCTAAGAGATTTCTCTTATTCCCTTCAAAACGTCCCATTCCAAAGGCAACGCACAAGGTATCGTTTTGAATATTTACTAGGTGAGAATACAGCCACACAAATTAAACAAATTAAACACAAATTAAACACACGTTTATATACTTCAGACATTGCTGTGGAAGCAACATCAATATCATTTACTTCAGTCTCTCTAACTCCACCCCAAAACACATACTTAAAAAAAGAAGCATGAAAAATGGCTATTTTGAAATTTGCAAGACATGTATGTACTAGGATAATGTAGACTTTTGAATCCATTTCCAAAAAGATGCTTCAAGTACACAAGGGCATAGATACAGCATCTGCCTGCAACTCTTTAAAAGCAACTGTGCCTTTTCATGGGATTGTCCTCCCAAGCTGCTACCTGATCCCAGGCAACAATGTGGGTACTTTGAAGAACAGCAGACAGGTGCTACATCTGCATCCTTCTGCGCTGTAAAGCCTATTTTTGGTATCAAATCTCAAGCACCGCATAGCTGTAAGATACACACATACAACTTTCAGAAACTAGGTATTTGCACACTATATGCTCAGTGCAGAAGCAGAGGGAGGTTAGAATTGGAAAAGAAAGAAATTCAGCGAAGTGCTTAAGGCTCTTTACTATTAGCAGAAGATTCCTGTGGGGCACAATAAATGGATGCTTTTCTTCTCCCCCATAGTTTGTATACACTGAATTCCTAATCTATGAAGGAAGCTTCAAAGAGACAGATGGGATATAAAGTGTCATGCGGAGCAAAGAACAGCATATCATGCCCTATCTAAAGCAAATTCAAGTGCTCCTTCCACAGTCCACTCACCAAGTTGGTACTTCCTTGTTTTTCACTATCTGGGAACATCTTCTGCACACTCAGGAAGGTCAGTAAGCCAATGATCACCCAGAGCCCCAGAAGCTTCTGCTGTTGGAAGCTCTGCCCTTCTCCTTGTAAGGGTGGGGAGAAGAAGTAGAGCAATCAGTTCCTACTGTACACCTAAAAATCACAGCTGCACAGGATGATTCTTCCCAGCTCTAAGCATCCCCAAGGAAACTGATTCTTTAGAGGGCATCTTTCACTGCTTTAGTGTCACCAAAGCTGGGTACCAGAAAACCAAAAACAAAATCCTAAGGCTCCCACACTCCAGGTATCAAATAACACAACTTAAAATATTTGCTATTATTCCTGCTAAATAAAAATACCCTCTTTTCACTTTACCACCTTCTGATTCAACGGCAAGTGTCTTGGTTTTAGGTCAAGGAAAAATTTGGCACTCAAGAGTTGGGAAAGAAATTTATCTGTTGCAATAGACCAATGAATTACTATTGAATTACAGTGGGCCACAAAGTACTTGGGGCTGCAAGAACTGTCATAAATATAACATTATATAAATTTGTACTGTCCATGGGTAACCAACTGTCACCATACAGTAAGCTATGTGGGTCTGCAGCTGTGAGGAGATCTGGTTTCCCTGCCCTACCCCCAATCACTATGATCAGCTGACCAGCAGAAAATGGATTCTGGTATAATTAATGGCAAGAAACTAGACCATCTGGTCCTGGCTGGTCAGTGATCACATGATCAGCTAGCTGGCAGGGATCAGGTTACTAAATTCCTATTAATAGTAGTAGGAAAACAACCATCTGCAATGGCTTGGTAGCAGGAGAGAGGCAAGATGCATTCGAAGGGTTTCACAAGTGGGTGAACCGAAGTATTGTACAAATATGGCTTCTGCCTCCAACCAACGAACTGATACAGGTAGTTCTTGCTTAGCACCCACAATTAAGGCCAACAACTCCAACACTAAACACCTAAGTTACTAAGTGGAAAATCACATGACTGTAACAGGCTTATAACTTCATTTCCCCTTTGGTCAATAAGTGAAAACATAATTTATTATTTTACTTCAGCCTTCTTTGTTAACTTGCCGGTTATGAAACACACAAATGGCAACCAACTGACTGTGGAAGAAACAGCTGCAGCTTGCAATAGCTAATGCATCCTCCTGGCATAGCCTGGCAAGTTCTTAAATGGTACCTTTGATTAAATGGACTGCAGTCAGCTTCAAGCTCTTGACTGTAGCTGAGCAAGCCTGACAGGCAGACATGTGTGAGATGATGAAGCCCAGAGGCCAGATACGAAAACAAATGGAGACACATTCCAGAAGAGTCGCTAGGGACTATAGTTTTAAGAAAGATAACCTCTGCAAATTCAAAGCAGACAGCAAAACAAGGACAGGTGCCTCGCTTAATAGTAATGGTAATTGCTCCTAGTGTACTACAGGGTCAGATGATCCCACTTCTACTAATCAATCTATTAATTATAGGGCTTCACTCCCTCGCCATCCAAGAGTGTTGCAGCACACAAGACGGTTCAGGAGTCGTGTTCAATTTGTCTATATTTTTCTTTATTATACCTACAGCTGTGCCTGATTCTTGATCATACCAGGCCTTTCTACGATTGCAACCCCAGAAAAAATGAGTCCATTCCAGAATCTATAACATTATCTTCATAGATGGGATGAAATGGACTTGTCTCATTATCTTGATATAGGCCTGGGTGTTACCTGCAGCAGCACTACAAGTGTAGGCCCAGGCTTCCGGAAGCAGGTGGAGAAAGACGTTACCCAGAAGCCCACCGACAGCAAAGCTCAACAGCTGCTTCATTCGATGCGATCCCTCTGAAAAACAAATGGCAGCCAGTCACTTCAGGGCTTGGTCTTATACGCCTCCACATGACATGTCTGAGAGGACATTTGCATACAAGAAGATAGCTGCTATTTAATTAGCTCAGATCCACTGCTTCCAACAAAGCACTAATATACTTGAAACCTCTAAATTGTGCCTGCCAGCTGGAAGACTTTGGCAACTGCACTTTCGAGAGCAGCAAAAACTGCACACTGGAAGGTTCCCACTGCCATCTGTGCTGGACCCAACAGAAAAAAGCAAGACAGCTGATTCCTGGCTCTTTGGCAAATAAACAAACTGAGGATATTCCAAAGATCTAATCACTTGCTAGAGAAATTAGTATATTGATTAATTTAACACACACATTTATCTAAGAGGAACAGACATACAAACTGGGTGGGCACTGTCTGGCAAAAACTGAAAAGCCACTGAGAAGATTCCAGGTTGGCTTTCTTATGGTCAGTGAGGAGGAAGGCTTCAATCTTCTCTCTAATATTTTGGTCAATGCTATAACTAATGGAAATCAAATAGTACAAACTGCTAAACTACGTGCAAAATCACTTCCTTATCTTCCTTTAAGTAAATCAGAGAATTCCACTTGTTGGGTTGTGAAATTTGGGTTAACAGGATAAAGGACGATGGGTGAAGTCCAACGTGGCTTTCAAACTATTCACTGAACAAAACATGAGGCCTCACCTTTAGCTATGAAGTTACTTTGCAAAATAACAGAACTGATTATTACTACATTTCAAGAAGGCCATAAAGAGCATTCAGTTACTGCTTTAAAAATACATGCTATCTCTGGTATTCACTGATTGGGGAGTACAGGCACAAGTGACAGCCAAGACTAACAAGAATGCTCTGCTGAAGAACTGACCTACCTTCTGATTTCAATGCTGCTCCCACCTCAAGGGGAACGAACAGTAAAGGAAGAACCCCACTCAATCCCACCATAATAGAACCAATCAGAGAACAGATCCAGGCATCCAGGCGTTCTTCACTGAATACAGCTCCCCAGGACCCAGCATCTTTTTCACATAAGGAGCTCGTCCCTGCGGTGGCCTGGCTCAGTGGAAGATCTTGGGCCTGACAGACGACAGTAAGCAACAGGAAAAAGAGAATTCGATGGAGGAGCAATGTTTCCCCCATCGTGGCTCTGTGGAATCAGCCTGGCTGGATAATCCCTAAAAGCAAGAGGGGAAAAAAAAGATTAGCCACTCTATACCCAGGTTTATGTTTCTTTTCTACTATCAGTAAGTTGAAAGTCACCTCTCTCACAGCATTCTCCTCGCTCCCGTTCAGATTACGTCTCTTTTTATTTCAAGGAGAGTAACGTTAATCCACTTTTGTTGACTTTCAATAGGGAAATGTCACTCAGCACAGTTCCTGACTGACTGCTCTTATGTATGTAAGAGGCAAGCAAATACAAATATTTATGAGCTAATTTCTCGTGCCCTCACCTCCAAGGCTAATTGAGGATACACCGAGGGGCTTTTAAAGTTCCAAAAGAATTAAGATCTCATCCCCATAATTAACACTTAACATTAATGTAAATGTGTGATTTACAAAATATTTAGATCAGGACTGCAATGAGGAAAGGCTAGAAGATGAAGAGCTAATTATTTTATTTCATAAATAGATTTGAAAATAAATGGGGTGGGGCTCATCTACGTTTATTTACTTTTCAAAGGTAGTCATACAATTGTTCACCTAATGACCGACAGTCAACAGCCATCTTTGTAATCTATGTAGCAGAGTAACATATAACATACCCAAGGCACCACAGAATTATAATAAGGATAGTGATGGGGCACACTCGTCCCCAGTTATTGTATGTGCTTGCTGAGAGAAACCTTTACTTCTAAAGAAAGAACATTGGAAAAAAGAAGATATATGCCAGAGGCCTTCAAACTTGGCAGCTTTAAGACTTGTGGACTTCAACTTCCAGAATTCTCCAGCCAGCTATGCTGGGAGTTGAAGTCCACAAGTCTTAAAGCTGCCAAGTTTGAAGGCCTCTGATATACGCCTTTGGCTCAGCTGAGAAACCAATTGCCAGTTAGCTCCTCCCATTCCTGAATGGATTCCATCTACCAGGCCTTGGGGCAGAAGAGACACTGTTAGGAAGAGACATCCATTCTTGTGCTCCTTGAACTGTCAGCAGTTTTCTATACTGTTGACCATGGTGTCCTTCTGAGTTGGCTCTGGGGATTGGGACCACCATTTTATCTTTATTTGTCTGGGGCCAGTTCCAGACAATGTGGATTAGGGAAATCACGCCCTAGGCCCCCTCCTTTGCAGGGTTCAGCAGGGTTCTTCTCTCTCTCTTGCTCAATGTACATGAAACTGTGGGGTGAGGTCATCCACTGGTTTGGGTTCAGTATTCAGTAAGTTGATTATCCTCAATTATATAGTTCAACCCCAGGCTGGAAGAGTGAGGCTGTCATGGTTCTGTCCCAGTGTCTGCAATCATATAGGTTTAGATGGGGAGGACCTATCTCCCAACTCAGTTTGACCAAGATTGAATAGCTGTGGGTATTTGGGCCAATCAGACCTAGGAATGTTCCATTTTTTGACTTTGGATGGGGTAGCATTTCCCCCTTCAACACTGGTGTGCAATCTAGGGGTCTTCCTGGATTCGCAGTTTCTGCTTAAAGAAGAGGCAGTAGCTCTCTCAGGAAGCCCTTTGCACAACTCCACATGGTGCATCATTTGAGTCCTTTCCTATATCGCAGAGTGCTTCAGTCATTCATGCCCTTGTAGCATGACTCTGTCTACCTGGGGCTGCCCTTGAAGATCATTCAGAACCTTCAACTGGTCCAGAATGCATTGGTGGAAGCAGGGGCCGGATAGCTCAGGCTGGTACAGCCTGTTATTAAGAACACAAAGCCTGCAATTACTGCAGGTTCAAGCCCGGCCCAAGGTTGACTCAGCCTTCCATCCTTTATAAGGTAGGTAAAATGAGGACCCAGATTGTTGGGGGGGCAATAAGTTGACTTTGTAAAAATATACAAATAGAATGAGACTATTGCCTTATACACTGTAAGCCGCCCTGAGTCTTCGGAGAAGGGCGGGGTATAAATGTAAACAAAAAAAAATGGCTTGCCTTGTTATGCTGATGTAGTATCTTTGTCAGTTTGCTCCCAGGTGTGATTCAAGTTGCTGGCTGCTACCTATAATATTCTACATAGCATAGTTATGGGACTATGGTTAGTTGAAGGACTGTCTTTTCTCATAACATCTGCCCAGTTAATTCAATCTGGCAGGGTTGATGCACTCCAGGTTCCTTCAATTAAACAAGGTAACCTATTGAGACCTCAGAAGTGCACCTTTTCTTCAGCAGTGCCTGCTCTCTGAAAGTCCCCCTGCCAGCAATAATTCTGCTATTGTTTAAAAGAGATGTGAAGACCTGGCTCTTCACCCAGCCTCTGGCAAGAGTAAGTGAGACCTGTGGCTTCATTCCATCTTGTCTGTCATGTTTGCCATCTTTCTTTTTCATGTTTTATTGATTTTATTGTAATCTCTTTGATTGTTGGGAGATGCCCAGAGTCATTGAGAGTTGGGCAGCGTACAAGTTTAATAAATCGTCATCATTATTATTACATTTTCAGCAGTTGCATTTACAGAAACTAAGAACACTACAGGATCTCTACAGATCTGATGATATTCAAGCCAAATACATACTCTTCTGATATGTATACTACAATGGCCTCTCATGGCCAAGTGGTCCCTTTAAACAATCAAATTAAGCCATGTTTGATTAGTCTTGTCTAGAAAGAAAATCAAAAATTCAATCCTTCCTCCCAAACAGTTTGAAAGGAACCCCAAACACAGAAATAAGGCTATTATGTTAATGTCACAGTCAATACATATTTAGGACTTCTGGCTGACTCTATCTGACATGCGGTATTAAACTGTTTCTTAGAGTCAATTTCTATGAGACACTCAAGTATTATTGCATTCAGCACATACGATCCTTCTATCAGCAGTGAATGGTCCCATTCATTAAACTGCCTATGGGTGAAAGCCAACTGGTGTAGGAAAAACACTCTGCAACACAAAATGTGTGACCCTACCATTGGTCACAATTAAACAATTGTCTTTCGGAGCAATCTGAGAAAGCAATTTTTCAGCCATCCCTCTATTGGAAGACATATGTGCCATTTGGATTCTCTCCTAAATTTGGTAGAGGACTGTTTATTTATTTATTTATTTTATTTTATTAAATTTTTATACCGCCCTTCTCCCGAAGGACTCAGGGCGGTGTACAGCCGGAATAAAATACAAAATATTAAAATATTTTAGTAATATTTAAAATATTACTAAAACCCCAATTTAAAATCAACTATTTATGCCAGTCCTGCTTGAATGAATAAATATGTTTTTAGCTCACGACGAAAGGTCCGAAGATCAGGCACTTGACGTAAGCCAGGGGGGAGTTCGTTCCAGAGCGTCGGTGCGACTGTGTCCTATGGCTGGAGTCAATTGTCCAACCGGGTTACTTTTTATACATGGAATTAACTTGAATATTCCTCTAGATCCCTCAACACCGAAGTGGTAAAAGAGAAGTTAAGAAACAAACTACTCCAGAGTTTATAATTTGGGGATTTGTTTTTTGTTTCAGGAGTCTTCTCTCTCTCCCTCTCTCCCTCTCTCTCTCTCTCTCTCTCTCTCTCTCTCTCTCTCACACACACACACACACACACACTACAATACATGGAAGTACTATTTTTAGATGTCACGCCCATAACAAACAAAGTCGAAGTGAACAAACAGTCATTTGCAAAAGGATGCTAAAATAGAATTTCTATTTACATGGACAGTATTAGGAGATAAATCAAGTATATCTTAATCAAGTTTCTGATCTACTTAAGACTTCTTAAAAATATTAAATGAACATTTTGTTAAAACCACCAGAAGAATTATAATAGCCTCAGTGCCTTGGGAGCTTCGGAAATAACACAGTAGTACCCGGATATATTACATCCAGGAGTTTGATTTTTATTGTTGTTGTTGCTCTTGTTACTGACACATACCCTCATGAATTACTATTTGGGGAGGCAGAGCTGAGCCAAGCAGGGAATCCAGCCAGAGCCAAAAGCTGGTAAAGATATCACTTCTCTTTCTGAAACTCTCTTTTTTCTTTTTGATCCCCTTCTTTTTCTTCCTCCCAAGTAGCAGGCTGCAGGGAAGACACAGATATCTCTTATTATCAACAGCATGAACTACTCTTAGATTTTTGAAATTCCTGTAAATCAAAAACCAGTGTGTGGGTCTTAATTGTTTCTTTGCTGCCCTTACAGAATTTGCTGCATGGACACTACCAAGATAAGTTGTTTCAGCCACAAGTTACAGAGCATTTTCTGTAAGTTGTGTTACCATCAAGCTGTAG
Source organism: Ahaetulla prasina (assembly GCF_028640845.1). Classification (NCBI taxonomy): domain Eukaryota; kingdom Metazoa; phylum Chordata; class Lepidosauria; order Squamata; family Colubridae; genus Ahaetulla; species Ahaetulla prasina. The sequence goes on along the minus strand of NC_080539.1, from coordinate 297,131,643 downwards.
CTAGTAGTAACTTGGGAACATGAAGCAAGAGCAGTATGCTTCTATGTGGAGCAGGACAAGAAATACTTGTCATCTACAAGTGGGGATGATAGCAAACTGGGACAACATCTCAAATTTATAATTGGGAAGCCCTTAATGAAAGACCCACCTCTAACTTCTTTTATTGTGATCTCTATTGTTATATATATATATATATATATATATATATATATATATATATATATATATAGGTCTTTGGTTGTTCGGGTTTTCTCCCGTGTAAAATTGGAAGTGTCTTGGCGACGTTTCGACGAAGTCTCATTCGTCATCTTCAGGCTTCAGCTTCGTGCTTCTGGGAGCAATGTGTGATCGCAGCTATTTCTTCCTTTTAACTGCTAGTGGGGGTTTGAACTGATTGGGTGGGAGCTTGGCTGTGCTCTGATTGGCTGGGGGTTTCTGTGCTCTGATTGGCTGGGGTGTGTCCTGTGTTGGTGGGGGCTTGGTTGTGCTCAGTCTAATCTGTGCTGCAGGGGGATTTGAGCTGGTGAGCTGCACTGCTGCTGTTTGGCTTCGTGTTCGTGGTCGTGCTACATCTTTGTAGTGGGTGTCAGTCTGCTGCATGTATGGATTGGAGGGGTTTGAAGTGGCTAATGTTGCAGCTGCGGTCTGGCTTCTGGTCCTTGGTCGTGCTTCCTGATCAGTGTGGGTTTGGGTGTGCTTTCTGGGTGGATGTGGTGGTGACATCCTGTGTGGACCTCGTGAGTGTGGGTCTTAATTGTTTCTTTGCTGCCCTTACAGAATTTGCTGCATGGACACTACCAAGATAAGTTGTTTCAGCCACAAGTTACAGAGCATTTTCTGTAAGTTGTGTTACCATCAAGCTGTAGCTAGTAGTAACTTGGGAACATGAAGCAAGAGCAGTATGCTTCTATGTGGAGCAGGACAAGAAATACTTGTCATCTACAAGTGGGGATGATAGCAAACTGGGACAACATCTCAAATTTATAATTGGGAAGCCCTTAATGAAAGACCCACCTCTAACTTCTTTTATTGTGATCTCTATTGTTATATATATATATATATATATATATATATATATATATATATATATAGGTCTTTGGTTGTTGGGTTTTCTCCGTGTAAAATTGGAAGTGTCTTGGCGACGTTTCGACGAAGTCTCATTCGTCATCTTCAGGCTTCAGCTTCGTGCTTCTGGGAGGAATGTGTGATCGCAGCTATTTCTTCCTTTTAACTGCTAGTGGGGGTTTGAACTGATTGGGTGGGAGCTTGGCTGTGCTCTGATTGGATGGGGTTTTTTGTGCTCTGATTGGCTGGGGGTGTGTCCTGTGTTGGTGGGGGCTTGGTTGTGCTCAGTCTAATCTGTGCTGCAGGGGGATTTGAGCTGGTGAGCTGCACTGCTGCTGTTTGGCTTCGTGTTCGTGGTCGTGCTACATCTTTGTAGTGGGTGTCAGTCTGCTGCATGTATGGATTGGAGGGGTTTGAAGTGGCTAATGTTGCAGCTGCGGTCTGGCTTCTGGTCCTTGGTCGTGCTTCCTGATCAGTGTGGGTTTGGGTGTGCTTTCTGGGTGGATGTGTGGTGGTGACATCCTGTGTGGACCTCGTGAGTGTGGGTCTGGTGTCATTCCTCGTGTTAGGGACACGTTTGTCAATAAGGGCAGGTTTCCAAATGGCTGGTAGGCGGGAGGTATCATCTCGTTTGTTCATGCTGTGTGGGCGTTTTTCTATCTCGATGGCTAGTGGGTGTCAGTCTGCTGCATGTATGGATTGGAGAGGTTTGAAGTGGCTAATGTTGCAGCTGAGGTCCACACAGGATGTCACCACCACACATCCACCCAGAAAGCACACCCAAACCCACACTGATCAGGAAGCACGACCAAGGACCAGAAGCCAGACCGCAGCTGCAACATTAGCCACTTCAAACCCTCCAATCCATACATGCAGCAGACTGACACCCACTACAAAGATGTAGCACGACCACGAACACGAAGCCAAACAGCAGCAGTGCAGCTCACCAGCTCAAATCCCCTGCAGCACAGATTAGACTGAGCACAACCAAGCCCCCACCAACACAGGACACACCCCAGCCAATCAGAGCACAGAAAACCCCATCCAATCAGAGCACAGCCAAGCTCCCACCCAATCAGTTCAAACCCCACTAGCAGTTAAAAGGAAGAAATAGCTGCGATCACACATTGCTCCCAGAAGCACGGTTGAAGCCTGAAGATGACGAATGAGACTTCGTCAAACGCCGCCAAGACACTTCCAATTTTACACGGAGAAAACCCAACAACCAAAGACCTATATACAAACACCCGTGAAAACCTCAGAAAACAAATATATATATATATATATATATATATATATATATATATATATATATATATATATATATATATATATATATATATATATATATATATATATATATATCAATATAATTAAATAAATATATATTTTGTATTAAATAAAAACTAAAGGGAAGTTGTACGGAAGTGTTGTATTCCTATTTTTAACAATGCCTCTAATTGCAACACAAAGAATCCTACATACATATATGCAGTCTATGGGCATTACGCATGCATTTTCCTTAAGATGAAACATCAAGGGAAACATTTTTAGAGCTCCTCGCAACTCAAATAAATGGTTTCCAAAGGAAGGGGGCGGAAATCACATATTCCTCTACAAATCATCAAGTTTCAGATGAGCAATTTCTGCCTGTCAATCAACTTAAAGAAAACTTGACTATATTTAACTCCGCCTGTGATTGTCCAGGGAAAAAGCTTGAATGCAAAAAACATACAGCCTCATGACCTAAGGACTCATTTGAGGTCATCCAGAAGCTGACTCAGAGCACATTCCTGGCTGGAATTCCAAGGAAAGATTTGTCTCGGAGCAATGCTGAGATGACTGGCTGAGGAGCAGCTGTCTTCCTAAAGGCATATTATCTGTGGAAGACCTTAAGCAATAAACTGCAGGGCGTGAATAATTTCTCCAAGTCAATGAAAACAACATGTCACCAGAGAAACAACACTAGAGGAGAAAACAATAACATGGCTTTTATCGGTGTATCGTATTTGAATGATTTAAAAAGCATTTTTCCCCCCAGCCTAGTGTCCTTCAAACATTTTATGACTACAACTCCTAGGATTCCTGAACTGCATAATTATAAGCTATTTTGAATATTCTTGCTTGGGACTATGTTCCATGTCACATTTGTCTCTCTAGCCCAGGAGTCAGCAACTTTAAACACTCAAAAAGAAACAAAGGTCCTAATTGGAAGTCCCTGTTCAATTCTGGAGCCGGCCGGAAGTCCAGTTCCCCCATCTTTGTCTCTTCCTAGCGTGGTGTCCTTTTTCCTCTGCTGACCGGTTAGGGGAAGTCCAGTTCCCCCACCATAGAGTCTCCTCCTAGCGCAGCATCCTTTTTCCTCTACCTGTCCCAACCAAAATCAAACTGCCCAAGGAGTTGCTGATTCAGTTCTACAGAGGAATTATTGAGTCTGTCATTTGCACCTCTATAAGTGTCTGGTTCAGTTCTGCAACCCAACAAGAAAGACACAGACTTCAGAGGATAATTAGAACTGCAGAAAAAATACTTGCTACCAACCTGCCTTCCATTGAGGACCTGTATACTGCACGAATCAAGAAGAGGGCCGTGAAAATATTTACAGATCCCTCACATCCAGGACATAAACCGTTTCAACTCCTACCCTCAAAACGACGCTATAGAGCACTGCACACCAGAACAACTAGACACAAGAACAATTTTTTCCCGAATGCCATCACTCTGCTAAACAAATAATTCCCTCAACACTGTCAAACTATTTACTAAATCTGCACTACTATTAATCTTCTCATCGTTCCCATCACCGATCTCTTTCCACTTATGACTCTATGACTATAACTTTGTTGCTGGCAGTCCTTATGATTTATATTGATATATTGACCATCATTTGTGTTGTAAATATTGTACCTTGATGAAGGTATCTTTTCTTTTATGTACACTGAGAGCATATGCACAAATTCCTTGTGTGTCCAATCACACTTGGCCAATAAAAAAATTCTATTCTATTCTATTCTATTCTATTCTATTCTATTCTATTCTATTCTATTCTATTCTATTCTATTCTAAAAGCCTTATCAATTATGAAGAGGACCAGCAACAGGGAGTCGCATGCGGCTCCAGAGCCACCGGTTGCTGACCCCTGCTCTAGCCAAGCAGGACATTTTCAGAGCTTGCTCTGCTCATCAAATTCAGAGACGGCAGGGTTCCAGATGTTATCATTTTCCAAACTTTCCCATATTTTTCTGGTCCTTCCTCCATCTTTAATTCTTTTTTTTTTTTTTTAGAAATTTCACTAAGGAAGAAAAACAGAACAGCTGCACAGTGTCTTCTACTAATCTGCTTACAATGGCAGTTTTCTGTCCTCAGCTAAGCCTCCATCGCTTTCGTGCCTCCCCAATTCACTGGGCATTATTATTGGAAATATAAACTGGCACAATAAAGAGAAGAAGCAAAAGAAGAAGTAGTCCAGAATATTAATCACATGGGAGATTCTTGGAGCTGCTAGGTGGTATAGTCAGAACTTCTCCCCGTGTTTCCGCCCTACCACATACACAGCTGAGAACAGGATGTCCATTAACATTTTTTCCAACTGATCTCTTGTCCAATAAGCCATTCTGGAAAAAGAAATAAATTATAGGCATTCTCCTCTGGAAGCCCATGGCTTGTCTATAATTATGCAAGTGCTTGCAGACAAAATGTCATCTTATTTTCTACAGCGGAAATAGAAATAGCAATGAGTAAATTCATTCCCATATCTTTTTTTATAGTTCAGCAGCAAGCGCCTGCAATTCTACTGAAAATCCTGATCTTCTGCCAACAGCTCCAGCTACAGAGCTTCCAATCACTGTAGCTGCACCACTGAGAGATTCAAAACATCCCCTCAGGATTTTCCATTCTCAGCATCTTCCCCTAATGACTACTGTATCCCATTCCCGTGCAGCATTTCTAATCCTACAGGTGTACAGTCTGCCATCCTTTCTTAAATAAAAATGAAATGCATTACGATTTAAAATTACTTTTAATCAAGCCCTTCCACTAATACATTGAGATCTGATCTGATCTAACCTGACAGCCTTTCCTTAAAGGTATCAGATGCCACCATCTTAAAGTAGCACATTTGATATATACAATTGGCAGGAATTTTATAGCCATGCAATTCAAATTTCTCCTCAAGGAAAGAAAACCTTTCTAATTTTACAATATTTATTTTGTGATGTTTACTGTTTTTTCCCTAGTTCTGCTATTCGCAGACCAACAAGTTCTGCCAGAAATTAACCACTGGAAATCTTATTAGATCCTACATTAAGACAGATATTTTTCAAGTTAAGCAATGTGATTTCAACCTCAAAGCCAAGAAACAAATGAAAACATTACAGAAACTAAATTCTCTATCCCATAAATTTTGTGTTTTGCTACACTTCTTCAGAATCATGCAAACAGAAACCACTATGTATTATTACCATAATTTGCTAGTCAGATAGCAATAAATCCATGAACTCAAATTAGCCAACAATAATCCACTTGCAATAAAGAGACCATTTCTCTAAACTATCTAGAATATCTAAGCAAGGATACCAATTCTTTTTTTCTGAATTTCTTGTTACAACTTTTTTTGCAACCAATATAATCAATCACCGCAGATAGTCCTATGTGTAACTCATGACAAACCCCCTTTAAAACCATCTACAATATTGGTGCTCAACATATCATTTGATCAGGATTTTTCTAAATTACAAATTGTGTACATAAAGGATTTTTCTTTTCACTACTTGGAATACATTGGAATACATTTTTCCTTTTAATCAAAAAAGAAAAGGCATTATATCATTTTTTCTCCAAATCTGCTTGATGCTAGGCTGCAGTTTTTTGGGAGAAAAAAAAAGCTGTTGTCAATAGTCTCCTTCCCCAGGTAACTATATAACTAGTATAACCAGGTAACTAGATAAACTATATAAATTAGGCCTGGCTGAAAAAAGACTGAGGTATGTATCATTTCAACCTTTACATTTTCTTAATTGGCCAGGCTGGGATGATACAACTACAATACCAACACCACCTATGAATTGGTCCCTGTGTTTATCTAGTGTCATTCAGACGTACTGAACTATTATTCTTACAACTCCTATAAATAACATCCAGCTTTAGTCATACTAAATGGAAGCTATGGGTTTTGTGTAATTCAGCAAGGAAATCACTATAGTGAAGAAAAATTGTGACATGCAATTAAACTGGATTCAGTCACTGACATTTGACATCACTATTTTACTTCCCTGCTCCATTCCTATGTATATTTCACATTTCAGACTATACTTTAGCTGCATCTGATGAAGTAAACTTTAATCCATAAAAGATTATAATAAAACAAATCTGTGGCCTATTTCACTCTCATATATCTGATAAGGCCTATAGTTCTAAATGATCAGATCTCATTAAACGTCACAATATGAAATTCACTTGTTTTCCCAGTACAGCTGTTTCCATATCCCACACCATTAATTTACTTCTGAATGTATAAACGGTTGGACAGATTTGACAGGAGCAGCTGGCATGATTAAATTACTACTGATGTGAAATAAGGCAAAAAAGTTTGAATGTAAAATCAGATAGTAACTAAAATTAAGTAGGGCTGATGTGAGATCAACGTCACTGTAATAACTTTCATTTAAAACAGTTGTCGTTTTAGCGGTAGAATAAGTTATATTTTTTCTGGATACTGCTATCGACTGCCTTGCTTTAAATGGCAAGGTAAATAGTGATGGCTGCAGAAGTTTGCATTTTAGCACACTATCTTGATAATCTATTATTCTGACTGGTCAAAACTTTGATAAGTTGAGTCTTTGGGCTATTTTCTCTCTGAAGATAAACTGAGGAGGTAGGAAGACAAATGTCCCAGCCTTTCTCCCACACGGTTTGAGAGGAATTCGAAATTAACTCTAAAACACTCTGGAAGTCTACCAAGGCTCCCCATCACAAAAGTCCAGCCCTTAAAAAGCAACCGACCAGGCTTTTAATTAACCACAGGGAAAACGAAAGTATGTGCAAGAAGAGCAACGGATTAAATGCAAGAGCCGCCTTAGCCGCAGGCATCAAGCCATTTAGCTGGGTTGCTGTTCTCCCCTGTTGCTCGGGCAGAGGGCATCTCTCGCAGCATCCTCAGCGACTCCACACCGGCGCGCGTATTGCCCTCAAAGAGCCCCTTGGCCCGACCCGATCCAATCCTGCAGGCCCCCCCAGGAGGGAAAGGGAAGCTGTTTTCTCCCTTAGGGACGACTCCGATCTACGTTCTCCCACCCACCCCACCCCCGAACGGGGCTGAATGCATTACCGTCTGACACCCGGGAGCTCCAGATTGTCCCTGCCATCCAGCGCGCCTCGGCTCTGGACTCTCCCGCCCCTCCAGCCCCAGCTCCGCCTCCCAAACTTAGCCACGTCGGACACATCCCCCCTCGAATCCCAGCCTCCCCACTCCGGCGGAGGCTTTAGCAGATGCACCACTTCCGACGTAGTTACCGAAGGAGGGGCGCACTTTCGTATCTGAGCCGATACTAAAAGAGTCGAAAAAGCCATCGGAGCGCGTTCCAAAACTTGCTCGCCTTCGTAGTTTGTTGCGAGAATCTGATCGGAGTTGTGTGATCCCTGTTTCCGCAGTGCGGGACTCGGGAGACTTCAGCTTTTGGATCACAACCTCGTCCCTTCTCCCGCCGTCCTGTGCTCCATCTTTCGGGCCGGCAAGCGGGCTGCAGCTCCGGCGGGGGGCTTTGCGCAACTCAGACGGGTGACGGGTTGGCGGCTGCGGTTAACGGCTGGGTTGCGCTCGCCTCCTTCTGCGGGACATCTTGGGCAAGGAAGGCAGTGTTCCCTGGTTGGTGTGATCCCAAGGGATCCAGTGGGTCTTATCCTCACTTAGGAAGTTAAGGGAAAAGATCTCGCAAAGGGGGAGCGGGGAAATCTCGGTCAGCTTCTGGCAAACCAGCATCACCTGTCCACGAGGGTAATGTACATTTTTCAGATTTTTGGATACTTGAATTATTTGAAACAGCCTGAAATCAGGTGTGCCTTAATATTTATTGCTGGCTAAAGTTCTTGTTAAGACCCGGATAAAGTGCATGCAGCTTGTAACTGATAATAGACTTGCCCTGAAGTTATCTGAATGATAATTTATGGAAATTTGGATGAGTACCCGGGTAACTCCTGCTTGCAGATGTGGGAAGCCCCCCCCCCACTCTTAGAAGAATGAAATGTTTTGGGGACTATTAAAAGAGGCAGAATATTATATTTCCCCAAAGGGAGAAATGGAGAAACATGCTCTTAAAGACAAAAAGCAGACTCAGTCTTTCTTAATAAGCTCCCAGCAGATATTTTGTGCCCATTAAGAAAGATTAGGCCAGCTATTCACAAGACAAAAGGACAGGACATGAAACAATACCTGTCCATTAAGAAAGGCAGGCTAGAGGCAATAGATAACAGGATAAAATCAGTTACACATGCCTGATTAGGTTCAGGAAGCTGATAATGAAGACCCTTTGCGAAACAAGTAAAAGCAATCAAATATTGGTCATGAGCCTTTGCGAAACAAGTAAAACCAATCAAATAATAAAAACAGATAGCAAGCCTCCCGATTACAAAATGCTGTAAAAAACCATATAAATGCCCATGTAAAACCAAACCAATTGGTCAGCTGTCCCAGAACTGCATGTTATGTGTGTGTTGGTTTTGGTCATCAACAAACTTTTCCCAATCAGCCTTCATGTTATTTCCAACGTCTTTCTCCCAGCTTGGAACTGAACTAGGAGGATTTTCCTTCTAACACAGATGATGGCTGGATTTCAGTTCCTGTAATCTCCAAGAATGCTGCCTGGCACCAGATTGAATAAGAACATGTTGTAAGTGCATTTTCTCCCTATTCTTTTTTTACTTTTTAATGATATTCTACTGCCATAAGGATTTTCAAGTTATGTGATGAAAGGTAGATACTTAGGAAGTTGGAGGGTATAAGCTGGTTAAGTGATTTGGTTAAGTGATCTATTAAAAATTAGTTGAATGTAATGATGAAACACATTAGTTGAATGTCAGATGAAACACATTGATCAATAACTCCTAGCTTGAAATACTCCTAGCTTGTTACCAGGAGAAAGGTATGTTCAACTAGCAGCCTGATATGCCAGCTATGATTTTACTAGGGGCAAAACAGATTTATCTCAGTGACCCATTTCCTGTTAATCCCTTTTAACCGCTCTTGGCTACAGGTACATAAAAGATTCCTTTCTCACTTCTCTCAGCACCATTATTTAAATTAAGCTGGAATGGCTTTACTTGTTGGTGCCACCTGAAGGTTGTTGTTTTTTCCTAGCGTGGTAATCAGAATAGAGCCTCCTTAGGAACAATAGCCCATTTTTGAAATGTTCCCAAAGAGAACACTGGCTAATCTACACACTATAAACTGACTCCTTACTGATATATATATGGCATCAACTTCTTCATGAACAAATGTAGATTACCCTGCTAAGCCCGAGGGTGGGGTCAAATGTAGGGTGGGGTCAAATGTATTTGGAGTCACTACATACACATAAGAGTCCCCCTTGAAGTTCATTGACTTATCTGGAACCAATTTGCCTTGACCACTACTAGAACAGATTTGTGTGTATAGGCTGCATGGAATAAACACCTAATATTTTTTAACTCTATTATGGCTTCTGATTTCCGACACCTGACACCAGACTACTTAAAGCTTTTCTATTGCTTATTTTTTTTAAAAAATGTTTTAATTGTATTATTGTTTTTTTTTCTATTGTGATCATTTTAACAATAACAACAACAGAGTTGGAAGGGACCTTGGAGGCCTTCTAGTCCAACCCCCTGCCCAGGCAGGAAACCCTACATCATCTCAGACAGATGGTTATCCAACATTTTCTTAAAAATTTCCAGTGTTGGAGCATTCAAAACTTCTGCAGGCAAGTCGTTCCACTTATTAATTGTTCTGTCAGGAAATTTCTCCTTAGTTCTAAGTTGCTTCTTTCCTTGATCAGTTTCCACCCATTGCTTCTTGTTCTACCCTCAGGTGCTTTGGAGAACAGCTCAACTCCCTCTTCATTGTGGCAACCCCTGAGATATTGGAACACTGCTCTCATGTCTCCCCTAGTCCTTCTTTTTATTAAACTAGACATACCCAGTTCCTGCAACCGTTCTTTATATGTTCTAGCCTCCAGTCCCCTAATCATCTTTGTTGCTCTTCTCTGCACTCTTTCTAGAGTCTCAGCATCCTTTTTACATCGCGGCAACCAAAACTGACTGCAGTATTCCAAGTGTGACCTTACCAAGGCATTATAAAGTGGCACTAACACTTCATGTGATCTTGATTCTATCCCTCTGTTTATGCAGCCCAGAACTGTGTTGGCTTTTTTAGCAGCTGCTGCACACTGCTGGCTCATATCTAAATGGTTGTCCACTAGGTCTCCAAGATCCCTCTCACAGGTACTACTATTGAGGAAGGTACCACATATATGGTATCTCTGCATTTTGTTTTTTTGCCTAAATGTAGAACCTTACTTTTTTCACTGTTTTATTTAAGATATTTTTGGCCTATTGGTATAAACCACTGTGAATCATCTGAGAGGAAAGGATCAGAAATATTGTATTTTTTTTTAATTTTAACTAATTTGATGTGCCTGGAATCATTGAGATTCAGATGGCATACAAGTTTAATATATTATAGGTATGGTAGCATAGTCAACCAGATGTTTAGATTGGATTTTACAAAATAACAGAGTTGGAAGGGATCTTGGAGGGTCTTCTAGTTCAACCCCCTATTCAAGCAGGAGACTTTATATTATTTTGGACAAATGGCTGTCCAGTCTCTTCTTAAAAACCTGCAGTGATGAAGCAACCACAACTTCTGAAGGCAAGCCATTCCCCTGATTAATTGTTCCACTGTCAGAACATTTCTCCTTAGTTCTAGGTTGGTTCACTTCTTGATTAGTTTCCATTTATTGCTTCTTGTCCTGCTTTCAAGTGTTTGGGGGAGAATAATTGACCCCCTCTTCTTTGTGGCAGCCCTTCAAATATTGGGGCACTGCTATCATGTCACTCCAGTCCTTTTCCTTAGACTAGAAATGGAATTTTATCCACCTATAGAGTTCTTCCCAAGGACCTGGGATAGGCAAATGTTGTTTGATAGTGTTAAAGGCATTGCAAAATGTAATCTGTTCCAAGTAAAATTGTCTTTTGCAGTTGACTGATGACAATTTAGTCAATATGGATGGATGGTTATTACTATCTTTTTCCCATTGAATTTAATAGTAATAGTAAATACTACTAAATATTAGAATTTAATAGTATTTAATAGTAGCATAACAGTGCTACTAATACAAAGTTCAGTGACAATAGAATAGAATAGAATTCTTTATTGGCCAAGTGTGATTGGACACACAAGGAATTTGTCTTGGTGCATACGCTCATAGTGTACATAAAAGAAAAGATACATTTGTCAAGAATCATAAGGTACACCACTTAATGATAGTCATAGGGTACAAATAAGCAATCAAATTATATTAGGAAAAAGTCAATATAAATCGTAAGGATACCAGCAACAAGGTTACAGTTATACAGTCATAAGTGGGAGGAGATGGGTGATACTAGGAATGATGAGAAGATTAATAGTAATGCAGTTTAATAACTAGTTTGACAGTGCTGAGGGAATTATTTGTTTAGCAGGTTCTATCATATCTCAAGACCTAAAATGAGATATGGTAGACCCTAGAAATTTGAAGGTCTCTACTGTTGATACTGTGTTGTCTAGTATTGTAAGAAGTGGTAGTATGGGAGGGTTTCTCCTAAAGTCCACCACCATTTCTATGGTTTGGAGTGTGTTCAGTTCCAGATTGTTCTGGTCGCACCACGAGGCTAGTTGTTCAACCTCCCATCTGTATGCGAATTCATCATTGTCTCGAATGAGACCAACAACCTCTCTTTCTGCCACGCCCTTTGGATATTACCTTCATCTGCTACCCAACCAATCACCAAACAGCCTTGAGCCTTGGGTCATCCTCTGAACTGCGTAGTAAAGCAGAAAAGAGAAATGATTTTCTGTTTACCACTTACAATCCACACACGATTGTTAACTGTTTCTAGCATTTCCTATTCTTCCAGTTTTCCCAGCATGGGGATTTAGTGCTAGGAGCTTGTGCAAAGTATGGATCAAAATTTGATAAGGTCTAAGGATCCCTCAAAACCTGTTTTCTCCTGAGCCTCATTCTTTGTTAAGAAGATTGCTAGGTGGGTATTTTTTTACTAGGTGGGTATTTTTTTACTAGCTGGTGATGCCTGCTGAATGGGAAACCTGTTAATCCCATTCTCTACTGTGTATTTCATGTAGGATATAAGGACATTTCCATTTGGGGCAGCTTTTCTGTGGTCAGATAGAGGTTCGGCAAAGGGGGCAGCAAATTTTATGCCAGTAAGTATGAAGGACTGATTCATGTCATTGAGAGGAAGAGAAGAGTTTTTAAGAGATGTTGTATATTCTACCATATAAGAGTCCCTGCTTTATGCCTTTCATTGACCCAGAGAGAAAGTTAGGAAATGTAACTTCAGAGAATAACCACACAGAGGCACCATTTAGCTATACAGTTTGGCGTTTCTGGCCTTTCGCACCTCCTTATTTCTTTTTCTCTCTCCTTGAGGTCAAGAGCTGCTGCTCTTTTACGATTTGGACAAAAACATCCACACTCTCCTGTCATACTGGCAAATGATCTGAAAGGATGCATCCTATAAACTGGAGAGGCACAAGTTTTTCACACCTACTAAAAATAAATATATTTAGTTTTTCATTCATAATTTGGAAAGTATTGTTAGCTTTTAAAAATAATCAAAATGTATGACTGTAACTTTGTTGCTTGTATCCTTATGATTTATATTGATATTGTTTCCTGATTGCTTATTTGAACTCTATGACTATCATTAAGTGTTGTACCTTGATGAAGGTATCTTTTCTTTTATGTACACTGAGAGCATATGCACCAAGGACAAATTCCTTGTGTGTCCAATCACACTTGGCCAATAAAAAATTCTATTCTATTCTATTCTAAAACTAAAACCAGCAGGAGATTTAAAACACCATCGGGGGAAAAGTTTTACCCTTGTTTTTAATGAAAACATATTTTGGATGATACAGTATATATGTACTGTCACCTCCCTGTGTAAGATTAGGTTGAATTTGTCATACCTAAAGATGAAAAAGGCATGTAAGGGGGATGGACAAGAGCCAGGAATCTAAAAGATCCCTTCAGGGAGGTAGTTAAAAAGGAATTGAGTCATTAAGGAAACAAAAGATAAAATGTCACCTAAAGCAGACAAAGTTAGGCTTGGACACATGGGGACTTCTCCCCCACATCAACACTTATCAGCTTTGAAAATCAATAAGGCAAGGGTAGCTCCCAGTCTTGGGAATCAGCAAGACAAGAGCTTCTGGGGAAATAAAAGAGGTCCTGAAGCCTGCCCACCCTGAGGCGCTTTTGGATCCAGACTTGGCAGCTTCTCTCCTTCTGGCTAATGCCTGCCAGCCTAAATCTCACTAGTTTAGATTTCCTGCCTACATGTCACTCTCATCTATCCTTGGGTCAAAAGATACGAGATCCCAAAACAAATTGAGAAGGTCATGGGTAAGTGTGGATGGGTGTATGTTGTATGAGAGTGAGAAAGAGCATTATAACCAATGAAGTTTTGCTGCTACTTTAAATTCACTGGGTCTTCATGTACTTCAAAGAACTGGCTGTGCCTTATTGTTTGGTTGAATGTGATTTGAGGGTGGCTGTTGACTAAGACTGTGTGTGTGTGTGTGAGAGAGAGAGAGAGTAAGTGACCATAAGCTGGACCTGGGTGTGCATGTAACACTCCCTCCACAAAACCCCAAGCTCTTGATACATAAGGTTATTCACTAGTGTGTTAATGCTTCCCACAAGTTTGCAATTTTTATTGAACATACTGTTCAAACATTGCTTTGGGTGTTTCTTCTATTGGGTAATGGCGAGAGGGCAAATTCCTGACTCAGCCCCAAACAGCAGCAAAAAGGGGAACTCCACAGATGGGAAAATATTGCAACTTTAAATATTTTTAATGGGCAGGATCTGTACTGGGACTCTTTTAATTTCTGAAGCATCACTTTGATTTTCCAGTATTTTTTTTTCCAGTGTAGCTGCTGCTTCTCAGGCAAGTAATTAATGAAACCCCTGAATGTGTTTTGTTCAGAACATAAATTCACCTGTATCAGTGGATTTCCTTGCCTAGATGACGTTGTCATGAATGAGATACCTGTATCTTTGAACAGATTTATCTGACAGGAGAGTTAGGCAAGGTATCTTTCTGCTGGTAAGACATTATATTGATGACAACAAGAACTGGGAATTGATGACAAAAAAATGTGGAAAAGGAAATAAGCTGGAAAGTCACACTATATAATCTGTCTTTTTAATTCAAGCACATGGAGATATACAGTTCTGTACGTAGGAAAGACACTGCTAGTTCAGATTACTCTTGTTTTTTTAAAGGCTGAGACCTGCATACATACCTACACAACTATATAAGAATGTCAGTTTAAAAAAATAAAGATTGTATCATTATTCACAGTATATGTACTTTTATAGGATCGTGACATATGGTGCAGTGATTAGAATGCAGTATTGCAGGCTAATTCTGCTGAATGACAGGAGTTCGATTCTCACCAGCTCAAGGTTGACTCGGCCTTCCATCCTTCCGAGGTCAGTAAAATGAAGACCCAGATTGTTGGGGGGCAATAGGGTGACTCTGTAAACTGCTTAGAGAAAGCTGTAAAGCATTATGAAGCAATGTACAAGTCTTAAGTGCTATTGCTATTATAAGTGCCCAATGAAAATAGTCCAAAATCTCACTAGTTTATATTTCCTGCCTGCATGTCACTCTCATCTATGCTTGGAGTCTAAAGATAAAAACAAATGGTACAACTTTAAGATTATTCCCACTGATAAGCATTATAATGCCTTTGGATTAGAAGAGTAGTGTAAGAGGTAAAAAAATGGGATATTGAAGAAGAAATAGCACTGGGAGCCCATGTTGGGGAGTAGATTAGATGATCTACTGTGCAGATTCTGGCAGGATCCTCATTGCAGAGTCTACTAGTGTCATTCAGCATTATGCTGAAATAATGATGACTTTACTGCACTTCACTTCAGTAATAGCTGGGTGAGGCTAAATATTGTTATAAATCACTCATGGGATCCTGCCACCAAAGTATTGAGATGAAATGAGTGGAAATTGGTCCTTAATTATTTTGCCAATTTGATAGATCCCAACTAGTATTGAGCTAGTTCTGTAATATTATACGAATAGTCCCTAACACTGGGAGGAAATGTATGTTCTTGGATTTCTTAGTGAGTTAAATTTACTATGGCAGATCCCAAAAAGCAGAAAATAGGATCTTAGAAACCAACAACCAGCTATGCAAAAAGTGTCACTGAGGTGATTTTTGGATTATCTGACAATGGATCGTTCTACTTTCACAAAGATTCCTTAAAAGAGACATATCTTACAAAAACTGGGAGGGAAGTATTTGATAGCTGCCTCAGGAAGGTCTTAAACAAGAAAAAAAATGGATGATGCAAAAGTCCAGAACTGAATATCTAGCCAAGGAGAGGAGCTAAGAAAAGAAGAAGCAGGAGGTGGAATTGGGACTCACAGCTTCTCAATTATGCCAGTAGGTGGTACTCAGGTGTTTCTATAATGCACAGAGTAAATTTGCCATCCAGGGAGAACTAAAGACCTTAAATTAAGAATACAAATAAGATATGTTAGGCATTACTAAAACTTGATGGGATGTTACTTGTAATTAGCCCAAAGCATTAAAGGGCTACAATGTATTTCAGAGATCCAAGAGAAAGAGTACAAATGTTGCACTGCACATAAAATAAAATATGCTTGCACAGAAATTCAGGAATTAGAACACTGAAATTCTGTTGAAAATATTGGAGTCTGCCCAAAGGCCCATATTCTTCATTTTTATTAATGACCAAGATAATGAGATTGGTAGACTAGTTAACACATTTGCAAATGAAACCAAAAAGGAGGCCTGGACAACACTCAACAATACAGAATAAAATTATAATCTAATCTGAAAAATTGAAAGACTGAGTTGAAAGGGGAGAAATATGAGGGACTATATTTCTGTCAGATATTGCATTAGAAATGTAGAGAGCAAATACAAGATGGGGGATACATGATTCAGAAACACTGACAATAAGCTGAATATGACTCAACAGTGTAAGACAGCTGTAAAAAGGCTAACACAGTTTCTGGGCTGCATGAAAAGAAGCCCTGTAGCAATGTTGCATGGAGTCCTTATTTCCTTCTGCACTAATTAAGGATCACATTTCTAGAAGTATATTGACAAGTTGGAACAGGTCTGGAGCAAAAAAGATGATCCAGAGAATTACGGTAGGACTTGTCCTGGGAGGACAGGGTGAAGGGATGCTCAGTCTGGAATGAAATAATCCCAGGGAGAAATATGTTAATCAGTGTCCACATATATAAAAGAAAACATAAGAAAAATGGTGAGAAACTTTTTCCTATTGTCATAGACATTAGGACCTGAAATAATGTTATAAATTTGCAACTACCTGGATTCCTGATCACATGGCGCTTCCTGGAGGTCAGCGTAATATCTAAGAGTAAGATCTGTTCAATAGAACATAGGTAGAATAGTCTTCCTATGAAGATTATGGCTTCCCCATCTCTGGAGATTTTTAAGAACAGTCTGAACAGACACTTCTCATGGATAGTTTAATTTGTTTCTCTACAAATTATAGATGTGTAGGGCCAGATGAACCCTGCAGTCCATTCCAATTCCACAGTTCTAGGATTTTAGGATTTCTGAAGAATTGTCATGCAGAAAAGGGAGTGGTGAACTTACTCTATTGCCCCAAAGGACAGGATCAAAAGTAGTGGCTTAAACAAGAAGGATTTAAGATTCAAGCTAAACATCACCTGGAAGTTCTGACTGTATAAGCTGTTATCTAGTGCAATGATGGCTAACCTTTTTGCCGTCGCGTGCCAAAAGGGGGGAGCACGGGGGAGAGGGTGTGTGTGTGTGTGCCCACACCCATAATTCAATGCGCCTCAACCCCCATGCATGTGCACACGACCCCCCATGCTCTTCCCATTTTTGGCACACGATAGCCCAGTGGGCCCGGTAGGCCCATTTTTTGCCCTCCCCAGGCTCCAGAGGCTTTCTTGCAGCCTGCGGAGGGTGAAAATGGCCTTCACACACACCCCGGAGGCCCTCCTGAGACCGAAAATGGCCCATTTCCTGACTTTTAGTGGACCCAGACGGCCCGAAAATCAGCTGCCAGTGCACGCATGCGCGCTAGAGCTGAGCTACAGCAATGCTCACGTGCCCACAGATATGGCTCTGGGTGCCATCTGTGGCACACGTGCTATAGGTTCACCATTACGGATCTAGTGGAATAGGATGCAATATGAGATAGTCCAGTCTCCTTCTTTAGATCTATTTAAGTTGAGACTATCTGGACATCTGTCAGAGAAGCTGTAATGGAACCTTCACTTACAGGGGATTGGACCAAATGACTACTACGGTATCTCCAAGTTTATGATTCTGTATTATAAAATGCGAACATATTTTTTCCATATGCCTTCTTGAATTTGATTTAAAGCAGCATGGTACTCAAAAAGTATGTTCCTTATGGTTGGAGTTGCTAGAATATTTGTTAGTGAATAATATACACAATATTCACATGATTTAATGCATTTCTGGAGTGATCAACCTCTACTTGGAAAGAATCCCAACATGTCTTCTAAAGAAAATTTCTATTTCTTTATGGTACTCAACAAGGTAATCATTTGTCTGGAAAGCTATAAAACGTCAGTACTCATAATAAAAGTTCCCATTTTTATTGAGTTTTTTTCAGAGTGATGGTTTCAGTCTGTGGAATTTTGATTGATTCGCTTTTTCTAGCTGTTGGGATAAACAAAACTAAACATACCAATTCCTAATGCTGATTGGGAAAGCAATGTCATACTCAAAATGAATCGCAGCGCAGAAATGGAAGACGTTATATAAATTCTAATGTTTTGATTTGTAGGGGCAGACCCATTTATGCAAATTACATGTGAATTTTATGATGTGTATATTAGGTGTTTTCCCAGAATGGAATCACCGTGGGAAAATACATGCAGCTTCATTAAGGACGGGGAGATAAAAATAGATGAGATTTGGAAAAAAAGTGGGGATTTTTCTCAGTAGCAAAATTGGCGTAGCATCCTTTGAGGGGAAGAGCATTTGCAAGGGATTTGAAGAAATTTGGGATTATGCTGAATAGCTCACTGAAAATGTCAGCTCAGGGCACAATTACTCTGGTGAAGACAAATACGGGAAAAGCACTACAACGTAGAAACTGCCAACTGTTCCTTTCACACAAATCTGTGGCGCATTTAGTTGTAGAGATAGTCCTTACTATCTCTTACAACAGTTCATTTAGTAACTGTTTGAAGTTACAACAGCCCTGAAAAAAGTGACTTATGACCATTTTTCTCACTTCTGACCGCTGCGGCATCCCCATAGTCACATGATCAGAATTCATACACTTGGCAAATGGTTCATATTTATGATGGTTGCAGTGTCCCGGGCTCATATGATCACCTTTTGTGATCTTCTGATAATCAAAGTCAATGGGGGAAGCCAGATTCACTTAACAACCATGTTACTAACTTAACAACTGCAGTGGTTCACTTAACAAAAGTGGCAAGAAAGGTCATAACATGGGGCTACATTCATTTTACAAATGTCTCGCTTGGCAGCTTAAATTTTGGGCTTAGTTGCGGTCATAAGTCAAGGACCTCCTGTTTTCTGTTCCTCATTCTCTCCTTTTCCCAGGCAGATTTTTTTTTTAAAAAAAAAATGCTTTGGTGTTCTGCTCAAATTCAAAGACAGATACTCTGGTGCTGCTATGCCTCTTTTAGCCCTCTGAGGCAACAGGGAGCTGTTAGGAGCAAACCTGGTGGAGACACCCTGCAAGAGAGTGGGCTGGCTGTGCTGTTTTGACTCATCCCAGGCTGCAGTTCTGCACGGCCCAGCAGAAAAGGAGAAGTCTGTGTCGGAAGGGGGGGGGGAGAGAGAGAGAGGGAGAGCTTGTCCCTTGGAACTCAAACAAGGGAATTTTAGTCTTACTCATCATATTATTTTTATATTTGGTTTTCAGATGTAAACCTCAAGGCTTCTGTCAGCGCATTAACTCTTGAGCTTTCAGCACTGCATCCAGTAGATGCCTAAATTACTGTAGCCATCTAAGGACTGTTAAGAACAGCAATGACACTCTTATAATGGAAAATTAAGTCCCTTGTTGGGATAGCTCCAGATCTCTTTCTTCAAGACAGCTCTTGTGTTGCATGCAGGAAAACACTCGTTTCCTAGCAATTGGGTGACAATATTTTGTCACTGGGGGACAAAAGTTTTTTTCCCCTCAGACAGCTTAATACTGTGGAAAGAATGATGTTTGGGACGCCCAACTATGACTTTGCTCTGTGATCAGTGAGTGGGGATTTGATCTGAATTATCTATAATTATCTCAAAAATTATCAAGACTATTCTTGAGATTTAAACTTCAATAAAAGATTGGTACTCTATGTTGGTTCACACAAAGGTATGATACTATAGCTTTTTTCAATATAGTTTTTATTCATTTAGTACATTAAACCAGTCTCAAAACATGACCATCTGTGAACTCAGTCTAAAGTTTACAAAGCCTTAACTTTGTCCTTCTCAACCTGGTGCCCTCCAAATAAGTTGGCACTACAACTCTTAGAATTCAGAGCCAAGATACAGGTTGGGAATTTTGAAAACTGTAGTCTCAAGTTATTGGGACAGGATCAAATTGGGAAAGGAAGCCCTAAAGTTTCCACCATGGAAAGCCATCCCTTACATTCTCTCACTACACTGAAAAAGTTCCATGTGATTTGTCTGACAGGTTATTTATTGTATTTATTTGTTTATTAATCCTTTATATAGCTGCTCATTTCACCAAAAGCAACTTTTGCCACACAACAATCAGATAAAAACAACAGACATAAATATATATATGTGTGTGTGAGCGTGTGTATATTTATATATATATATAGGTCTTTGGTTATTCGGGAGAAAACCCGAATAACAAAAGACCTACATACAAACACCCTCGAAAACCTCAGAAAACATATATATATATGTTATATACATACATAAATACATATTATGTAAAGCAAATGTACAAAACATATGTGAAGACAGGGTAAAAATGGCCGCTTCCACAATGGAGCCATGTAAACCAGGGGTCTCCAGTCTTGGCAACTTTAAGCCTGGAGGACTTCAACTCCCAGAATTCTGGGAATTCTGGGAGTTGAAGTCCTCCAGATTTAAAGTTGCCAAGGTTGGAGATCCCTGATCTAAACACATCTCCAGTTTTCTGAGAAATCCAGGCCTGATGACATAAACAGGTCTTGAGGGCCTTCCACAATATCAAAAAGAGTGGAAATAATCTAATTTTAGGTGGAGGAAAATCCATACTGTGGGCACTGTGACAAAGAAAGTACGGTTCATGGTACCCACCAAATGTAGATCCCTAGCTGATGGTACCCACACTTTGCCTCCTCTGCCCGATCTAATGGAGTAGTGTGATTGGGGAAAGTCAGATAGCCTCTCAGATAGCCTGGTCCCATTCCACAAAGGGCTTTAAAGATTAAATCCAGCACTTTGAATTGGATCCAGAAGCAAACAGGCAACCAATGCAGTTCTCAAAGCAGAGGTGTAACATGCACTGTTCTAGGAGTGAATGTAACTGCCCACACCATTGCACTGGGTACCAATGGAAGCTTCTGGACACGCTTGGAGGGCAGCATTCAAGGTTAATAGGTGTATAACAGACTTCTTTTCTCTTTTACCTTTAAGAGGTCCCTTTAAACCAGGGCTGTCAAACTCACGGCCCATGGGTTGGATGCATCACGCACTGGCCACCCCCACGTCCAGTTTAGCAAAGGGGAAAAAAGTCATGATAAGCTGTGACAACGAGAATTTGACATCCCTGTTTTAAACAATGATGACAATGCAATAAATAATTTCCTTAACTCCCACTTCTTTGAATTCAATAACAGTACATCTGGATAAGTGGGAAAAAGAGTTTTAAATAGCTCAGATTGTGATCAGTTATGTTGATAGGCAAGAACATATCAAAAAATTGCAAAGATATTTTTCCAAATGGAAAGGGAAGAAAGAAAGATTCTGTGTAAATTAAGGTTGCTGCTTTATCAGTATAGGAAATGAAATAAATATAATCTAATCCCTTGCCAGGGTCTTCATATAATAAACATAAGTTGTGCCCCAGTTCTACAGATACTAATGACAGCAAAGTTAGACACAACTAAATTCTAACCCTAACCCTAATCCTTGATCTCAAAGGTACACAAGCTTAAACTTTTTTTGCTTCTTTGTTTCACGACCTAAAAACTATTCTTATAACTATGAAAGGGTGACAGCAGTCATAGCAATGATCTGCAATGAATAAGAAATGTCTTATGGAAAGGAAAACAAAGAATAGACCTAACAGCTGCTTGAACATAAGTGACTCAAATGGTGTCATTACACTGGCAGTCCAGGAAAAAATTAACTTGCCTGATACATTCATTCATATTAGCATCTTGATTGTGATTAGAAAGAAGATATCCTAAGTAAATAACGTGTCTGAACAAATAGGTGCAAAAACAAACAAACAAACAAAAAAGGCCATCAGATAAGACAAAGGAGGTTTGGAATTTGGGAGGATGTGGTTCATACTCTTCCCAATAGGCTGTTATGGAGAAGGAGGAGGCTTTGTGGCCATGGTATAAAAACATCCTTTTACCTAGTGTTGGAAGAAATGTCCATCTGGGTTCAGTTCCAAGTGGGGAAAAAGACACTGGAAACATGGGACTGCTTGGAAAAATGGTTTAATGGTGGACAGGATCACATGGTTTGAGTTCCTGAACAGAAAAGGACAGTGTTCTGTCCCCTCTCGGCCTCAGCCACGCGAACTGGCTAAATGAGCCAGTAATTGAGTTCACGGCTGCTATCCTGGCAGGGAATCTGCAGCTGCCTGCCAAAGTCTTCCCTTATCTTGGGGTTGCCAGGCAACCAGGTAGTCAGCAATTCAGGCCAAATGTTCAACTCACTTCTCCACGTGTCAAATAGTTCAGCTCAATTTTTGCTCATCATGGAGCAGAAGAACAGCCAGGGCTGCTTTTATACTCTGTGGAGTGTGGCTCCGTGACTCAGCACTCTCTAGGCCTGCCCCACCCCTTCCTTTGTTATAGCCGCCTCTCGTATCTCCGAAACCTGGGATCTAGCCAGGCCTGGTTGCCTTCAGCTGGGTCTGGAGGTGTGGTCTGGAGGGGGAGAGTCAGGGGATGGAGGCCTCGTTATCTCCTCCACCTGGTCTGCCTCTGGCTCCTGGAGCTGAGCCAGAGGAGCTGGTGCTCCAGAGGTAAGTCCTGATGGCCCTTCCCCCTCACTTTCCAAGTCACTTTCTGGCAGGGGGCCCGGCTCGGGGGGCACAGACACAACAGACAGAGATGCTGAGCGCGCCTTGGTTTTATGCCCTCTCTGAGCTTTGAACTTCCTGGGGCACAGGAAGAGTATCCTGATTGGTTGTCAGACTCCCAGGGGGTGGGGGTCTTAGCTAGCCTTGCTGGCTGATGTAATCTTCCCAGGTGCCATGTGGTGAGTTTCTGTTGCTAGATGAGTCCTATTGTGTTGCAGATGATGGTCCATTGACAAAGTTGGTGGGGAGGCAGGAAGGTGGGAACTGTTTCTTCTTTAAAACATGTTTTTCTATTTCTCATCCAGGGAAATATATTCTGCCTTTTTAATATTTCCCAAAATATCTCTTTCTTCTAGGAGAGGAGTGGGTGCTAACTTCCTACACTAGAAGGCAAATTGTCGATTCTTGCTTGATTCTGTCTGTCATCAGGTTACCTTGACTTAATCAAAGTGACGAGGGAGAACATTTATTTTGGTATTGATATGATCTGAACAGCCTGGAATGGAGAGCTGGCTGGAATTCTGGAGCTACATGGTGAGCCGCTGAAAGAAGTTAGTTCAGATTCCTCCTTCTTTAGTTTCATTTCTTGTTGAGAACAGGAAAATCTTGAGCAGAAAGACATTATGTCAGACATTTTATCTTACTACACACAAACAAAGAGGAAAAAGCAACTTGATTGAGAAAAATGGTTTACCGTCACATGCATGATCCTTAGGCTGACGTTCTTCATTTTCTCCAGCACAGCTGTGATGAGAAGTGCACACATGTTGGCAGGATCCACAGTTGGTTTAGCAGGATATTCAGTGTACTGAATATTCAGTATACTATAATATACTGAATATTCAGTGTACTGAGAGCATATGCACCAAGACAAATTCCTTGTGTGTCCAATCACATTTGGCCAATAAAAATTCTATTCTATTCTATTCTATTCTATTCTATTCTATTCTATTCTATTCTATTCTATTCTATTCTATTCTATTCTATTCTATTCAGTGTACATTCATTAATGGTTCTGAATTTGTCTTTGAAATGGGAATTGAAGCGGCCTAGGCCCTGAGCTCTATATTTGTATAAATTTAGGTCAACCTAATCAGTGGTAATTTTCCCATTGGTCAAAACTCTTGCCTCAACTCCCTTCTCAGCTGTTGCACTCCTTACTCCTGTTTCCCATAGAGAATTAATATTTTCATCTTGCAGCTTACCTCCTCCAAATCCCCAAAGATGCTACAGCAGCAATATGCAATTATTGTATTACAATTATCACAACACCACCATTATTACTACTACTACTACTACTACTACTAATAATAATAATAATAATAATAATAATAATAATAATAATAATAATAATTCATATGGGATATGTAGTTATTGCATGTGGAAAAAGTGTTGTGCTGCAATGTTGCCAACATTTTATCTTAGCCATGACAGAAAGGCACCAGGGAATCTTTGACTTGAGATTTTATTTATTTATTTGCTTACTTATTTATTTATGCATTTTACATTTCCCTTATGTATCTCCTCACCAAATTTATTTTTGCAACCACCAGACAAATGCTGTCACAAATACCTAGAATAACAGTGTGCCCTAAAGCAGAGGTCTCCAACCTTGGCAACTTTAAGCCTGGCAGACTTCAACTTCAGCTGGCTGGGGAATTCTGAGAGTTGAAGTCCACCAGGCTTAAAGTTGCCAATGTTGGAGACCCCTGCCCTAAAGCATCTGATAAATTGACCCCTTGCTGATGGTCTTAACAGATGGAGTTTCGTTTTTGTTTTCCAAAAGAATGTTTCCCATGCAATCTCATTTATACAAAAGTAGCTGATGAAAACCAGACTGTACCTTTTCAATTCCACCAATGGACATTAAGGAAGATGAGTATATCCTAGATATAATTTCTGATATGATGGCTGGATGCAGGACATCATCCAGCATTGGAACATTGTTCAACAGTCATTCTCCCAAAGTAATGGATTTTCACCTGTCCCCTACTTCCTATGAAACTACCAAAAAAAAAAAAAAAGGATTTAAGAGAAAAAAGATCAGGTGGTGCAGGAAGGATTGCCTACAAATACCCAAGCAAGATTCAAGTTGATATCTCTTCAGTCATTCTCTCTGTAACAAACATGTGCTGAAACCTAAGTGATTTTTTAAAGGAATTAGTGAAGAATTGGTTCAGCTAGCAGATAGTATTGATTTCATTGGGAATTTTGTGATGAGATTACTGCCTTCCTTATTTTATCTATATTTCCATTTCTTCAGTTAAACTCTTTTTTATAAGTGGGCATTTGGCTTAATTAGTTTTATACAGAATGACTAAATGTTTCCCAAGTCCAAGATTGAACCTACCTAACCTTGTTTCACTATTTCTTCAAAGTTTATTAGGTTCTATATTTCTGGGCTTTGAACCGGGAGGTCATGCTACCATCCTTTCTATTTTCCTAGAAAGGAGCTTAAAACAAAAGATTTGGGTAAGGATTCCTCAAGGGAAAGAGGGTCAGAAAGTTCACCATGATTTATGGCATTATTTCATAATCACTTCTTACTAGGAAACTCTTGAGAAAAGATCTGTCCACCCAAATGCAAGAGTAAGGAGTTTATAACAAATGAACATAATTAATGCACTACAAAACAAAATTGGGAGAGATCGTTAGTAGTACATTTTATTTCCTCCCCGCCCCCATTCTTTGTTCCTTGCCTCTATTTGCCAGTTACCAGAAAAAAGAGCGACCAAAGCATTCTCTGTGTTTCAAAGTGGTAGACCTAATGATGATTGGAAGTCAATTTCAAAGTGCTTTGTGAAGAACTAATGGGGCCCAAATCTGTGACATGAAGTGCTTCTGAAGCCATTTCTGGACTTTCAAGAAAGAAACAGCAAAGTGAAAATGGCTCTGCTAAAAACAGAGCAGACAAATGACCAAATGAAGAGCCAGCACGTAGGCCAGTTATTCATAATTCTGATAGTGCGCATGCCCAAGATGGCCGCCGCACCGCTGAATAGCTGATGCGGCGATGGGCCTATTTTGGGCCGGACCGGGTCGGGGGGGGGTCTTTTTGACAGCTTGGACCCCCCGCCCGGGTGGAAGACAGTGCGGTGAGTCAGAGGATGGGCGAATTGAGGTGGGGCGTCTCCGGGTTCCCTCAGGAGGAGTCCCGGAGCGCTCTCCCTCCGGCGGCGGTGTGGCCGACGACGGCGGCGGCGGCGGCAGCGCCCGGCCTTTTCTAGCGGCCCGGCCTTTTCCAGCAGCGGCAGCAGCCCGGCCTTTTCCGGGTTTGGGTTGGAGGGGAGGTAGTGTCGGGTGGGGAAGAACCCGTCGGGAGGGCAGGTCTAGTCCCGGAAATTGTTCCCGGCGTTTATCCATTAGGTCCGAGGGAGGGGGGTGAGGGGTACGTTCCAGAGGTGGAAGTTGGCTCCATCTGTATGGTAAGTGGGAGGGGCAGATATGGCGGAAGCAAGGGGCCGTATCGCTTTCTGGGAGCTCGTGCTCGCTGGTTAAAAGCCATCACCTGCTCCGGCCCCCAGTCTTTTCCGTTCCCGGTAGGTCAGGATCCTCAGAGCCCGGGCCTCCGGTTGATGTTATGTAATGCCTGGTCCGTGGTTAATAAAGCCCCCCTGATTTGTGACCTTATTCAGGGGGAATCCACGGACTTTATGGGCATTACGGAGACCTGGTTGGGCGCAGAAGGGGGTGTGCCCCTAGTTGAACTGTGCCCTCCAGGTTTCCGAGCATTCCATCAACCGAGGCCCAGGGTAGGGGTGGCGGGTGGCGGTTGTTATGAAAGAGGGTCTGGAGCCGAGAGACCACTGTTCCTCAGATAGCCGGCTGCGAATCCCTTCTTGTGAAGTGGGGCCATAAGAATCAGATGGGTCTGTTGATCGCGTACCTGGCTCCTTGCTACGTGACTACAGCCCTGCCTGAGCTGCTGGAGGTGCTAGCCGGGGTGGCGGTGGAGATCCCCAGACTCTTGGTCATGGGTGACTTCAACTTGCCATCGGCCGGCTTGTCGTTGACAGTGGTCCAGGAGTTCCAGGCTTCCATGACAGCCTTGGACCTGGTTCAAATAACTGATGGCCCCACCCACACGGGGATCCGCTGGACCTGATTTATATCTCTGGACAGTGGTTTAATGATCTGGTAGTAAGAGATTTAGTGACGTTACTGGTGTCATGGTCAGATCATTTTCTCCTCCGCCTAGACTTTCAGACCGCTACTCACCACCGCAGGGAGACGGAACCAATACGTTGGTTCCGTCCCAGGCGCCTGATGGACCCTGAGAGGTTCCAGACGGAGCTTGGGCCGTTTCCTGAGGATCTTGCCCACGGCACGACTGAAGAACTAGTTGCGGCCTGGGAACAGGCCGCGGCTGGGGCTTTGGACCGTGTCGTGCCTTTGCGGCCTCTGACCCGGCGCAGATCTCAATTAGCTCCTTGGTTCTCTGAGGAGCTGAGAGAGATGAAACGCCGGAGAAGACGCCTAGAGAGTGTGTGGAGGTCCAGCCGTTCCGAGGCTGATCGGACACTAGTTAGGTCTTTTTCAAAGACCTACCTAGTGGCACTGAGGGTGGCGAGGCGCTCCTACGCTTCCTCCCTCATTGCGTCGGCAGATAACCGCCCGGCCGCCCTGTTTCGGGTGACCCGTTCCCTCCTTCACCAGGGGGAGCGGGATGACCCCTTACAGGGACGTGCCGAGGAGTTTAACGGTTATCTATACGATAAAATCGCTCAGCTCCGGGATAGCTTGGACCAAGATTGTGATGATCCGGATGAGATGACTGAGGCGCGTCTTGTTGATATCGTTTGGGATGAGTTTGATTCTGTGACTCCCGAGGACATGGACAGGCTGCTGGGGAGGCTGCATGCCACTACATGTTTACTGGACCCGTGCCCCTCCTGGCTGGTGCTGGCCACTCAGGAGGTGACACGAGGCTGGCTCCAGGGGATTATAAATGCTTCTTTGATGGAGGGGATCTTCCCCGCCGCCTTGAAAGAGGCGGTGGTGAGACCCCTCCTCAAGAAGCCTTCCCTGGACCCAGCTATTCTGGGTAATTACCATCCAGTCTCCAACCTTCGCTTTATCGCGAAGGTTGTAGAGAGTGTGGTGGCATGGCAGTTTCCTCAGTACCTGGAGGAAGCTGTCTATCTAGACCCGTTCCAGTCCGGCTTCCGGCCCGGGCATAGCACGGAGACAGCTTTGGTCGCGTTGGTGGATGACCTCTGGAGGGCCAGGGACAGGGGTTGCTCCTCTGCCTTGGTCCTGTTAGATCTCTCATCGGCTTTTGATACCATCGACCATGGTATCTTGCTGCGCCGGTTGGAGGGATTGGGAGTGGGAGGCACCGTTTATCGGTGGTTCTCCTCCTACCTCTCTGACCGGTCACAGACGGTGTTGACAGGAGGGCAGAGATCGACCGTGAGGCACCTCACTTGTGGGGTGCCGCAGGGGTCGATTCTCTCGCCTCTCCTGTTCAACATCTATATGAAGCCGTTGGGTGAGGTCATCAGTGGCTTTGGGGTGAGCTATCATCTGTACGCTGATGATACTCAGCTGTACTTTTCCACCCCAGGCCACCCCAGCGAAGCTGTCGAAGTGCTGTCCCGTTGTCTGGAGGCCGTACGGGTCTGGATGGGGAGAAACAGACTCAGACTCAATCCATCCAAGACGGAGTGGGTGTGGATGCCGGCATCTCGGTACAGTCAGCTGCAACCGCAGCTGACTGTTGGGGGCGAGTCATTGGCCCCGACGGAAAGGGTGCGCAACTTAGGTGTTCTCCTGGATGGACGGCTGTCGTTTGAAGACCATGTGGCGGCTGACTCCAGGAGAGCTTTTTACCAGGTCCGCCTGGTTCGCCAGTTGCGCCCCTTTCTGGACCGGGATGCCTTATGCACGGTCACTCATGCACTCGTCACTTCTCGCCTGGATTATTGCAATGCTCTCTACATGGGGCTACCCCTGAAGTGCACTCGGAGACTTCAGCTAGTCCAGAATGCAGCTGCGCGGGTGATTGAGGGAGCCCCACGTTGCTCCCGGGTAACACCACTCCTGCGCAGTCTGCACTGGCTACCTGTGGTCTTTTGGGTGCGCTTCAAGGTTTTGGTTACCACCTTTAAAGCGCTCCATGGCTTAGGGCCCGGGTACTTACGGGACCACCTGCTGTTACCCTATGCCTCCCATCGACCCGTACGCTCCCACAGAGAGGGTCTCCTCAGGGTGCCGTCCGCCAAGCAATGCCGGCTGGCGGCCCCCAGGGGAAGGGCCTTCTCTGTTGGAGCACCTACTCTCTGGAACGACCTTCCCCCCGGTTTGCGCCAAATATCTGACCTTCGGACCTTTCGTCGGGAATTAAAAACTCACTTATTTATTCAAGCGGGACTGGACTGATTTTTTAGACTTTTTAAATTTCTAAATTTTAATTTTAAATTTTTAAATCTTCTGTAATTTTATATGGGGTATTTTAGGTTTGTCAATTTGACGGTTTTAATTCGGCCACCATTGAATAAGTTTTTTAAATTGATTTTTAACTTTGTATATTTATTGTTTTTTATCTTGGCTGTACACCGCCCTGAGTCCTTCGGGAGAAGGGCGGTATAAAAGTTTAATTAATAAATAAATAAAAATAAATAAAATAAATAATTCCTCTCAGGACAAGGTGAGGACTTGAGAACTCACCCAAAAGTGCTCCATACAATTGCTTTTCATGAGAAAACTGGAAGATGATGGTTGTTGTGACCTAGTAGTTATTACCAGATGCAATCAGTCCTAAACAAATATATTTTATTAAAACAGCTGAGAATGAAGTAATTCTTAGTCCAAATTAATTCCAAAACAAATCCTTCAGAAAAGTCTTTCGGCCTTATCACAAACGTTTGTCTTCTTTGGCACCCTATCAAAGGCTTCTCTTGGCAAAGCCCCACGAAGTTTAGAAACAAGAGATGCTGACTAAAAACAGTTGTAGCAACGCTGCTTTCCTACAAAGTGCCCAAGAGCGTTGCTGCTCTTTTAAGCCTTATGGGAAGGGCCAATCATCTCCTGGCCTTATTCCCGAGTCATCTCTTTTGCTTCAGCTGCTCTTGCCTTCTGGCAGCTCTTGGCATGCGTGCACTCAGGAACAGGTTCCTCCTGTTCCTCTGCCTCTCTGCTGTCTGCCTCTGGAGGCTCCGGAGTCTGTGCATGCTCCCAGGTGGCCCTGGCCCCATCTCTCCCTCCGATGCAGAACCCTCGTCCAGACCTTCCCCTGACTCCAGGACTGACCCATTGTCCTCCCCAGCCTCCTCACTGTCTGACTCCGCTGCCAGCTCTGCAGGCTGCTGGTGGACCACAACAATGGTCTCTGATGGCTTTAGAAGTCTGGGAGATCAGGGAATAGTCATCTTTTCACTCAAACCATAGTTTGGACCTTCAAAAGGACACTGGGTTTGCATACTTCTTTTTCTAATTACTTTTGGATATTGTTATTTATTGCTTTTCAGTTATTAGGAACCTTTGGATCAATAAGATTTATAGCACTGGTGGTTCATTCAATCCTTAGGGAAAGAAGTTTTAAACACAATTTTGAAAATCTATTTTTTTGTTATAAAAGAGGAACAAGTTGTATCTGAGAAGATTGAGACTAATTTGAAAATGGATTTAAAAATGTCAGTCTAGAACAGTGGTTCCCAACCTTTTCTTGTTTGAGGCACAACCTTTTCTTGTTTGAGGCACCCTTGGAAAGCCTTTCAAAAGTTCCCGGCACCCTTATAAGGAAATAGATATTTAAAATCTCCGTAGCTCAAAAGTTCCCGGCACCCTCAAAAGATCTCACGGCACCCCTTAGTGCCGCGGCACACTGGTTGGGAACCACTGGTCTAGAAGAATGGTATGGAAAAAGATGTCACACTCAACATACGAAAGAAGCCAGATGAGGTCTTACTAATGATATATAAATAACAAATCAAGATAGTAAGTGGATAGTTTTCCTGTCCTAATTGGATTTTAAAAAGGCCTGTTAATGAGAACAGAGGGTCAAGTCAAATGATTTAACTGCTGACTGGTAAATCAGAACTTGGCCGTTACTGAAATACTATAAGATGAGGAGATGGTGGTGGGAGATTCAAACTTTCTGTGTATTCCTTCCCTACTTCAGGCTGGCTTACATATCATTCCTTCCCTCTCTTCTACTTTTCTTCTGAACAAATTTGCTAACCAAAATAAACTCTATTGCTTCCCCCGAGAAAATAGAAAGTTAATTTTAGGCCTTGCTGAAATTGAACTAGCACAATAAGGAAATTATAGTTCAACAATTAGCAGAAAAAATGTTCTAAATTCCAAATTAGTCCTATAATAATGACAAGAAATTGCACCATTTCAACATAAATAAGCTGTAAAATTCTTATTCAAAGCTGTTCCAATAAAGCTTTCATGTCACCGTTAGTATGCTGACATGGCATAATGATAGATATGCATTATTCAGTACCACGATGGCTTCTAAAAATCTTATAATATAATGAGCTAATCCAGTTTGTAATGAACTTTGCTTTTAACCCTTTACAAATGTAAGTAAAAACCAGCCAAAATTAGACAGAAGCTACGCCATCATTGCCAGTGGAAACTTTCCATTCACCACTTCAATTGTATCCTCATCATTCCTTCAATCCTTGTTCCACACAAAAGGAGTAGAAGGAAGAAACCAAGCTGGACCTTTGCATGACCCTGCGTCGCTTGCCAAAGGAAAAAAGAAAATCAAGAACTCCAGTCTATTTCACCCCTTTAAGTCAAGCCAGCTTTTCTCTTATTGGAACTTTAAGCCATTTGAAGCTGCCTGGAGGAAGAATGAGGCAAGAGTCATACATTTCCATTTGTAACCACAATGACACAAAAATGTACCAAAAAATGCATAGTGATATCATAGTGCAAGCCAGTAGTGGGTTTCAAATTTTTTTACTACTGGTTTTGTGGGTGTGGCTTGGTGGGTGTGGCATGGCTTGGTGGGCATGGCACGGGACGGATACTGTAAAATCTCCATTCCCACCCCACTCCAGGGGAATGATACTGTAAACTCCCTATTTCCTCCCAATCAGCTGGGACTTGTGAGGCAGAGAATAGATGGGGGCGGAGCCAGTCAGAATTTTTACTACCGGTTCTCTGAACTACTCAACATTTCCGTTACCAGTTCTCCAGAACTGGTGAAGCCCACCTCTGGTGCAAGCTCCAAGCTTCAGTAATTGAATCATAATAATGTAGCAAGCACATTAAGGGCAGAGATTTGCATTATGATGTCATAACATGCTTTTTTTTATCATTTACCCCACTCTTTGTCTCATCCTGGAGATGCTTATAGCAAAAGTCCTTTTCCCAGAATAGGCCACCCACAAACTATGTGGAGCTGGACTGTTGCAAAAAGAAATACTACTTTTTAATGATTTGGGTTATACCACAGCAGGAAATCAATCAGCTCAACTGCCAAAGTCAGCCAACATCATAGGAACACAGAAGTGTGGACCTGCTTTTAAACTGTCCTGAAGTCATCAGGTGAAAGTATCTGGAGATTAGGAAGAGGTAAGAATGGCCTTGAGGTTATTCAGGTAGTGATTCTTATTATAAAAAATGCTAAATCATAAACTTCAGGTAGCAACTTGATTTGCTGTGTTAACTGTGGTTAAGCCAAAACCAACCAATCAACCACATAAAGGCTTAACATGATGGCCCAGTTCACACATGCTAAGATGTAATGTGGTTTGTTTGGTTTTCGCTTAGTTATTTTCATTTGTAAAGCACTGTGCATGGTTGAACAAGATGTGCACGTTCTCAGGAACCCTTCCAACTTTCACCCTCAAAGATTAATCCAGTCTATCTCTCAGAAACAAATATTTTAATCTATAGCATTATTTTTTGAAGAAAGAACATAACAAAATATATATACTGTCATAAAACACATTTGGAAATGTATTTCTAAATGAATTTAGAAATTCATTTATTAGTACATTCCATTAATTCAAATGCTTGTACAACTTTATAAAAAAGGCAGTTGTATATCCCAGGTACAGGTCTTCCCACTCTTTTATACACACACACACATATATCAATGGTGAAATCCAAATTTTTTAATTACTAGTTCTGTGGGTGTGGCTTGGTGGGAGTGGTGTGGCTTGGTGGGCATGGCATAGGAAGGATACTGCAAAATCCCCATACTCTCCCCACTCCTGAGGGAAAGAGATTGCAAAATCTCCATTCCCACCCCCACTCTGGGGCCAGCCAGAGGTAGTATTTGCCAGTTCTCCAAACTACTCAAAATTTCTGCTACTGGTTCTCCGAACTGCTCAAAATTTACGCTACTGCTTCTCCAGAACCTGTTAGAACCTGCTGGATTTCACCGTGTGTGTGTGTGTGTGTGTGTAATGAATTATGATCAATGCATCTAAAGAACGTTCAGATGCCTTGTTCCATAAACTTAAATGGATTAGAAAGTGTTCAGTTAGAGACTGACCTCTTGCACATTGACGTTTTCCACATAATAAATCTGTTTATCTTTACAGTATGACAACACTCCTTGTTTTTGTTGAAAGGAGAGGGTTATAGGATTATAGGATTATATTTTTAGAATGTCACAAGGAAATCATGAGTTAGTTGACAGCTACAGTATATGCCTGGGAAAGTTGCTAAGACAGTGCACAAAACACTGCAGATCATTGTACTTTCTTTTCTCATTCTTGCTTCCTAAGTTTTTGGTTTTGCAGTAGACTTTCTTGCTGATACGTACGGCCTTCTGCTCATGAATGTTTGCTCCAACTTTCAGAGGTAAGAGTATGAAACTGCTCAAGCATTTCTCTTTTCATCCTAAACAGAAGTAACTTTTTCTGTGGTTTCAAGGAGAAACATTTGAACATCAGAGAGATGAGACTGAGCAGGTGGAAAAGCTGAATGAAAATGTGAAGAATTCTCTGAATGCTTTTTACTTTTTGGGTAAGTATTTCAGAATACCATAATTGTCCTAGTCCAAGTTATAAACACATTTTTAAAAACTTTTCTTGCCTTGATATTCAAAATGAGTGATATTTGGTACTTGGTGCAAGATGAGGAAGACCAAAAGACCAGGTTTTTATTACATAGTAACATAGTGTGATTTAACAAGAAGCAATGAATTTTGTACAGGCCATTGTAGTTTCACACATAGGTAAATTAATCCATTTTTTTTCTCTGACAACACAGCAAGAAATAATGCCAAGTCCAATATCCCCATCCCACATTTTGTGAGGAAGTTGGTATTTATCAAAGGTGAATCTACACCTATAATGGGAAGAAATGGTATGCTTCTCACAATAGATTAAGTTTCTTTTGTTCCAGATCAGAGTTATGTCTAAGCTGGCTTCAGGGTGGTCAATTCATCTCCTGCATCGCTGCCTTATAAATAATACAAGTTGTTAAATTATGATTGATTATTTGCCATAAGTTCTTAGTACCAACTCCTAACAACCGTATAGATAGGCTTCTTCAGGATGGCCCATGGTGATCAAGCTCAACCACCTTACTGCTGTTTGAGATGTTCATGGGAGTGGTAAATTATATGTTGTTATAGTAAATGGTAATTGTGGTAAATTATGTGTCCAGATTCCTTCCTACCCTTCAGAACAGAGGATTTTCTTCAGACCTATGAAAAACAACAGGCACTGACTTATTCACACTGCATGATAAATACTATGCGGTGATAATAACATTTCAAATTAAGAGGACTTGTTAGAACAACTATAACACAATCCAAAATTTTCTTCACTATACAAGGCATACCACAAGTTCTGATCATAGATCACAGACCACAATGTATAAGCATTGTTTTAAGGTATTGCCACATGTGACGGGTTTGAACATGTGGCCTCAAACTCCTAATGCCCACAATCAAATGAACTTGCAGAGAATGGTGCTAAGGATAGTCAAGGCATTCTTAAGAAGGCCTAGAGATGCTGAAGAAGATCCTTTTCTAGCAATGCAGAAAGTCCCATGATTTGCAACTAGGATGGCATGCTTTTTTATGGTATGGGAGAAGTAAGATACATACATATTTTCATAGACATTACATAAGAAATAAATTGCTAATGGCATGGGAGAAGATTAGAGATAAATACTATATGAAAATTCCATTATGGTTATCAACAATGGAGGCTTTAATACATCCAAATACTTTTAATATTAGAAATATTATTAGGTATAGGGACTTGTTAACAGACAGGGGGGAACTGAAGCAGAAACAAGATTTGGAAGAACAGGGGATTGAGTTAGATTGGTATATGTATATGCAAATACAAGCAAGATATCAGAAAGATGTTAAACTTTATGGTTTCTATTTAGAAAAGACTGAGCTTGATAGGATTCTCACAGGAACAGAGGACAAATTAATAAAAAAAATCTTATAACTTTTTGTTGGAGGTTGAGTTATAAGAGGAACAAGTAAAGGAAACCATGATAACTTGGGCTAAAAATTTTGGATACTCAATAGATCTAGACAAATGGCAACAGCTATGGGAGAGGAATTCTAAATTAACAATGTCCACTGCATACAAAGAAAATCAATATAAAATGTTTTATAGATGACATATGCCACTTGAGAAACTGACGAAAATGTTTAAAGACAAATCAGCTAAATGTTGGAAATGTTATCAGTTACCAGGATCATATTATCATAGGTGGTGGACATGCCCAGAAGCCAAAAACTATTGGGAGAAAAGAAAGGGTTGGTTAGAAGAAATAACCCAACAACATATTGATTTAAAACAGGAGTTGTTTTTACTGGGGATCCTACCAGAGAAAATTAGTAAAGATAATATTTATCTGATTATACATGTAATTACAGCAGCAAAAATAGTTTTCGTGCAAAATTGGAAAGCAGAGAAAATACCTCTGAAAGGAGAAATTATACGAAAAATTTTAGATTGTGCAGAAATGAATAGATTAATTTTGATTTATTTATTTTATTATTTATTTTTCAAATTTATATACCGCCCTATCTCCCTAAGGACTCAGGGCGGTTCACAGGCAGTTAAAATACATATAAATACAAATTAAAAAACAACAATTAAAAAACTTATTCTATTGCCTAATTTAAAAACAATATAAATAATAAAAAACCCCTTAAAACCAATAACTTTAAAATCTAATCCAGTCCCGCGCAGATGAATAAGTGCGTTTTAAGCTCGCGACGAAAGGTTCGGAGGTCCGGAAGTTGACGAAGTCCTGGGGGGAGTTCGTTCCAGAGTGGAGCCCCACAGAGAAGGCCCTCCCCCTGGGTGTCGCCAGACGGCCCTGCCTAGCTGACGGCACCCTGAGGAGTCCCTCTCTGTGGGAGCGCCTGGTCGTGAGAGGTATTTGGAAGCAGTAGGCGGTCCCTATGCCATGATGATGATTATCCATGCCATGATGATGATTATCCATGCCATGATGATGATTATCCATGCCATGATGATGATGACTATGATGATTAAAGAAAGAGAGGATTCAGAATATTTTAAGCAATGGGATAAATTTTACCATTGGTTAGAAGAAAGGTACAGATAAGTAATGATAATTATGTAAGAAAATGATAATAATGTATTTGTGGAAAAATGGTAATAATTCAAATTGAAGTGAAGAAAGAAGAAACAGTAAAATAATGGAGCCAGGAAGAAAACACTGACGTCACAGAGACGGAATTGTTGATGCTTAAAATGTATGTTTGTCTATAAAATAAAAAACTTTATTTAAAAAAATGCAGGAAGTCCCCAGCTGAATTTTTGTATGGGAGACATATTGGCATGTTTTCCCATTGAGGACCCAAATTGTTGGGGGCAATATGCTGACTCTGGAAACCGCTTAGAGGGGGAGCCCCACAGAGAAGGCCCTTCCCCTGGGTGTCGCCAGACGGCACTGCCTAGCTGACGGCACCCTGAGGAGTCCCTCTCTGTGGGAGCGCACGGGTCGGTGAGAGGTATTTGGAAGCAGTAGGCGGTCCCGTAAATAGCCCGGCCCTATGCCATGATGATGATTATCCATGCCATGATGATGATGACTATGATGATTAAAGAAAGAGAGGATTCAGAATATTTTAAGCAATGGGATAAATTTTACCATTGGTTAGAAGAAAGGTACAGATAAGTAATGATAATTATGTAAGAAAATGATAATAATGTATTTGTGGAAAAATGGTAATAATTCAAATTGAAGTGAAGAAAGAAGAAACAGTAAAATAATGGAGCCAGGAAGAAAACACTGACGTCACAGAGACGGAATTGTTGATGCTTAAAATGTATGTTTGTCTATAAAATAAAAAACTTTATTTAAAAAAATGCAGGAAGTCCCCAGCTGAATTTTTGTATGGGAGACATATTGGCATGTTTTCCCATTGAGGACCCAAATTGTTGGGGGCAATATGCTGACTCTGGAAACCGCTTAGAGAGGGCTGTAAAGCACTATATCAGTCTAAGTGCTACTGCTATTACAAATTCATGGAAATCCTATAAGGATTCTGCAGTATAGAACAAAAGAGACAGAGATACATACGCACAATTTTCATTACAATGACAGAGCTGTGTCTCTTTATCTACTCTTACCAAATGGAGATATTGGAGCAGAAGGTCCGTAAATAGCCCGCCCTATGCCATGATGATGATTATCCATGCCATGATGATGATGACTATGATGATTAAAGAAAGAGAGGATTCAGAATATTTTAAGATATGGGATAAATTTTACCATTGGTTAGAAGAAAGGTACAGATTAGTAAAGATAATATTTATCTGATTATACATGTAATTACAGCAGCAAAAATAGTTTTCGTGCAAAATTGGAAAGCAGAGAAAATACCTCTGAAAGGAGAAATTATACGAAAAATTTTAGATTGTGCAGAAATGAATAGATTAATTTTGATTTATTTATTTTATTATTTATTTTTCAAATTTATATACCGCCCTATCTCCCTAAGGACTCAGGGCGGTTCACAGGCAGTTAAAATACATATAAATACAAATTAAAAAACAACAATTAAAAAACTTATTCTATTGCCTAATTTAAAAACAATATAAATAATAAAAAACCCCTTAAAACCAATAACTTTAAAATCTAATCCAGTCCCGCGCAGATGAATAAGTGCGTTTTAAGCTCACGACGAAAGGTTGAGGTCCGGAAGTTGACGAAGTCCTGGTGGGAGTTCGTTCCAGAGGTGGAGCCCCACAGAGAAGGCCCTTCCCCTGGGTGTCGCCAGACGGCACTGCCTAGCTGACGGCACCCTGAGGAGTCCCTCTCTGTGGGAGCGCCTGGTCGTGAGAGGTATTTGGAAGCAGTAGGCGGTCCCTATGCCATGATGATGATTATCCATGCCATGATGATGATTATCCATGCCATGATGATGATTATCCATGCCATGATGATGATTATCCATGCCATGATGATGATTATCCATGCCATGATGATGATTATCCATGCCATGATGATGATTATCCATGCCATGATGATGATTATCCATGCCATGATGATGATTATCCATGCCATGATGATGATTATCCATGCCATGATGATGATTATCCATGCCATGATGATGATTATCCATGCCATGATGATGATTATCCATGCCATGATGATGATTATCCATGCCATGATGATGATTATCCATGCCATGATGATGATTATCCATGCCATGATGATGATTATCCATGCCATGATGATGATTATCCATGCCATGATGATGATTATCCATGCCATGATGATGATTATCCATGCCATGATGATGATTATCCATGCCATGATGATGATTATCCATGCCATGATGATGATTATCCATGCCATGATGATGATTATCCATGCCATGATGATGATTATCCATGCCATGATGATGATTATCCATGCCATGATGATGATTATCCATGCCATGATGATGATTATCCATGCCATGATGATGATTATCCATGCCATGATGATGATTATCCATGCCATGATGATGATTATCCATGCCATGATGATGATTATCCATGCCATGATGATGATTATCCATGCCATGATGATGATTATCCATGCCATGATGATGATTATCCATGCCATGATGATGATTATCCATGCCATGATGATGATTATCCATGCCATGATGATGATTATCCATGCCATGATGATGATTATCCATGCCATGATGATGATTATCCATGCCATGATGATGATTATCC
This sequence comes from Ahaetulla prasina, assembly GCF_028640845.1. Taxonomy (NCBI): domain Eukaryota; kingdom Metazoa; phylum Chordata; class Lepidosauria; order Squamata; family Colubridae; genus Ahaetulla; species Ahaetulla prasina. The sequence goes on along the minus strand of NC_080539.1, from coordinate 297,092,840 downwards.
ATGCCATGATGATGATTATCCATGCCATGATGATGATTATCCATGCCATGATGATGATTATCCATGCCATGATGATGATTATCCATGCCATGATGATGATTATCCATGCCATGATGATGATGACTATGATGATTAAAGAAAGAGAGGATTCAGAATATTTTAAGCAATGGGATAAATTTCACCATTGGTTAGAAGAAAGGTACAGATAAGTAATGATAATTATGTAAGAAAATGATAATAATGTATTTGTGGAAAAATGGTAATAATTCAAATTGAAGTGAAGAAAGAAGAAACAGCAAAATAATGGAGCCAGGAAGAAAACACTGACGTCACAGAGATGGAATTGTTGATGCTTTAAATGTATGTTTGTCTATAAAATAAAAAACTTTATTTAAAAAAATGCAGGAAGTCCCCAGCTGAATTTTTGTATGGGAGACATAGTGGCATGTTTTCCCATTGAGGATCCAAATTGTTGGGGGCAATATGCTGACTCTGGGAACCGCTTAGAGAGGGCTGTAAAGCACTATATCCGTCTAAGTGCTACTGTTATTACAAATTCATGGAAATCCTATAAGGATTCTGCAGTATAGAACAAAAGAGACAGAGATACATACGCACAATTTTCATTACAATGACAGAGCTGTGTCTCTTTATCTACTCTTACCAAATGGAGATATTGGAGCAGAAGGTCCAAAATTTATGTATTTATTTAATTTTTTTTTATCAACTTTCTACGCTGCCTATCTTACTTAAGTGACTTTGGATGATTTACCAGAGGCATTAAGCCAAATAACATTGTAAAGTTCTCCATAATCCTATGAAGTCAAAATACAACCAGAACAGGCTCTTTGATATAATTGAAAACCCCTTCTCTCAATTTTAGAAATTGAAAGAACCAAATAGTCCAAAGCATTATAAGCAGAAACCTGAAAACAACCATTATTGACTGAAAGTAATGAAGGATAATATCCAGATGTATACATGTTACTAGAGTGGACATGTAATCAAAAAGTCAAACAACCAATGTATCAAAAGTTGAACCTGCCCACCTTATGAAGAAAAATAATACGTTCCTTGCACTATATCCTTTTCGTTCCACATCAGAACCGAGTCCAACCCTGTCATTATAAACACAGTCTGCTGACCTCTTGTGTTGTTGTCTTCTCATAAATGAAAAATAAAACAAAACCCACATTCCAGTCATGTATATTTTGATGCTAACTAAATGGACTCGAATCTTAGTCACTTTACGGATAAACAAATCCATGAAGTTTTCTAGAGAGCATTTAAGAGCTTTTATTCACTAGCAGTGTTTAGCCTTGGTTTAGTAATGGATAAGCTGTCAGCATAATATCTGAATCACTGCACTGTCTTCTGTGTTTTGTTGGTGCCAGATGTTCTGCCATCAAAAAAAGAATAAGACAAGATTGCTTCAATTATGGCTTGATGGCTTTAGTAATGGTGCACCAACTTCATGGAAATAGGAATTAAAACTGAAGATGCCAAGCCATTCCAAGGATTTTTCAAATAGAATCCTCACGTCCCGGACATAAATTGCTTCAACTTCTACCCTCAAAATGACACTACAGGGACACACCAGAACAACTAGATACAAGGATAGTTTTTTCCCAAATGCCATCACTCTGCTAAACAACTAATTCCCACAACACTGTCAAACTATTTACTAAGACTATATTACTATTATTCTTCTCATACTTGCTGTTACCTATCTCCTCCCACTTATGACTATAATCATGTTGCTTGTATTTTTACAATTTATATTGTTCTGTTTGTTTCCTAGTATGATTTGATTGCTTATTAGTAACCTATGACTATCACTAACTGTTGTATCTTATCATTCTTGATGTATTTTTTCTTTTTTTCCTTTTATGTACACTGACAGCGTATGCATCAAAGACAAATTTCAATCACACTTGGCCAATAAAGAATTCTATATCTATATCTATAAATAAATAAAATTTTACTTTCAGGCTGGTGGTGGGGCAGATTAATATGTTATTTATATTACTTTAAAGAGAAAAGCAGATTGAGCAGAAATTATGTTGCATGGGCTGAATCCTATACTTAACTGTCTTAATTATGTACAGTTCTGTTTTGTTTTGTTTTTTAATTCTTTCTACAGCACTGCTGAAATAACCATACAGAATAATGCAAGGGCTACAACGTGCATGAAATGAACAAAGCCCAATAGGCATAATCATGAGATTTATAGAATTTATGGCTTGGGTCATCTGGTTGCTTCATTGACTATTCACAATGACTTTCCGGTGACACTTAGGCAATTAGGTAAAGTAAACAAACATTGTCAGTGTTGGAAAGATGAAACAAGAGGATGGGAATTGTCAGGAGGAATCCTTCTTAATAGTCTAGCCAAGGAAGGACCTCAGACATATGTTAGGAAAAGGACAGAGATCTTTACATCATCAATGTCAGATTCCCCTCCTTCCCTCTTTCTTCATTATAGAATGATGTTATGCAGTTGCACTGTCCTAGTAGAACCCAGCAGAGAGCCAGAGGAAGTTGTACAAGAAAACTTTGTCAATTCTGGTTCCCATATAGGCACCTCTTGTCTCTCTTTTTACTGTAAATTGGCCAAAGCTGCTGAATCATGAGGTAAAATCTCTCAGCCTCATTGTGTTGGAAGAATGAGGTCGTCTTCTCTCCACTGTCTCATGAGTTCCTTTTTGTTTAAAAGTAGAATTTGCCTTTCAGATGCTGTCACCCCCCCACCATTTTCTACATGAGCTTATTCAAAGATAATATGTTTAAGGCTTGGACAGGAAATAGAGCAAACTTACTAGAAGGGATACAGCTTTTGTTGTTGTTGTTGTTCTGCTTTACTTGTATGAAAGCTGCCTTTTCCTACCGTTCAAATCACTAAATTAATTGCTGGGAAATGTAGTTCTTTTTCTAGAAGAAGAGGTGAATAAATGATGCAACATTATAAAAGATTTTTGGATGTCTTTAAAATGTATTGCAGAATAAACCTGAACTGGCTACTGTCCATTTGAACAGATATTATACACTATTATACATTTGGTAGGTTTGGTATGGCACAATATTATCTTAGCTTTTATTGTAACACATTAACATAATTATTTCTCCTATAGTTTCTCAGACTTATGAAATCTTACAGTTGGTTCAACTGTTGGCTTAGCTATTGAACTCACTTAGGGGCCTTAGGCATGTTGTGGAATAGTAAAATACAACACATAAAAGAAATGCTCTTATTATCTGAATTTTCTCTTTTTCTCTCTCAACTCCTAGTGTCTTTAAGCATAAATCCATGACTTTTCTAGAGAACATTTAAGAACTGGTTTGCTACTGAGATGGACAAAGGGCCAGGGTAACCTCATTGGCTTTTATGCCTATGTGATAAAAAAAAGGATTTGAATTCATCTTCCCTATCTTAGCTATTAAACCAGAGTGCCTTTCAAACTCTCAATTTACATGTACACAGAAATTTTCATCAGAGGACTTGTTCTGAAGGTTCCCACTATCAATGGCACAAGGTGTCATTTCTTGCAGTAAGATCTTATCAGTGGTAGGATCAAAATGAAGAAATTATCGTGCTCTGTCCCAGAAGATTTGGTAGATCTCTGCCTTTGCAATTGTATTGAGGGAATTATTTTATTTATAGTTTTCATTCTTTCTTTGTGTATTAAGTTTATGTTTGCATGGTTTGTAGTTTTGGTAGGTATATAGCTTTATGTTTTGGTGATTTTGTAATGAACACTAAACCTTATAGGATTTATGTGAGCTAAAACTCCTTAATCAACAGAGAGACAAGCCACAGATATTTTGTCAACAGATTCTAGATGCCCAAATGTGTGTTTATCCCATTGCTTTAAGTGGAACTGAGGCATGTATGATTTTCTTTAGAAATATTGTACTTTCTTTGCTCCCTCTTCCCATTGGACCATTAGATTGTGGTGAAAAACAGGCTTTCACGATGCTGTTTGCTTAGGCTTGGATATTTTGGTATGATAAGCCCGAGAAATCATGCTTCAACGAAACCTGCTGATTCCAAATGTGAAACTATGATCTCTACATTTTAGGGGGAAAAAATGTATTTTGAAATCCACATTTATGGGTTGCACAATTCAGTGTCTAGTTCCAATGGTGGTGGATTCAAGTTGATGGCCTTAATTGCTTAGATGGAAACTGGTTTTGCTTCACCACCTTCAAATATTTGCAAATTGCTCTGCTGCATTTGAGGACCCACTTTTCTGTGCATTTTATTAGCAGTTCCTGGTTCTGTTGTGAACCTGAAGTAAAACAAGTCTTGCCCATCTAATGGAAATGAATATATTACTCTACATCAGGGGTCTCCAACCTTGTCAACTTTAAGACTTGTGGACTTCAACTCCCAGAATTCCTCAGCCAGCTTTGCTGGCTGAGGAATTCTGGGAGTTGAAGTCCACAAGTCTTAAAGTTGACAAGGTTGGAGACCCCTTCTCTACATTTCATATGCCCCAGCATAAGACAATAGAGAACCACCCTATTCCCCTACCCTCTGCTTCACATTCTTCTATGCCCCCCCAGCCTAATTCTATGCAGCAGGGCACTGTATACTCCATACCCCTTCTGTCTGTTCCAGTGGGGGCAGCCCTCAATTATGTTGCATTGCCTCGAAGCTTGTGGGAAGGGGAGGAACTGGAAGCTGTCTGTGAGAGATAAGAGTCTGAGGTTAAGAACAGACCAACTGTTATGCCCCAGGAGATTTGCTGCTCTTTGAATAACCTTAGTGTGGCTAAGCGATACAAATCAGCAATATTTTGATATATTCCTCCACTGAGACAACCATCAATATACTTCCAGCTTCTCAACCTAAGACATTGTTGGTGGAAAAGAGAGGAATGACTCTGTCAGAAGAAGACAAAACATGGGGCATGAATTTTCATAAACATACAAGACTGAAGGAAAGAAGGGCAGAGGTGTATTTGTGTGTGCATGGCGTATGGTTCAGAATTTAGGTATATGGCACAGAAACATTTAGAGGCTCAATAATTGTGTGTGCTTTCTTGTAAAATTTAGGGCCCAGGGATCTTAAAGGTTTCTTTGCTCATGGTATTAAGATAAGAAAACTTGGATCCATTCTGTTGTTAGTTCTCCAGACAAAACCATTGTTTTTCAACTTAGGTGCCTCAAATTAAACCTAACTGACAACATTGTATGTGTGTGGAATTTTAAAGCATGTGCTCATAATAATGAGGAAAAATCCGAATTATTAATTCTGTATTTTGCAAATATACTTAAAGCTAGCTCTTGGAATAAAAAATCTTCTTGGTGTTGTTGTCAAGGACATAAAGAAGACTCTGGCTTCAGTTGCAACTTAGAAATGTTGCTAGACCTCACAAGAAATCACTGTGTGACTTGAAGCCATTCCAGTCAAGCACTCAGTCTCCACAATAAAATTATGTATCTTTTTCTCTCTTGATACGCATCATCAGACATCTTTCATCATCAATGCCCCTTGTCATATGGTACAGTTCTCTGATAACTAAAGTAACTCATATTGTGTGATCGGGAAAAAAATTCATAGCATCTTTCTTCATTTGAGCAAATTTGATAAAGCTGAACTATTTTGTGCAAGCTAGTATTCCACTGGGATTCCATGCAACAATGTCAAAAACTGAGAAATGTGGAACTACATAATTAGAAAGCATGCTGCAGTCATTTCAGGAGAAAGTAATCTGATTCTTCTATTTTTTTTTAAATCCACGAAAATCTTACATTATGGGATCATGTTGCATTGAGAATACCTGCTGAATATTTTGAGAGATAAGATGGACCAAACTCATATTATTACTACAATAGATTATCTTAAATTTCCTGGAATGGATGTTGTAAATCTCAAAACTGAGTCTGATTTATCTCAGAGTGTTCCTTGCCAGCTTCTTCAGTCTAAGTTTGCATTATCTGGTGCCATTGCAGCGTCTGAAATTCTGATGCCATTGCAGCGTCTGAAATTCTAGATTGGTTAACAGTCTCATAAGAATAGATCATAGGTCCTAACCAGCAATTTATCTCTATAGGAAAGTGGAGAAAATGCATGGAATTGAAATTCAACATTGACCCAGTCTTTGAGAATAGGAGCCCGAATGGTCTATTTTTTGGTGAAAGATTACTTTTAAAGTGCTCTTTGGTCTATAAAATTTGGCAAATACAGGTAATTCTCGACTTACAACAGTTCATTTAGTGGCCGTTTGAAGTTACAACGGATCAGAAAAAAATGACCTCCCCATGGTCATATGATCAAAATCCAAACATTTGGCAATTAACTTATATTTATGAGGGTTGCAGTGTCCCAAGGACATGTGATCACCTTTTGTGATCTTCAATGGGGAAGCCAGATTCACTTAACAACCATGTTACTAACTTAACAACAGTGGGACACATAAGAGAATAATTAATAGTAGTTGTTGAAGTCATCTGCTACTGGAGGTACAATTAATGTGTTATATCATGAACACACATTATGTATTTTAAAAATAAAACAATTCCCACTCCTGTAGGAATAGAATGAAATGGAACGGATATATTTTGAATACGTAAGAGATGGACAGGCCTAAAACAGAATGCTTGATTCATTCCTATCCTCTAAATGCTTTTAAAATAGCTCTTAAAGACTATGATATTTCAAACATTTTTTTTCTTCTAAACAAAATGTTTGGATGTCTTCCCTTGAAAGGCAATATGAAAATATTTCGGTAAATGGTGGATCCAAGCCAGTGGTGGATTTCTGCTGGTTCTCCCCAGTCCGCGTGAACTGGTAGCGGTGGCAGCTGGAGGCTCCGCCCACCCACCTGGACATCATCACGGATGCTCTGCGCATGCACAGAAAGTTCTGAGCATGGGCAGAAGCATTGCGCATGAGCAAAGCAAGTATGCATGCGCAAAAGTGCCACACACAAGCAAAGCAAGCGCGCACATGTGTGCTCCCAGTTCCAAACCGGTAGTGAATAGAATAGAATAGAATAGAATAGAATTTTATTGGCCAAGTGTGATTGGACACACAAGGAATTTGTCTTGGTGCATATGCTCTCAGTGTACATAAAAGAAAAGATACCTTCATCAAGGTACAACATTTACAACACAATTGATGGTCAATATATCAATATAAATCATAAGGATTGCCAGCAAAAAGTTATAGTCATAGAGTCATAAGTGGAAAGAGATTGGTGATGGGAACTATGAGAAGATTGATAGTAGTGCAGATTTAGTAAATAGTTTGACAGTGTTGAGGGAATTATTTGTTTAGCAGAGTGATGGCCTTCGGGAAAAAACTGTTCTTGTGTCTAGTTGTTCTGGTGTGCAGTGCTCTATAGCGTCGTTTTGAGGGTAGGAGTTGAAACAGTTTATGTCCAGGATGTGAGGGATCTGTAAATATTTTCACGGCCCTCTTCTTGATTCGTGCAGTATACAGGTCCTCAATGGAAGGCAGGTTGGTAGCAATTATTTTTTCTGCAGTTCTAATTATCTTCTGAAGTCTGTGTTTTTCTTGTTGGGTTGCAGAACCGAACCAGACGGTTATAGAGGTGCAAATGACAGACTCAATAATTCCTCTGTAGAACTGGATCAGCAGCTCCTTGGGCAGTTTGAGCTTACTGAGTTGTCGCAGAAAGTGAAAACCACTACTGATCGAAACCATCCCCTAGAGTCGATAATGACTGGACAGGGGAAACTTTTATCTTATTGTATATTCATTCAATTTGTAAATGAGAGCAATAAGTAGTGATAGATTGTGATTTTAATTGTAACCCACCGTGATATGAATGGAAGGGTTCCTTTAAGGTCACTAAAGCCAAAAATAGAGCATTGGGGTATAGTTTTCCAAATTTTACAAAATCTGGCTCTAGAATTAGTATATTTTCTGAGTAAAAATAATTGAATTAATCAAGCAGGGTCTCAATCATATATAATTCAAATGGGTGAATACATGATAAATACCAGAAATAGCAGAGTTGGAAGAGATCTTGGAGGTCTTCTAGTCCAACCTCCTGCCCAAGCAGGAACCCCTATATCATTTCAGACAAATAATTGTCCAATCTCTTTTTTAAAACCTCCAGTTTTGGAGTACCCACAATTTCTGGAGGCAAGTCATTCCACTAATTAATTGTTCTGAGTGTCAGGATTTTTTTTCCTTAGTTCTAGATTGGTTCTCTCTTTGTTTAATTTCCATCCTTGGTTCTTGTCTTGCCTTCAGATGCTGTGGAGAATAGGTTGACCCCCCCTCTTCTTTGTGGCAGCCCCTTAGATATTGGAAGACTACTATCATGACCCCCCCCCAGTCCTTTTCATTAAACTGGACATACCTAAGCCTCCAATCCCCTAATCATCTTTGTCACTCTTCTCTGCACTCTTTCTATAGTCTCAACATCTTTTTATATCATGGTGACCAAAACTGGATGCAGTATGCCAAGTATGCTCTTACCAAGATGTTATAAAGTGATATTAACACTTCATGTGTTCTTGATTCTATCTCTCTGTTAATTCAGTTTAGTACTGCATTGGCTTTCTTGACAGCTGCAGCAGGTGGTGGGTTTCAAAATTTTAACAATTGGTTCTGTGGCTGTGCCTTGGTGGGCGTGGCATGGCTTGGTGGGCATGGCAGGGAAATATATAAAATCTCCATTCCCACACAACTCCAGGGGAAGGATACTGTAAAATCTCCATTCCAGTGGTGGGTTTCAAAAATTGTTACTACCGGATCTGTGGGTGTGGCTTGGTGGGCGTGGCAGGGGAAGGATACTGTAAAATCTCCATTCCCTCCCCACTCCAGGGGAAGGTTACTGCAAAATCCCCATTTCCTCCTGATCAGTTGGGACACAGGAGGCAGAGAATAGATGGGAGCGGGCCAGTCAAAATTTTTACTACCGGTTCTCCGAACTACTCAAAATTTCCACTACCAGTTCTCCAGAACTGGTCAGAACCTGCTGAAACCCACCTCTGAGTTGTAGCACACTGCTGGCTCATATTTAAATGATGGTGCACTAGGACTCCAAGATCCCTCTCACAGTTACTACTATTGAGCCTGGTATCACCTATTCTACAATATAGAACAATAGATCGATTGAAAGAGACACACATATATGTATTTAGGCACACCCACAGTTACATATATAAGCTAGAATTAAGACCCACCACTCTCACTACTAAGTATTATTAATTAAAATAATTAATGACTCAGGAGGGCCACACTTCACTCTGGGTACCTTACCAAGCTTCAACACACTTGATCAGGAGCTATCCAATCAGTTTTTAATTCTGTATTAATCAGTGTTCAACTAGAGGAGATAATATATGAATAATGTATTGGGGTTTTTTGATGCACCCTTTTTTAAAGTTTCTGACTATTTTGTGTTTTGTGGTTTTTTTTCCTTTATTTCTTCTTGGATTTTTATTGAGTTTTGTGTTTCTAATTTTAACTTTGTTCTGAATAAAATAAAATAAATATTTTTTAAAAAGCACTCATGGGGTATAGAAGACTTATCTTACATATTGTGCTGGTGCAATGGTTAGAATGCAGTATTGCAGGCTAACTCTGCCCGCGGCCTTGTGTTCAGTCCTGACCTGCTCAAGGTTGACTCAGCCTTCCAGCCTTCAAAGGTTGGTAAAATGAGGATCCAGATTGTTGGGGGCAATATGTTGACTCTGTAAACTCAGATAATGCTATAAAACACTGTGTGGCTCTATATAAGTGCTGTTATTATGCTATGTTTTGGGATTTGAAGAATTCTGTTTCTTGCATACTGAAATTGGGATGTATTTTGCTCATCTAGCGTACTGTATATGCATATATATATATTTTTGTAAAATTCCTCAGTAACCTTATGGATTATATTTCACCCTTTAATAAATATGTGTTCTAAAATAATATAATAGTTGGTTTTCTTATTTGATTTGGTGACTACAAGGCTGCTTTGAAAGCAACAAATAAAAATGTCTACAACATGAAAACATCCATCACAAATGTTAGAGACATGCAAAAAGGTGATTGATTATTAGGTAGACAGATGCTCCTGTAACCCTAATGTTTTGAAAGCACCCATCTATCTCCCCACCCAAAAATAAAAAGTTCTATAAATGGAGAGCCACATGCAAAAAGGCACTTTCTCCATTCTCACTTGCATGACACTAGATCAACCTTCCTCAACAAGCTATGGTAAATCCTGAGAATTCGCAGCTACTATGTATGTCATTGGGAGACACCAAGTTGAAGAAGTATATTATAGATTGCAAGATATCCCAATAATTTATTTATTTATATTCATTTATTCATTATCAAATTTATATGGCCACCTATCTCACAGACAAGTGACTTCGGGTGCTGTACAATAACAGTATAATAAAACAATAGTACAGCCATGAGCATATTTATTAATTTTGAATAAATATGTTCATGGCTTATTATGCTTACCATGAGCATATTTATTAATTTTGAACATGTTTTTTATTGCTAGTATGCTGTATATATATCCTTCAGTTAATTAATAGAAATGGAAAAATAATTGTCTCTGGAAGGACTATAATGTAAGTTGGGATGATGTAGAACACGATATGTCTTCATATGTATAGATTCCTATGCATATTCAGACTTTCTAGGAATGCTTCTGTGTTTTGAATTATGTTTTTATTACTACTTAATTTTAATCTTCAGTCATTCCCCCCCCCCCTTCTTAGGTGTGTGAATGAGGGTTGTTTAACCCCAAAGAGTACAATATTGATATTGATAAAGGTACATAAGGCACCGATAAACTGTGGGAACAATGTTAATAATAAACTATGTTCAATTTACAATCTGACCAACCGGAGAAGATAGTGCTCCAGAATTGTACAAATGCTGGTGGATCAACAAAATTCTCATTACTTTCTGTCTGGAGCTTGCCAAGTGTTCTGTTAACATATTGCAACAGGTTCTGCAGCTCAGTTCATGAGGAGGGTGTGAGAGCCCACTGTTTCCTGTGGTGGAGGGACTTCCTGTTTTCTCAAGACCGATGGAGACTAGCTGGCGGGGGATGATTTTGAAATAAGGAGAGCTGCATGATCATAGCCTTATGAGAGTCCAGATGGGAGTGATGAATCACCATCATCATCTTCACACACACAAAAATTAGTCCCAGCTAACTTCAGAGTTGGAACTTAAAACAGTAAAGAACCTCGGCTCGGCTTCCTGCTTAAACATTAAAGATGTAAGCAACGTGCATGCTTAACTTACTGTGATATAAACTCTGTTTTGAGTCAAAAACGAAAAGGAGGAAAGGACTCCATCCCCATCAAAATGTGAAATCTATAATCTCATCCCTTAGAATGAGCTAGCAAATGAAAAAAATAATTTCTGGGGGAAAGCAGCTGTGAGTTTAATTTTGAAGCCTTGTGTTATTTTCGTTTTCTTGCATTACTTTCCACCCTCAGTCTCCCCACCCCAAGGCCAGCATTGAATCAGACTGCTAAAAGTGGCAATTTGATCAATAGAAACTAAATGAAGAAGCAAGCCAAAAGAATGTGTATAAATCTTTTATTTTTCCATTCAACAAACGGCTTGGTCAAATTAACTCACGTATTGCCTATCCAAAATGGATTTGCGCTAGATCTCTTATCATTGGGGGTATCAATGAAAGATGAGACATATTGTGAGAACTTTGCAGATGCATACCAGATGGAATGAAGCAGCTAGAAGTAAGAAAGGCTGAAACGTCTGTTTGAATGATACCTCAATTACTATGTATTTTAATATAATTTGATTGTGTGTCATCAAGTTAGTGTAGACAGTGTGCATATATAATATATGAGATAAAATCTGTCCTGCAATTTATATGGACTTCAATTTCCATAATCCTAACTGGGTTGCCTAGGGTTTATGTAATTGAAATCTGCTATAGATGCAGAAGACAAAGTTGAGAACATTCATTTAAAGAGCTAGAAGTCCTCTCTGCCTTCAAGCACTACCCATCCTTTCTAGAGGAACTTAAAAATGAAATATTTGAAAGAGATTCTTTCTTGTTCAGCATGTAATAATACAAAGCTACCATTCCTTCCTTGTTTTGTTCACACACATGGCAGATGCCACCAAATTTTAGACAGATTGTAACTGGGCCCATGGTGAACAATCCATGGAACTTATTACCTTCCTTCTGCAGATCCCACCCTCCCCATTATGTAAGCAAGATGAGACTGTTGGCATGCATAGCTAGTTATCTACAAAAAAAGAGCAAAGAGAAAATAAGCCACCAACACGTTCTTTTATTTATGGCTATTATAATCAAGCAACTTAGATAAGTATGACTTAGAGCTTAACACTGTACCAGCATTGTACCAGCATGGTGAAACACCTACATGGAGAGAATAAATTAAGCCAAGAGGTTGAAAAGCAGGGGAGATAGTTGATAGATAAACTCAATGGGCCTCACCTATCCTAACAGTAAGGCTACCACTTAGAAAGTGGGGATGATTTGGGGATGATTAGTTTTCTGAAGAATCCCATAAATGGATTATTTTAGTAGGGATACCAGATTTCTTTTCAAGTTGAAGAATTAACATTGCAAAGAAATTGTGGGTTAAGCATAAGCCAGGGGCTGCATAATTGGGATGACATGCAACTTTGCGATTAAGAAAGCACTCCAGGGCCATTTTAATCCATTTATGCAGAAAAACTTATTCTTGTCCTGAGCATCTTAAAATCTAAAATTTAGTATAGGGCAACCTATATTGGTTGAAGCTGAAGACTTCAGCTTCAATCGCAACAATACACGAGCACACAATAGATTTAAGCTTAATGTGAACAGTTCCAATCTTGATTGCAGAAAATATGACTTCAGTAACAGAGTTGTTAATGCCTGGAATACTACCTGACTCTGTAGTCTCTTCCCAAAATCCCCAAAGCTTTAACCAAAGACTATCTAGTATTGAGCTCACCCCATTCCTAAGAGGTCTGTAAGGGGCGTGCATAAGAGCACCAGCATGCCTACCGTTCCTGTCCTAATGTTCCCTTTGATTGTATCCAATTCGTATAGTTATTTCTTGCTTATGCTTATATATACTGTTGTGACAAATAAATAAATAAAAATAAAAAATAAATAAACCGTCTGGGAACCAGAAGGGAGAAGACAGCAATGAGTAATATAGGAATGTTACGATTCAGTGCATATGTTTTCGTGCAAGTACATGGGGGAAGGAAAAAACAACATTGTCCATTTTTAAATATATAGTTAAATTGGTATGCATTTCAGTTCCTGCCATGGTCTCTAAGCAAATAATAGTAATGGAAAACTGATCAAAACATAAATTATGTCACAAAAGGTGGCAATATAACAGAATGTAGATTGAAGGTGTTAAGAGCAGATGCATTTTTCTTTTCTCAAAACAGAACAAGAAGAGAAGCACCTTGGAGAAGCCAGTTTTCAGGAGAAAAATGTCAATGAAGAAAGAAATAAGAAGCTTCTGTCTTGTTGTTCTTGCTTCAGAGTTTTTACTTGGAGTAGGGGGGTTTTTTGGACCGCTGACAGTTCCCTGTGTTTGTGCATGCATGTGTGTACAGTATATATACAAGCCTGTGTACGTGTATGCATTAAAACCTGTCTTTTTGAAACACCTTATTTTGAATCTATACGGTTGAATGCCTATCTTTGTTTTTGAACTCCATCCTGGGCTCTTCTGAGTTCTTCAGTAAATAGAGAATCTGAAACAGAAGCATCTGATTTCCTGTCCATGACCCTTATTTGCACCACTTTCTCTCCCTTTCATTCATGAAGACGTTTTCTTCTCAGCAACTTACCTTCCTTAGATGTTTATGTCATTCTGGTTGGCTGAAAGATTGGAAGTAGGGGAAGGACAAAGTTTAGTATGGGTGGGGGGGAGAAAGGGACTGAGTTTGTCACAAGAAGCAGAGAATTAATGTGACTGTAGCCACAGGCCAGGGGAAGTTTTCTCAGTTATAGAAGTAAGTGGCTGTTTGTGCAAAGGATTGGCAAAAGAGGTTAGCAACACGAGCAGCTCTGTAATTATAATTAAGCAACAAAACCAAATCTTTTTCTTGTGAACAAGAGTACTGGCCACAAACCTCCATAGGTAGGAAATGGCTGGAATCCCCACTGTGAACCAACAGGCAAAGAAAATTGCTGCAATGAGCTTTGTTGCCTTTTGCAGACTTAGAAACTTGGCAACTTCTGAACAGGGCTATTTAGAGGCAACCCTCCCTCCTTCTCGCTCTTTCACTTTGTTAATACTTCCTCTTTTCTCCTCACCAGTCAGCAGTGCTAATAGCTTTTTATAAACCACGATTCTTACTGTTGTCAGCTTGGTTAGAAACTTCGTGTTCAGCTAGGTTCAGAGGCATTCACAATGGAGACTGGGCTGAAGGAGGATATGGAAATCGGATTCCCTTCTTCTGGACACTTATTCCTGCTATACCATACATGTCACGATTAAACTCTCTGCTAGACCACTGATCATTAAGAATCATGGTGCCTAGAATTCTTCTATACCAGGGGTCTCCAACCTTGGCAACTTTAAGCCTGAAGGACTTCAACTCCCAGAATTCTGGGAGTTGAAGTCCTCCAGGCTTAAAGTTGCCAAGGTTGGAGACCCCTGTCCTACACCACATCACACTTTTATAAGATACATTGTTTTCTTTTACACATTGGTTCTTTATACTGATTTTTGGTTTCAGTATGACCTGTTCATAATGAAGGATGATGGATTGTACTCCCTGTTTTCAACATATTTTACAGTCACTTGCTTATTAAGGTAAAAGATTTTGAATGAATGCTACATTATTTTTACTTAGGACAAAAAAAATGATCAGAAAACCCTGAGGAGATGGTGTTTTGAAAGTATTGCATCCTGTCCTGTATTTATTTCTTTAACCGTACCATCGCTGCTCAATCTGTTAAATTACAGTAAACAAATAATCATTAAGCTATCTTGATTCAAGTCAGAAATCATCGTAAAACATGGTTTCCGCTAATGGTGATTAAGAACCAATCATAATTAAATGTCCCAAATATATAGACCTTACAACAATTTGCCTGCATTCATTTCCCACTTCCTAGCAACTATTTGTATTGAGTGATTGAATTCACCCAACCCTAACAGAATGGCAGATTCTTGAGACTAATAACAGCCCATGAATATGATTATACGAATATCTGTGCATACTTCAGAGCTGTGAGTTTCAAAATAAACAAACATAAAATGGGTAACAAGTCAGGGTTTTGGACAAAAAGAAATAGTATATGTGATATTAAACTCTGCTCCTAGCCATGATTTATCTCCAGAATGTCCATCTCCTTAGCCTTTTCTCTCTCTCTGCAAAGGCCCAGGACTGGAACTCCCCTCCCCAATATTTGTGAGGATAGATTACAGGAAAATGTGGCAATTGCTGAGAATTCATCTCTATTAGTCTTTTACTTGAAGAAAATCAACCCTTCCTTCCCACTTCTGCTTTAAGATATTTAAATATCAGTTCTGTTGGTAGAATATGTAGCTAAGCCTATGCAAAATTGGTTCTAAATATGTGAAGAGGGCGATGAAACCATGCTCTTTTCAGGATTACTTTATCTCTATTTCAAGTTTGACATTCAAGCTAAAAGTAGGAGTGGTAGAAGTTTGAGGTATTTTATGAAAGGAGGTAGCCTGCATTGTCATATTAAAACTATTGTGTTGGTAATGGAGGATTTTTCTCTTGCTTCATCCTGGAACTCAGAGTTGTGCAAAATGCCTGCAAAGCAATAATTTGGGCTTTATGTACAGTATAGCAATAACTCTGTTTCAAGAGATGAAAATCTCAGCTGTAAAAATGTTGCCTAATGAGCAGCAGTGAGTTCTGAACCATGCAGACGTTAGGAATGGTCCTTTCTCAGGGATGAAAGGGAAGAGAGAGGGGGAGGGAGGGAGGGAGGGAGAGAGAGAATTGTGAATTAAGTAGGACAATTTAGGTTCTAATGTGCTAAAATGGAGAAAATGAAAAATGACTTGATGACGCATAATCAAAATGTACTAGGAATGCAAGATCATGGATGTGTCTTTGAGTCCTAAATCATAACCTCTTGAGGTTAGAGAATGCCTTTGAAGTGCCAGGAGTCATGCTTATAAGACAGCTTGGTATCAGAGGGTAAGAGAAACACTTGTTGTATCTGAGACAGATGGTGAGCTCTGTCATGCAATGTCAAAATAAAATGGAGGTATTTCCAGATCCCACACCAGAAATTGTCTCAAGAGTTCTGAAATTCACAGTAAGTTTCCTTCTTGGTAGAGTCCTCTGAAGAACAGTCTCCGAGGATAACTGAGCAATTTACATACAGTGGAGTGGGAAGAAGAGGTACAATTTAAAGGCAACAGTACTGAGAACATTAAACATATGTCCAGCTGCAATGTTAAAGAGGCCTTCCTACACTCAAGTAAGCAACAGAGATGAATGATGTGCTGGGATAAATGGTTCTGCCAATATCCCTGATAACTATTTAGTTACATTAATGAAATGTCCATACCTTTGATGTTTAAGACATCTACAACAGAGATGGGTTTCAGGAGGTTCTGACCAGTTCTGGAGAACTGCAGAAATTTTGAGTAGTTCGGAGAACCAGTAGTAAAAATTCTGACCGGCCACACCCCCATCTATTCTCTGCCTCCTGAGTCCCAGCTGATGGGGAGGAAATGAGGATTTTGCAGTAACCTTCCCCTGCCATGCCCACCAAGCCATGCCCATCAAGCCATGCTATGCCCATCAAGCCACACCCACAAAACAATAGTAAAAAAATTTGAAACCCATCACTGAGATGCATGTTACAGGTCCTGTTTATTAATGAATGCCAACTAACTTGACCGAGGAAGAGAGCCTTCTATGGCAGCCACCCTTTGTAACATCATTCACAAATTCTTTATACCTTAAACCCCTTACCCTTCTGACCTTTATGTCTGGGAATGTCTGTCTATAGGTCTGGAAATCTGCCATTAGTGGTGAGCCTTGGCAATGGTTAATTTAAACAGAATGTATGGTTTGTACTTCACTTCCTGCTGTTACGTTTTATGTTTCCCAAATTTTTAATAGTGGTTTTAGTATAGTTCTACAGTATGGTGTTTATATATATTTATTGTTTCTATTGTTTTTAACTGTTGTGGGCTGCTCAGAGTCACATGTATGAGATGGTCAGATATACAATTTTCATAAATACATATCAAATGTTGCTAGGCTCTTTTACCAGCACTAGTGAGCAAACAGGAAATCAACCGATGGATTAGTTCACTCTGAGAGGGCTTGGTAATCTCTGGGCCTGGTTGTTTTCTGACAGACATTTCATTAGCAAACTAAGTAACATCATCATTGGTAATAGGGAATGGGGTTTGTTCAAGCTACAAATATTCTCCTTTATTGATTCACTCTGGCAACACACCAAATCTTCTTGCTTTGCATACCCTCCACGAAGTGTTACCCTCAGTTAGACATTGTTCAGCTGTCAGTATTGAAGTAAACGTCACTCATCAGTCCCAGTTAGTACAATTTGGGTGCGGTGGGGAGAATATTTTGCCTCAGCTGGCAGAATATCTCGAGATATTCCTGCCTTCACGTGCTGCTTCAGAGAGAAAAGCACCATCATTGTTCAACCAAAACATCACTTGCATGCAAATGCAGATCCAGTTCTATAGGAAGACACAGTACAAAAAGTCACAGCAAAAGAGGAAATGTGGGAGAGAGTCATCATGAGAAGAAACCTGAGGACAGATCTGAGCCTGGGATAACAAGACCGCCTGTGTTTGTTTGTTTTTTACAGCTTTTTGGCCAGCCGCTATTTCTTAAGATAGAACAAAATGACTCAGTGGTGGACCTTTGAATGAAGGGCACTTCAGAAGAGCAGTAGAACAACAGGAAACCTACCTGTCAGAGGGTAGAGGAGCAGGAATTTTTCTTTGCCCATCCCTTTTTCCCAAACAGCCGTTTTACCATTATTTTTCTGCTTTGCCCCAGACTGGAAATTAGTCCAACTAAAGGAAAAAATTGTCTTTTTTGTTTTAAAAAAGGATGGGTGGACAGGAATGATGGGTGAGAAAAAGTCCAGCATTTATCATAAGACAAATGCCTGCCCTTAAAGCAGGGATCTGCCAAATAGAAATGTATGTAAGAGCGAATAAATAAAAAATTACCATGCAAGATTAAACGGTGTTTGAATCTTTTGAAACTCAACTTCCCAGTCTTAGCAGTTGTTCTGGTAGTCTTATCATTCAAGAACTGACCGGGTTAAACCCTGTCTGGATTTTTCAAGACCAACCAAAATCAGATATTTTGCTGCCACTTGAATGGGACAAATAAATTAATAGTTTCATATGTAACTCAAATTAAATAATAGAGCAATTAGTTAAAATATGCACTTTTATACATAAACAAAATAACAGCAGAAGAAAAACCCATCAACTCAGCGGATTAAATATTGTGTTTGAATTCAACAAGAGGTGTTCATGAATCACTTTTAACAGGGAGTTCCATAAATCTGTAATTGGTAGATCAGAATGAAAAGATTCTCAAGAAGATCTCAGCACATAGCAAATTCATACACAAGATGATCTATCATGTAGCCTGACTGTAGCTAAACTGTCAAGGTCTTTAACAACATAATTTTTAGGTCCACAAGGGAACTAACTAGCTGACCTGTATGCTCCCTAAATGGTTGCACTAAACAATCTAACAGCAGCCTTCTGAACCAAGAGTATCCAAGCAGACTTCAGTAAAGCTCCACACATTACAGGTGTCCACCTGACATGTAACTATGTATGTATGTCTTACCATAACTAGATTTGACTATGTAGATGGAGACCAAACATAGCTAAGCAACATCACTTCTGGACACAATTGTAATAGAGAATGCAGGAGTATTCCAAAAGTACAGACTTGATTTTTAAGGTATATGCAGTTTAATCCAGGAAATAGTGGATTCTGATTTCCTGATTTGGTCTTTCTATTACTTAAAGGTATTTCTCCATAGTCAGAACTAATGTTTCAGTTGGTTCAGTGTGTTATTGATACTAATTATTAACATCAGACATTCCCACGGTTTGCCAAGGCTTCTTGATGTAGAGATTCAGCTTGGTTTCTGAATTGGAATAAATAATAAGCCATTTATGTTTAGTAATGATTTTGTGTTAATATATTAGAAACTGTGGACTCCTCTGAGATTAGTTGTTTGCTTTCCCTTCAAGTGGTAGGCCCAAATCTCCTCTTTCACTATAACTTGCCAAGGCGCTAACAATTATTTTCTTTTTTATAAAAATATTATTTGATATTGATTTTTTAAAAATTAATAGAAACTAATAAAAAGAAAAATGAGGAAAAGACACAGGAAAAGCTAAAAATACAGAAGCAAAGAGAGAAATAAAATACCAAGAAGTAGCTTCTGATTTTCTTTACTGCAGTTATAAGTACAATGATAAACGGTTACGGCATAACTTCATTTTTCCCTATTTGGTTTCATCATCAACTCCATAAATCTAAAATTTCATTTTTTTTTCATGCAAAATAAATCTATAAAGAGTTTCAAAAAGCAATAAACGATATTGTCGGTTCTCTAAATAAAGATTTCTGCAAATTTCATCTTCTTCACCAGCCATTCTTCCATTGTAGTCATACCAAATCTTTCCATCTAAATGTAATAATCTTGCTGCAGTTGTCATGTATGAAAATAAAGTTCCATGACTTTTTTTCTGTTTGTCTATCAGTCCCACCAAAAGAAAAATGTCTGAATCAGTTATGTATTTGAATACAAGATTTTCTGTATTTTTGCAAATCCACAAAACATGGTTAAACCTCTCTTCCTGTTGTATGCTGAAATAAAAACTCCACTCAAATTTTTATCAATGTGTGTCTTGTAGGCAGATTATATCTAGTTTCAACTTTTTCAAATAATGAAGGCTTTTTTTCTCCTTTGGAGAGCATGTTGTTCCGTTTATATTCCATATTAAATATTTGTAATCTATAATCAAACCATTTTTAAAAAAATCAATATTATTAGTACATGGTTCAACGTCATCCCTTTCAGTTTCTTGTTGCATCTACAGGTAGTTCTTGACTTACAACCACAATTGAAGTCAACATTTCTGTTGTTAAGTGAGACAGTTAAAATGCTCATTTTACGACCTTTCTTGCTACAGTTGTTAAGTGAATCACTGCTATGCAGTGAATCATTGTTAAATTAGTAACACGGTTGTAAAGTGACTCTGGTTTCCCCATTGACTTGTTTGTTAGAAGGTTGCAAAAGGTGATCACATGATCCCAGGACACTGCAACTGTTATAAATATGAATCAGTTGCCAAGGAGCTTAATTTTGATTGTGTGAAAAATGGTCATAAGTCACTTTTTTCAGTGCCATTGTAATTTTGGACAGTTACAATGAATTTAGAATGAACTGTTCTAAGTCGAGGACTACCTGTATTCGATATTTTGTGTTGACATCCCCATTTGTATAATTCTTCCTTGAATGTTTTATAAATCAGAACTTCTGCGACTTAAACATAAAAATCAGAAATTCCACTTTGTCCCATTATCATATGAACTTTTTCTTCTTTAAACTTTCATTCATCATGAGCCATGGTGGCACAATAGTTAAAATACAGTACTGCAGGCTACTTATGCTGTCTCCTGGCTGCCAGCAATTTGGTAGTTCGAATCTTACAAGGCTGACTCAGCCATCCAACCTTCCGAGGTCGGTAAATGAGGATCCAGATTGTTGGGGGCAATATGCTGACTCTGTAAATCGCTTAGGTCAACCACTTCCCAGGGTTGTAAAGCCCTGTGAAGCTGTATATAAGTCTAAGTACTATTGCTATTGCTAGTCAGAAAAAATATTCTTTTATGTAGGATTCTGACAGGAATTTCTTAAAGACAATGATATCTCTGTAACCAGTCTTTAGTCTCGTATTAAAATATTGCTGCAATACTTGATTCCTTGTCTTCTTCCTGAAAAATGTACCAAAACATCTCTTGGAATATGTTTTGTTCTCACAACTCTTGAAGTGATTCTACAAACTTCTGTTTCTCCCTCTGTAACCTCCTCTTTCCAATCCACAATTTTTGGCAAGACTCTAACAATCTTTTCTCTAATATTTTCATCAGAAACTTCAGGAATTGCTCTAAATTTCAAGCAAAATTCATTTCCTCTCAGTTCCAACAGAGTTAGTTAGCCTATTTCTCTTTACAACTCTCTCTGCCTTACTCTCTAAAATTTCCACTTTGTTATTAATTTGTTTTACCTCTCCAGACATTTGTTTTACAGAGCTTTTCATCTTAACTTCTTCTCTGATCTTTACAAGTCTTTCATCTATTCTTTTTTCAAAAGCTGTCTATTTAGTATCAAGTACCTCTAACTTATTACTAGTTTGCTGAAATAATCTCTGCAGCAAATCTGGTGTAGTTTTTCTCTCTGCAAGTTGCTTTGTCCTCTCCATTCTTGTCCCTTTTTTAGTAGCTGCCATTTTTAAAAAAGAAAGCCTCAAACAGTGGAAAAGGAGAAAGCAAGGTTCCCCCCTCCTTTTCCCCTCCTGTCTTTTATCTTCCTGTGGTTTTAAAACTTTTGTCTCTGATGACACACTAATTATAATCAGTATCACAATCTATGTCTCCCTGTGACTTTAATATTTTCAGTGCATTTAAAAATTACTGTACCTTTAAAAGTTATGCCTCCATATTGACAGTCAACATCATAATCTGACTCAAATTATCTGTACCTTTTTGTTGCTGCTGCAGCAAAATCTATCAATTATTTGTGTTTGAAGGATTCCCACAAAAGTCCAGTTGTTTTCCCTAATTAATTTTAATCCAGTCAAAACTACTTTCACTAGATAGTAATCTTTCAAAGTACAGTAATTGTCCCCTTTATTCATTTTAATCTTTATTTTAACTCCTTTTAAGCTTTTGGCAGGAGTTCTTAAGTCTTAGAAGCTATTTTTTTATTGCTTTGTAATTTCACACCCCCCACCCCAAAAAAAGATGATTCACAAAGGGGAATCTTTTCCTGCCATTCAGAGAATCCGTCTTTAGTTGTAAATTAATTAAATCCATAGTGATTAAGAAATGAGGAAACTGAACTTTATGTCTGTATAGGCTTCACCATGGTTGTAAATTTGACTGGAATCCCTCAACTCCCAGCCATTTGGCTTGTGACTGCATAAACTATAAGAAGCAGTTATCCAGAGTTCACATGGGTAATCTAACAATCTGTCTTTTATCCATAGAGATTCTGCTGGCAGGCATTCAGCTCCTGATTGCTGTTTTTCACCACAATGTTGTGCCTACTCCTTCCGAGACAACCAATTCACCATAATTCTTATTGGATACTCAGTGCTAACAATTACTTTCAAGGCTCTTACTTATTCTTTGGATAATTCTTTAAACTAGGGTTGGATACAACAGTCCTTTAAAGAGAAATCAATGTGGATAGTCAAGAAAATACACAAATGGCTCATTAAATCAAACTCACTCAAGGCATAAATTATTCTAATTTTGACACACTAGGCAAAGACCTAGCTCTCTGGAAAAGGATCTAACACTGGAGAGGTGAAACGAAGAGAATGACCAGTGGGTACAGTGGATGGATTCATTTATCATGGTGATAGATACTGGGTAGAAGACCCAAAGGACCAATTTAGGAATAGATCATGGAGATTTGTAGCATGCATCCATATGGCAGCTAAGTGCTGATATCAACTTGATGACACAAAATCAAAGAGAAAACTTTTCTAACATATCAAAGACCTTTATTGCAGCCTATAACAAATTGCTTTTTATTTTCTTTCCCTTTGTTTTTAAAATATGTTTTCTATAATGTTTGGCCAATAAAAAATGCCAGTCCCAAGTCCCTTAGATTCTTTGGGTGCATGCGTGAGGACAGAGTTTCTGCATGGTTATGACAAAATAAATATGTTGTATTTATTAATCATTGACTATTCAACCAAACAATAAAAGCTTTGTAAGCTATCTAGTTAACAGGAATTCCACCCTTATAAAAGAGAAGCCATAAGAATTATAAATACAGTCTTGGTTTTCTTTGTTGTGCTTGGTCCTCCTAGTTTCTTACCACCTCTTACAATGAAACAAACTATTTCCCTTTTTTCACTGACCACATACATCATTTAGGGAAATTCCTGTGTATAATTGCAAATTCTGATTCAGTTTTACCCCACAAGGATTTTAACTCATTCTGGGAATTGCTACAAGCTAGTCCAGTCCAAAACGCAAAGTGTATTGCAACTTCCTTGTTTTATTGTTGATTGATTTAAAACACAAACACACTCTGAAATTCATTCTCCTTTCCCAAAGTTGACTGTCCACATTCAGCAGTGGGATCACTTATCTACCTAAGCTAGTCTTTGTTATCATTCCAGTTTACAAGCTATAGAATATTGATCACAAAGTGTTTGGTTCAAGTTATGTATCCGTCGTGCTATTTTGAAAAAATAGCTCTGTAACGTTTTAGTATAGAGGTCTTCAAACTTGGCAGCTTTAAGACTTGTGGACTTCAACTCCCAGAATTCTCCAGCTATGCTGGCTGGAGAATTCTGGGAGTTGAAGTCCACAAGTCTTAAAGCTGCCAAGTTTGAAGACCTCTGTTCTAGTATATAAATTAATGGTATTACACTTATACTAAACAATAGAAAGAATCAATATATTCAGGTGCCTCTCCTAATCACCAGTTGACTTACTTCAAAACAGGTGATAGGATACTATTCTCTACTATAATTGTAGTCCATAAGTTAACTTAGGTGGCTCTGGGCCATCAGCCTGATACAGGTGAAATGACTCACGAACACTATAATTATTGGAGGCCCAATTCTCCCATCCTCCAGCTGCCTGAAGCCATTGCTTTCCTTTGGTTAATGGTAAGACTGGCCTTGTTTTCTTAAACAATTTGTTTGTCATCCAGGAAAGTGGAGTAAGGAGTTAATATGACAAAACTATGATATTTTTCAAATATGTTCAGTTGTTTTGTGCTATTCTCTTCTTGATGTCTTGTTTTGTGTTATATGTGGATGTTGGTGTCTGCCTCTGCCACAGTATAAGTATTATTTCTTGCATTGCATTCTCAAGCTGTCACACATTTACCTTTCATTCCATACTGATTCTTGCGCTGTTTATTGTTCTTTGCGCAACTTTCCAAATTTGAGAGGAGTTCTAGTCATTAAATTCATTGAAATATATTTTCATTCCAAGGTAACTTGGTTTTAAATAGCATACAGAAGGTATTTTTTTTAAAAAAAAAACTGTTATAAGGCAATGCATGACATTAACTTCTTTCAGCTACATACAGAATATTTTAAAGAAAAAATTACCATAGAAACAATGTATACTACAAATGTGCTTATCACATTATTCATTAATGCAGGAAGATATTAAAATGAATCATCTCATAGAAGCAACAGCCTACATCTCAAAAGTCTGCTAAAATTTGTGAGCCTTGCATTTCTTCCTGAAAGTAAATTATAAGGTGGCACTTCTGTAGATTAAGAACTTCAGACCATAAAGTATCATCAACACACACAGAGCTAGCAGCCTAGCAAGCTTCAACCGTAAAAATAAAAAATAGAAGAATGTATATTTCACAGATGTTTCCTGTAGGGTCAGTAAGTCAGTGTTGTCTACGTCCAGATACTAGCAAAACAGTCAGTAGAAGCTGAGATGGGGAAATGAGGCATATCTATATTACAGACTTAAACAGGTTTAACAGTCATTTCCCTGTTCAAAGAGAACCCTGAGAGTGGGCCAATGGAATAACAAACTCTCGGGATACTCATTAAATAATGGTTCTTGTCATCTTTGGAGTAAGCCCGGAATCACAAAAACATAGGACTTTTCGGAAAGCAATATTTAAGCATCAAAATCAGGTAATAGCTCAGGGCAGGAATCCACATTAAAGCATTTCAAACAGATGGCTGT
Organism: Ahaetulla prasina; assembly: GCF_028640845.1. NCBI lineage: Eukaryota > Metazoa > Chordata > Lepidosauria > Squamata > Colubridae > Ahaetulla > Ahaetulla prasina. Next base: position 297,067,903 of record NC_080539.1, on the reverse strand, counting down.
GTAGCCTCTGCCTAACATCTCCAGTAACGGGAGTGTAATTGGTTTCAGTGAAAGTGCTTTTACTACTAGATTCTAACCAAACATTATGAGAACTTTATCCTCCTCCCAACTTAAATCCATTATTCCATTTCAGCAGCAGTGTGGAATAAGAGAGAGTAGCTCTTAAATATTTTTTCTATGACATCCTTTTAGATATTCAAAGAATGCTATCATCACAAAGTTTCATTCTATCTGAAAACCACAATGGGGCTTTAATACATTACAAAAGGTTGAATTGACAAGGTTCTACCATAGTAATCTGCCTCAGATTACTGCAACTCACAAATGCTTATGCCTTTAAAAAAAAAACTAGTTAAGGTGTTACCAAACTCCTCCTAATTTTTTACAGCTCACCTCCTAAAATGTTTAGAAAGCAACAAACAAAACGCTTCAAAACTTCCTTGACGTCAGGTTCTTAATTACTTCAGAATTTTAGCCTTCAATTATCACCTTGTTATTCCTTTCTCAGTTTCTCCCCTCATGTACTCATTTCATTTACATTTATTTATTTATTTATTTATTTATTTATTATTCATATTTATATACCGCCCTATCTCCCGAAGGACTCAGGGCGGTTCACAGGCATATAAAACAATTTAAAATAAACATTAAAAAACTTATTCTAATGCCCAAATTATTAAAACTAGAAATATAAATATTAAGACCAATTTAAAACCCCTATAAAATTTAAAATCTACGCCAGTCCTGCACAGATGAATAAGTGTGTCTTGAGCTCGCGACGGAAGGTCCGGAGGTCCGGAAGTTGACGGAGTCCTGGGGAGTTCGTTCCAGAGGTGGGAGCCCCACAGAGAAGGCCCTCCCCCTGGGCGCCGCCAGATGACACTGTCTAGCTGACGGCACCCTGAGGAGTCCCTCTCTGTGAGAGCGCACGGGTCGGTGAGAGGTATCCGGTAGCAGTAGGCGGTCCCGTAAATAACCCGGCCCTATGCCATGGAGCGCTTTGAAGGTGGTTACCAAAACCTTGAAGCGCACCCGGGAGGCCACAGGTAGCCAGTGCAGCCTGCGCAGGATTGGTGTCATACGGGAGCCACGAGGGGCTCCCTCTATAACCCGCGCAGCCGCATTCTGAACTAACTGCAGCCTCCGGATGCCCTTCAAGGGGAGCCCCATGTAGAGAGCGTTGCAGTAATCCAGGCGAGACGTCACGAGGGCGTGAGTGACCGTGCATAGGGCATCCCGGTCTAGAAAGGGGCGCAACTGGCGCACCAGGCGAACCTGGTAAAAAGCTCTCCTGGAGACGGCCGTCAAGTGATCTTCAAAAGACAGCCGTTCATCCAGGAGGACGAAACATTGCTAATAATAAAAGGTTTATAATGGAATACACTAATGTTGTCAAAAGGCTAAAACGCTGAACTCTTATTTCTGTTACCTGGGGATAGGTAGCTTGATGCTGATTGAAGGAAGAATGTATGAATATAATATTGCTTTAGGAGACCTGCCACTACTTTTTCAATTTGCTGTGCTTCCAAAGTATTGACCTATAACAACCATAATTTCCAGCCTGTATGGACATTGATTGGAATTGTAGTCCAATACAATTGGTAGCTCACCTGAAGCTCCCATCAACAAATGATAGCTACTAGCTCCTTACAAGGCCTTGATTCAGGTGCTTAGATGACCATGGTCTGTTGAATAAACTACAAGTGACTGAATCTATATTGCATGCTAACCCATAAATCTCCCAATATGTAATGCTTCAGAGGTGACTGTGGGATGTAAGAGTCAAAATCTTCAAAGGTGCTGGATATGGTGCATTGATCAAAGTCCCACCTCTTTAGTATGCAGGTGTGACCTTTACACATATAGTAAAGGGGCAGACTGTAACTTTATGCCTAGCACATTTCAGATTTGACAGTCTTACACCCATGGGTGCCACTATTCCAAATGCATAAATCACAATCTGAATTAGCTTAGTGTAAAAATCCACCAGTTCATAGGGGTTTATTCCCAGGTACTCAGAGAGCAGTCTTATGTTTTGTTTAATATATAAGGTTGCCCAATTCAAGCAAAATTCAAGCAGGGGTGTCAAACTTGCATTCTTATGGTGTCATCACGTGACGTATTGGGACTTCCCCCTCTTCACTAAGGGCATGGGCATGGCCACATGACATATCCAACCCGTGGGCTGCAAGTTTGACAGCCCTGGTGTACAGCATAAAATTTTAGCCTATACCTGTAGGAATTTTTACTAATGATAAAACAATGGAGCTTATTTTGAGTAAACATACATAAGATTATATTAGTGTTGGGTCCATTTTCGTATACATTCCTCCAGTCTCTCAAAATACATTTTTTTCTGCAATTTATTAGGTGTTTAAAAATCCTGCATTTATTATTATTTCAAGATAGGATTTCCATTAGCAGAAGAAAACAAATGTTTGTTATCTTTGAAACCAGAACTTTTCTTACAGGAAATAATGCATAGACACTTAGAAAAGAATCATGGAGATGATTTGTATGTATGATCATACAAATCATACATACAATGTATTGCAAACATTGGAGCACTGAGATACGTACAACAGAGAAATGGATGATGAAGATGATAGAACTAGCAGAGATGGCAAAATTCACAAGCCCCTTCCTTACAATCTTTTCCTTTTTTCTATTTTTCTATTTCTTTTTTCTACCTTTTCTTACTATGTACTATTTTGCTTTGTCTAGTCTGTTTTTCTCAATATTTATACAGTTATATATTGTTAAAATTAGGTGTAATTTATCTTAATTCTAAATAGGCATGACAAAAAGGCTTTACTAGGGTAAAGAATGTAAATATAAATCTTTGAAGTAATGTTTGTGCAAATAGTTTCAGTTACAAAAGCATGGAAGATGGCTTTTATCTTGTATTGCATATATGATTTTTCAGCTGTAAGAACTGAAATGGAAATCTCAAAAACATATTTGCAAGAACTTGGAAAATGACTAGTATTGTGTTTATCACTATTGTCATTATATTTATTTGCCCCAAATAAACCTAATATTTCCAGATTACAAGACCAATGTATATGGCAAAGTGTTGTGTTGTGCAGGAATATTTCTACTGAATTACATACAGTACAAGACACCAAAGAATAGTCAGATGGGTGATGTTGCATGTGGTTTGCTTGGGAAGAAAAAGAAGACGCCTGAAACAGGGTTTGAGGGAAAACAACCTCAGTTTGATGTGGCTGGAATGCAAGAGAAGACAGCACAATTTGTTACCTTCTGAAGTGGTGTTACTTTCTGATTAATTTCTTCCCTTGAAACAAACATAACGCAAGGTAATATTTCAGCCTTTCTCAGATTGCTGACAGGGAATTCCGGGAGTTATATTTTAACTCATATAGTAAATACCACATACACAGTACACAGAATAACAAAGTTGGAAGGGATCTTGGAGGTCTTCTAGTCCCTATACCATTCCAGACAAATGGCTAACCAATCTCTTCTTAAAAGCCGTCAGTGATGGAACACCCACAACTTCTGGAGGCCTGCCATTCAATTGGTTAATTGTTCTCCATGTCAGGAAAATTTTCATTCGTTCATTGATGGATCTCTCCTTGATAAGTTTTCATCTTTTACTTGTCCTGTCCTGAGCTGGTTTGGAGAATAGGTTGCCCCTCAAATATTAGAAGGCTGCTATCATATCACACTTAGTCCTTATCTTATTTAGTTAGACTAGATATATCCAGTTCCTGCAATAGTTCATCATATGACCGTTAATGACCTTTGTTGCTCTTCTCTGCACTTTTTCTAGAGTCTCAACGTCTTTTTTTAATCATGGTGACCAAAACTGGATGCAGTATTCCAATTGTAGTCTTATCAAAGCAGTATAAAACAGTGCTGACTTCATTTGGCCTCGATACTATTCCTCTTTTGATGCAGACTAGCTCCACTGGCTTTTTTGGCAGCTGCAACACATTGCTGGCTCATATTGAAATGGTGGTCCACAAGGACTCCCAGATTCCTCTTACATTTTTATTTATTTGTTTATTTATTTATTTGTCAAATACAACAGTATATATAAGTATAAGCATGAAATAACCATATGAATTGGATATAATCAAAGGGAACATTAGGACAGGAATGGTAGGCACGCTGGTACTCTTATGCACGCCCACCCCTAAAATCTTCTGTTGAGCAATGTACCACCTGTGCAGAGATGGGTTTCAGTAGGTTCTGACCAGTTTTGGAGAACCAGTAGCGGAAATTTTAAGTAGTTTGGAGAACCGGTAAATACCATCTCTGACTGGCCCCGCCCCCATCTATTCTCTGCCTCCTGAGTCCCAGCTGATCAGGAGGGAATGGGGATTTTGCAGTAACCTTCCCCTGGAGTGGGGAGGGAATAGAGATTTTACAGTATCCTTCCCCTGCCACGCCCACCAAGCAATGTCACGCCCACCAAGCCACACCCACAGAACCGGTAGTAAAAAAAATTAAAACCCACCACTGCACCTGTGGTACACTGGGTTTTCTTGCCTAAGTGTAAAAGCTTACTGAATTGTATTTTGTTGGATAGGGCCCAGTGTTCAAATCTGTCAAGATCTTTCTGGATCTTGAGTTTATCTTCTGAAGTGTTGGCTAGTCCCTTCTCCCCAGCCTGGTGTTGTCTGTAAATTTGATGAGCTCCTTTTCTATCTCCTCATCTAAATCATTTATAAAGATGCTGAAGAGTACTGGGCCTAAAACAGAACCTTGGAGTATCCCATTGCTTACTTCCCCTCATGTAGATGTAGTTTCGTTAAGGATTACATATTGAGTATGGTTTGTCAACCAGTTACAAATCCATCTGGTGATGATGCTGTCTATCCCACATTTTTCTATCTTACTAAAAAGTAGGTTGTGGTTATATATGGTAAAGGCTATACCAATTCAGGGCACTGATTATTTTCAAGGAATGTGTATTCTTCTGAAAATTTTAAAAAAATCAAGGAGAATGATTTAGGATTTGGACCTGATAAATATTGTTAGAAAGCTTAATAGCATAGATACTTTTAAAATCTACTTTAGCAAAGTATTCTTGGACTGATAACGAAGATAACTTTATATTCTGCATGGTATATATTGATGCCAATGCTTAGTTTTTAAAAAAGAGATTTTTCTCATTTACATACCATGGTAATCTGTATGGCCTTCTGGTAGTTTACAATAATAAAGCAACGTTATAATCAAGATAAAATATGATAAAAAACATCAATAAATTACAGCATTATGGGGGCACACAGATAGTTTACCCTGAATAATCTCCAGGAAGGCTTTATTCTTACTCATTTCCAAAAGACCACTAGAATAGGTATACAAATTTGATTAATTTTAAAAAAAAATGCTTGTCTGAACTTAGGCAAGGCTGTTCCATAGCATAGGGATGACAACCAAAAATCGTCATCTATGAACTCCTATCCCTCATCCTATGGCAATAGGGACCACAGACAAATGTTGTAGAGAGCATATACTGGACAGCATGATTCCCTGGGAGAAACAGTCCTGAGGGCACCTGAACTAGACATTTAACCTAAACTATTGTTGGTTAAAACCAGCCATTTGAATGGCAGTCTGAAATCAATTAAGAACCAATATAGGTGGTTCTATGGTTATGGCAAATTGATTTGGCAGCAAGTGAATTTGTAGTTTTTGAACCAATTGCAGCTACTGTGTGGTCTTCAAAAAAGCCCACACAGTATAATTGTAAGATGATAAGCATCTGAGTGACTGTTGCTAGGGCCTTCTATTCCAGGTAGGGCCTGTCACTTTCACTAGGTCCACTAGACCAGGAAATCAACTCCACAAGATGACTAAAACTTTTGAGATTGGCTACAGTAACTGAAGGGATGTGGTGGCTCAGTTGCTAAGATGCTGAGCTTGTCAATCAAAAAGTTCAGCAGTTCGAATCCCTAATGCCACATAAGAGGGTGAGGTCCTGTTACTTGTCCCATCTAGCAGTTTGAAAGCAGGTAAAAAATGCAAGTAGAAAAATAGGGACCACCTTCGGTGGGAAGGTAACACGGTTCCGTGCACCTTTGGCATTTAGTCATGCTGGCCACATGACCACGTCTGCTGGCCACATGACCAAGAGACGTCTTCGGACAGTGTCAGCTTTGAAACAGAGATGAGCACTGCCCCCTAGAGTCGGGAACGACTAGCACGTATGTGTGAGGGGAACCTTTACCTTACAGTAACTGAATCTGATTGTGCTGTAACTTCTCCCTCTTCTTGTACTCTAGTGAATTAGGGACGCATCAGTCTGAACTGCTTCCAAATGTTACCGTGTTCTGAACTTTAAAAAATGTTCCAGCCCCAGAGTAGGCAAATATGTTTAAACATATAGTGGAAGGATATTCCAACTAACCAACACCTTTACATGAAAATTATGCACAGCAGTGTCAGAGTTCCAAGTAATAGATCCATAGCAAGCAACACTCCAAAGTAGGTAGATTCCTCAAAGAATAGCTTTATTGGAAATATATAGTGGCTCAGGCTGTAAGAAGCCTGTTATTAAAACACAGCTGCCTGCAATTACTGCAGGTTCTAGTCCCACCAGGTCCAAGGTTGACTCAGCCTTCCATCCTTTATAAGGTAGGTAAAATGAGGACCCAGATTGTTGGGGGGGGCAATAAGTTGACTTTGTAAATATACAAATAGAATGAACTATTGCCTTACACACTGTAAGCCGCCCTGAGTCTTCGGAGAAGGGCGGGATATAAATGTAAATAAATAAAAAAAAATATTGGCACATATCTGGTGAAAACCAACTCTAAAAGTTCCTACAGTTTTCACCTAGTTAAAAGAGAAAGTTTTCCTGCAACCCCAAACAATCAGTCACGTGGTCCAATCAAGATGCTATTTGGTCGTCTGGTGACCTCACTCCTCCTTCCACAGACCAAGTGTGAGAATGTCCTTGGTTCTCAAGATAAAATACTTTGTTTTGACTATACAAACCTCTCTATCTCTAATCCCCCCTCTCTCTCCCTCAACTCCAGTGTGGCAACACTGAAACTCCAATATGGCTTTGGTTAGGTCAGCTTCAGGGTTGACAAGCATTATGGGGTCTTTACATGCACAGATTATTTGGTTCTTGAGAATCTTGACAAATAGTGTTCTCAACTCTGGGAAGGTAGGCAAGCCACTTAAACTAGCATGCTTATAAATTCCTCATAACCTTTAGCAATAGATAAAAGATTTTAGAAAAACTAACCACAAACAAAGGCCATAGTGGAAGAAAGAGGCTATATGTGTGTCCTCACACCCATCATTCTTTTGTCCCATACTCTTTTAGATTGATTGTCTTCAAAAGTCTATTTAGGCTAACAGCTAAGGAAATGAACTATGTTGTGTATGCATATCCATCTTCAATAAAAAACAACAACATTTAAACCAAAGATACATATCCAAACCCTACAAAAAACCTGATAGGATTCCTAGCAACTGCATTATATGATAACATGTTTGTTTTGTTTACGTGTCTTTGAGTTACTGTTGACGCCTGGCAACTGCCTGGGCAATTCCTTGCAGTTTTCTTGGTATGATTTCAGAAGTGGTTTGCCCCTGCCTTCTCCTCCTCCTTCCTAGGGCTGAGTGGGAGTGACTGGCTCAAGGCCACCCAACTGGCTTCCTGCTTCAGACAGGACTAAAGCTCATAGTCTCTTACTGGTAGTTTCTAGCCTGGTACCTTAACCACTACATCAAACTAGGCCACTATAATATAAAGCATCCACAGCAAATTAAGGAATTGACAATAAGAATAAAACATCCACAGTAAGAATATTTAAAAAAACAACTAATGAAATAAGTCATAGCAACAATAATAACTGATTTAATAAAATCAGATCCAGATGATCCAAGTCAATCAACAAAGGTTCTACAGAATTGCTCAGCATTGCACAGCCTCTGGAATGATGGAATTATTTGATTTCAATAAGTAGGCTATTTCAAAAAGCAGGCCTTTCCATTGAATCATACGCCTTAAGCTACCCTGACTTGGGAGATAGATCTCTACTAGCAGCAACGCTTGAATCAGCTGGATTTTATATATAGTGGGACTGACAGCTGATTCAAGCGTTGTTGCTAGTAGTGATCCATCTAGTATATATACCTGTGTGTGTGTATTAGTATATATGTGTAGGCATATATACTAATACACATTTTGTGTGTATATTAGTGTATGTGTGTGTTTTTGTGCAGGTGTGGGTGTACATGTATGTGTATCACCAGCTCACACACACACACGGCAGCCTTTCTTTACTTGGAATTTTCCACAAGTGCTAGATTTCCCAGAATTCCATTTCTGTCTTACTGGTTTTCAGCTTTTCAAATTTTGTTGCTGGTGCTGTCCTTGAGATCTGCCCCACAATGAGTCTTTGCATTTGGGACCATTTCCTGTGTATTTTAAACCAACATGCAAATAGTGGAGGTTTTTTTTTTTTTTTTTTTTTAAAGAATGATAAGGAAGCAAAAGTTCCGAGGAATCTGCATCACACCAGTGCTGGCTTGCAGGTAACAACCTAACTGAGAAGGAAAAATCTAAGTTATTTTGCAAACGTATGTTTGCCAGCAGCAGTTAACAAATATATAAAAAAGCAATAAGATTCAAATCCCCCCATGAACTGCCAGAGGGTTCATTTCAGACAGATAAGTCAATGACTTTAATAAATGAAATAGTGTTTAATCATGTTACTTAAATTACATTTTAATAATGTTAATTAACAATTTTATACTGAATAGAATAGAATAAAATAGAATAGAATAATTAAATATTCAATAGATTGAATATTTAAAGGCCATACCTCACTAGAGATTTAAACTGTGTTTTAACATCTCAACGTCATCTCAAAGAAGTTTAGAATTGTCATTTTGTAACAAGGAGTCATTATTTCTCATTGAAAGCTCTCTTTCTACCCCATTATTTTGGAGTCATATCAATCAAAGTGATATAATCCAAACCATGCTGTTTATTTATTTTATTTATTTATTTATTTTGTCACAACAATATACATAAGCATCACACAAAAAGATTATATAGTATGTAAACATATATATGAAGAAATATAAGGAGGTATAAGCATATATATATATATATAAGAAGAAAAGAAAGAAAAACAATAGGACAGGAACGGTAGGCATGTTTGTGCTCTTATGCACGCCCCTTATGGTTCTCTTAGGAATGGGGTGAGGTCAATAGTAGAAAGTTTTTGGTTAAAGCTTTTAGGATTATGGGAAGAGACCACAGAATCAGGTAAAGTGTTCCAAGCACTGATGATTCTGTTACAGAAGTCATATTTTCTGCAATCTAGATTAAAGCGGTTAACATTAACCCTGTTGTGTTAACAGGGTCTGATGCATCTGAGTTCTCCAAATATATGCTCTCTATAGTTTTCCTCAACAAGTGTTTCACATCCTAAAGCTGATAATGTCAAAGAGCTTCATGTTGCCTCACAACCTCAATTACACTTGCAATAGTAGAAAAAGTCTTTGTCCATGCAGAAGGCATGCACCAGAAGCCTCCTCCAGCTAATTCAAATGTAGTCCAATACTGTATAGACTGGGATAAAGTGAAGAGGTGTGCACATGAAGATGAAACTCCTCTTGGAAGAGCTGCATGGCTCCCCCAAAGACATTGCATTGTTTAGTGTTCTCTAATGGTTTCTAACATTGTCTCATAATTCCAGTGTTTCTTCTTTCCAAAGCCTGACAACGATTTTGAAGGAGGCATAAGATGAAGAGTATTTTTAAAAAAAGATTACCCATCTGTTAAAATTATTTCTCATTTCTTATAAAAAAAATATTAGACTGTGCCTTGGCTAAATGAAATCCCTATGATGGAGATAACCTTCATTAATGGTTCCTCGACAAATAGTTATTGATTCAATTGGGCATATCTTAATTATAATAGAATTAAATGTTAAAGATTCCAGTTCCTTTATACATTGGAATTTTATCTATAGTATCTATTGGTTTGTTCCTGCCGTATTCAAAGTTACGAAATCTGCTGCTCGTTTTGTAGCAGGCACCTGCCAATGGTTGATCAGCTTGGCGACACACTTCCTGTTATAAGGCCACAGCTCCTTGAAATGAGATTTATGCAAACTTGGCTGTTCTGATGTCACATTGGGCTGTAACAGTTTGAAGACTATCTATGTTCTACAGAGGCTTGGGGAAATCAGGAACTTACAATACATCTAAAGAAAGACCTCACCTTAGAATTCTTGAGAGAAAGTATAAAAAGTGATTAAGGCCAGAATAAGAATAAGAACAATAAAATCCTTAATCGCTCCAAAGGGTCTTCAAGGAATCCCAGGAATTTTGTTTCACGTTTTATTTTATTTTTCCTTTTGTTTGATGTCTTTTCAAAAAGCTGGATAACTCAGATTAGAACATTAGTTCACAAAGAAGTTGGCTGAATGTTACAGGCTTGCAAAATGGAAGGCTTTTCCCTCATTTCCCCTGTGAGTATGTGAATTAATTATGGTTTTGCCTTTCTGCCTTTGCCAACGGAATTGATTTGCTGTTGAAGATTGCTGCATTTCTGGTACTCATAATTCTTAAAGGTTTTGTGGTGGTGCCTATTGAATGGGAAGTCAGTGTTTCCTCTCTCATACTCTTTATCTCTGTCTGTTTTTACTGATAAGGCAGAATTATTATTTTAAGACTTTAGTAAGTTGGTTGAGTTTATTAGGAAATCTGGCTTTGTGGTTGAAATACACATTTACGGGTTCATACTACCTGGCTGTAACATGAAGGGTAGAGGATACATATGGCCAGTCTATCTTCCAATTTATTTCTCTCATTTATCTTCCAACTCAGTGGTCTCATCAATTTAGGATAAAAAAGAAATAATTTCCCTGCCCAGGTTAACTGAATGAAATATTCAGGATAATATTTTTTTTTGGTTAAAAAATGAAATGCCAGAATACTATAGCAACAGAGTCTTCCTTTTCTGAAGATATCTCATCCTATTTAATAAATCAATTAATATGGCAGCTTTATAGTTTCAAAGACTGTTCTACATATAAATTTAGTTGAGAAACATGTATATTTGGTCAAAAGCAAGAGGTAGATTCTACAAAGGCTTAATATAGCCGAGAAACAATCAGACAGAATTATGTCTGATTGTAATCTATTTGTCCAATTTCTAAAGACAATTTCTTAAGAACTAGTTCAATCATGGATCATCTTTCCTTGTAAATAATGGTGCATCTTTTTTTCAAATTATTCTATACACTTTTATTTATATTATGGTTTGATATGTAATGGAATGGTTGACCAGGAGCAGCAGAGTAAATGAGCATACACCATATATTCAATTTGCATTTTAGTTATAATTGGAAGTGATATTACTTAGGATGTGAGTAAAACAATATAAACTATTGTTTTAAAAAGTCAGTGTAAATTATCATTCCCTGTGTTTATAGTCTTAAGACATTTACTTCAGAGTAAGTCCTCTTACTTGGGACTTTATTTTTAGTAAGTTAGTAACTTTACATGGTAACTGATTTTGCTATGCAAATCCTTCCTCCCTATACCTAATATATAATTATCATATGCTGAGCTATGGATATACTTTACGAATATGAAGACCCCGGAAAACATTATGCACATGAATGATTCTTTATGTTGTCTATATTCTTGTCTGAATGGTCTTGTCTTTGAATATTTTTGTATGTAATTCTAGTATTAAAACTATGAGGATTTTCCAACTTAAGTAGTGTATGTGTGTATGCATTGTAAATATGGCATGGTAGCATGGAATTTAACAAAAAAGATTTTCATTATCTTTACAAATGTGAAACATTTAAGGGCTTTTTTGTATATCATCTTTCAAAACAGATGATAGCACCAGTCTTTGACACAGTCTCAGATGTTGTAGCAAACAGGAAGATTATACACTAAATCAATTAGTCCAGTATTATAATTTATTTCTATCCAAACTCCTCATATTAAATTCAAGTCCTTCCTGTACCAAAATGTGGAATGGATGTAACCATGTTCACATTAACCACCATTCCAATATATAGTATTGTTACATATACTGAGAGGGTAGTCCCAAAGAATAACAGTGGCAATATGGGAATTTACCTGCCTGATGAATTTTTCTAATGAACAATCTTTTTTCATTCCCAATCTCTATCTACCTGCAGTTTTATACATGTTTACACAGTACCGGGATTGCATTCATTTTTATGTCTTTAGGTTTATGCAATTTAGATCTAATCCAATTTTTATCTAAACCAAATTTTTATTTGATTTGGAAAATTCATCTGTTCAAATCAAATCCAAATGGAACAATATGTATTAGACTTACCTGTTTTAAACTATACATGTAGTAAATACACAATATCCGGTCTAATTAGACCTGTAAACCTATGGCATCTGAGGTAATATGGAGATAAATGATTAGTTCACAATTTTGAAGCAATGTAAACCTTTTTTATTAAATATTATGACTAGATAAATACTAACTGGAAGGTAAATTGCATTGAATTAATTGAGACTTAGGCTGTGAGGAAGAAGCAGTGGCCGAGATGGAATTTAAGTAGTATCTTTTAAAATGTATATTTCTTTTTAAACTTTTAAGTGGAAATCTTCAAACCTCTTATAATGTTTACAAGCTCCTCATTACTTCATCTCCCATTATAGAAATGTAGCCAGAAAGAGTTTTTAAAAAACAGAAATTATATTATCATTAATATAATCAGCCAGATGTTTAGACTGGACTTGACACTTCTATCCACCTACTGAGTTTTTCCCAAGGGTCTGGGATAAGCAGATGTTATTATTCCATAATATTAAAGGTAATCATTACAGAATGTAAGCTGTTCCAAATAAGGCTCCTTTTTGCAATTGATGAGTATTACTATTGGTCAGAAAGAGCTCAACAAAAGAAACAAAAGATATATTTACAGTATTCTGGTTGATTGCATAGTCAGCCAGATGTTTAGGCTGGATTGGGTATTTTTATACACCTATTGAGCGTTTGTTTAGGATCTGTGATAGGCAGATTATTATTATCTGTCCACAACAATGTAAAGTCACAGCTGCCAGTTCTTTAGCTGGTGTTGGTCTTCATATACATTGAGGTCTTCCCAGTAACCTAGGATGTATTGGTATAGTATATGTGCACATCCAAGCAGTGTGGTCTTTTGCAATTGGCAGATGGAAATTTTGTCAATGCACAGATTTTCTAAGTGTTCTCCAAGATTTTTTGGTATTGCACCCACCGTGCTGATAGCCACTGGGACCACCACAGTTGGTTCATGCCATAATCTTTCAATTTTTATTTTCGGGTCTTGATATTTTATGTTCTCCAATTCTTTATCTTCTGTTCTGCTGTCCTGGCACGGCCACTTCATTTCTCCCCACTTTCTTCTCTCCGACCTCAGTTATCTCTGGTGTGTATTGAGCCAAGGCTTTATCAGTCTGTATTCAGAAATTCCACAATATTTTAACGTGCTCATTTTTTAAAAACTATTTTTCAACTCTTTGTTCCCAGCATTTTCTGCTTCTTTGTACAATTTGCGGTTCTGATGATTTTTTTCCCCAATTCTGGCCTTGATTGCATTAATCTGAATAGCTTTTTTTGCTTAGATCTTCCGTTTCTCTTCATAATGCTCCAGTTGTAAGCTATTGCCAGTTGTAAGCTATTGCCACTTTCCCCTCAATCTTTTGTAGAAGTTGACCATGTAATGTTTTTCCTTGTCAGCATCCTGTTCGTGTTTTTATTATGTTATTTCAATATTCTTTTCTTTTGTTTGTTTCCTGTACATTTAGTAAATGTTAATGTTTAACTTTCAACAATGCTTGTTCTTGGCTGTCTTTTACATAATCAGCCAATGAATGCTTTTCTTTTTCTACCATTTTTGTTAATAATTATTATTATGTTGTTCCATTCACCCACTCACACTTGTTGCTATTCGGGAATGGCTGCCCTCAGTGATATTTAGCACAGGCAAGCTCATGCCAGAGGTCAACACTTTATATGACAATCTGGTACACAAGTTGAAATGTCAATCCATGAAATTCTAAAAATGTAATGTTAAAAATTGTTCATAGCTTGATACTGGAAATGTAATATTCTATGGATAACAAATCTTTATGCAGTGAAAGCCTAGAACATCATTGCTGAGAAGACATACACTTATCACAAAAATGCAAATATAATAGCGTTCAAGGATGGCTGCTTCTGTACTAACCAAGATGACCAGAAAATCATGTTTCCATCCTTTAATTTTAAAAACAGCATAAAGAAGAAAGGGAGGAAGCCCCTCTGTTTTGGCATATTCTTTCTGAAGTAGAAAGTTATTACCGAAAGAGAAAAAATGTGGCTTCTCAGTTTACAAAAAAAACAAAAACCTTAAACTACACAAGGGTTTATAGAATTATGAATGGTGTAATGCTAATAGACAGCTGTATTTCACTCACATAACACCACATCTTAGGTTACCCAGTGAATTTGATTAGCAATAACATGTTCTTATTGTTTTATTGACATTTGTGACCCAAATGGTTTTAAAAGTTTGGAAGTTAGTTGCTTCAAATATTATGAGAAATATAATTCTGCTGGACCTTTAGTTTTAGAATAATATTAAACAGACATACTTGTTTAAGACTAACTGGAATGAGTTCACTAATTTTGCAAATTGAATATAAATGTATTCAGCCCAGATTAGGAGATTCACATAGGCTAATTTTATCAGATTTCATTATTTTATAAAATATCCCAACTGTCTAAACTAAGGTACATTGAAAAATCACTTTATCATAGATTGTGTGATACTGTTGGTAGGTTATATAGTCTTCCTTATAAAAACAAGTTCTTCCTCACTGATGTATGTATGTATGTATGTACTGGTATGTATATATGTATTTATGTATTTATAGAACATATGGTACCTATATATACCATGTTCCTGAGCAGCTCATAGCAACTGATAAAAACAACACAAAAATACATTGTATCCTTCCCATCAAGCCACCCATTTTGTTGACCCTGACTCAACCCCTTCCTAGCCTAATGGTTCAAGAAAGATCTAGGTGTTCATGGTCTCGTTGAAGAGTAAAGCAAGGGTCTCCAACCTTGGCAACTTTAAGACTTGTGGACTTCAACTCCCAGAGTTCCTCAACCAGCAAAGCTGGCTGAGGAACTCTGGGAGTTGAAGTCCACAAGTCTTAATATTGTCAAGGTTGGAGACCCCTGGATTAAAGCCAAAGTGAAACTATTTCAAAGGGCTTGATTAGCTATAGATAAGCCATGCCTCCAAGTTCCCATTTGGTTCTACTTATTGTCACTTTGAAAGATAGTCATGATTGAGATATATTAGCATAAAGAACAATGTCCTGTGGTGGTCTCGGTAGACTCTGTGCTACATTAGTGTTGCCATGTTTCATAACCCGATACTTCATAACAGAAATCTTGTCTAATTATAAGTATAATTTTAAGAGCACAGCTTGATTACATGAAATAGCTCTTACAGGTTTTGTATAGGTACAAAATGAAATTAGGTTTGTCAAATTTTTATCATCATCATCATTTTCATGGTCAACATTACTATCTTAATACTTTATACAGAATGGTTACCCTGAAGCCCTAAGACAACATTTTGTCTTCAACCTTTCATTTGCCACTTCTGATCATAATTACCTAAAATTAGAACCATGTTTCATATGACCATAAGGTGGGAAATACGTAGGATGATCCGTAAAGTAGATTTAACATAGTTTTTTTTTTAAAAAAAAAGTTACACAAAAACAGATCTACTCCAAAATCTGGGAGAGGAGGACCAGAAAATTGCTCATCCCACTATAGTATTTCCTTAAAACATTAAGGGAGTAATTCCTACCCACTAAAGCATTATCTTTTCTTGCTTCAAAGTATAAAAATACTTTGAGATTGCTCTGCCTAAAAGAGTCTGCACCATAAGGTCTTGTGATTATAAACCGAATCTCTGGTAAAGTTTTCTAGATTTTACTCCTGCTATCTTATTATCTTTAATTGAAACGATTTTTTAATTAAGTAGTTGGTTTTCCCATAGATTTGCTAATAGTCATAGGAAATCTATATGGTTTCATGAGGTCATCTTTTTCGCCAACAGAACCATGATTTTAAGTTGATTGATTGAATAATAGTAGTTTTGGCCAATGTCTAGAAGATGATGTGCCTATAAAAGGAAAGGAAATGTTTCTGGTTTATCAGTGCTAAATCAATAGGTTGGGAATCTGCCTTGAAGATGTGAACTGAACTAAAAAAAAACCCCAAAACAACCCTTTTTACATGCTGGTAAAATTAAAAGCACAGTGATATAAAATACAAAAATATTTAAAACTAATGGTAGACTACAAATAAAATAAACAACCCTCGTCACTTCAGAATTTGGTGAGATAGATTCCGTAGGCTTGTGAAAGGACATTTAACATGATCTTCCAACCCTTTCTTAAAACCATACAGTTATTTTGTAATTCTTTCCAAGGAAATGAGGTTAGGCCAGTCCGTTAAACCAGCCTCAGCTGCACATCACGGGAGTCTGTTTGGTATTTCTGAATCATCTACTAAAGAACATTTATATTATAATAAAAATGGGATTTATTTCTGAAATAATGTGAACTGTCTTAAATCATCTCTTGTGGTTAATTTCCCTCCCATCTTAGCAGTGACTTTGAAAATTGGTTGAACAGCACTCTATAATAAACCCATGGACATACACATGAGAATTTACTACATATAAATCAATATTTAAATATATTTCTGGTGCTAATTTTCATCTGTTAAGTAATTCTTGAACATTGGCTTAAAAATAGCAACTTTTCATCACCAGTGTTTGTACCTTTTCATCAGGTACATGATGAAAAGGTTTAATTCAGTTTAATCCATATAAAGAATTAAACAGATATAATCATAGGAAAAATCTATGGTAATGATGTAGTTTTTGGGTTTTACAATCTCCCAGGGCTTGAAATGGACACCTAACATTAGAACCATCATTAAAAAGGCCCAACAAAGAATGTTTTTCCTGCATCAACTCAGAAAGTTGACCTCACCCCATTCCTAAGAAGACTGTAAGGGCGTGCATAAGAGCACAAACGTGCCTACCGTTCCTGTCCTATTGTTTTTTCTTATATATATATATATGCTTATACTTCCTTATATTTCCTCATATATATGTTTATATACTATATAATCATTTTGTGTGATGCTTGTGTATATTGTTGTGACAAAAATAAATAAATAAAAATAAATAAAGTTCAGACTGCCCAGGAGTTGTTGATACAGTTCCACAGATGAATTATTGAGTCTGTCTTTTGTTCTTCTATAACTGTCTGGTTTGGTACAGCAATCAAACAAGACAGGAAAGACTTTAAAGGATAGTTAAGATTGTAGAAAAAACTAACTGCAACCAGCCTACCTTCCATAGACTGCATAGGTCAGAAAGAGGGCTGAGAAAATATCTACAGACCCCTCACATCCTGGACATAAACTACTTCAACTCCTCCCTTCAGGACGTGGCTATAGGATATTTCATGTTAAAATAACTAGACACAAAGTTTTTTCTCTCGTGCCATCACTCTGCTGAACACCTACTTCCCAAAGTACTGTCTTATATCTAAGGATATTTTCCCATGTAGTATGACTGTATTACTATTATCTTTCTCATCTTTTCTACTATTT
Organism: Ahaetulla prasina; assembly: GCF_028640845.1. Classification (NCBI taxonomy): domain Eukaryota; kingdom Metazoa; phylum Chordata; class Lepidosauria; order Squamata; family Colubridae; genus Ahaetulla; species Ahaetulla prasina. Next base: position 297,050,211 of record NC_080539.1, on the reverse strand, counting down.
TCCCCTATTGGTAACTTATATTACTTTGTTGTTTGTATGTACACTGAAAGCTTATGCACCAGAGACAAATTCCTTGTGTGTCCAGTCACACTTGGCCACTAAAGTATAAAGTATTCTATTCTAGTAATTTTTCTAGGGCAGCCTTTCCTAACATAGGTCTCATCTAGATATGCTGTAGTTTACTGACTTTTTCACTTGGCTAGGAATTTTGAGAACTCTTAATTCCAATGCATCTGGAGGCATCAAGCAAAAGAAGCAGGATTTAATAGATCCAAGCTGTGTAGGTACTAGAACTAATTTAGGGGGAGGATTTGATAAAAGATTGATACAAGACTGAGTTTAGCTCCCATGTAACACCGCTCCTGCGCAGACTGCACTGGCTACCTGTGGCCTTTCGAGTGCACTTTAAGGTTTTGGTTACTACCTTCAAAGCGCTCCATGGCTTAGGGCCTGGGTACTTATGGGACCGCCTGCTGTTACCGCCTGCCTCCCACCGACCCGTACGCTCTCACAGAGAGGGACTTCTCAGGGTGCTGTCCGCCAAGCAATGTCGGCTGGCGGCCCCCAGGGGAAGGTCCTTCTCTGTGGGGGCTCCCACATTCTGGAACGAGCTTCCCCCCGGGTTTACGCCAAATACCTGACCTTCGGACCTTCCGCCGCGAACTGAAGACACATCTTTTCATTCGCGCGGGGCTGGCTTAAATTTTATCGATTTTAAATTTTATCGATTTTAAATTTTTTAATATTAATTTTAATGGGGTTTTAGTTTTATATATTTTAAAGTTTTTTAGGCCAATTATAAAATAAGTTTTTTAATTTGTATTTTAAATTGTATATTGTATTGTTTGTTTTTACTTTTGGCTGTACACCGCCCTGAGTCCTTCGGGAGAAGGGCGGTATAAAAATCGAATAAATAATAATAAAATAATAATAGTTTTGCATCATAGTTCAGAGATAGGTAAAGTGATACCCAAAAACTTTTCCTACTACTCTCAGGATCTCTGTTCGTGGGATTTTAACTGTTTGATTAAAAAAAAAATTGGCAAATAATCACGGCAAAACAAAACATCTGTTTTTACCATCACTGTGTTTTCCAGGCTCTGCGTAAGTCTCATTAGAACAGGATTTGTCAGCCTTGGCAACTTCCAAATGTGCAGACTAACTAAAAGTGGCAGGGATCTGCTACTGGTTGTTTTGTTTGACATAATGCTCACTTCTCTGAATAAAAGAAAGATAACTTGGAAGGTGAGAAATAACTTCAGGGTCTGGAAGAGATTGTGAGGAAAAACCTAACCAGTTTGCTATTGATTAAATGGATGGGTTGTGAATACACAGTCTCTCCGCTGCAACAATTTTGTGAAAGTGCCCATAATATATTTTCAGATGTGCCCAGAAAACCAAAATGTAGATCTACTTTCCTTGCTTCATCCATTTAAGAGAAACCATCATCAATACAGTCATGTTCTGGCTCAGAGTAGTTTATCATTCCAATGCATATATATGTCCTTTCAAAGATTGGATCAAAATCTAAGACCTTTCTCATGAGAAAAGAATATCTCACAGGTCCGAGATGTTTCTGCTGTCAGCAAGAGGAATAATAAGAAATCTCCTTTTAAAAACCAAAACAACATATTGTTGTTTGAAAGTTTATTGTTCTACCCTGAGGGTAGAACAAGAAGCAATGGGTGTAAACTAATCAAGGAGGGAAGCAACTTAGAACTAACTAACTAACCAACTTAGAAATTTTCTGACAGTTAGAACAATTAATCAGTGAAACAACTTGCCTGCAGAAGTTGTGAATGCTCTAACACTGGAAATTTTTAAGAAGATGTTGGATAACCATTTGCCTGAAGTGGTGGATGGTTTCCTGCCTGGGCAAGGAGTTGGACTAGAAGGCCTCCAAGGTCCCTTCCAACTCTGTTGTTGTTGTTTTGTTGTTGTTGTTGTTGTTGTTGTTATTATTATTATATGAACAGCAATGCCTGTCATAGATAATTATTGTTATCAAGGAAGCCTCTTTTATGTGAGAAAGGTACACGGACTCCTCACACCAGAATTGCAGGAGCATCAGAACTGAGCAGAATCTGGGGAACAGTTCAGGAAGTTGATGCAACAATTTGAGGCCAAAAACCACACTGAGAAACATTTGTTTTGTAATAGAAAAAAAAATAAAATAAAATCACAAAGATAACAAAGGAGACCCAGAAACAAAATTGTTATTACAACAGGAGACCTTCTGGCTAGAGCATATTCTTCAAACACTATGCAATTTCATACTATGAATGGCAGATGGCACTTTGTTACTTATGGTAAAAACAATCCATGAAGAGATATGGGTCAAGCTAACCTTTCCATTTCAGTTGCATTATTCTTTAAATGCAAACAGGAGCAGTTAAATAGGTCAGAATAGTTACTGGATAGGAAAAGAGAATGCAAGCCTTTTCTTCCTTACAACTTCCTAATGAAAATCATTCCTCCCATAAGAAAGCTGCTACAAAGAAGAGGGAGTCAACCTATTCTCCAAAGCATCTGAAGGCAGGACAAGAAGCAATGGATGGAAACTGATCAAGAAGAGAACTAACTTAGAACTAAGGAGAAGTTTCCTGACAGTTGGAACAATTAATCACTTGTCTCCAGAGGTTGTCGGTGTTCCAATACCGGAGGTTTTTAAAAAGAGATTGGACAACCATTTGTCTCATTATTCTGCTATTTTGTTAAATATCTTATTATATTTTTTATGGAAGGAAAATTCCAGCTATTTTAAGCACATAAGAAAACTTCTATCGGCTCAGACCAATTTCCAGTTAATTAAATGTTCTGCAACAGTAGTCAGCTAGGTCTCTTGGAGCCTGTGGCAGTCATATTGGTTGGTTGTAATGTAATGCTTCCTGAGAATTATGTCACTTCTTTCCTATCAGAGTATGTATTGGAAATATTCATAAATAGGGATATATTAAAATTGTCTATAGGCCAATTATCTTTCAAGAAGCTCACTGAAGAGTTTAATTTGTTAGATTAATTTCTAGGATCTTTGCCTCCTATACAGTAGGAGCATATAAAACATGAAATACTTATGTTAGGCCCCATGTCATATTTTCAAATAAGTACAATAGGCTTACAAATATTTGAAGGTCCTATGAAAATGTTTTGAGTTATAAAAATATGAAAAGTAACAGTATTATTTTGCACAAGCTACTTATCAAACTATTTCCCCCCACCCTTTTTTTTTCCAAATGATATCTCCATATCAGCCATTCTTGAAAGCAAGGGATTTGCTGAATGTGCTAGACAGCCTGTCTTGCGACATATTTGACCTCTGAATTAGCTACTACTAATTTCAGAAGTATTATTTCCCAAGAATCCAAATGTTTAGAATATGCAACTTCACATTTTTTGCCAATCCAACAGCAAATGGAACTGCAGTGCCATTAGCTTAAGCTATTGCTTTGTTTTCTCTGTTTACATGATGCTGTTCAAAGAGAAAACAACTTGCCTCCAGAAGTTGTGAATTCTAAGAAGTTTTTAAGAAAAGATTGGACAACCATTTGTCTGAAACAGTATAGGGTTTCCTGCCTGAGCAGGGGAATGGACTTGAAGATCTCCAAGGTTCCTTTCAACTCTGTTATTCTATTCTAAAATATACCGGTATGTCTTTCTCCAGTATACTTCATGACAATACACGTCTAGTCTTGACATTAAAAGTCTCTATCTGGATGAGCCCATATAATCTATAACAACTAATCACAAAACCATTAAAAGGAAGCAGGAAGCAACTTTTAAGACCCCTTTCCAATTTCTTTGATTCTTTCAGAAGCAAATGACTTTTTTCTCCAGCATAAAATAAACACCAATAGGAAAAAAAAAACACTAGGCAACACCTTGAAGAAAAATAAGTTGCAATATGTAATATACATGACCGAACAATTTGGTTCTAAACATGAAATCTTCTGGAGAACTCTATTTTTATTCTGAGGCCATACTGATTTCTGGGCTATTTTTGAAGTGATCCAAAAGTTTTCAAGAAATCATACAGAATAGGAAGGGGATCACAATGTTGTAAGCTACTTTCGGGAAGTTTGTAGAATACGTAGTTGTCATGGTCTGGAAAGAAAACCAACTCTTCCATCTACAAAATGAGGTATTTTAGACACCTCCTCTATATATTTAGATAAATATATATATATAACATGAAAATCATGTTTTCAGATTATACGATCAGACAGAATTTCAGAAGCATCTGGTAAAATGAAGGGTGGAGGTTTATGCCTATATATTAATATCAGCTGGTGTCAAGATTTATCTGTAATTTACAAATTCTGCGACAACAATTTAGAGACTTAAATTATCAACTGCAAACCATATTATTCGCCTCGTGAATTTTCCTCATTTCTTCTAATCGCTGTTAATGTACCACCTCAAGCCTGTGTAAACAAGGCATTATGAACTCTAGCTGACCAAATCATGGAGGCTGAAGTCAAATACCCTGATTCACTGGCCATTATTTTGGGAGATCTAAACAAAGCAAACTTAAGGAAAGAGCTACCAAAATACTTTCAGCATGTTAATTGTCCCACTAGAATAGAATAGAATAGAATTTTTTTTATTCTAGAGGCAATAATACGTTAGACTATTGCTACACAACACTAAAAGATGCTTATCGGTCTTTACCACGTGCAGCTGTAGGACACTCTGATCATTGCATGATTCACCTTGTACCTGCTTACAGGCAAAGACTTAAAACCACAAAACCAACAATTAAATCAGTGAAGATCTGGACAGAGGAGTCAAAATTAAAGCTGCAGGCCTGCTTTGACTGCACTGATTGGAACATTTTTGAAGATACCTTTGCAGACCTGGATGAACTCACAGATACTGTAACATCATATGTCAGCTTCTGTGAAGACCTATGTGTACCGACAAAGAACTTGCGAATATACAGTAACAACAAACCTTGGTTCACATCTAAACTTAAGCAGCTACGTCATTCCAAAGAGGAAGCCTACAGGAAAGGTGATAAAATGCTGTACAATCAAGCCAGAAATGTATTAACAACGGAGATCAGAGCAGCAAAAAGAAGCTACTCTGAAAAGCTAAAGAATTAGTTTCAGCAAGTGAACCAGCAAACATGTGGAAAACTCTTAAAAATATCACCGGCTATGTCAAACCTCCCTCCCAGGCTGAAGGAAATCAACAACTGGCAGATGACCTGAACGTGTTTTACTGCAGGTTTGAAAGGAAACTACAGCCACCTATCTCCATAACTCCCATCTCAGACACACCAACAACAGCCAAGCCTCCTACAACTGACCCCATCCCATTAGGTTCACAACCTCTAGTGATCACAGAAAAGGCAGTGCAGGACCTATTTCACAGACAAAAGCCAGGAAAAGCTCCAGACCCAGACAAGGTAACTCCTTCTTGCTTAAAAGTCTGTGCTGACCAATTGGCCCCCATCTTCACCCATATCTTCAATAAATCACTAGGGATGTGCTATGTTCCTTCTTGCTTCAAACGCTCTGCCATCATCCCAGTGCCGAAGAAGCCCACCATCAAGGAACTGAATGACTACAGACCAGTTGCTTTAACATCTGTAGTCATGAAAGCCTTTGAAAGGCTAGTGCTTTCCTACTTGAAAACCATCACGGATCCGCTGTTATACCCCTTGCAATTTGCATACCGAGCAAATAGATCAACAGATGATGCTGTTAATATGGCTCTGCACTACATCCTACAACATCTTGAGTCTCCAAAGACTTATGCAAGGGTCCTCTTTGTAGACTTTAGTTCAGCATTCAATACCATCATTCCAGACACTCTTCTAACTAAGCTAAACCAGCTACAAGTACCTGAACAGATTTGTAAGTGGATCATAAGCTTCCTAACAAACAGGAAGAGCAGGTAAAGCTAAGCGGGATCACTTCAGTTACCTGCACAATTAGCACAGCCCCCCCCAAGGCTGGTACCCCAAAGATACCAATGACTGCATCTCCAACGATCCATCTGTTAAACTACTGAAGTTCGCAGATGACACAACAGTGATTGGTCTCACTCGAGACAATGACAAATCCGCATATAGACGTGAGGTCAAATGACTAACCTTGTGGTACGACCGTAACAATCTGGAACTGAACACACTCAAAACCGTAGAAATGGTGGTAGACTTTAGGAGAAACCCTTCCATACTTCCACCTCTCACAATACTTGACAACACAGTATCAACAGTAGAAACCTTCAAATTTCTAGGTTCTATCATATCGCAAGATCTAAAATGGACAGTTAATATCAAAAACATCATCAAAAAAGGACAACAAAGACTGTTCTTTCTGCGCCAACTCAGAAAGCTCAAACTGCCCAAGGAGCTACTGATCCAGTTCTATAGAGGAATTACTGAGTCTGTCATTTGCACCTCTATAACTGTTTGGTTTGGTTCTGCAACCCAACAAGAAAGACACAGACTTCAGAGGATAATTAGAACTGCAGAAAAAATAATTGCTACCAGCCTGCCTTCCATTGAGGACCTGTATACTGCATGAATCAAGAAAAGGGCCGTGAAAATATTTACAGATCCCTCACATCCAGGACATAAACTGTTTCAACTCCTACCATCAAAACGACGCTATAGAGCATTGCACACCAGAACAACTAGACACAAGAACAGTTTTTTCTCAAAGGCCATCACTTTGCTAAACAAATAATTCCCTCAACACTGTCAAACTATTTACTAAATCTAAACTACTATTAATCTTCTCATTGTTTTCATCACCAATCTCTTTCCACTTATGACTGTATGACTGTAACTTTTTGTTGCTATCATTAAGAGTTAAATTGCAACCTATGACCATCATTTGTGTTGTAAATGTTGTACCTTTGGTATTTTTTTATTTCTTTTTCTTTTATGTACACTGAGAGCATATGCACCAAAACAAATTCCTTGTGTGTCCAATCACACTTGGCCAATAAATTCTATTCTATTCTAAGCCACCCCTTCCTTAACAGATGGCAATCAGCTTCTGATTATGTTGTGTCCTATGTTTTGGAACAACTTTGAAGAATTCTGCCACATTTTCTTACACAAAAAGCCTTCAGATACTTGGAAGAAATCTATTATGTTTTTTCAACACTCTCTCTTTCTTCAGGCTAAGTATAGTTGACACCTTCAACTGTTCCTCAGAGGATTTTCCTTTCTTATCACTTATCAGTTTAGTTGCTCTCCAAAATGATAAGGGACCCAAAAACTTATTGGAAATATTTTCAGTTTCCATGGCTTTCATTGATCTTTTAAAGATTTTTTAAAAATGCCTCAATGATTTCAGATCAAGGGCATTGTCTGGAAGTCAGGTTTTCTATCTTCCATTTCTTCTAATTCCAGTATAAAATAACCTGAGACCAATGAGGTTATTTTGACTCTAGTTTTGTTCTCCATCTTCCATTTTTCAATTCTTCTCATTTCTGTGGTACCTTAGTAAATGGGTCAGGGAGAAGATGGATATAGAGTAATTAGCAATAGACCAGTTGGAACTATCTGGTCTGGTCTACATGTTTATTTGTTCATGACCTATCAATTTCAGAGAAACACTGCCTTGAAATAAAAGCTTCCTGAAAAAAAATTGACATTTATGCAGAATTTAATGCAAGTCCTGGTTCCAATATTGTTTAATCAACAAGGGGCTCATCTCCACCAAAGCACCAACTCAAAGCACCAACTCTTTAGGATTTATTTCTACTCATCAGCAAGCTTTTGTGCATAATTAAGATCATCTAAGCCAGTGGTAGTCAACCTGGTCCCTACCGCCCACAAGTGGGTGTTCCAGCTTTCATGGTGGGCGGTAGGGGTTTTGTCCGATACTGAAGCACTTTCCTTTTTTTTTAATTTAATCAACTTTTTTTAAAAAAATTCATAGCACTATTTAAAAACATTTTCATTAGGTTTTCATAAAATTACCCGTGACAATTTAAATTTCTGAAAATATACTATTTATATCGCCCGTGCATAAGTTTAGTTAACGTTACATAAGTGAAACTAAATGACGCTATAGTGCGACCGCAAACAAAAGAGCCTCATCCCAGAATAGCTCACGCATTTCCCCCCACACCACTCAGTTGTAACAGACAAGCAGAGCTAGTAGCCGACGCCCCCCCAATCCAATCCACGATGCGCGAGAGGCATGCGCAGACGATGATACACGGCGCATTACTGTGGAACCGGTGGGTGGTTAGAAAATTTTACTACTAACAGAGATAAAAAAGTGGGCAGTAGATATAAAAAGGTTGACTACCCCTGATCTAAGCAATGTATTTGACAGGAAGTCTACAAAAACATCTGAACTACCAAAAGAGATGCCATTACCTAACACATTATAGTCTCTCAGGTGCTTCATAATGTCTCTTCTTTATATATTTAGGGACAAAAGAAAGATAATATCTGAGTTGTACTGGAGCCCAATTCTGTTTCCAAATTAAGCACACTGATTCAGATGTGAAAGTGATGTCAGATAAGATTTTTTGATTTCAGTGAGGCTATCTTAAATTGTCTTCATAGGATTGTAGTTATATGGACATATTAGATATTTTTCCTCCTCAATATATATTCAGTTTGGTCTTTTAAATTACTTTAGGATGGATTTTGTTTGTTTATATTTTTAAAATGTGACAGTAAAAAAACCCTACTTGGAGCAATAAAAGAGGATTGCTCTACAGTATTTCTTTGGCATATATTTCTAAGGAACTGGGGGAAACATAATCAAAAGATCAGAATATTCTATGACTATTGTTGTCCACATACAGGGAAAAATCTTTTTTGCTTATTTATTTCTACCTGCCTTACCCACAAATGCAAATATATTAATATATATTCAGAACTATGTAACAGGGAGGGTCACTTTCCAATGCACAATCCTTATATGTCCATTTAGCAAAGGCAAAAAATAATTAATTAAATTTATATGTCACCCATCTCATTATTCAAAGCGACTCTAAATTATACAAAAGCTTTCTCTTCAGTTGTAAACTGTCCAAATGTCTGACAAAATCTTCTGTAGAATGGTGCGAAGGCTTTTAAATGCAAGGAAAGGCAAGATTTCTGATCTCCTGAATAACATGTTCAGTTTGATTCTGGAAGCATCAGGCTTCCAATGACAGGTGAATTGCTGTTATCATAATTATTTATACTGCCTCCACTACTGTTCTTGCTGTGTTTATGTTCCATGGAAGTTTATGTTCCATGGAAGTAACTATCTGCAAGGTCTTTATAAAGATTTCCAGGATTAATGAAAGTAGTAGAAGTAGAATGTAGACCTCGACTCAAGGCGGAAACCTACAGATTTCCCAGAGATGGATACATCTGAATCGTTTAATCCATTTGGAGCTTCAGGTTTTTTCCACCACAGTACCTATTGCTTTCAGACAGCTGTGCATGCTAAAAACACAAAGATATTTAAGCTTCCTGATGGTAAATAAGTCACAGAAAGTTCTGGCTAAAGCCACAGCAAGCAACATCCCATTCAAGCTCATGCAAGGAAGTTTTCCTGGATCGTATTTTTGGATGCATTAGAATAGAATAGAATAGAATTTTTTTTTTATTGGCGAAGTGTGATTGGACACACAAGGAATTTGTCTTGGTGCATATGCTCTCAGTGTACATAAAAGAAGAGATACGTTCATCAAGGTACAACATATGATACTATCATCCAGCAACAGTGGATACTGCTTTGTAATGCATCTGTTGCTGCCAATGTTTAAACAGAACTTCCTCAGACTGTTGAGAATTAGTCTATCTCAGAGGAGATTTTACCAACATACCTGGTAAAACATTTCTCTTTCAAAAAACCTGAGAGGGAATGAGGAGTATCTGTTGAATTTATTCAGGCATTTCCCGCCCTCTTAGCTGAATACATGGACAGTGATGATCACAGCCACTTAAGTCATCTTTCAAAGGACTTTTCCTAAATTACCTTATCCAAATGAATTCACATCCTTTCCAGATGGGAGCTGCTCACTTAAGTATTTGCTTATTCATGACTTATTCACAGCTGCTGTCTACTTGTAGCACCCAGCTTCTCCTTTCTATCCTGAAGGGATCATTTGAGGCATTTTAAGTGGCTTATGTAAGCCATGATCAGTTCTTCAGGCTACTGCTTTGACATGTTAAATACAGTGGAAGGGACTGCAGCCCTAGCAACTTCATTAGCTTTCTATGTGAATTTCTGCAACAATTGGTATGCTAGCACTATTCTTACTAATTAGAACTTAGAGATGAAAAATTAAGAGGCTTGAAATGAAACCCCAGAAAGCGCCAAAGGAGTGTTCATAGATTGGAAATAAGCCAGTGGATTTATCCCAAAGTTAAGGAATAGCTCGGCATATCTGAGCCAATTGGAATTCGATCTGTTCCAGTTATAAGGGCTACCGCCTTTGCAAGCTCTTGGTGGAGTCCCGTTTTCCGCTGGCTTGATGCCAAGTTAGAGGCGCTTCAAGGCTCTCTGGGAAATGTTTTCTCAAGAACCATCACTGTGCATTTGAGATGGACATTATGAGCCATTAGAAGTCACTCTCCAAATAAAGGACTGTAGATTTCAAAGGCATTTCTAGCCAGGACCAAATAAATGCTATAGTGTTGGAGTTGTAAGGAATTAATGCCGAAGGGAACAGTTGTTGTCCAGCTACTGGTTTCTCAGAGAAAGCTCTCCCTTTATTCAGGCAGGGAGATATAGAAGTAGAGTATCATATTTAAGTTTTAAAAAAATGGCATTCCAGACAAAGTTTTTTTTAAAAGTAATGTGCCATTCATAGTTGCCACACAAACATTCTTTATGTATTTTTACTCCTCTCACACCCTCCCCTGCACACATTCTTAGATCTGAAAAGACAGATTCAGCAAAGCAGGACATTAGTAACCTGTGTACCAGCATAATGTTTGTCTCAAGGATTAAGCCATACATTTCTAAGAACGTGCAGTATATGGTTCATTGAATCAGTTATGGGTTTTCTTGTTGTTTCCACCACAAGAGCTAAGTGAGCCTGAAGCAATTGGGAGCCCTTTGGGAGCGGTCATCCTTTAAGCCCAAACCAGACAATGCATTCCAATAATAAGTGAAGACTATCCAGGCTGAAATAGTGTTTCAAAATGAAGTCATTCTTTTATACATACAATTTCTGTGGAAAAATACCCCCAATCTTTTACAAAGCACTGTTTATGAAAATAAAGCCCTCTGGCTAGGGAGACAAAGATTTAAAAAATCAATTTATGAGAGCCAAGAAGCACTTGGAGTGGGAGGCTTTTTGAGGAGAAGGTTCTGATGAGGAGGTCAGGAATCCATTAGCCAAAGGCTTTTCCCCTACCTTGCAGCCTTGTCCCAGGTAGATCAGCAGCTGCCACCATCCTCTGCCTACCATGAAACCTTTCTTTCTCCTTTTTACATTCTAGCTAACCAGATTCGCACTCCCTTGATCCATTCCATGTAGGCAGACAAAATGAACGACATTGCCCCTGTTATCTTATCAGCATTCTTTGTTGAGACATGCAGAGTTTCATTTGCCATTGGATATTTGTTTGTTCATTTATAAAATGTATAGGTTGCCTATCTAACCTCAACTATGTTTGTTGTAACTAGGCCCAACTAGACTGCAGATTAAAAGAAAAGACATGGCAGGATGAAGGTATTAAGTTGTCATGGTGTTGGTCCCCCTCATTGCCTTTCCTTAATTATTATTGCTTATTTCTTATCACTAAAGTTATCTGATAAGCCAACTGGTTACCCACCTCTGCCTTTTCCTTCCTTTTAAAATGGGAGGGAGGGAGGGAGGAAGGGAGGGAGGGAGGAAGGAAGGAAGAAGGAGGGAAGGAAGGAAGGAAGGAAGGAAGGAAGGAAAGACCTGCACTGGCTCCACTAGCAAGGGCCATGTAACTAACAAAAGAAAGTGGAAAAGGTAGCCTGACAGATTCTGAAGAAGGAAGAAGAATGAGAAGTAGTTATGTCTGCATGCTGACCAGACATTCCTAGACATATAAAAATCCTGTCCATCCAGAGCTTTATGACTCAAAAAAGAAACAACAAATATATGATAACCCTAGGGAAAGGACATTGTTCAGATTACTGCTGAGCATATTAAGAATCGGCTGCATGCTGGTATTTTACAATGTGAGAAACTTGAGTTTGGCTGTTCAAGCAAGACAAGTAATTGCAAGCACAGGTTACTTACATCCACGCAAAGATAGCACCCTCATGGGCAAAAAACCCCATGCCTCCCCTAGCAACTTTTATTTGGATACTTTATATGGCTGAATCCTAGACCAACTTTCCTACTCCATGAGTAGGAATAAAATAAACTTTTAAGTAAAAAAACCCAATAACCTGTTGCTGGACAGGTGACCAAATTTCCACCATGGGAAATATGAAAAATATAAAACATAAATATGGAATAACCTTTCCCTATAGCTATTCAAGTTACATCCTCTCAGTGTGTGCTAGCTTTTTAATTATTAAGCTATTTTAACATTTTATTTTAAAAATCTCTCTGCTGAGTTTCAGGGCTAAAAAAGATCTCCTAAAACAATCTGCAGCTCTTCTCCATACATACTGTAGCTAATACAAAACCCTATAATAAAAAAAATAAACTGCAGAAGCACATCTAGTCCATGCCTTTGGAATGGCCATGTGTTATTCATCTACTTTTTATACAGAATGCAGGTATCAGTGACAAATATTTTAGTCCTGATCCATCATTTTGTATGCATGTGTTTTTTCCTCCATATTTCTTTAGCCCTTAGATGTGGCTATTATTTTTACAATCAAAACAACTTCAGCCCACTGGTGGATTTCAAAATTTTTTACTACCGGTTCTGTGGATGTGGCTTGGTGGGTGTGGCAGGGGAAGGATACTGTAAAATCTCCATTCCCTTCCCAATTCAGGGGAAGGTTACTGCAAAATGCCCATTTCCTCCTGATCAGCTGGGACTAGGGAGGCAGAGAATAGATGGGGACGGGGCCAGTCAGAATTTTTACTACCGGTTCTCTGAACTATTCAAAATTTCCACTACCGGTTTTCCAGAACTGGTCAGAACCTGTGAAATCCACTTCTGCTTCAGCCCCAGACTATCCGATAGGTAATCAGGCACAATACTGTTGAGGTTTTTCAGGATTTGAGGAGGCTTTAGCTATCTATTTACATAACTAATACTCTGCAATAATGATTATCAGCTATACATTTTTAAAGAAGAATAAAACAATTAAAACCACCCATTTTGCAAGGAAGCATTCCCTGGTAAATGAGAGGCCACAGGTAAGGTGGTTTTTCTCTTGCATCACACCTTGTATTTCATTGTTCAATTGATAATAGTTGGAAGTTAAATGAAAAATAAGCTGCTCTTCCAGTGCGTCTCCTCATTGCCTGGACTTGATTTATTTCTTTCTTTTTTTCCCAAGTTTTTTTTTATGCCAGTCAGCATATTCTGAGTATCACTCTGCTAAACAAATAATTCCCTCAACACTGTCAAGCTATTTGCTAAATCTGCACTGCTATTGATCTTCTCATCGTTCCCACCACCATTCTCTTTCCACTTATGACTGTGTGACTGTAACTGTGTTGCTGGCAATCCTTATGATTTATATTGACCATCATTTGTGTTGTAAATGTTGTACCTTGATGAACGTATCTTTTCTTTTATGTACACTGAGAGCATATGCACCAAGACAAATTCCTTGTGTGTCCAATCACACTTGGCCAATGAAAAATTCTATTCTATTCTATTCTATTCTATTCTATTCTATTCTATTCTATTCTATTCTATTCCTTTTAATACAAATAAAATATTATTATTCATATTTGGTAAAATGCTCTCCTGGAGACGGTCGCCAAATGGTCTTCAAAGGACAACCGACCATCCAGGAGCACGCCCAAGTTGCGTACCTTCTCCATCGGGGCCAATGATTCACCCCCGACAGACAGCCGCATCTGCAGCTGACTGTACCGAGGTGCCGGCATCCACAGCCACTCCGTCTTGGAGGGATTAAGTTTGAGCCTGTTCCTCCCCATCCAGACCCGTACGGCCTCCAGACACCGGGACAGCACTTCGACAGCTTCACTGGGGTGGCCCGGGGTGGAAAAGTACAGCTGGGTATCATCAGCGTACAGTTGGTATCTCACCCCAAAGCCACTGATGATCTCACCCAGCGGCTTCATATAGATGTTGAACAGGAGGGGTGAGAGAATCGACCCCTGCGGCACCCCACACATGAGGCACCTTGGAGTCGATCTCTGCCCCCTGTCAACACCGTCTGCATCCGATCAGAGAGGTAGGAGGAGAACCACCGATAAGCGGTGCCTCCACTCCCAACCCCTCCAACCGGCGCAGCAGGATACCATGGTCGATGGTATCAAAAGCCGCTGAGAGATCTAATAGGACCAGGGCAGAGGAATAACCCCTATCCTGGCCCTCCAGAGATCATCCACCAGTGCGACCAAAGCTGTCTCCGTACTGTATCCGGGCGGAAGCGGACTGGAGCAGGTCTAGATAGACAGCTTCATCCAGGTACTGGGGTAGCTGACATGCCACCACACTCTCAACAACCTTCGCCGTGAAGCGAAGATTGGAGACTGGCCGGTAGTTCCCTAAAACAGCTGGGTCCAGGGAAGGCTTCTTGAGGAGGGGTCTCACCACTGCCTCTTTCAAGGCCGCGGGAAAGACCCCCTCCCGCAAAGAAGCAATGTCTTTTTAACTTGGCTGTAAACCGCCCTGAGTCTTCGGAGAAGGGCGGTATAGAAATGTAAATAATAAATAAATAAATAAATAATATGTTATATTTATGCCAACCACCATATTATTCAAGCATACTTAATAATACCATCTTTCAAATTCTGATTTTTTCTTTTGTTATTACTTCACTTTATTATATATTTTATTATATAAAAATCTGTATTCCATTCTATCCCTATTCTAACTTTTAATTATACCACTATTTAAAAATATTCCCTTTCTATCCATCGTCTCTTGCCCACTTTAAAGCTTTAATTGTTGATTTCTTAGCTTGCCTCCCATATTCCTCTCTTGGATCTTTATCTCTATCTGCTTCCACATCTTGACCAATTATTTTAAACATTTCTCCCTTCTCTGCCCTTTTCCATTGTCTAATTTTCAGCACAAAGCAGAGGACTCGTCCCGATAAACCCCTTTTATTTAATTTCCAGTGAATTCCTCTCCAGCAAAGTCTTTCCTCTCCCACAGTCTTTCAAGATAGTTCACAATTACCGACCTTTATCAGGCTTGGAGAGTGGCCAGTCCAATATCTTTCAGATGCTCCAATACTTGGCAAGAATGCAGGAATGAACTAATTGTCTCCTGCAAACTCCCACTCCCCTTTTGCTCCTCTTTTATTCCCTCTGGGAGAGACCATTCATCATCCACCTGTGGTCTTACTCCCAAGTCGACCCTTGTTCTTTAGCTGTTCCGTTCGTCGGGAAACTGTGCATGCTAGGAACAGGCTCCAGCTGTTCATCTGCCTCACTGACGTCTGACTCCGAAGGCAGCTGATAACTGGCATATGGCCCTGGCCCCCTCTCTGCCTCTGATGCAGAGCCCTCATCAGAGCCTTCCCCAGGCTCCAGGAGTGGCCCATGCTCCCTCCCAACATCCTATCTGAATCTGCTGTCAGATTGGCTGGCCGCTGGCGGGCCACAACACAGAGAGGGTATAGAAAGTTCTGTAGCTTTTCACCAGTATCTGGACAATTTCCCAGACAGAAACCCAGTGAACATGATACTGCTATAAAATTCTAACAACAATATTGCTAATAAAGATCTGAGGACTGTTCCAGAGAGCTAAGCTGCCATCTTTGTATATGTTTTAACAGAATTATGAATCTTGGAGGGGCCGTGGTGATATTGGAGCAGAATGAACATTTATTAAATTTTGAAGAATTCTTTAAAATATTCAATTATTTTCCATGATTGATATTTCATTTTGGAATGTCATGTCTAATTGAAAGGAAGAGCCAAGACATACAGCCCGCTGCAAATGCTTGAGGATCAGTTTTGAAATGGTGGAGAAAACAGTTCCTGTCTGCTTCATGATTATAGGAAAGAATTACTGTACATTAAAAAAATTCCATCTTTGCTAATTTTCAAAAAGACTTTCTTGTGATTTGAAGTATAGTTCCTGGAGGCCCATAACAACCTCATGTTTCGATATCTTATTTATTTTCAAGGGACAAAGGGGAATGTTGGTCTTTGTTTTTCATATGGGACAATAATCTCTTCTCTACACAGCCCTCTGAAGACCTGGTATCTTATGAATCAGACCTCTATAGACAGTCCCATGATAGTTACCAGTATCTCAGCAATGAAGCAGACAGTCACGGTGGTAAGTAAATTGCCCAAAATCTGGGAATACCAAATTTATGGTCATTCAAGAAGGATGATGAATCAGTATAGCATTTTAACTATCTTGTTTCAACAATAGTTTTAGAGCACTTTGGCCGAGCTTGATATAAACACTACTTTTCTGAAACAATTAATTGATACAACAGCATTTCAAAGATCTTCATGATAACTATTTTCATTATACCTGCCAAATTTGGGTCCTAGATTCTTCCAGAGGTGGCAGTAATAAATAAGTACTTCCCGGTGAAGCACAAATAATACCAAATCACTCTTCTAGATTTTGCACAATATTTTTTGATAATAAAAAAGGATAAGAATATCTGCACAGCAATATAGGTGGAATTAAGAACATGATTCATAGGTGATGCTCTGCATGTTTGACTGTAAGATCAAGCCCCAAATTTCTAGCCAGGATGTTTTATATGTGCTCTGGCTGACCATGTTGGGAGTTAACATTCTGTGCAAGTAACTTTTGGGGTAACAGAATTGGGGAAAGCAGATTAAGATGTTCTCCATGACTGGGAACCAAGGGGATGGGCACAACAAGAAATGTGAAGCAGGCCCAGCAGATATATTCCCATATACGGTTAAAATGCCGAAATACTTTACAGAACCTTCTGAAGAATAATATTGAATTTATCTGCAAACAAGAAATAATAATTAAAAGGCAAACATTATCTAATGCTCAAATTTTTATAGTCCCAGTTGTGTCGAAAATTAGATTAACAATGGCCCTATTTAACAGAAAGGAATTGGACTGGAAATTATGGGCTGTTTTTCCATTCCAGCTGATTTAGAAATAACTGCTCCAAGTGTAAGGAAATTACAGTTTTTTTGACCTGATTATTTACTGAATAAACCATAATTGAATGGATTCAGTTGCTAAATTGTAAACTACAGTTTATAAGGGATAGTGACTGAGTTTGCAACATGTTAAACTGAAGTCAAAGAAAACCATGTTGTGCTTAGCACAACATATGACTGCAAGTAATATCTTCCTTGTTTTGTTCTTCTTAGCTGACATTAAATACATTCGACTTTAATAAAGAAAATGAAAGTATTTATTTACATAAGCAACATTTCCTAACCACAGTCATGACAAAATGACAAAATGTGTGTCAGCATGAAAAAGGCAAAATTGGCCCTGTCCAAATTATGTTGCACTGTCACACACACACACACACACACACACACACACACACATGTATGTATATAAGGGATGGGGTTTTTATTGTAAAATCATGTTTTGTCACTTCCCCCTCTTACCTCCCATGGCAGGTACTTATATTTATTTAAAATATTTACACTTCACCATAGTGCATAACTTTCAGAAATAAATTCTTCTTCTAATTGATCCTATCCAAAACCTAACAATAATCTTATGTGTAAATGAGACACCTAGATCTGGACAACTAAAAAAGATAATTTGAATTTTCTAGTCAATACAGAAGAACTCGATATTGCTATAATAAAAGATGAGAGAAGTGGCACAGGAATCTGTACTTCTCTCATTTATATTTACTCCATTTCCTTTATTCTTCAACCTTTCCTTACAAATGATTCTCTTCTATTTTCTATTGTCTATATGAAATGTTGGCAAATTGTTATAGAGATAAAAATGAGGATTCCAAATGATATCCAATACAGGTCAGACACAGTGGGGTGTGTGTGTCAGGGGAAAATATATGTATCTGTAATTAATCCTTAATAATGTGGTTCAACTTAGAATAAATATAACAATGATAGATGAACTATGTTCACAACCTAGTAGTAATATGTCAGTCAAAGCTTACTATTATTATCTAGTAGTAACACATCAGGAAAAAAATAAAGCCCTTTATGGCAGGAACAACTCTACAGCATGGGTAAAAAAAAGTGAGACCACTGGACCATTATTTCAGTTTTTACTTTAGCAGTGAATTTGAGCAAACTAAGTCTTGTCTCTTTCCTTTAACATTGTCATGCCATTAAAGCAAGCCTTCTCCTCACCTCCATCCCAAACAATTCTCTCACATCCTCTTTCACTTCACATAACAGTTTCAAAATGACTCCCACATGAAAAGTCACATACCTCCTAGTGATTTTTTGTTTGATTTTTTTATTCTTTCCAGAAATCTAATGGATTATTACACCAAAGACTACCTTGTTCAATTTCCTGTCCCTTACAGAGGCCATCAGATGCCTTCTGAAGCTCACAAGCAGTGACAAAAGAACACACTCCCACTCATGTCCCCAGCAACTGATACAAGAGTCAGTCTATCTTGCAGGCCAGACATTCATTCATTTAATTTAATTTATGGCCTCCAGACTCCCAATTTATATATGTGTGTGTGTGTGTGTGTGTGTGTTAGCATATTCGGGTCTTTTCCCGTGTAAGGTTGAAAGTATCTAGGTAACGTTTCGACGAGGTCTCACTCGTCATCTTCAGGCTGGAGTCTTTGGCTTCGTGCTTATGCGAGCAAAGCATGGTTATAACCAGTGGTGGGATTCAAATAATTTAACAACCGGTTCTCTGCCCTAATGATTTCTTCCAACAACCAGTTCACCAAACTGCTCAGAAAGTTAACAACCGGTTCTCCCGAAGTGGTGCAAACTGGCTGAATCCCATCACTGGTTATAACTGCTGTTTCTCTATAAATACTGGTGGGGGGGTTGTGGAATGCTGGCTTAATTGCTGTAAGCTGATTGGTTGGCTGTGTTGTTACATCTGATTGGTTAATCGAGTTGATGTTTGAAGCTGTGTTGTTCAGTCTTGATTGGTTGATGGAGTTGATGTTTGCAGATTGGTCAGCTGTTTCGTAGCATCCTGTGTGGGATGTAGCAACTTGGGTCCTGGTCTGGTTCCAAGTTTGAGGTCCTGTTATGTGTTTATGGCATGTGTCAGTTTGCTTTGCGTGGGGATCGGAGGGGGGTGACTGGGTCTGGTGTCAATTTTTGTGGCTGGGACTCCAGACTTTTGTGGCTGGGACACCAGATCCAGTATAACAGATGACGCCACCACCAATCATGTTCACCAGATTCGAACTCAAACCCATCCCATAGACAAAATACAACCACCATCCAGAAGCCAGACCATGATGGCATCATCAGCTGCTACACCCCCCTCCGATCCCCATGCAAATCAAACTGACACATGCCATAAACACATAACAGGACCTCGAACTCAGAACCAGACCAGGACCCGAGTTGCTACATCCCACACAGGATGCTATGAAACAGCTGAACAATCTGCAAACATCAACTTCATCAACCAATCAAGATGTAACAACACAGCCAACCAATCAGCTTACAGCAACTAAGCCAGCATTCCACAACCCCCCCCACCAGTATTTATAGAGAAACAGCAATTATAACCATGCTTTGCTCGCATAAGCACGAAGCCAAAGACTCCAGCCTGAAGATGACGAGTGAGACCTCGTCGAAACGTTGTCTATATACTTTCAACCTTACACAGGAAAAGACCCGAATATGCCAAAACCTACATATCTTTACCCGTGAAAACCTACAAATATATATATATATATATATATAATATTTTTTCTTTTATGTACACTGAGAGCATATGCACCAAGACAAATTCCTTGTGTGTCCAATCACGCTTGGCCAATAAAAAATTCATATATATATATAATTTAGAGAGAGAGAGAGAGAGAGAGAGAGAGAGATGATAGATATATATAATTTATCTATATCCCCACACTCTCATAACTTTAATCTTAAATTGTCTACTGTTGACCTCACCCCATTCCTAAGAGGTCTGTAAGGGGCGTGCATAAGTGCACCAACGTGCCTACCGTCCCTGTCCTAATATCCCCATTTATTTGTATCCATTTCCTGTATTCATAATCATGTTTATACTTATATCTGTTATCTTTTACATGCTTGACAAATAAATAAATAAAATAAAGTAAAATAAAACATATATATAATATATATAAATATATATAATTTTTTAATAAAAACGTAGAAAAGATATAACTGACTGAAGCATTCAAAATAAGACCACAACAAAACAAGCAACGGGGCTCCATAGTTACAAAGCCTGAGAGTTCAATGTGCAGCCACCCAAACTACCTGTTATTAGGGATAGAAAAACGGTATGAAAGAAATCTAAATCTCATCTCCTCCAGCTGGATAGGAGGACTGGAACAGACAATGTGTGAACCTTAGTAAAGCTGCTGCCTCAAAGAATATTGAATTACATGAATCTAAGTCTGAATGAAGCATTGTCAATCAGAACAACACATATTCTAAGGATAACCACAGGGTTATTACACTGCTTTTAAGTGTAAAAGTATGCCATGAAGCCATATTAGAAGTTATATAAAAGTCATATAAAAATGTTGTCCAACAGAAAGGACACTATATAGAGGCCCAACTTTACAATAATGCAGCACTACACCAGCTTTAACGGATAGAAAAAAATATTTGGCAACCAACTTTTTCCAGCTTGTCTTCATCATCAGTCTTTCTTCATTAATGATTTACACTTTGGCTGGCAGTTGCTCCTCATTCTCGTGACATTGGCCATTTCTCATCCCCAGACTGTGATGTAGACAGTCTTATCTCACTTTTTTTAGTACCATAGAGTATCAAATGGCCACAATGCACATAACAAAGGAGAGTGAAGAGTGATATGATCACAATACTGGCAGCTGTTTGTGTCATTACAGGATCTACTCTACAATAAGAAAAGGAGAGAGGGGGGGGAGGGAGGGAGGAGGGAGGGAGAGAAGTTTTTGGGGAGATTTTTTCAATAAAAAATATTCACAACTACAAAAAATGCATTAGAGTAAACTCAATAAAATATCCCTTTAAAGTTAAATGGTGATTTTTATAATGATAGAGGAGAGGAACTTAACTCCACAGCATAAATTTTGTTCAAACCACAAAGCAGAAAAATAAAAAAACCCCACAAAACTGGACAAAATTTAGACATTTGTCTTGCACTAGAAAGACATTACATAAGGGCCCAGACTTTTTGAGGGCAAATATTCAGTACTTTGAGAAGGACATTTGTGGAGAAGCCCTTCATCAGTACAGTCATTTGTGGACATTACTTATCAGGGACACTGGGAGAAAGACCTTGGATGCTATTTCAGATCATCATAGATACATCTGGGAACAGGTGATTCATCAACAGAAGAACATCAAGTACCAAGATCTCAAGTTAGGAATAGTTTTAAAGGTTAAAAGGCAGCAGTTTAAAATGAATTCAGAAAAGGGTCAGGTGACAAAATATGGTCTGATCTTCCTTCTAAATAAAATTCTATACTGAAGTTTTTGCCTAATTTTCAAATATTCAGTGGATTGCCATCATCCAAAGAGATAGTTAACAGGGCATTAAAATGGAAGCTAAGAAGTAGCATAACTAGGTTACAAATCTAATATTGTAAAGGCCACTGTACTCTTCAGTGACAAAGTGACAAAGATGGAGCGGAGTCTACTTTTTTAGAAAGAATGCAGCTGCAGCAGAATAGAGGAAGAGAGATGAATCATCGGTTAACAGTATTTACTTCTTGTATGGACAATTTCAGCTTTGGTAAATTGATTCAGACACTCCGAACACTTCCATTTCTCAAAGGTTTCAGATTTTGCAAGTTTACCACATTTCATGTGGTTTCAGATTCGGATCATCAGAATCGCATACAAGTTGACATTTTTTTTCAAATTTGAGGCAATTTTTGTTTGCATCTTTTGGGAAAGTTCCTAAAACAAGTTTTCCATCATTGATAACCAGTATTCCATTTTATTAGGAGTAGGACTGAAGCTTGTGGGATTCTAATACATATGGGTCAGAAATTTAAGCAACTGTCTGGAAGTGATTGGGATAACCAAACAGCTGTGTTGCCTCATTCCATATTGGAAAATTGAGTCCAAACTTAGAACAGGCTATTAAATTTCTTGGCGCAGAGAATATCATTGTTGGTTTTTTGATCTGTTTTTGTTTCTTAACATACTGATAAAATTTGTATCCATTTCCCATGGAGCTGTTTGAGAAAATGCTATCCCAAATTATAGTAATGAGCCAGATGTCGATTGGCTATCTGTGTGTAGATTTTTTAAAATGCTATCATTGTGTGACAATAGTTATTCTAGTTTGTTTCAGGATTATATGCCACTCACATACCAAATTGGCACCTTCACAGCTATGCTATAAGGAAGTAATTCGAAACAGTGCACATAGCTGCCATGTGGCGTTATTACTGTAAATGCTCTGCTTATCATTCACCATCAGACTCAGACATCAATTTCTCCTCATTCCCAAAATTGCTCTTTTTTTGTCTGGATCAAGGCTTCACTCATTTCCTTCAGCTTTTTTGATTAGGCAAAGAGTAGCCATGGCTCCCCAGGCATTTAATTCTCACCCCAATGCCTCCAACCAAGGACGATGCTATTAAAGACATCATATTAAACTACAAACAATGAACTATCCAAGTGGAACTTGCTGAATGTCCTGTTGAATTCTGCAAACAAAAAACAAAAAAACACCCTCCTGCCCTAGATATTAGAACATAATTCAAATTCCACATATTCCACATGGGATCTAATCTTGACATGGACTGAATATGAACTTGGTAGGTTTAGCAATCCTCTTTCTGTTGTGCAGATATGAACAATTGTGTGTGGGGTTTTTTTAAATTCTGTGTTACCAGGTGAACTGCTTTTAACTCCGTCAGACCACTACTGGGAATATCATCCCCATCATCTGCACACCGAATTTGAGACCTTTGGAGACAATCATTTTGCAGAGCTCCAAAGTGTACAGCCACCACAACTCCAGCAGCTCTACCGGCACATGGAGATAGAACAGATGCACGTTCTTGACTCTGGGATCCCCGTCACACATCTTGGACTCAACCACAACCATCAGGTACCAATCTGAGCCCAGATAATTCAAATGCAGATATTCTTCTAGGCAGATAACTGGATAGGATTATTCCTATTTTAAAACGTTCAGTTTAATAAAACTAGGACAAATTCATACCAGCACAAAGACCATTTTAAGAGAACAGGAGGCTAAGCATTATACATTATATCACTTTTGTTTAATATTTTAAAAAGCAGATACTCTTTTTCCCAGGCTGTTAATAGAAGGGCTAAATTATCCATGCAATTAAATGCATCATTTGAAGTTATATTATTATCAGTTTTGGTGAGGGGGGAGGTGTTATTTTTTTTTACTAGAAATAGCAGGTGGAATCAACAGAGTGAGACTCAGGGAACAGTTTATTTTTAATGTGCTATTCCCTGCCAGGGTTGCAATAAAAATACTCTCCTGATCGGCTATCAGCCCAAGGAGAGACATTCTCAGTAACCATGAATGAAAGAGAGGAATAAAGCTGCTTATTCTTTGTCTTCTCCCCTTCTTTGTAAAGGAATTGGAATTGGGCAGCCAATACATTTAAAATATTATCATCCCTGTCATCATACATCCACCCAAACATTTTTCCATCTAGGAGGGAATGGAAAACACCCATATTTTTTTCTTCATTCTTGTTCTTCTGTCGCCTGTATAGGGTACACAACTGTTGCTCTAGATGTTGACTCTTAGTGGCCAGTGTTGGGTGTAACCGAACAGCTGTAGCCAGTCACTGTAGTTAATATATTTCTTCTTCTCTTTAGAAAATGCTCACTCTCTGTCAAATAGCATTAAAACCACACATTCAACACTTGGAATAGTAGAATAGAGGCAACACATTAATTCCTAGACAATTTGAATAGCAATGTTTGTTCAAATGTGCTTTGAGAATAGGCAGAAGCAATTTTTCTGGTTTAGCATTAGGAAAAATATCCTGCCAGTAAAGGTGGTTTCTTAGCAGACTCCCAAACTAGGTGTACCGTATCTGGGCTGCCAACCTCTGGATGATCTCTATTGTATATGACACCAAGAAGTCATAGGATATTTTAAACTGGATTTCTCCTGAAGGTGAAATTGCCTCCCAAAAGTACCTTTTCTCTCCACCCCAAGTAAACTGAGGACATGGTGTTCCAGACTTAAAACCACACTTAAAAAAAAGATTAGTAAGAATGGAATGGAGATTTTAGATATATATTCCATCATCCTTTTAAATTGAGCTTCAGCATGTCAACTCTTTCCTTCTCATTCTTCATTCTTCCCCAAAGTATAACAGTTTAATACTAGGGACGGTTAATTCTCCATGCAAAACTCCCAGAGACATCTCATTAGTATAAATGGAAATGTTTCACTTCCCCCCAAATTTTTTTTAGAATGTCACCACTGGAAGAGCTTCCAAACCGTCACTGAATTTCCATTGTAGTAAAAATGTCCCTCAGTCACTCCTCTCTGGATGTTTTATAAGCCTTAAATCAAGGCCTTGGTTTCCCTAAGTTTTCTTTAGCTATTTCATATGATGGACCTTTGCTCTGAATTTAATGTTCAATTAAATGTTGGTGGGCAATCTGATGCCTCCATTTAAGCTGCAGTTTAACTATAAAGAGCTCAAGGTGACTCTGTGGTTAAGGTCAGTAGTTTTACCCTTGAAGAGCTGGCAGGAAATGTACACACAATATTTCTCAATCCCAGCCCGTTCCACTGTAGTCATCTCCAGTTAATCTGCCAAGTCATTAACCACCCATCACTGTACCCCTGAAGCAATTTAATTGCACATTCCTTACTGAGATATTTTGGAACAACTTCTACATCAACAGAAAAACCTCAGAAGTCCACGATCTGACTGCTAGAATAAGTTACAAACGAAGAGCCATTTTGTGTCTTCTCAACGCGCCCTTTCTTACTTCTCTTGCTTCAGATCTAATGTTTTGTCACTTATTTCCTATACCTAAGAGGAAGCAAAGAGGTTTGTTTCTGTAACCTAATGACAAACAAAAACAGAGTTAAGCAGTATATTTGGATTTTTCCTTCAATGGTAGCCTGTCCTTTTCCATCTTTCTGTGAGATGGCCTGATAAGGCAGACACAAATTTGCAGCTGCTTTAGGAGATGTTTGAAAGAAAGGCTACTTTATCCATCTTCATTCTTGGCACACCTTCCCCTTGTATGACTTATCTGATGAGCTCATCTCTCTGAACAGGTTGCCTTTGTGCCTCGCATGTGTGTGTATCCCTCTCATCAGCGCAGCTCTGATGAAGAAGATCTAGAGAGGCAGAGTCCACCTTTGGAAGTATCAGATGGAGAGACTGAGGTTGGGGAACCCACTCCTGGGATTATGAATGGAGAATCAGGTTAGAAACTATACCACGGAAGCTGAATTCTATATTTTATCCTAACTTTTTCTTCTTTCCTGCTTTATCATTGCTTCTCTGACATCACTTACCCTTACAACTCTTCTGTCTCAAAATGGAAATGTTGTTTTCTTTTGATAACTTCTTCCCTATCTTTATTAAGTTTTCTCTCATGGCTATCTTGGTTTGGTTTTTTTCCTCACATCTTGTGCTAAGCACATTGAGCTACAAACATACTCCACAGTTCTCAATCTGCAGCTACATTCTCCACATCCTTCCATTTAAGACTGATTCTTTTCACTTCTTCCTGAACTATTTTGTGCCAGGTTTTTGTTTTTGTTTTGGTCCTTCTCTTTTTCTCCGACCAACCGGTGGAATCCAACTGATTGCGGTCTTTGATCACCTGGTAGTAACTCTGATGTCAGGCCTGGAAGCCATCTTTTGTATTGGGCCTTCAGGTCTGCCCCATTTCCTACTGTGGGAAATTGGGAGAGGAGATTGTGTGGAGCATGGGTGAAATATAGTCATAATAACATTCTTTTCTCAGAGAGTCTAGGACATCTTGCCCTGCACCTGGAAGGCTGGGACTGGGAGGCCTCTCCAGCTGGGATGGTGCATTGATTGGGCTATGTGATGGACTTGTGGGTGCTGGGCAGGGACTTGGACTTTCTGTTGGGTGGGGAAAACCTGGAAGCTTTCAGATTCGGGTTTTCCCAGATGTGCCAATATGACATCTCTAATAAAATGGAACTTTGAAGTACTTCTAGCCCTGGAGTCTTCTTTCGTTGGGGGTATTACTTGGATCCCTGATATCTGATTGTTTTCTCTTCAAGCCACTTTTCAAATATTTTAAAAAGAAAATGTTTCATTTAATTCCTTAATCTAGGTTTCAAGTGAAAACTACAGATTCATCCTCACATTTTCCTTACTGGCAGTTTGAAGACACCTTGATAACTACTTTTAAGAGGCATGTCTTGATGGTATTGCCTTCATCTCATCTCCCAGCTTGCTGTGAATGCATTCTGAAGTTGTCTTTAGCTGATCTACTGTTAGTAGTGTTTTCCCTCTTCTCCTGAACCTTCCCATGTGAATAATCTCTCACATCTCAGTGTCAAGGTTGGAAGTATTGTCAAGGGCAGATATCTGCTCAGGGGTACTATTCAGAAGGTTCTGACAGGTTCTGGAGAACCGGTAGCGGAAATTTTGAGTTGTTCAGAGAACCGGCAAATACCACCTCTGGCTGGCCCCAGAGTGGGGTGGGAATGGAGATTTTGCAATATCCTTCCCCCAGGAGTGGGGAAGGAAGGGGGATTTTGCAGTATCCTTTCCCTGCCACGCCACCAAGCCATACCACACCCACCAAGCCATGTCCACAGAACCGGTAGTGAAAAAAATTGAATTCCACCACTGGATCTGCTCCACTTCTATTGGCTAGTTAAATCATTATGAGCATGTCCCCTCCCTGTCCAGTATCTGGGCACTGATATTTGTGACCATGTTGGCTTGGACTGTGAGAGGAATCCAATACTAAGTTTTGCAGCCTGCAGCCTATGGATAAACCTGCAAGTTCCCACCCTGTTTTTCATGGTCCTTGAAGAACCCAACATCTCACCCAGGTGATACCACTCTACAACCCTAACAAAATACAGCAGCAAAACTCAGAATCCGGTTGTGAGATTTTTCCAGAGAATTGATAAAATAGCAACTAGAAAATAGATGCTCCTAGTTTTAATAAAGTCAGAGCTAAAAGTCCCAAACACCTGATTCTGCCATCTCTGTGGACATCACTGCATTGTTGCCATATGTGTGATGGGCCTCAAAAGATGAAAAGATGGGAATGACACAGTCTCAGCCAGAACAGGGTTATCCATATGCCATAAACTGTAGTTTATAAAATATAACTATATTTACATAAAACAACACCAAACTTCATTTTGATTATGTGCAATGATTTTAAACCCAGACATTTATATATTCTGTGGAGTCCTTAGTGTTCTCTGAGCTTGGTTGTTTTCTTGCAGACATTTTGCAAGCCAGTTAACATCATCAGTACTAGTAGAGAGTGAGGTTTGCTGTCATTTATATACTAGTGGCTTGCCCTGTCAGTTGGAGGGAGTAGTCTTGATCATTCTTTGATTGCCTGATGTTTTCTGTTAGCTTTTGTGGCAATTCCTTGAATTAGGTATGGTTTGCTTCTTGATTGTTGGTTTAATATTAATCCTGATGTTAATCTCTGCTCATCTGAATGTTGATTGCTGGGAGGAACTGTTTTGGTCTTTTTGTTTCTTTTGACTTTTCAATTGTCTCTTTTGAATGATATGTACATATTCTATATGCCTGTTGATGGCTGATTTCTTCGAGTGCCAGGCTTCCAGGAATTCTCTAGCATTTTGGCGTGGCTTGAATGACTACATTAATTTGGAAGTGTATGGCAAGAATAGTACTTGGTTACAATGCAATCATTACGAACCACTGTCAGTTGTATATAAAGAAGCTTCTGATATTCCTATTGCCCCTCATGCAGTGCTTTTTCTATTTCTTCATATAGGTAGTAAGAAGAAAATCCGATTGTACCAATTTCTTCTCGATCTGCTTCGGAGCGGAGATATGAAGGATAGCATCTGGTGGGTCGATAAGGAAAAAGGCACATTCCAGTTCTCCTCTAAGCACAAAGAAGCACTGGCTCATCGCTGGGGCATTCAGAAAGGCAACCGCAAGAAAATGACCTACCAAAAAATGGCACGGGCATTGCGAAATTACGGGAAGACTGGGGAGGTCAAGAAAGTGAAGAAGAAGCTCACATATCAGTTTAGTGATGAAGTGATGGGAAAGAGCAGCAGTGATAGAAAAAGCTTTCCTCTCTGAATGAGAGTCCAGGATTCCCCAAAATTGTAGAGACAAATATGGGTTGGACTTAACAACAGAGTTGCTTTAACATCTCCGGGCCCTCATTCTTACCTTATTGAAGTCAAACATCTCCTCTGGTACGAATTCTCTTTTCAGCTTTGACATTCCTTACAGGTTATTTTTGCATCTATATAACAAGCTGGACACAGTAGGGACTGTTTTTAAAGAGAAAGAAATGTATAGGTATGTTCTTTTCAGAAAATATTTGATTGTGCTGTAATTAAAATACATAGCCAATGAAGTGTTTTTATTTCTCAGACAGTATTAGTTGATCTTCAGAGACTGCCTTAGCCTACAGCTTTTAAATTAGCATTAATAAAGACTCTGCTATATTTCTCCATGGCTAGAGAGAAACCTGCAGACCTTGGAAACATATCTTATTGTGCAAGTATTAATAACATTAAATATTTAATAAAATCAGATATAATGAATTCATATTTTCTGCATTAATCCAGAATATAATCTTATCTGCTTTTGAGTTATATTATAAATAGATCTCTCCAAGCTCTCATGGAGATGTTGGAGAAAGAACCCAGGGTGGAGAGTCTTCTTGATCCAAATCATCTGATTACTATTGAGTTACGGGCCTTGCCTTTCTTGTGGTATACATACTTCAGTTTCCCTGAGCACAGAAGCAGTAAGATGTACAACAGTATGAACTGTTACTGCTTCTCCAACAGTGACATTGAAATAATTCTTCGTTCTGATCTTCTAAGCTGCTGCTTCATAAGGATGTAAAGATTGTACATCGTTCTGTAAAACAAAGTTAGAGTCCTCTTTTCAGTTAAGAGAACCATATAGGAAGTATAGAAGTATACCGATGGTAACTAATGTAAACCCTTGCAGATAAAAGATCTTGGTCACGGGTCTCCATTGCAAACCCCAATGACATCACGAGGCTGTGATGCAAATAATATGAATTATGCACTTACATTATTACATGCAATGTCACAAGCACACACTGTACACCCTGTGGTCTCAGTACAACTTTTCTCAATTCAGAGGATTACATATATATCTGTCCTGCCTTGAAATTACTTAGCTTGGTCATATTAATCATAGTGAGCCACAGTTATAAGCATGGTTTACCTCAACCAACACCATGTTCTTACAGGTAAGAAATTGTTATGGAAGCCATAATCCTGTTCCCAAAGCACTGAGGTCATGGCATTAACCCATCCCAGGATCTTGTCTCTTCTCTCCCATACTTGATGGGTTCAAGGTGGAGAAAACAGACCTCCTTCTATCACAAAACTTCAGAGACACAGAGGTGGAATTTCCTGTCCATTTCAAGAACCAAGAGAGGTTGCTTCTCTCTACCTTTAAAGTGATTATGAGAGGATTTGCTTTGAGGAACCTTTTTTTTTCAAATCTTCCTTGGCAGTTATTGATTCTTTATGAAGAAACATTTTTCCATAGTAAATAATTAAGAGTCCCTATGCTATTAAGTTCCTGTGCAGCTTTCTGAAATATTCATTAACATTTAATTTCACTATATAACTACAATGAAATTTTGTAGGAACAGGTCTTCTATTATATGTGATGCCTATAGCACCATTACTAAATATGCTATAATTTAGATTGCAGTATATTATTTCATGATAAGCATGAAAAACAGGCTAATGGTATGAGATAAAGAGCTGCAATTTGGAAAAGAACTGGAAGCAAAATGAGGAATTTTTTGCTCACGCATGTTTATAAATGTATAATTTAATTTTCAGTTCAGTTCCAAAGTGGTTTTCTCTTTCGTGTTTTCCAAAATATTTGTTTCTAAAAAACATTGAACTGTGACTGGTTGAGAATTTCCACCTGTTTGACCACTTTCAGCCCTCAGCTGTGAAGAGAATTTCATGGTTTATTCAGCTGCACTTTTCAATCATTCCATTTAAACTCTGTAATTCTGACCCACACATTCCATTCTGGCTATAATCAAAAACTCTCCATTTTAACTTAAGGGTAGCAGAAGAAAGTTAATATTGACCAAAATATTGTACAAAAAATGTCATTTAGAGCAGGGGTCTCCAACCTTAGTAACTTTAAGGTTTGTGGACTTCAATTCCCAGAGCTCCTCAGCCAGCAAAGCTGGCTGAGGAACTCTGGGAGTTGAAGTCCACAAGCCTTAAAGTTACTAAGGTTGGAGACCCCTGATTTAGAGCTAGGCCCTTTCCTCCTGTGCCCCAACAACACTGAGGGCTTATGAAGTTTTAGCTTTTGGCTTGTTTTGTATGGCAAGAAAAATATTTCAAAGAGAATTTTGGCTAAAGAAGGGCAAGGTGAGGTCACTTTCTGAGTCCCACCCAGCAATAAATAAATGATGCATATTTAAGGGTTGTATGAAGCCAGCACCAAGCAGATGAGGTATTTGTCTTTCTTGGTGTCATGCTAGCTTAAAGATTTCATCAAAAGAACAGGAAATGACCATGTTTCAGTCTTTCTGAAAAAGAGGCCTACATACGGTCGTGGATTGCATGTTGCATGTGAGTCAACAATTTGAGACATTTCCAAAGAAGGCAGGGTTGCAGGGACAATGCACCCAGGCTATAGGGACTATGACAATTTTGTGACAGACTAGATTGAACCTTGAGCCTCCTGATGTGGTCCTTTTGCTTTTTTTTTCCCCTCCAAACCAACAAAAATAAAATACAAACTGAAGCTATTGGTCAGTACTGTTATAAACCATTTCTGTTACTAAGGGACAGAAATCAATCCTTCCCCAACTAGTGGCTTAATTACAGGGACTTGGAAAATCTTGTGCTCCAAAAGGGAGGAAAGGAGGTTTAGATAGCATCCAGTTTTAACTAACTTTGTTTAGGAGTGTGCTCAGGGCAAATCTGATGACACTTTTCTAAAGAAAGCGAGGCCAAAAAAAAGACCCCAGAAAACTATTGCTTCACTTCAGCTGAGG
The DNA here is from genome assembly GCF_028640845.1 of Ahaetulla prasina. NCBI lineage: Eukaryota > Metazoa > Chordata > Lepidosauria > Squamata > Colubridae > Ahaetulla > Ahaetulla prasina. The sequence goes on along the minus strand of NC_080539.1, from coordinate 297,018,819 downwards.
GGGCCATGTGTTCTACCCAGAGAGGATTTACTCTCTCTCTCTCTCTCTCTCTCTCTCTCTCTCACACACACACACACCACACACACACACACACACACACAGAGAGAGAGAGAGAGAGAGAGAGCACAAGTGGAACAGACACCCAATTACAAAAGTAAAACTGTATTGTACTCCCCATAACCTCAGGGATGGTTTCCAATGGAAAGGGGGAGTAGAAATTTTACAAATAAATAGTAATAATACCCTACCTGGTGTCTGTGGTTACCAGTGTAGTTGCCAGGACTTAATACCAGAGGTCATATACTACTCAATACATACTCAAGGCTACCCTCATGACAAATTTAATTCCTTCTGCTTAACGCTACCAGCTTCCCTATTACTACATACATACATACATACTGCAAAGCCAAACGCTAACCTTTAGCCTCATTTTTATTTCCAAGAATGCCTCTGTGCAGCTGTAGTCTAATGCTTCCTTTAGAAGTATGCCCAGCAGAAGATGAGCTGAAGAGGTATCAATCATCCTGGAGGACAGAAGATGGTTAGGAGCAACCGTAACAGACATGAAGTAAACGGATGATTCACTTTGCCCTGTGCTCACTATAGCAGCTATGGTTTGAATAGGGGAGTCTCCCACAGCAGACATTTTGTGACAGCGGCCAAGCTATGTTCTCTAATTTTCCATTTTTCCTTGACCAAAAAAGATTGCTTATCATGGTAACTAATCCTGGTAATCGCAGAATCCTGGATTTGTGAATTAGATTGTGACCATCCTTTTCAGAGCTATTTTAGCCTCCTTTCCTGAATTCTCAGCTGTCCTTAAAAAATAAAAATAAACTTTCTTGGTTGTTTTGCTTGTGCAAACATATGGGCAAGCATGCTTACTACTTAATAAGTAAATCTGCTTCTAGTCTTCAAAAATGAGCACCGAGAACAGATTAAGTTGCTATAAAAACACAAGACTAAGAATGGTCAGCTGCTATTATGACAAACCAAACCATTTCTGCATAGGACTTGGATCATGGAGATATGTATAAAATAGTTTTGACTTCAGAAATATGATTTCCTAAGATATAACTGGAATAAATAACACACAAAACGGTTTTGAAAACTTTAGCTCTTAAAGAAATACATTCAAAAAGCAACTTAATCATTGAAGGAAGTTGTGGCAATCAAGTTGTTTCCAGTTTTGTTTTGCCAATTATTTAGAAACATATTCAATCATAATAGCAATTCATGCAACTGCAAGGTAATTTCCAAGTAACAACTGCGTTATATAATTTCCTAGATCCAAATTGAGTATTAAGAAAAACGCTGTATTCCTCGATCAAATGCATTGGCTGAGGATGAGGATTTCAGAATAATTTCATGTGAAATTCAACACCTCATCCTGGACTTTGGTGCAGCATTGACCCTACATCCTTGGTATCACATGCCGTTGTCCTCCTTGGGCAACCAAGTCAATTTCCTTTTATCTTAACTGCAATATAGCCAAAACTGCCATCCCTCAAAGTTTTGTAACACTTCAGAGTAGCCCATTTTCTCCTTCCCAGGAGCTCTTACTCAGCCTTCCTCTCACCTCAACTTTAGAGCTCTGCAGTAGATTTTACAGGCAATCTGATTCCAAATCTTAATCCTGTTTATTTACAGTCCCTGTTTTAAAAAATAAAACACCTTTGTATCCTGATTTTCCGAAGTAAATAGGTTTTTGTTATTCCCGGAGCTGTCAAAGCTTAAAAATTGGGATGCTAATTGGTCAGCTGAAAGGAGCACTGGTTGACTCATGGTGTTCCTTGGCTGTTTTCTGCATTCTTATGATACCAGGGATGAAGGCACTTGAAGTTGATAGCTTGAAGTTGATACCTCTTTCAGAACATGACATGAAAGTGCAAAAATATTCATGAACTTACATTGGGATGAACTGTGAAGAGTTTTTCCATGATATGAAAAAGATGGTGCAGAAACCCTTCAAACCGATGCTAAATTCTTGCCATAGCTTGAAACAGCTTCTTTTATTTTAGTTATTTCTTCCTGTCCTCTGACATTAGGAGGAAATACTGCCAGCTGGTCATCATACAAGCTTTTAATTCACTTTCATCCAGAAGTAATCAAATATCCTACATCATCATCTCACCTTGATAGTTTTAAAAATAAAATCTCTTAAAGCTCACTGTTTAACCGGTAAGTTAAATGTTAAATGTAAATGTTGTACCTTGATGAACGTAACTCTTCTTTTATGTACACTGAGAGCATATGTAGCAAGACAAATTCCTTGTGTGTCCAATCACACTTGGCCAATAAAATTCTATTCTATTCTATTCAAAGCCCAACATTTTCTTTACTGGTAGGACTGAATGAATTCAGAGGTTCACAATATGTCTGAAAGTTCATAAATGGCATTTCAGGATTGATAAAATGGATTGTTACTGCAATGCTGCCACCTGGTAGTCAACAGCACAGTAGCATTAGAAAAAGAAGGAAAATGCTCTTCAGTTCACATGCCTTTTGAATGTAAGATCAGATCTAATACTTATCTAATACAAGTCAGAGACAACTGTGCACTAAAAATGGCCAGTTCATTCCTTTCTGGTTTTCAAACTTGTTATTTACCCCTGCTGAGTTTTGATTTGAGATTTGTGGAGATAAGCGCTAGAACTTTACTTCCCTATATCGATCAAAGTTGAAAGGTAGTTCTGTTGCATGACTGGGTAGCTCATCAAGGAATATTTTTGCAGAGTAGATTTGGTACGCTGACACTGTTCCAAATGTAACACAATTCAACCCAAATTAAGCAACACTCTTCCACTCCATTCCAATGAACAGGACTTACCAATGCATGACTTCAGCTGCATCTGTTTGTAGTGTTGGAATTTACATTGGTATGTTGAGGTTTCATGTACATAATTAAAGACAGACATTATATGCCATGGAGAAGAGTACACAAGGACATCATTTTGGGCACTGGGATGTATGTAAGTCCTACATTGGATGAATGGAGGGGCCTGTCTTGGATGGTTCACACTCTCTGACACATGGAACTCAGCTATATTTAAACTGGCAGAGGAATTTTTTCAAGTGCCTCTGTGCTGTTGATAAGGTGGTGGTGCTGACAACAGAAGGAGAACAAGAGGGAGGAGCAGGAGGGGGTTTCTGAGTAGTATTTTTTGGAGGGGGGTCTTGGAAGTCCTTCAGTCTCCTTGCAGTGCCACTCAGTGAAAGGGTCCTTTCAATTCACAAGCCAACGAGAAGATGCCAGAACCTACAAAGAAACCAGGTAAGGATAACTGGAGATGGAACAAAAGAGCGTTACTTGATTAAACATAGAGATGGAGCAGGTCTCTTCATTATATAGTGAAACAAGTCGCCTTATTAACAATAAGGTTACATGAGAGAAAAGTTAAGCAGTATTCCTTTTTGAAGTAGGCAAACAGAAATATAATTAAAGGATAATTAAAATTAAGTGGATTTGTTAATTTAAAATAGAGGGAGGCTATACAATCTTTATTTCTTTGTCCCCCTTCGAATTGCAGATGGTGATTTTCCTCTGAATTTTTTCTGGAAGATGTGATTCTCATTGTAATTTATTTTTGTCCTGATCTTCCATGCAAATATAAGTTTATAGGGAGTTGAGAAAATGAGGTACTTTAAGATGTAGTTTTTGCTCAATAAGATTAAACCTTGTATTGACGGAAATCCATAAATAATGCTTTCCTTTCGCCTTTTGAAATATGAGATATGAGAGCGCTCATCCAGAAAAGCTATTTTGATACCTTTTCTGAAAGGCTATTTAAATTATAATGAAAAAAGCCGAGCTACATTAATCCCTTTTTAAATGTCTGCACCTTCAAAAACATACATGCTTCATTCCTGAAATTTAAACCTTCTTTAATGATCTTACTTAAGATCATATAATATTGAAGGCTACATTCCGAGACAAGCAACTGGGGAATAGATCCATTGTTATGATTGAACGTTAGGTGCCATTAACTCACTGCAGTGTATTTGCAAGGATATAAAATTAGTGCTTGACCCTTTTTTCTTTTACAGTCTCCTATTATATTGAGGGCTGATAATCTGGTATCTGCTAGCTGCCCGGTTTAAATGATAGTTTTTACCCATGTTGTGGTATGTTTGTTTTCCCAATTCAGAGATCTCTTCTAACACACAACATTCATTTGTTACTGTACATATAGCTATGCAATTTCTGAATGCAAGGTCACTTGATGCACATACCATATCTCTGCCTCCGATATTTTGCTTTTAAATTACCCTTAAGCAGGGGTGAAATCCAAAATTTTTCACTACCGGTTCGGTGGGTGTGGCTCGGTGGGTGTGGCAGGGAAAGGATATTGCAAAATATATTCCCACCCCACTCCAGGGGAAGGATACTGCAAAAACTCCATTCCCTTCCCTCCTGTGGGAAGGATATTGCCAAATCTCCATTCCCACCCCTCTCTGGGGCCAGCCAGAGGTGGCATTTGCCATTTGTGCAAACTACTCAAAATTTTCACTACCAGTTCTCCAGAACCTGTTAGAACCTGCTTGATTTCACCCCTGCCATTAAGCAATATAAGTACATGCATTACTTAGGGCACCAAGGAAACTGAGGGGTTTCCCCCCCTCCCCCCTGGCTAGCATGTCCTTAACTGTTCATTGCCATGCTCATGTTTTCAGCACTTATTGAATCTTAATTTCTTGTCAGATATGAAAGGGCTGAGGGGAAACTTTATCCACCATTAGGGCATCATTTGGCCTTAATCCAACCTTGATCCACACACGTGAATTATCACAATGTTCCACTTTGCTCGATTAATATCAGGTAGATCTTTTCCTTAAATAACTGCTTATAAGTAACATGAAAGATTTATGTGAGCCCCTTTCAGAGGTGGGTTTCAGCAGGTTCTGACCAGTTCTGGAGAACTGGTAGCAGAAATTTTGAATAGTTCGGAGAACCGGCAGTAAAAATTCTGACTGGCCCCGCCCCCATCTATTCTCTGCCTCCCAACTGATAGGGAGGAAATGGGGATTTTGCAGTATTCTTCCCCTGCCATCCCCACCAAGCCACCCCCACAGAACTGGTAGTAAAAAAATTTGAAACCCACCACTGGCCCCTTTGGTTAGGGCTAATTGGACACAATTGACCTGAAGAGGGGAAAGACTTCTTTGAATATATTTCCTAGAAAATCTAACTTGATTAGATTAGAACCTCAATAGTTAGGCTAAAAAAAATGTGAGAGCTCAAAAATGAGGACATTAGAAACATACCAGCAACAACCCAGCAATGGCTTCTTAAGAAACAGAGAAACTGATGAGAATTTATGAATGGTTGGACAGGAAGAGGAATGCTGAGATGAAGGTGTAATGAATGTCTAGAAATGGATATGTCAATGTAGGTCAAACTTGTATGTGAAATATTATTATATTGAGTATGGATGTAGCTGTTTAAATGGAATCAACCTACATACTTGACATGTAAGAATTAATGTAAATTTGTACAAAGATAAAGAAACATATCATTTATTAGCTTAAATTTGGCGACAATGTTTAAAACCAGAGACGTTAAGCCATGTCCATTGTTTTTAATTTGAATTATTAATAAAAAACTTAAAAAGAGAGAGAGAGAGAGAAAGAGAGAATGAGAACTTCCACAAAAAATATTTGCTTTGTCCCAATCAATTCTCGTTCTCTTGGGTATGATGAAATCCACATAGTCTTTTGCATTCTCTAAGACTCTTCCATTGTGGCGCCCTTCCTCTTTGGTTTTAGTGATAAACCCTAAAAGAACACACTGAAGTAATTGATGTCTAAGAAGAATGGAATTACAGGTGTATGTTCATAGATGCATCTAGTTACTAGAAGTAGAATGTTATAGGAAGAAAACCCAAATTAGGTACATTTCGGTATATGTTGGTAAAAGTATCTGTAGGGGAAGGCGGGAGGAGGGCAGACCAACAAGAACTGCATGGTGATATTGTGATGCAAGCCCTATCCTTTTTCTATGCATGTTGCAAAAGGGGTGGAGCATGTGGCATGATGCTGTTAATTGTAGAATAAAGGTAAAAATTAGACGTAAATAAAATTAATGTTAGGGGTATGCACTCTTTTTGAACTCCTCTGTATGATGGGAGGTCTGTGAAAACGCTGAATGACTTTCATAAACTATAGCTTGTGTCTTTAGTTGTTGTTGGGTCCTAATTAAGCCATAGCAATGTTAACAATGGAAACATCTGGAAGATCTTGTTTGGGCTGGGGAGAGAACTAAGATTAGCATTTGAATAGGAGATCTCTGGGGAATACCAAAGCTGTAGATTAAACTCAAAGGCCAAAAGAAGTCCCAGAAGACAATGGTAAACCACTTCCATGTCCAAGGACATCCACAGGCTCCTGCACCATTTCTCAGAAATTTCTCCACCACAGACCTCAATTGCCACTGCATCAGGACTCAGGTTCATGTTGACAGCCTTCTGGAATAGTTTTGGGTTGGTTTTTATTTTGTTTTGTTTTTTAGGATACTGACTACTTTTGATTTTATTGCTAACTTTTTTACACGTCAGACTGTCTTCATGTCAGAATAAAAAGATATATTGAAAAAAATAAATTTAGATGCTTGTTCCCAGCAACTCTAGGTGGCTAGCTATATGGTTATAGCAATGGTGAAATCCAATTTTTTTTACTTCCTGTTCTGTGGGTGTGGCTTGGTGGGCGTGGCAGGGGAAGGATACTGCAAAATCTCCATTCCCAGCCCATTCTGGGGCCAGCAGGACGTAGTATTTGCTGGTTCTCCGAACTACTCAAAATTTCCACTGCCGGTTCTCCAAACTGTTCAAAATTTCCGTTACCGGTTCTCCAGAACCTGCTGGATTTCACCCCTGGGTTATAGATATGGATATTAGAAGTGATCATTTGATTACACTTCTAATTGTTCATTATTATTATTATCTGGAACAATTCCAGAATCAAAATGGAGAAGCAGGAAAGAAAATACTGAACAATTATAGTTATGTGGAAGCTGCACACATACACAAAATATGAGCCTTAAGTTATATTCAGCAAGAGCTTTATGAACTTCTAGGAGGAAAATGTTTGTTAAATACAAGTCAGAGAAATGGCTGTAGGACTAGGAAAAACAGTGGAAAACATATTTTTTACAAGATCGCTTGTATTGTAGGAGCTGAAATTTTAGTAGCAACAGAAATAGCAGCAGTAGTTATAGCTGTATTTTCAAATTGATAAAGCCACCCAACTCTACTAAGATTCAGGGTAGCATGCAACATGAAAAATAGCATGAGACCATATCAGAATGAAAACAGAATGCATGTCCAGAAGAGAGGGGGGGAAATCATACTGCCTCTGGTGACTCAACAGACTAAGCAGTCTGTTATTAACACAGCTGCTTGCAATTACTGCAAGTTCAAGTCCCACCAGGCCCAAGGTTGACTCAGCCTTCCATCCTTTATAAGGTAGGTAAAATGAGGACCCAAATTGTTTGGGGGCAATAAAAGTTGACTTTGTATATAATATACAAATGGATGAAGACTATTGCTTAACACAATGTAAGCCGCCCTGAGTCTTCGGAGAAGGGCGGGATATAAATTCAAATTAAAAAAAATTAATCTGTAAAATCATATAGCAATAGCAGTAGCAAAAGCATCCAGACTCATACACTGCTTCATAGGGCTTTACAGCCCTCTCTAAGTGGTTTACAGAGTCAGCATGTTGCGCCAAACAATCTGGCTCCTCATTTTACCGATCTCGGAAAGCTGGAACACTGAGTCAATCTTGAGCCAGTGAGAATTGAACTGCTGGCAGTTGGCAGAAATAGCCTGCAATGCTGCATACTAACCACTGCACCAACACAGCTCTTCACTGTGCCATCACAGCTCTTGGTGGCAGATATAGAGACTTGGCACCCATCATAACCCAAGGCCAAAGAGAAAAGTCAAGCTTTTTATACCCATTTAAATGCTGTCAGAGTAGAAGCCATAGATCCAGAGAGGGGCTCGTTGCATTTGCTATATAATGAGGGAACTCCAATGAATTGTTTAAATTGATATTGTAAACTGAGTCAGCATGCCCTTTTTCATAACTTTGAGCATACAAACTTTACGAGTACTAAACCTGCTTTTAAATGTAAATCTAACTAGTAGGGCAAAATAATTATAACTATTCTTCATTTATGGACTTGCGGGACAACAGATGCATGGAACAATTATAAACAAAGGTTTATAAAGACAGGTCTGGTATGCACATCTTACTGGCAGTCTTTTGCTCAGGTTACTGTACTGGAATTTATAGCCTCAGCTGCTGTAGCGGAAGAAGAATGTAAGATTGTAAGACATCACAACTTGGGATCAAGGGAAAGTTAAGCCTATTAATGGAGCAAGTGGCCTTTCCTCTTTGCAGCTAGGAAATTTACAATAACTTTAAATATAGTTCCAGAGCAAAACATTGGCTAATTCTCTCACTGATCCAGTTGAAGCTGCCAAGTGCACACACCAAACTGATTTCAATTTGCTGTACTTTGTTGTAGGAAAGAAAGATAATATAATGGAAGTAAGAAATCAGCTAAGGAAAACCATTATTTTAATGTGTTCTTTCTGTGCTGAGTACAACATATGAAACTAACAGCAAGAAACCTTCTCCCTGATCAGAGTTGTTCTGGTGATAAATGATAAGTGAGGAGCAGCCTGCTCAGTTACACGTTTGAAAAGCTACTGAGAGATCAAGCTTTGACTAAATCGAAAGAACCAAAGAATAGATCTGATAGACTTAATAAACTTAACCAATTTCGTTGTATACATGATGTACAACGACAATAAGGGCTATACTACTATTAAATGAGGATTTCCCTCTCTCCCTCTCCCTCTCATCATTATTCATATCATGGTTCAAAGAACAAGATGAAATATTCCAGCAGCATTTTGTCATTGAGAGTTTATTCATGTTATCCTATACTATGTTCCTGGCCAGCAGCCACTTTTGTAGGAGAGGAACAGATAATATTGTTCTTTAATCATGGCTCTGCCATGACCTACGTAACCTCTGGGCATGTTCTCCTGAGGCTAATCCCGGTTTCTCAGCTGTTTCACAGAGGAAGGAATGCTCCTCATTTCTTTTTTGAAGGAAGTCTTTTGCTGTACACATAGGAAGTTATCTCAGTGGCTTGGTGGTTAGAAGATTTGTTCCATACGCAGAATGGTCCTGGGTTCAAAACTAATAAAAAATGCTGAATTTTAAATATTTTTTTCTCTGACAGCCCTATTTTTCCTAGGCTTTTCTTTTTAATAAAAAGAATCAGGACATTTAAAAAACAAAACCTAGGGGAAAATAGGAATGTCAGGGAAACTCAAATATAGTTTCAAAAATTCTGAATTTTCTATGTATGAAACAAGTTCTGGTCCAGTTCCAAGCTGGGAGAAAGGTGCTGGAAATAAAATGGAGGCTGATTGGTTACAAGGAAAGAAAGCTTATTTGGTTTTCAGAAACTTCAAATGTTACTGGGGTGACTGACTCCTTGGCTGGGTGAATGGATGCATCTTTATAGGCATCTGGGATTTTGTGATTGAGATGCTCCAGAGGGTTGTGCAATGTAGTGAGCCTTCAATCTTTTGCTATTCTAATGGTGGTGGGATTAATCCTATTATGTCCTAGAGGTCATATCCTGTCCTTAGAATTTGGGCGGGGAATGTAGATTTTAGGAGTCTTTGTTTTTCTACTTTTAATCCCTTCTGGGGCAGTTGGGCTGAAGGCATTTTGTTTATGAATAGGCTGGCCTGGATTTCTTAATAGGCACAAAATACCATCTCTAAAGTCTTCAGACTTCTGCTTGAGGCTGTTAAGAAAGACTGGGGCTGCTTTCTGCCTTTAAGAACATGTTTCTCCATTTCTCCTTTGGGAAAATATAAATTCTGCCTCTCTTAATATTAAGAATAAAAAATATTTTAATCTGGGGAGGGGCTTCTACAATACACACACCATTGCTTTCCTGAACAGAAACTTGGGAAGGCACAATAGTAGAGGAAGTGTCCATTAAGAGGAGATAGTAGTCCTGAGTCTCTTTTAATATGTTGCCAAACCAATTCAGTCCCCACCAGATTTTTCTTAAGCAGGGTTGGATTTAAATTGCTATGAGCACAAGATAGAAGCTGCTTAAAAAGGCATTGTTGACAGACCATTAAAGTATTTATGGATGATTTAAAGGCTAAAAAGGCTGGGTGACAACAACTGGCTTTACAAAGCTAGTCCTCTAAATCTTTTTATCCTCCTGCTTTGAAGGGAGGAGACCAGCAGTAAGTGTTTGTCTTGCAGTTATTTTCCAAATTGGCTTTGTAACCAAGTCCTGTTAGATATAATGTAAATGTCAGGACTTAGTTTTTGTTACCTACAGCATGACATTCGTTTAGTGTTAGAAGGTCCACTCTTCTATGTATTGTCGCATTGTATTTTCTCAGTGACTGTCCTCCAACAGCAGAGATACAGTCAAAATGTATGCATTGGCCCACCCCATGCCCTTAACTTCTTCACAAATTTTATTCTCAGGGCTGTCATCACTTCCTACTCCTTCTCATTACCGTTACTTCTCTGATAATTGCATAGATACTAGACCGCCTCCATCTGGTCTTGCAGTTTGCATAAGCTGTCATTATTTTACTTTGAATACAGCTATATCAAGCATGCTGTCTTTCTGTCTAAATATATTTTCCTAATAAAGGGCTTCTGAGAGAGACAGGAGCGCTTGTCTGCAGAAATCCGTTGGTTAAATGCTTGCTATTTCCTCTATATTCTACTCCATAAAGTTCCTCTCCTATCTGGAGAGACTGGTATTCACTTCAACACAGCCTAATTTTTCTGTTTATTTTTATATCTTTTTTCAGAATCCAAGAGATTCAAATTGAAATTACTCTACATATAATCATCTAAATATCATACGTGTCAACAATGGGGGGGAAAGCAGTCCCATATATAAGGCGATTATATATATATTTATAATATATAACTAAATATAAACATATAACATATATAACTAAATTTTATACTTTTTAAAAATCTTTTTAGCTTCAGCATTCATCAAGAAACCAAAGACAAAAGATGTCTCAGCAGGAGGCACTGCTGTTTTTGAAGCAGAGATGGAGAAGATGGGGATCAAGGTGAAATGGCAGCGAAATGGTACAGAACTTGCCGCAAGTGAGAAGTATGTTATCAAATCGGAGGGGAATAAGCACTCCTTGATCATTAATAATGTTGGGAAAGAGGATGATGCCACTTATGCTGTCATTGCTGGAAGTTCCAAGGTCAAATTTGAACTTAAAGTGACAGAACCAGGTAAACCAGAAATCCAAGTGACTGTTTCGATCCACACATTACTGTGACACATGACCTTTCTTTGAAGATGTTTAAGACAAACTATAGAGCCAATAAAATGGGGGTGTTCCCAAGGAAAAGTTAAAAGATGCTGGCCACGAATATGCAATTGAAACTCTGTCCCTTTTTTATGTGTGATGGAGGCATCTCTGCTATAAACCAAAAATAACCACATGGAGGGGGGGCACTGTCTTAAAACAGAGTGGTATTCCCCTTGTATTTGAACTATTTATTTTTTTTGGTCATTTGAAATCTAATTTGGGAACCACTAGGCTAAATGGAATGACCATATAACAGCAGCTGGATTCAGTACAAACCTCCCACAGGCAGATAAGTCATTTCTGCATTTGCAAGGCCATTGATCAAGCAGAGATTAGATGGGGGAAGAGGCAATCCATTGCCTCTTCCCCCATCTTCTTCATCACCCCAAACCCGTGAATCTTTGGGGTGATAAAGAAGATTTGTAAAATTCAATTTATCGTCCCAAAGGTGCTTTTTCCAAAAGGGAAGTGGACTTTCATGGATTTCTTTTTTTCTTCTTGAAAATGTTTTTCTTTTTAGCCACCAATTCCCCATCAGGCAGTTAAAATTGAAGAAGTTTCTTGGATGATACGCAAAATGTTTTCAGAGGGGAAAACACCCAAATCCAGTTGCCTTTTGGAAAAAGCATCTTTGAGACAACCATGACTAGGATGATTGAGAATTTTCAAAGACAACTCAGTTTATTGAACACGAAAAAATAAGTCAGTTCTGCAAAAAAAAAAAAAAGTTCATAAATTATTGCAAAGTATAGGTTTGGGAAAGCATTTTGGAGATAATTTGGTCCAGTCTACTGCCCAGTCTACTATTAAAACATCCAACCTCCCTTTACATTCTTCCAGTGCAGAACAGAAGTGAAGTCCGCTAGCTCTGAGGCAGGCTGTTCCACAACCAAATATCTCTTGCTGTTAGAAAATTTAATGTCAGGGTTACAAGTAACAACCCCAATGAAACAAAACTCTGAGGCTTGAGTTTCCTCAAAGTTACATTTTATTAGAGATGTCATATTGGCACATCTGGGAAAACCCAAATCTGAAAGTTTCCAGGTTTTCCCCACCTAAAGGAGAGTCCAAGTCCCTGTCCAAAACCCACAAGTTCATCACAAGTCCACTCAAACATCTTTTCAACTGGAGATGTCTTCTAGTTCCAGCCTTCCAGGTGCAGGGCAAGTTGTTCTTGACTTTCTGAGAAAGGAATGTTATTATGACTATATATCAGAGGTCTCCAACCTTGGCAACTTTAAGACTTGTGGACTTCAACTCGCAGAATTCCTCAGCCAGCTTTGCTGGCTGAGGGATTCTGGGAGTTGAAGCCCACAAGTCTTAAAGTTGCCAAGGTTGGAGACCCCTGCTATATATCACCCTGGTTCCATACAACCCTCCTCCTACTTTGCCACAGTAGTAAATGTGGCAGGTCTGAAGGCCTAATACAAAAGATGGCTTCCAGGCCTGACATTCTCCTTGATACATTTCATTTTTTAATTTTTCAGTATTAACTATAACCTTAATTTTGTCAAAAAATGTCATATTCCTACAATGTGCTGTAAACTTTCATTTTTAAAAATTCTCCTATGGTGTTTTTTTATTATTTATTTAATAGAAAAATTGGAAGAGGTTCCTCCTCCTGAGGTTTCTTCTGATCAACCAACCTTCTCAGACATACTTACTGTACCAAACACTGGACCTACAAATGCTGAATCTAAAGATGCTGAAGCTACAAGTGATAACAAAGTCTCAGGAGGTAAAAATAGTAACAGGCACGAAGATTAATCTGACCCTAATTGTAAGAAAATGAATATTTACTGACAACAAAGAGAATATTAAAAAAAACCACATCATGTGGCTTGACATAATAATTTTACTATTATTTTGTTCTTTGGTATATACAGTCACTTAGATAAGATGGGCAGAATAGAAATGTGATGGACAGAATAGAAATGTGATGAATAAATAAATAAATAAATATAAATACAACCAAATAGAAAAATAAATACAATGTACTATAAACTTTTGTTACTGATGAGAAAATATGCATAAACTTCCATTAACTATTTTCTCATGCCTATGTTTGAAAAATTATTATTTTCCTCCCTTTGGGGGATATCAAAATAATACTATAACAGATCAAGCCACTGATCTGTTTAGTTCAGTGTTGCCTCCACCGACTAGTAACATTTTAAACAATAACACAATTTAGAGATTCAGAATATACAGCTGAGGGCTTTTAGTATGAAATGTAGAATGCTCTACTTCTTATGCCTAGCCCTTGGTTATCTTTCAGATAATTTGCCAAATTATATACTTGTTTATGCTGATCTGCTTGTAGCTGCCATGACAAGGCCGGACAGCAAAGTAGCTAGTGATTGATTGTACAACTGTGATTAATTCCCAGAATCAATTTACTTCAATGAACACTTTTGTTAAATACAGGTCTTTTGAGTATCTGCTGCCATTCTGTCTACTTAAAGTCTGCTCCCTGCTTTAACAGACCAGACGTGGTATAAATATAGCTGTGTTCTTTTCCATGTCCTCTTGCTTGATAGTGATAGACAGGCATGGTGGTTTATGTAACTTACCAATAATCTCCCATCTTGACTTGGGAAGTTCCAGCTCATATTTTGTGCACAGACAAGTATATATAGGAACATCTGCACAGAACATGAGCTAGCTCTTCCTTTAGATAATACCAGCCACTTATATGTGCTTTTCAATATATGCTATTCCTGCTTGCATCTTACATCCTGCCATTATGAATTGGACTGTCTGAAGTCTCTCTGCATAGTCTGTGCCTTGGATCCTTTCTAGTGTGATAGTCCATTGTCTCTATGGATCTGGTACTTAGTGCCTGTTCTTGTGCTGTTATGATCAGTGCCTCAGTGCTGTCTTTAAGTCCAGCGCTTTCTAGCTACTGGTAACATTTCCCAATGTCTGCCACCTCAGCTATCAATCAATGATACATCTCATGCAGGGTCTTGTCTTGCCATGGCACCTCCTCTGCTGGATCTTCCTCCTGTGTCTGCTGCTGCCTCAGGCATTCTCTCACAAGCTCATCTTTGAGTGCCATCTTGCTGATGTATTCATGGATGCTCTGGGTTTTGTCCAGGACAGGCTTTGAGACTCACCAGACTCCGACCACCCTCTTTCTGGCTGGTGTCTCTGGGTGTTGATTTGGCATGGAAAACTCTATACATCATGAGGAGCTTCTGGGTCTTTGGCCAGCCCACTATATTGGCAGGGTATCTGATGACTGACAGGGCATACATGTTGATGGCTGGATATTATTCATCTTGTATCCTTTATATTTGTGGAAAAAGTTCCCTCCAAGATTCTGTTCTGACCTAAGCTCCTTTAAAAAGCAAGAAGCAGTCTTGGTCATGGCAAACCCTCTTTTATTTACACGACTGTGAATTACTTTCATTCACAGTCAGTAAGACTTGTCCAAACAGTTTTTCAAAGGGATATTTATCAAAGGAATACCTTATCTTGCTTGGCAAGCTGCCACGTAACTTGTTTCCAAAGTCACAGAGTTTCTTAAGAGTCACGAACAGAACTTTCCACTCTTGAAACTACTGGCCGAATGAATTGTTTCTTGCAAAAGCCCACTCCCCATTCGCTCCTCTTTTGTTTCCTATGGGAAGGGCCAATTACCTCCAATGTGTGGCTTTACTCCCAAGTCAACCCTGCTTTCTGAGTTGTTCTTGTCTTCTGGCAGCTCTATGCGAATGCGCACACTGGGAATGGGCTCCAGCTGTTCCTCTGCCTTGCTGCTGTCTAGCTCCCTCTCTGCCTCTGATGCCGAGCCCTCATCCGAGCTTTCCTCAGCCCCTAGGACTGGTCCAAGTTCTTCCCCAGCCTCCTCACTGTCCAACTCTGTTGCCAGCTCTGCTGGCCACTGGCGGGCCACAACAGATTCCCCTCTTGAGTTTTCACCAAGATTCGAACAGCCTCCATCATACTGGAGTTTTGAAGGGCCCTGAAGACCAGGCTCTTTGCCAAGGCTATATAAATGGATAAATAGATAGGTAATTTTTATTAAATATTTTTAAAAGGAAGATAAAAACTAATACAAACTAATATAAAGTAAGAAAAAGAAAGAAAAGTGAAAGTTAAAAGTATGAAAAATGAAAGAAAAGAAGTAAATGAAAAATAGAAAAGAAAGGAAAAAGATACCCCGAAGTAGCTTTTGATCTTCTTTACAGTAATTATAAATACAATTATAAATTTACCATTTACACTATCATTACAACATAACTCTCTTCTTTCTATAATCTATCTTTTTTGTTTTGGGTTGTTTTCTAGTTGTAGTGTTCTAACAATTTGTAAACTGTCCAGAGTCAATGGGAGTCAGGCAGCATACAGTATACATTTATATTATTATCATTATTAATTATATTAATCTTGATTTGACTTGCAGTTCTTCCTACAGAAGCCCAGGAAGAAATACGTGTCGACCCAATTGGTATTTTTGTGACTCGGCCACAGGATAGAGAAGTTGCAGTTGGTAAGTACAAGACATAGATTCTAGGCCAGAAGTTAAAAAAAAAAGGTGGCCGAACAACATTCATTTTGTCACACACACAAACCCAGACCTCCCATAAAAGGTGGAATAAAAAATTTAGGTGGAATGAAAAATTTAGAATTTTGTTGCACTTTTGGAGGGTGGAGTCAGGGGTGAAATGCTCCCAGTTCGAACCGGATCACCTGATCCAATAGCGAGGGCGGCGGGTGGTTCAGAGAACTGGTGGCAAAAATCCCTGCCCCCCCATGCCCAGCTGAGCCACGCAATCATCAGAGGGTTTTTTTTTACTTTTAAAAGCATGTTTTCTTCTGCCAAAAAATGCTTTTAAAAAGAAAAAAGCCTCTGATGATTGCGCGGCTCAGCTGGGTTCATCAGAGGCTTTTAAAAGCATTTTTTACAACCTCTTCGGCCGAAGAGATTGTAGAAAAAATTCTTTTTAAAGGCTCCTCTGTTCATCAGAGGCTTTTAAAAGCATTTTTTTACAATCTCTTTGGCCGAAGAGGTTGTAGAAAAAATGCTTTTAAAAGTTTAAAAAAAGAGAAGTTGGCCACGCCTACCCAGTCACATTACTACCACCCACATCAAGCCACGCCCACACAACCGGTAGTAACAAATTTTACATTTCACCCCTGGGTGGGGTTCAAAATGCTAGCTTTAATTCTGAAGATGCATAAGTCTCTTGTTTCACCCTTTAAACTTCTGACCGAGCTCCCTTGTGAAGCTCAAGTCTCCCCGACAAACCCTGGCATGACTCAGAGAAGTTGTCTGATCCTGTCCTCGGACCTTAAAAGAAAGATTGTTTTGCAAAACTAGTGTCTCTGACATGGTCCATGATATAGCAGGAACCGTTGATTCTGGAAACTCCATAATCACCTAAATTTCTTTCTCAAGGTGGGAATGTTACATTCACTGCTGTAGTGGCAAGTGAAAGCTTACTGAAGAAACCTACAGCCAAATGGTTCAAGGGAAAGTGGATGGACCTGGCAAGCAAAGTGGGAAAACACCTTCAGCTTCATGAAAGTTATGATCGAACCAACAAGGTACAACTATCTTAAGAAGGACTTACCCCTTCCACCTTTTCATATTTTGGCGAAAGCAGAATCATCGTAACAATAACATTTCTTCTTCTCAGCAATATCAAGAATTATATATAACTACTGTTTTACTATCTTTGGACATAAAATACTGTTTAGAACCTCTTGCTTTAAAACTATACTGAATAAGAGCTGGTAAAATTTACTTTAGGTGTGAAATGCCACTCAGTGTTATGCATCTTCTCCCAATGCATAATTTACATTAGTTAAGAAAGTATATTTGTGTTGGAAAAAGGATGAAAAAAGTACTTAAGTCCGTTTTTTTACATTTAATTTTTATTTATTTATTTTCATCAAGCATGTATTAGATAACAGATATAAGTACAAACATGATTATGAATACATGAAATGGATACGAATAAAAGGGAACATTAGGACAAGGATGGTAGGCACACTGGTGTGCTTATGCATGCCCTTTAAAGACCTCTTATGAATGGAGTGAGGTCGACAGTAGACAGTCTAAGGTTAAAGTTTTGAGGGTTTGGGGAACAAACCACAGAGTCAGGTAGTGAATTCCAGGCATTGACCACTCTGTTACTGAAGTCCTATTGTTTTTCTTTTCTTCTTCCTATATATATATATTGATGCTTATACCTCCTAATATTTACTTATATATATGTTTATATACTACATAATCTTTTTTATATGATGTTGTGACAAAATAAGTAAAATAAAAAATAAAATAAAGTTGTATTTTCTGCAATTAAGTTTGGAGCAATTTACCATAAGTTTGTATCTATTGTGTGCTCGTGTATTATTGTGGTTGAAGCTGAAGTATTCATTGACAGGTAGGACATTGTAGCAGATAATTTTATGTACTACACTTAGGTCGGGCCGAAGATGACGAAGTTCTAAGTTGTCTAAACCCAAAATTTCAAGTCTGGTGGCATAAGGTATTGTGTTGTGAGCAGAGGAGTGGAGAACTCTTCTCGTGAAATATCTCTGAACTCATTCGATTGTATTAATGTATTATATTAATTTTTTTTCCAGTGACTGAATTTTACAGATGGAGAAGGAATAATCTCTTAGGGATTATTTTTAAAAAAATCAATCTGAGTCTTTCTAGAAACTTTTTTTTCCTTTTTCAGTTTTAAGTGTATTAAACTTGGCTTTGTGTTTTTCATCACTCCATTCTAAGTAGAAATAGAGAGAAGAGCCTCTTCTACCATAGTTAGCTAACAATAGTTAGATACGTAGAAAATATAATGGGATTCAGACAATATAATAGAACAAAGAATGAATATATTATATACATCAAGATAAATTTGTAGATATTGAGGATTCATTGAGGAGCAAGTTTAGATAGCCATAAGTTCTTATGACAAACTATTTGGCAGAGGAAAAAATTAAGAGAAAAAAGAAACAGGAACTTTTCCATTAAGAGAAAGTAAAAAGTTTTTTAAAATCCCTCAAGGTGAGTTTGGCTCCTCGGGATTAACTGTGAAGTACTAATTCCATATGTATATTATAGACAACAAGATGATTATTGGGAAATTCATACAGTAGAAGAACTCCTAGTTAATAACAGTCAGATTTATGTGTCTAGCTCCTAAAAGGGTCCAATGATTTCTTTTTTCAAGGTTTATGTCTTTGAAATGAACATTATTGATGCAAAACCAACTTATGCAGGGGGATATCGATGTGAGGTGGCTATAAAGGACAAATTTGACAGCTGTAATTTTACCCTGGTTGTCCATGGTAAGGTGTTATATTTTTCTTATTACCAAAATGTTTATATTTTGACAGCATTATACAACATAGTATCAATATGCTATATTACAGCTACTATAATATAATAGTAATAATAATAATTATTATTATTTCATGCTGAATGATGTGTCTTGTATAAGCCATGCACTGGGGAAAAACACACATCAAATTAAAATTGGTACTCAGAAAAGGATTGATAAAGTCTGAGTAAAATAGAGTTTTGGAGAAGGGATAAGAGGGAAATGACCCTTTTTTAATTATTTATGTATTTAAAGTAATTATACTTTTAATTATTTATGTATTTTTTTATGGACTCTCATTTTCAGTGTTTACATCAATGCTCTGGTTCTGGAGAGCCAATAGTAAAAAAATATGCTGGCGTTCGGAGAACCGGTAGTAATGGCTGGCTGGCCACACCCCCGAACCGGTTCCCTGATCATCAGAGGTTTGTTTGTTTTTTTACTTTTAAAAGCATCTTTTCTTCAGCCAAAAAAAGGCTTTTAAAAGTAAAAAAAAAACCTCTGATGATCGCGCAGCTGAGCAGGGATCATCAGAACCCTTTAAAAGTTTTTTTTTTAACAACCTCTTCGGCCGAAGAGGTTGTTAAAACAAAAGGTTTTAAAAGGATCCTCTGGCGATTCCAGCTGAGTTAAGAGCTTCTGGGCTGCGATTAAGCAACTTCAGCTGGGATCGTCAGAGGAGCCTTTTAAAACCTTTTTTTCCTCTGGCCCACCCAATCCCCCCTCCTCACTTACCTAATTATTTACTGCTCCTTTCAGGCTCGCTTTCCTTCAGCTTTTGCAATCAGTTGCATCAGCTAGCAACTGAATCTGCCTGTTTGAAATCCATGTCCTCAGTGAGCAACTGAATCTGCCTTTGCTGGCTGAGGAACTCTGGGAGTTGAAGTTCACAAACCTTAAAGTTACTAAGGTTGAAGACCCCTGATCTAAAAAATATAAATAAAATAAAATAAAATAATAAAATATTTGTGCAGTTTTCTGAAATTTGGTGTGTTTCTGTAGTGTTTCACTCTAACTACACAAACACACAAAATCTCACAACGCTGTATGTGGCATTTTGTGTGTGTGTGAGAGAGTCAGTTGTGTTTTGTTGTGTTGTGTGTGTGTAAAGTGTGAAAGTTGATTTTTGAGCTTTTTGTGGCTATGTGAGGTTCCTGCTGTTGCAGGGGCCATTTTGGGTGAAGTGCAGCTGCTTTTACATTGTGAGTCAGTTGTGTTGTGTTGTGTTGTGTGTGTGTGTAAAGTGTGAAAGTTGGTTTTGGAGCTTTTTGTGGCTGTGTGAGGTTCCTGCTTGTTGCAGGGGCCATTTTGAGTGAAGTGCAGCTGCTTTTACATTGTGTGTGAGTTGTGTTATGTTGTGGTGTAGTGTGTGTGTGTGTGTGTGTGTGTATGTGTGTGTGTGTCCCTTCGCAAGGACTTGGAGGCAGCTCCTCTGAGGAAAAGAAGAGGCGGCGAAGCTGTTCCCCAGGAGAAATCGCCCTGTCTCTGCAGCATTGGTCATGTGACTGAGTGGGTGTGGCCAGCTTGATGTCACTCACAGTAAGGTGCCGCGCCACCTTGCCCTGAGTGACTTCAAATTGGCCACCCCCACTCAGTCACATGGCCACCAAGCCATGCCCACCAAATAAGCCACACCCACAGAACCGGTAGTAAAAAAATTTGGACCCCACCCCTGGTTTACATATATATCAGTTTCATTGCATTTCCATGTTAATTTATATTTTTAAAACAATTACAGGGAAATTTCTGCTTCATTACATTTAAAAATATATGTTCATGGATCTATTTTTTTCCAAATGTCAGTATTTTGGAACAGGATTTTTATAAATTCAAAGATAATTGGATAAAGTACAAGCAAAGTCTTGTACAATTCTAGGCTTATTTATCTCAAATTAAGCTCCACTTAAATTGGAAATTACTCCCAGGTAAGTAGCTATAAAGTGGCAATTTTAACCTGCTTATCCATTCAAAAGGTATGCATTGAAGGAATTTCATCTCAGATATTTTAGAGACAATGGACACGAAGCAATATAATTCAGTTGCAGTTGCAGTTTGATATATGAATATTAGTTGTCCTACTCCTAACATGTCTGTATTGTAAAATGATACAATTGTATTTCTGCAGTTTAATTTGTAATCCAATTACAAAACAGATTCATACATTATTTGTTTTAAATGTTGAAAGCACTAAAGCTGCTGCGATTGCAAGCAAACCGAATTCAAATTAATTTTGCATCTCTAACAATGTCAGATTGTTTATTCAGCGAAAGTAAGTAGAACGTAAGACCACTGATTCTGTTTTCTCTAAGGCCCAACCCCAAAAGAGGAAGGGAAAATGCTTGCTAGCACTCTTCCCACAAATGATTTGAAAGAATAACTTGCTCATTTCTGTAGCTTGATTTAAATGTAGAAACTTGCCTAATTTTAGAAATCACTCAAGAATTGAAAAAAATATCTCAACCATAATTTTGACTTTGATTAGAAGGACTGGTGACCTAATATTTAAAACAACAACAACAACAACAACAGAGTTGGAAGGGACTTGGAGGCCTTCTAGTCCAACCCCCTGCCCAGGCAGGAAAGCCTACACCATCTCAGACAGATGGTTATCCAACATTTTCTTAAAAATTCCCAGTGTTGGAGCATTTACAACTTCTGCAGGCAAGTCGTTCCACTTATTAATTGTTCTAACTGTCAGGAAATTTCTCCTTAGTTCTAAGTTGCTTCTTTCCTTGATCAGTTTCCACCCATTGCTTCTTGTTCTACCCTCAGGTGCTTTGGAGAACAGCCCGACTCCCTCTTCTTTGTGGCAACCCCTGAGATATTGGAACACTGCTATCATTTCTCTCCTAGTCCTTCTTTTTATTAAACTAGACATACCCAGTTCCTGCAACCGTTCTTCATATGTTTTAGCCTCCAGTCCCCTAATCATCTTTGTTGCTCTTCTCTGCACTCTTTCTAGAGTCTCAACATCTTTGTTACATTGCGGCGACCAAAACTGAATGCAGTATTCCAAGTGTGGCCTTACCAAGGCATTATAAAGTGGCACTAACTTGGCACTAACACTTTGTCTAAAGGAATTTTATAGAGAAGCAGGGTTTTTTTCCCCACTCAATGACCTTCAACTCAATGCAACTTCAATTCCATCATCTCCCAAAACTCTCCTCATCTCTATCAGCATGTCATTTTTGGGGCTCCTATAAGGATATAATAGTCATTGTATTTATATAAAGTAAAATCAACATTTGGATTGTCCTAAATTTAAGTTTTCTATCTGTCCCTTAAAAGTAAAATCTTCCAGTTGAATATGACTTCTGGTGACCAAATGATGCATCGATATAGTTTCTTAGCGACTGGTAATAATATGGAAGTGGTTTGCTACTGCTTTCTTATGCAATATGTTTTCAGCTCTAAGTCCAGCGTACAGGCCTGGGATTTTGAAGTAGTCTCTTTTCTAAGTATTAAGCAAGGCTAGGATTTTCCTTAATGCATTAAATTTTAACCTCCAGATTAAAAGTGTAAAAGCTGTACAAAAAAAATTCCAAAAGAACCCAATGTAAGTTTGGGAAGAAAGTATAAGTTGCCTTTGAATATTGTCTTATTGTTATTAACATTTTCTATGTAATCACAGAGGCGCCTGCTACTGCTGACCTGGACATCCGATCAGCATTTCGACGGACGTGAGTGTTATCACCAATGTTTACCCCAGTTTGCCAGGAGACAACTCTGAATGAAACAAAATGGTTGCTAGGAATATTAAATTAATTCCTTGAGGTCACTCTATTTTGGAAATCCTGATTCAATGGTAATCAAATGTAGGTGCACCACATAAAAATAATAGATGCAATAGCAATAGAAATAGACATAATAATACAATAACTTTGTATGAAAACCACATACAAAGTTTATAGAAAACTGATGTATACCCACAGAATGTCACTGGTTAAATCTGCATTCCAGATAACTCATAGCATAAGCCAACATGGGAGCATTCTGAGAGTTCCTAACACAGCAAAAGGGTTCATGCAATTAGCCCAGTTCCTAAAACTCAGGTCTCTAACTAAGTGATTCAAGCATAAGCCACATTTGTGCACATCCTAATCTAACAGTCACATTTATGTGTATGGTCCAAAATAGCAAAAACTTTTTCAAATAGTAATTATAATTTGAACATTTATAAAACATAATTTTAAATTTAAGCATTGGGATCAATACTTTTGATAAATGCTTCCTATCATGATGGAACTATAGAGAAAATGGAAAAATTGGGGGAAATTACTTGATTTATTTGGAAGCATCCTGATTTTCAGAAGCATCTATAAACAAGAGACAACAACAACAAATCCCCCCAATTTCCTATTGAGATTAAAAGATAACATAGTCCCTGTGTACAGGGGTCAGAACTTATCAACATAGTTTTTAAAACAGGATAGAGAATTAGAAATTTAGGTAAGGATTTTTTTTTTCAGCAGAAAGAAAATGACTTTGTTTAAATTATTTGTATTATTCTAATTTAGGAGCACAGTAGGAGGAGGAAAGTGGACATCAGCATCCAGGTATCTGGTTTTCAGTATTCAGCATTGATCACCATTGTGAACTGTCACTTAAACAGCACTTTAAACAAAATTTAACTACAAGCACTACCATGGAGAAATTACTTAGACTTGGAATAACTTCATTGTCACTTTGAATTGTCTCACACAGAAATAAATAGGAACTTATTTCTATATGAGGCAAACTTGAGACACAGATTCCTTTGTAGAATAACAAAATGCCCGGCAACTATTCTAAAATAATAATAATGACTTTATAAAGAACATCAATGTTGCTCATGATTCACCTATATATCCCTAAAGTATAGATTGGTTTTATTAACCAAATATTTGCCAGGCTCCCATATGAAGTCTGCCCTGCAGTTTGAGATGCATAATAGCAGTCCTGCTTTCCTTTCAAAGAAGTTTAATATTTTTATGACCCTTACGTTTTCATTATTGTGTTCACTCTGTTTTCAGTGGCTACTATGCTGAAGAAGAATGCATACACTGGGATTTTTGTTAGGTTTCCTGATTAGTTTGGAAAATTGACATAATGCTTATTTTTACTTTTGGCTAATTTCATCATTTTAAGTGATTGATTGCAGAACATGTTTATCTATTAATTAGCTACTCCACTGTTAGTGGTTTCTACCTTCTCTTCAATATATTTTGCCACATGAAAGAATCTATAATATCTTACTGACAATATTCAAAGGTTGGCTTCTTCCAACTTTTCCCAGCAGTTTTGGTTAGTTACGGGCATCATCTGGACTCAATATACTGTTTTCTAGGACTATTCTGCATTTAGCAATATGAAAGTCTTTTTAAAATAAATTAGGCATTTGTTTGTCCCAAATAGCCTTATCTCACCGTTTTTTAGCTTCTGTAGGGTTGAACACCTGGCAGATAATTCTTATCCCCCATGTCTTTTCCACTGCATCAGTCTCAAGGTTGGCTAGAGTGGCAAGAGAAACAAAGTAGGTGAGGAAGCAACACTTTCTTCAACATGACTCTGATCACATAGCTGTGTAGTGTTTGATCTATAGGATGGTTTGGGATTGTGTCATAATACTCCTGCTTTACTGGAAAACCCAATTCAATCAATGAAGCAGGTGCCGGAGCAGTACCAGTATGGCTTAGGCAGGGATGTACATCCTTGACTTTAAGACTCATGGACTTCAACTCCCAGAAGTCCTCAGCCAGCAATTCTGGAAGTTGAAATCCCAAGTCATAAAGAATCAGATTTAGTCAAAATAAATTTTCAATGTCATTTTGATTTTAATGAAAATGAATGAATTTATGTTAACCCCCCCATGGTTAAGTAAAAATAGAATTATTAAACTCTAAAATATGAAGAATTCTTTTTTCTTAATCTTGATCTTCAGTTTAGAAATAACTATTTGAAACAACTCCTCTGAAGTAAGGAACCTTAGATAAATAGACTCTTGTCCATAATTTTGCTTTTTAATGTTTGTAAATATTTGCAACTTTTAGTATAAAATGGCATTTGATTTATGATAGACATTTTAAAATATACTAGAATTGTACTCTGACACTTTACACAATTGGCATATGCTTTGTTTAGTTTAACTTCTGTTTTGATAGGACTTAATAGCGCTGTCTTCTCTTTAATTGCAGATTTAATTTAATTTGATTATTTTAAACAACTATATATCTGTTCCTGTATCCAAGGAACTCTTAAGAAGTACAGGCTCAATCTTTCAGTCTCTCAAATGTTTCCTCTCAAATATCAACTCTACAACATTGCTTATCACTTTTCTCATGAAATACAATAAGTACAGTAACTAAAATATTTAAGGTTTAACCATGCTAGCTAAGAATCCTAAGAACTGTGCTTTCAGCATATCTGAAAAGTGATAGCTTGGGGATGATTGTTCTCCCAATTACAGTCAACATTTATTTTTATTTGAACTGTGGCGGCTTAACTCATTTTCCCACTCTCTGCCTCCTGTTGTCGTGTCCCACTACTCCGCTGACGGCCGGGTCAGGGAAATCCGAATCAGGCGTGCCTCTGCAGCTCTGCCAAAGTCCTAGCAAAGTCCTCAGGGCAGGCAGGAGACTAGAAAGTGACTTCAGCAAGATAGGTTTAGACTTTGCCTGACTCAGAGGCTGCCAGAAAGCAGATCCTTTATATAGGCCATGGGGTGTGGCTCCATGACTCAGCACTTATCCAGGCCTGCCCCTCCCTTCCTTCTGACGCCGCCGCCTATCAATTCTTCTGAAGCGAGGGTCACTCCAGTCGGCAGCTGTTGGCAATCGACCTCCATCAGGCTCACATGCTGTGGGGGAGGGGGAGGGGTCTAGTTGCTCCGTTTGCCTGGGCATGGAGCCAGAGCTGGGGGCTGGAGATACTTCCTCCTCTTCAGCCTGTCTGGGCATGGAGCCAGGGCTGGGGCCGGGAGATACCCCCTCCTCAGCCTGTCTGGGCATGGAGCCAGGGCTGGGGCCGGGAGGCATGCTAGGACATTCTTCAGTGTTCGGAAGCAGATAAGCAGACCCCGGCTGTGGTGGTGAGATCGGACGAGACACAACACCTGTACGCTATTCAGCCTTCTGGAGCAGATCTGGATGATGTGAAAAAGAGGGCAGAGGAAAGAGATACTAATTTCATTGATGGATTCTTTTCCATCATTGGATAACAACCACACTACCATAAAGACCCAAAGTCACTGCTGTTAAGTTCGGGAAGTAACGAGGCTGGAGACCAGGGTAGTGACAACAGCTCTTTAATATAGGGTGAACCCAGCAACAGGCTGGGGCTAAAACCTCTCCTTTTATACGGTTCTGTTGAGGTTTCCCAATCAGCAACGTGCTGATTTCCCGCTCAAATATTTAAAGGCACAACTGTTAATACATAACACTCCTCCCCTCCCAGAAAACACTTGGTCTTATTTACATATTTATTCACATGTTATTTTTCGACGTAGTCACGCAAATAACCTGGGCGCCTCCTAGTTCTTTCTGACCTCGCGGTTCAGTTCTGGTGGTGTTTTGAGCTGGTCGGAGGGGCTGTTTTCCTCCCAGCTCTTTCTCTAGGCCATCGGGCTCTGGATTATTGGCCGACTTTTTCTTGGCCATCCGCCTTGATTAATTTTTGAATTTTCCTTGCTGTTTTCCTCGGGACCTGATGGCGTCGCTGGAACTCTGGGACCTCAGCTAAGTCTTGCGCCTCCCGGTCATTGTCAGCTGTGGATTCAAAGTGGTATTGGTCATTACCTGTCTCTGTTGGTTTGGTTTGGTCAGTTATTCGCTTCCTTAACTGATCTATGTGGCGCCGCCACACTCGGTTGTCTGGTAGCTCTACCACGCACGATTTTGGCCCTGTTACTTGTTACTTGTCCGGCGACCCAACTCGGGCCGTCCCCATAGTTTCGGCCCACACCCGGTCGCCTATGCTCATTTCTCTTGTTTTTCTAGCTCCCTTGTAACCCTCGGTGTGTAATGGGGTTCAAACGGTCAAGTGGGCACCGGAGTTTTCGTCCCATTAGCAATTCGGCTGGGCTTTTTCCGTGGCTGTGCTTGGGGTTCTGTGCTGGACGGCTAGGAAAGTCTATTTTGTTTGCCAGTCACCTGGCTTGAGCCTGGACAATGCCTCCTTAGCGCCCGGACGGAACGCCTGCAAGGCCATTCGACGAGGGTGGAAAGGTGCAGAGAGGGCATGTCGGATGCCTTCCTCTGCCAGGTACTCTTCAAACTGGGCTGCCGTGAATTGGGCTCATTGTCGGACACCAGAGTGTCCGCAACCCGTGAGTTGCGAATAGGTGGCGAGGGTTGCGATTACTGCTTCGCTGTGGTGGACTTCATAAGTATGATCTCTAACCATTTGGAAAATGCGTCCACCACCACTAGGAACGTTTGGCCGTGAAAGGGGCCAGCAAAGTCAATGTGGATTCTTGACCAAGGCCCTTGGGGCTTTTCCCATTCTCTGACTGGGGCTGTTGGGGGTAGCGGTCTGGACTCTTGGCAAGCTTGGCATTTCCCTACCCTCTCAGCAATCTCTGCGTCCATGAGTGGCCACCATACATAGCTTCTAGCTAACCCCTTCATCCTTACGATGCCTGGGTGACCCTCGTGGAGGAGGTCCAATACCTTGCCCCTTAACTTAGCAGGAATTATCACACGATCACCCCATAACAGGCACCCCCCTTGAGCCGAGAGCTCATCACGTTTCTTAACAAATTCTTTGAACCGTTCGCCGGGCGCAGCGGGCCACCCTCTCTGTACCCAACCGAGTACAGTCCTTAACACAATGTCCCGGTATGATGCCCGAGCCACTTCCTTTGATGTGACTGGGCCAGAGTCCAACGAGTCAATAAGGAGGATGGGTGTCCCCGGAGTGGGGTCTTCGGTCGGCCCTGGCAGTGGGCATCGGCTCAACGCGCCTGCATGCCCCACTTCTTTCCCGGTCGATGCTGCAGCTTGTATGAGTAAGCGGCTAAAAGTATAGTCCATCGAGTCAAACGTGGCGAAAGTGCCACAGGCGTTGGCCGGTCGCCAGCCAGTAATCCCAGTAACGGTCTGTGGTCAGTCACGATTTCAAAATTCCGCCCAAAGACATACTCATGGAATTTTTTGACCCCTGATACAATGGCTAATGCTTCTTTGTCTAATTGGCTGTAGTTCCTCTCTGGGGAGGACATCGTTCTAGAGTAGAACGCTATAGGGGCTTCTGTGCCGTTTGGAAGTCTATGGGTGAGTACAAGCCCCACCCCATAAGGGACGATCGCAAACCAGCACTAGGGTAGTGAGTCGTGATATTGGATGAGCAGGCTATCACTTGAGAGCAGGTTCTTTACTGCTTCAAAAGCCCTATTTTCTGACTTTCCCACGACCAAACAGTATTTTTCCCTAAGAGCCTATGCAGCGGTTCCGCAACGGTTGCTTTGTTCTTTAAAAAGACCGCGTAAAAATTAACCAATCCCAGGAATGCCTGCAGCTCTGCTTTGTTTTTGGGCGCTGGAGCCTTCCTAATTGCCTTAACTTTGCTCTCAGTAGGGTGAATTCCTTTCTTGTCTATCCGTAGCCCAAGAAATCGACCGATTCGACCCTATCTGACATTTATTTGTCTTGACTTTTAATCCGCTGTCCGGAAAATGCTCAAGACCTTTCTTAACCGCTCCCCAATTCCTCCATGTTTTCCCTGAAATTAGGACATCATCAAGTAGGAACTACCCTGGGAGCCCTTGCAGTAGTCGCTCCATCAGGTTTTGGAACAGCCCTGGTGCCACACTAACCCCAAATTGCAATCGGTGCACTTGAATGCCCCCTGTGCGCCACAATCGCTTGGGCTTCGCTGTGCGGGCGCCTACTGGCAGTTGTTGGTAGGCTTGGGCCAAGTCTAACTTTGCAAAGACTTGCCCTTGCCCCAAAGAGTGCAATAAATGTTGCACCACGGAACCGGGTAAGCGCTTTTCTGTAAGGCTTTGTTAAGCGCCGCCTTGTAGTCAGCGCAAATTCTAATTGACCCGTCCGATTTGATGGGTGATTACGCCTCCCACTTTGCGTGATCGACTGGCACCAAAACCCTGATTTATGAGCTTGTCCAGCTCCTTATCAATTTTTGGTTTTAGGGCAAAGGACTCTCCTCGCCTTAAGCCTAATGGGGCTACCTGGGGTCTAAGTTGAAGGAAATAGGGGTCCCTTGTACTTGCCCAGGCAGTCCTTGAAGACATCTTCGAACTCGTTAAAGAGAATGTCTTTCAAATTGCAGTCACTTCTGTAGATGCCAGTCACTCCCATGCCCAGGGCACGAAACCAGTCTAGTCCCAACAGACTGGGCAGAGTTCCTTCGACGATCGTGATGGGCAGGGTCTTTTATGAGGGCCGACTCGACTCGGACGGAGGTGGTCCTCGAACAGGGATGCGATTCCCTGGTAGTCGTGGCACTCGTAGCCGCTGTGCTTGCAGATGGCGCCGCGACGGACGGCAGCGATTTCGCCAGGGTGTCCCAGGACATGATGGTGATCGCTGATCCCGTGTCCACTTCAAGCCTGCACCGAACTCCTCTATCTTGGGCTTTGTGAAAATCTTCTTTCCACTTTGGTTGAGGCGCGCCTATAATGACAGTCGCTTTGGTTAGACTTCGCGCTTTCTTGTTAGAACCAATCGCGGGCCGCCTTTCCGGTTCCGCTTTGATTGGCCGATTTGAATTTTCGGCGGAAGGTTGGGCCGCTCTGCAAACCTGAGCTAAGTGTCCTTTCTTCCCACACCGCCGCATGTTGCGTCTTTAAACCTGCAGCGTTGGCGCTGATGCTGCCTCCACAGCTTCCGCACTCGCCACGGTCCTCCGTGTCGCGCTTCTCGGTCCGCAGACCCTTCCTCATCCTCGCCTCACCTTCGGATTCGGACTGAATCTCCTCCTGGTGTACTGGCGTTGGCCTTGCGCCGCCTTGGATTGAAGAGGCTTTGCAGAGTCTCTGCTGCTTTAGTAGACATTTCGTGTGCTCTGGCCTCGCCCAGAGCGGTGGCTAGTGTCAGGTTGCTCCTGGCTAGCAGTCGCCGCCAGAGGCGGATGTCCTTGACCCTCGGATGAGTTGCTCGAGTAGCACTTCGCCTAAGTCTCGGTATCCGCAGTCCTTGGACGCTCTTCTTAAAGCGGCCATGTAGTCACCGATGGACTCGCCTCCATCTGTCTACGCTCTCCGAATTCAAACCGCTGCACGTATTTGGACGGCGCGGTGCGAAATGGTTCTTCAGCAAAGTCTGCAGAGTCGGCCACGATACCGATTGTATCGGCGTTGGCTCTGCCAGGGCTTCCGCAATCTCGACATTCGGCCCGCAATGGCTTAGGAAGTAAGCCCGCTTGCGGTTATCAGGGATCCCCTGTAGTTCGTTGGCTTCTAGAAAGCTTTCGAAACGGGTCATATATGTTCCCCATTTCTCCTTGCCCGGGTTGTACGGTGCGGGTGGCGTGTTTGCCATTTCCGCGTTTCTGCCCTGAGTTTGCTGGGTTCGGAACTAGCGTGCTTCAGCTCGGTTCTGGTTCTCCTTTAGCCTCGAGATCCCACCTTCGTCGCCAATGTTAAGTTCGGGAAGTAACGAGGCTGGAGACCAGGGTAGTGACAACAGCTCTTTAATATAGGGTGAACCCAGCAACAGGCTGGGGCTAAAACCTCTCCTTTTATACGGTTCTGCTGGAGGCTTCGTCCAATCAGCAACGTGCTGATTTCCCGCTCAAATATTTAAAGGCACAACTGTTAATACATAACAACTGCGCTTGACAATATTAAGTTATACAGTAAAACCAAAACCAAAAATAACAAAACACTGTTTGTTACTGAACCAATTAAAATTATTTTATTAAAATGGCTTATGTTATTTAGTGAAAATTGTTGCCCGTTTCTTGTATATGAGTAGCAGCAGTCTAGTATGGCTGACAACAGGAAGCATGTTTTCCTACTTACTGTGTTTATATTCAGAACAGTATTTGCAGAAAAGAAAATAAGCTTGCATGATAACATAACCATACCTTGTATGATACCTATCCAGATGCAATGGACTTCAGTGTTTCAGTAAGATTTCCTTGATAAACTTTTAGGAGGAGAAAATGGCAAAATAAATTGTGTTGTTCCTGAAGTTTATTTTGAATCAGACCTGATTTTAATCCTTTCATCCTTCTGGCTGTCTAGTGTCTATTCCAAGTTAGGGATGTCCGGTATGATTATGTATCATTGTATAAAAGCAAAATATTCACCTGGATCTTTTTTAAAAGTGAGTCCTGTTCTTCCTCTGTTATGCAGTGTGGATGGTCAAGATGATGGCAGAGAGTTGGATTTCACTACCTTGCTGAGAAAGAGGTGAGTGGTCATTGTGTAGCCAATTCACCCTTCAGAACAATGGGATGAAACACCTGTGGGACCAATGAATTATGTCAACATAATTGGAAACATTCTCACATCCATTTTCCCCAGAAGGGAAAAATGGGTGTGTTAAACTTACAGCTGGGACAAATGTCTGTTATTTCCAATTTAAAAAGTGGAGGGACTATAATGGCATGAGAAGTGACCTCTAGGGTGGTTGCATCTGATTGAGCAACACAATTTGTCAAAAAGTAGACGAAAGGAAAACATTCCCAAAATGGCCAGTTCAGTGTGTCAATGATACTAAGTGACACAATGATACTAAACAGCATAGCGCTGTAATCTAGAATATAAGGCTGAGAAAGAAGATTAGTTAATTTAAGACCCCTTGATAGATTGATGTGAAAAAAATAATTTTTCCTAATTTTTTCTTATATGCAGGAATGGTGTTTTTTTATATATATTAACATTTTACTTTTCTGTCCCTGTCATGCTTCTCTCTTTTTTTTCCCTTTTTTTTTTTTCATTTTACTCTGATTTACATCTCCACTTGGAAATCTTGCTTGGAATTCTGGAACAGAGAGTAAGATTTTACTTTAACTCCTTTTAAACTGCATGAAGTATGTATGGTTTCAGTTTACATAAGCATCCATTTTTTCCAGTGCTTTGGAACATCATACGTATATCACCTCAGATATTATTTAAAATATAGCTCGAATGGATGATGGAGCAGTCACTTTCATTGATTTGCTTGCTTAATATTCTGCTTTAGAGCAGTTTTGTTGCATAATTTCCAAAATAGGTTATTTGGGAATTAACTTTGAGTATCTTCTATATATGTAATCATATCCAAGGGCCATTTTTCTGCCTTCTTGAAGTAACTGAGGTGGACTTACTTCTTTAATAAGAAGCTTATACATCATCCATGGATCATGTGTCACAAAAGCACTTGAGCTAAAATAGCCTTTCTGCAGTAAATTACATTGCAACATCTTTTAAAATGACAGCTGTTTTTGCCTTGTTACTAACTTATGTTGCTGCAGTTATGTATTGTTTGAGCCTGAAGTTGACTATGTTAATGTGAGGTAAAAGTATTTACAATAAGACAAAAACTGATAGTTGCTTTTATTTAAAACCAAATGAGATCCTTCAAATGGATCCTTCAAATAAATAAATAATAATAAATAATAAATGAGATCATATTTTGCTATGATGATAATTATCATAATTTTCAATTATACCTAATGAAAAAAAAAGGAATGGAGGGATAAATGTCATTTCAGTATCAACTAAACTATTTTTAACCATAGGAAAATAATATCAAGTCTTTATTAATATTAATTATCCATGTTCCACTGGAATGTTAGAAAGCTAATTTGGAACCAGCATTGAATCTAAAAACTGCTAGTATTGGAAGGAAGTCCTATTCTAGGAGAGTTGTACCGAAATGACTTCTAAAAATTTTTGCTAAATTATTGGAGTGTTTCCCACACCCCCAACCACTGTGAATTTGCAGCTGCCAGGATCTGCCAGGATCTGCAAGATTAAACCATGGTATCCAGAAGGATGTAAGACCTTTCTCATATAAATCATTTAGCAGTTTGGAATTCTATACTGATGAATGGTTATGTTTACAATGAAGATTATTTATACGATCAAAAAAGTTTAGTCTTAAGGAAAAAAAATCAAATAATGAGAATTTTCAAATAGTTCTATATCTCAATGTTTGAGAGGAAAGGTCTTTCTTTTTTTCTCTCTTTTTCTCAAGATAACATGAAGCCTTTTAAATAAGCAATATAAAAAACTGCTACGCAGCCTTTATCTATGAACATGGACCCTGAGCCAATATCATTCATACATTTGCATTAGTGGGTATAGAGACAGGCTGAGATCCTGATGGAGCTAGAAAGGCTTTAATGCCCTCTTTGCACCCTATAGCAGTTCTGATTTAGATAAAGAACCGTAGCTATGGGTACCGATTCCTGTCCCTCCATCATAGCCGTAAAATGTCGTACTAATTGTCCACACTCGCACAGCTGAAATTTAGTTGCATGGTCAGAGCTTTCAGAGTCATAGCAATGGTTTGGAGAGCTAAACATTGCCCGTTCTTGTTTTAATGGGAACTGCAGATAAAAAGGGAAAAACATATAAACCTTCTCTTCCCTACTACTAATCCCAGTCTAGACTGGGTACCTCTCTGCCTTTCCTTTTTTCTCAGAAATATTTTGCCTTATGTATTAGGACAGTGAATAAGCTAGTGTTCTCTCTCTTTCTTTCTTTCTTTCTTTCTTTCTTTCTTTCTTTCTTTCTTTCTTTCTTTCTTTTTCTTCCTTCCTTCCTTCCTTCCTTTCTTTCTTTCTTTCTTCCTTCCTTCCTTCCTTTCTTTTTCTTCCTTCCTTCCTTCCTTCCTTTCTTTTTCTTCCTTCCTTCCTTCCTTCCTTTCTTTCTTTCTTTCTTTCTTTCTAGGGTGGACTAGACAAGAAAGTATCTAGTATGAGGAAATGGCGAGAAGGGTGGGGGGGAGGAGGCCTACTCATACAAAAGGCCCATCAGTGGAAACTCTGTGTTCTCAACCCATAAAAGGAAAGCAGACTGTGTTTGCTTTCCCAGCCTGAGTGGGTGGGATGGGGAGAAAAGATAAACAATCAGGGGAAGCACTTAGCGGCCGTGGTAAATAGAAGAATGTGGCTGAAATAGAAGAACAGACTATCAGTATAAATGATAAGTGATAGTGAAGGAATGGGTCAAAAATTGGAAAGGGTTTCTTAAGATGAATTCATTTCCAACCAGATTAATTAATATAGCTGATGCATATCTTTTTTACTTATATATATATATATATATTCTTCATGATATGTTGTTTTATTTATGACAATGTTTGTGTATACTGTTGTGACAAAATGAAATTTAAAAAAAAGATCACACACAGAAGAGTAAAGCACTTAGAGGGAAGTGAAGGGATGGATTCTTTCTCGTCCATGCACCTTACATTCTACTGAGTTCATTACTGTGCTATATGTTTTCAGGGATCTCTGCCTTGTTTACATGACTTAGAAAACTATTAGATGGCCCAAGAGGTTCTATCAAGTGATCTGCTTTCTGCATCATCTTTCAGAAAATTAAAGTGTTCTCTCTATAGTGCTCTATTTCAAAGTCAAATTAGGGTGGGGGGAGGTGTTGTCTCACCTTTCAGGTAAAAATGGTACTTGCTCAAATGGCATTATTCCATCTTGGCACTTAAAAGGGGTGGATTCAAAAGAGTATTATATCTGGGGTCTAATGTTATAACCCGAGTTTACTCATTTTTAAACGGATTTTATTTTTAATGTGACTCGTCTGGGTCCGGAAATAAGGGTTTCAGTTTAAATACTTATGGTAGCATAGTGCAACTGATTTGTTCCTGTATTTTTGTTTCATAATCACAGTAAAGAGACAGGAAGTTTATGTAACTTTTTTCACAGGGCTGAAATGTTCTTTTTTG
This sequence comes from Ahaetulla prasina, assembly GCF_028640845.1. Taxonomy (NCBI): domain Eukaryota; kingdom Metazoa; phylum Chordata; class Lepidosauria; order Squamata; family Colubridae; genus Ahaetulla; species Ahaetulla prasina. The sequence goes on along the minus strand of NC_080539.1, from coordinate 296,984,241 downwards.
GAAATGCATGTACTCACCCAATGACTCTCTTCCTGGAGCTCCTTCCAATGAAAATTTTATTTTTTTATTTATTTTTTAAAAATAATCTTTTTTAGACATATTTCAATGTTTACACCACATTTCCACTCTTTACAGCCTTCAGTATTGGTATCATTCATATATACATAGTTTTCAATTTTATAGATTACCATTCTATATATTATATAATTATTTAAAAATTTAATTATACTATAAATATTTATCTATGTACATACATAATGCCTTTTACCTTTAAATTGTAGCAATATTTACAGATATATACTATATTTCCCCAGTTTAATATGACTCTTAGGTAGGTTACTTTTGCTCAAAATTGGAAACAAGATAACACTCCTTCTGCTATAAACATAATAAAAAAGGTGCTTGATTGCGCAGAAATGGATAGGTTAACTATGGAACTAAAAGATAGAGAAGGAACGGAATACTATAAAATTTGGAATTTATGGTATAATTGGCTAGAAAATAGAGGTAAAGTTCTTACATAAAGATTACCAATGGAAATTTTATATTATGCTATTCAGAAGTATTACCTTCCAACAGGGTAGTCTGAATAGATGGCAGTGACATACAGGGGCCACAAACCAAGTAGAAGGAACAGCTGTCACCCCAGTGTGGGACAAGCAATGAGAGAAACTACTAGAGGAGGTGACAGCTGACATTCTAAGAATCCAAGCAATAGGATAGGGAAAACCATAGTTAGTTGTTTGCAACAATTTAAATTCTCATGGTTGTTTAGAACACATAACTTTAAGTTAATTAGGACCTTAATGAAACTCTCTAATACACGAGCAAGAGAGAACGATGCCAAATAGTCTCATTCCTGATGATATTTTACATAACTCCCTGTGCTGAGGTATGCACATGTGAATACTGCAGGGACATACAATGGTCTATATCAGGGGTCTCCAACCTTGGTCGCTTTAAGACTTGTGGACTTTAACTCCCAGAGTTCCTCAGCCAGCTTTGCTGGCTGAGGGACTCTGTAAGTTGAAGTCCACAAGTCTTAAAGCGACCAAGGTTGGAGTCCCCTGGTCTATATCAGTGATGGCAAACCTTTTCGGCAGTGAGTGCCCAAACCAGGATGCGTGCATGTGTGTATACCTGCCAGAGTGCCGGAAACCCAAAGTTTCTGATGTTCCAGCGCGCGCGAAGACGAACATGAGCACCAGAAATCAGAAGAGCAGCTGGCGACGTGTGTGTGCCCACAGAGAAGGCTCTGAGGGCCACTTCTGGCACTTGTGCCATAGGTTTGCCATCACGGGTCTATATGAAAATTGGTCACTACAGATGCTGGTATTTTCACAGTTTAAGCTTCTAGATCAGAGGTCAACTGTCCTTTCTTAGATTCAACCCCAGAGTTCCTCAGCCAGCTTTGCTGGCTGAAGGACTCTGGGAGTTGAAGTCCACAAGTCTTAAACCAAGATTGAGACCCTGTTCTAGATAGCTTGTTTGCACTGGTAGGACTAGAAAACAGCCAGCGCAACCTGGTTCCTTCCAGCTTTATGGGAGTATGATTTATATTGTGATGGAAACCGTAATTCAAGACAATGAGAACTTAGTTTGGCAAAGATTGTTTTGATTCTACCCACCCACATAGAACAATTCTGGGATTATTTTCTATATCACTTACAATAAGAAGCATAATGCAATTAGTTTTCAGTGGCAAGCTAGAGTTGAAGAATCCTTGTTAGCATCATTCTTAAGATGGTGCAGATCTGGCTTGTGACTTCAATCTCATTATTTCACCAACTTTGATTGAGACCAAATCAGCAAGGTGTTCTGTTTCCTTCCCCAATACTCCCAGCAAAGAGTCCGTCAGAGGCCTTCCTTTTTTTCCTTTTATTTACATAGATACATGTCCTGGCCACGCCTACCCACGGGCCTGCCAAGTTTCTGGAGATAACGAGGAAATTATAGATAAGGCCAGAATTACTCACGAATATATTCTTCCTCCATGAAATAGTTAGCTCGCAAATTCATTGCTTTGTCCAAGACAAAAACCAGGAAGTCCCGCCCTATTTATAGTCTCTGCAGATGTCACTGCATGACAATTATGACTTGGCTTTGTCCCAACTCTTCCGCTGCTGCGCCGATCAAGCCTTCGTAATCTTGCGTCCCTCCAAAACTGTTCTTGCAAATCAGAAGAAGGCCCGGGAGAATCAGGTGGCCGGCCCCTCCCTTTGAGTGGGTGCCAGGAGGAGAGGGCTCAAGAGAAGCAGGGCTTGCCAGGTCTTCTCCTCATTTTCTGAATCATCCGAGTCCAGGAGTCTGGGTCCAGGAACCTGGGTCACAACACTATCCTCACCGCAGGGCCCTTCCCCGGGCTGACGATCGGGATGCGGTCGGGCTGGGTTCTGCTCATGGAAGGCCTGCACCAGGTCAGGGCATGAACGCCGGAGGCATCTACCCAGGAGAAATCAGTCCCGTATCCCTTCCACGCGATCAAATATTGGAAACGACCCTTTAGCCAGCGAGAGTCTCAGACGCTGTGGACTTCAACTCCCAGAGTTCCTCAGCCAGCTTTGCTGGCTGAAGGACTCTGGGAGTTGAAGTCCACAAGTCTTAAAGGGACCAAGATTGGAGACCCCTGTTCTAGATAGCTTGTTTGCACTTGGTAGGACTAGAAATAAAACAGCCATGCGCAACCTGGTTCCTTCCAGCTTTATGGGAGTATGATTTATATTGTGATGGAAACCGTAATTCAAGACAATGAGAGAACTTAGTTTGGCAAAGATTGTTTTGATTCTACCCACCCACATAGAACAATTCTGGGATTATTTTCTATATCACTTACAATAAGAAGCATAATGCCTTGGGGGATTAGTTTTCTAGGTGGCAAGCTAGGGGAGTTGGAAGAATCCCTTGTTAGCATCATTCTTAAGATGGTGCAGATCTGGCTTGTGACTTCAATCTCATTATTTCACCAACTTTGATTGAGACCAAATCAAAGCAAGGTGTTCTGTTTCCCTTCCCCCAATACTCCCAGCAAAGAGTCCGTCAGAGGCCTTCCTTTTTTTTTCCTTTTATTTACATAGATACATGTCCTGGCCACGTCTACCCACGGGCCTGCCAAGTTTCTGGAGATAACGAGGAAATTATAGATAAGGCCAGAATTACTCACGAATATATTCTTCCCTCCATGAAATAGTTAGCTCGCGCCAAATTCATTGCTTTGTCCGAGACAAAAAACCAGGAAGTCCCGCCTCCTATTTATAGTCTCTGCAGATGTCACTGCATGACAATTATGACTTGGCTTTGTCCCAACTCTTCCGCTGCTGCGCACGTCGATCAAGCCTTCGTAATCTTGCGTCCCTCCAAAACTGTTCTTGGGGCGTTGCCAAATCAGAAGAAGGCCCGGGAGAATCAGGCCGGGCCGGCGCCTCCCTTTGGGTGGGTGCCAGGGAGGAGAGGGCTCAAGAGAAGCAGGGCTTGCCAGGTCTTCTCCTCATTTTCTGAATCATCCGAGTCCAGGAGTCTGGGTCCAGGAACCTGGGTCACAACACTATCCTCACCGCAGGGCCCTTCCCCGGGCTGACGATCGGGATGCGGTCGGGCTGGGTTCTGCTCATGGAAGGCCTGCACCAGGTCAGGGCATGAACGCCGGAGGCATCTACCCAGGAGAAATCAGTCCCGTATCCCTTCCACGCGATCAAATATTGGAAACGACCCTTTAGCCAGCGAGAGTCTCGACGCTGTGGACTTCAGATTCCTCCGACCCCCTCGGCGACAGTGACGGGTGCTGTTGGGCACCGGCGGGGACTCGTGTGGCCTCAGGAACCAGAAGGGACCGTGAAAACGGGTGGATCCGCATGGATCGTGGCAGGGTCAGTCGGTAGGCTACCGGGTTGATGACTGCCTCGACAGGGAACGGGCCGATGAATCGGTGGTCCAACTTTACCGGGCGGTCGGACGGGAGGTGTTTGGTGGAGAGCCACACCCGGTCTCCAACTGCCAGCGGGGCGTTGCCGATCGGGAGCGGTCAGCGGACCGCTTGTAGTCCTCCTTGCCCGATTCAGCTGCTGACGTACCAACTGTTGGACCGCATGCAATTCCGTCAGGAAGGTCTGCGTTCGGGAACAGGAGAGTCCGGTGGTGCCAGAGGGAAGAGCGGATGGTACCCCACATTGGCAAAGAACGGGTCATCTGAGTAGAGGTGTGCTGAGAGTTGTTAAAAGCAAACTCCGCCAGAGACAGGTAGTCGCCCAGTTGTCCTGTTGCTGGTTGATGAAGCAACGGAGTATGATTTATATTGTGATGGAAACCGTAATTCAAGACAATGGGAGAACTTAGTTTGGCAAAGATTGTTTTGATTCTACCCACCCACATAGAACAATTCTGGGATTATTTTCTATATCACTTACAATAAGAAGCATAATGCCTTGGGGGATTAGTTTTCTAGGTGGCAAGCTAGGGGAGTTGGAAGAATCCCTTGTTAGCATCATTCTTAAGATGGTGCAGATCTGGCTTGTGACTTCAATCTCATTATTTCACCAACTTTGATTGAGACCAAATCAAAGCAAGGATTGGTTTTGAGGTGGACAGTGATGCTTGAATATGATTTGGGATAGTCCCTTTAGCACGGATTCTGCTATACTGAAGAAGTTTCACTGATCGAGCTTAATTACTTCTGTATAAATTAAGTATCCAAATCAATAGCTGTATTTGTACTTTCCCAAAGAGAATGGCAGATGGTAGAATTTTCTCACTTTTAGGAAAGACCATTAAGAATTGTATCACACCACTGTCTTATCTTGCCCAGAAGCCAGTTTTCACAATGCCCAATCAAATATACAAAGAAGGCTACTTGTCTCCCAATCACACTGATGTCAAACTTAGAAACCACCAATCCCCAGGACTTCCATGAATTGGCAGGCAGCACTCCATTTCTCAGTAAAAGAAAATTCTTCCTTTTGTCTTTCCTATTTCTTCCACGATTTAATTTCATTAGGTGACCTCATTAGGTGACCTAGTCTTTTGGGAATGGAAAAAAGATTCTCCTTGTCACTTTATTTATACCACACGTAATTTTCTATACTTCAATCGTGTCTCCTCCCATTTTCCTCCTTCCTAGACTAAAAAGTCCCAAATGTACGTAACCTTTCCTCATCTTTGTTGGCCTCCTCTGAACCGTCTCTAGACCCACTATATCTTTTTGAGGTGCGATAATTAGAACTGCACAAAATATTCCAGATATGGTTACATCATTGTTTAATATAATGGCATTATGATAATGGCATCTGTTTTCAGTACTGTTTCTTATTATTTCTAACATAAAATTGACCTTTTTTTTTTTACAGCAGATGCACAGTGCATCAATACCTTTTATCATTACTCCAAGTTTTCTCTCCTTCATTAGTCACTGCCAGCATTGATTTCATTAGTTGGTATAAGTGTTTAGGATTTTTGGCACAAGTAAGCTCCTGTCAATTTTTTGAATAAGGTCAACATTCAGAAAAACTAGCAGACGACTAGCGACATGCTCTTTTGAGACTGGTATAAATTATAAGGCTATAAGCTTTGAACTTGATTGTTGAATTGGATTGTTGTGTGTGCAGTTGCTTCTCTACTACCATTTTTCAGTATGGTAAATATTTAGACTTTCTATTAAGGAAGTTGAAGCTTGTTCTAGTGATGGCTGCTGATACTACTAACTCCTGATGCCCTCTCTCTTGCTTATGGGGACGCTGCTGCATGTTCCTGCAAATGTTTCTCGGCATTGTTTTGAAGTCCAGCAGTTTCTTGCGCTCGGTACATCGGTAAGCATTCACTCCATCTTTTCTCCAGTGGTAATTGTCAGTAAATTCCTGTAAAAAACTACTTCAGCTTCAATCGCAATAATACAAGAGCAAACAATAGATTCAAACTTAATGTTAACCACTTCAATCTTGATTGCAGAAAATATGACTTCTGTAACAGAGTTGTTAACGCTTGGAATGCACTACCCGACTCTGTGGTCTCTTCTCAAAATCCCAAAAACTTCAACCAAAAACTGTCTACTATTGACCTCACCCCATTCCTAAGAGGACTATAAGGGGCGTGCATAAGAGCACAAAAGTGCCTACCGTTCCTGTCCTATTGTTCCCTTTCATTATATCAAAATAATATAGTTGTAGCATACTTTTGCTTATATATTATGTTTGTGTATACTGTTGTGATAAAAAAAAAATCTTTTCCAGAAAGGTAATTTTTGTTTGCACTAAAAAGCGGGGGAGGGGAAATTAATTTTATAGCATATAATGCTTTAAAGGCTATTACATTTTTATGGTTTAAAATCTTACATCTGATGAACTGGACTCTGTTTGATATCATATATCATAATATGTGTTAAAATGTAATACTTTAGAAAACACATCATGTTTTTGTTAATAACACACCAAACAAAAAGTTAAACAGATTTATATATTTAAGAGACATGAAATTAACAAGCAATCATGATTTCATTATCATATTACCCAAAGTTAAATTCTTGCAGCCTTTGGACTAAAGTCATCTTTAGAATCCATGGATGGCACATACCTTTTTAAGTATTAATTTTAAAATAAGGCACTTATCTATAACTAAGGAATATTCTTCCATAAATTCATGTAAAACATGTAGAAAGTTTTCCTATTGCTTAACCACAATCTTAAGAATCTGAAACAAAGACCCAGCTGTTGCTTCATCACCAAGCTATTCAGACCACATTTGTACATGTGAGAAATACAGGATTACTAGCTCCATGTTATGGAACCAGCAGCATTCTGCTACCCACAGACCATTTACTCCCACCTTGTTTCTCTTGCTTATGTGAATGGTGAAGTGATCCAGACCCTTCAAATTTACTGCACATGTCTAAACCCAAGATCTAATTCAAGCAAGTTAGAAGGCACACCATTTGTTGCTACCTTGTAATACCAAATGTTATTGACAGGAGAGAACTCAAGATCCTGAATATTGCTCAATTGCTTAAGTGAAATATAATGTGAGGCTAAGTTTCCTTTCTTTGTAGAAATGAAGGAAAACTTGAATCACAGCCAGAGGTTGATGTCTGGGAAATCCTTCGGAATGCTCCGCCATCAGAATATGAGAAAATTGCATTTCAATATGGCATCACTGATCTACGGGGAATGTTGAAACGCCTCAAGCGCATGAAAAAGGAGGAGAAGAAAAGCACATGTAAGAGAACATGTTTTCCTCCACCATTCAAATACAGTAAATTATCTCCTTTTAGAGAAGTGTGCCATGCAAACAATTTATAATGTTTTTTTCAGATTGTGGTCTTTCTTCTCCTACTTCTATTTATTATCCAGAAGAGAACAGCTGGTTCTATAAAATTAGAAATGAAAGTTGAACCGGCAAAACAACGACCACCGGATCTGCCGCTGGTTCAACTTCCGAGCTGTGGTGAGGTGCTCGAGATTCCGATGGTCCGCTCGACCTCCACCTGATGTCGGGCCCTCCAGATGGTGTCGCCAAGCCTCGAATGCAGCCTTGATAGCCAGCAACTCTTTTTCCCAGATAGTGTAGTTGCGCTCGGAAGGATTGAGTTTCCGGGAGTAGTAAGCGCAGGAAAAGTGTGCCGCCATTCGCCGGAGCCTGTAGCAGCACCGCTCCCAGAGCCACATTGACGCGTCTGCTTTCCACCACAAAAGGCCGGAGCGGGTCGGGATGCCTCAGGACGGGTTCCGTGACGAAGGCTTTCTTGAGGGCTGTGAATGCTTCTTGCTGCGGGGACCCCACCGAATGCAACCTTCTTCCTGAGGAGCTGGGTAAGTGGAGCTGTCAGTGTGGCAAAGCCCGGGATGAAGGTCCGTAGTAGTTGGCGAAGCCCAGCAGGCGCTGAACATCCTTCACCCGACGAGGGCTTCCCAGCTACACAAAGCTTCTACTTTACATGGGTCCATGGCTATGCCTCGGGCGAGATGATATGCCCGAGGAATTCTATGGAAGTCCGGAAGAAGACGCATTTCTCCAGCTCGCATTGAGTTGTTGCTCCATAGCGTTGCAGAACCAGACTGGCGTGTCGAAGGTGGCTTTCCCTGGACCGGGAGTAAATCAGGATGTCGCCAGGTAGATAACCACGAACCGATCCAACATGTCTCGGAACACGCTGCTCATGAAGTGCTGAAAACGGCGGAGCATTGGTCAACCCAAATGGCATGACAGTGTATTCGTAGTGTCCGTATCGGTGCCGAATGCCGCCTTCCATTCGCCTCCTTCTCGTATCCGCACCAGGTTGTAGGCCCCGGAGATCGAGCTTGGTGAAGATCGTGGCCTCCGCAACCTTTCCAGTAGCTCCGGATGAGCGGCGGGGGTAGCGATTCCGCACCGTAATGGCGCGGTGGCGGTAATCACAGCACAGGCGCAAGTCCCTGTCTTCTTCTTCACAAAGAGGACCGGGCCGAGAGAGGGACTTTGAAGGCCGGATGAACCTCGGGCCAGGTTTTTGTCCAGGAAGTCCCTGAGGGTGGCCAACTCGGGCTCCGACATGGAATACAGGCGTCCCACAGGCAGTGGTGCGTTGGGCAGAAGGTCCACGGGCAATCGAGGGGCCGGCGCGGGTAGTCGGTCCGCCTCCTTCTCGCTGAACACGCCGGGCGAAGTCCGTCAGCTCAGGAGGCAAGGTGATGGCAGCGGTGGACGTTCTGGCCGGCACAGGTGTGGCGGATGTGATCGACGCACTGCAGACTCGGAAAGAGATGGCGTTCGCGACCAGGCCACCTGAGGATCGTGGGTCCGCCAGGCCAACCCAAGGACCAAGGGAAAATGAAGGTCCGCCGTGACATAAAACTGGATCGCCTCCTCATGGTCCCCAATAGCCAGGCGCAAAGGCTGGGTGGCGAATTTAATGGGGCCGGACACCAGTTCTCGCCCATCAATTGTCTCTACCGCATCGGAGGGTCCACCGGAACCACGGGACCGCAAACTGGGTCACAAAGGCCTGGTCCATAAAGTTTGTTGTGGCCCTGAGTCCACCAGCGCATGCGCCTGGAGCCCGTCCGACTGGTTCCCCAACCATATCCGTGTGTCCAGAATCAGATGCCGAGGGGCCCAGAGTCTACTTCCGCAACGCCCAGTGGGGCTTAGTGCGTGCCCGACCTAGGGTTTCCCGAGGTCGGGCCTGCCCGCTTCCCGATTGGTCACGCTGTGATTCGGGGACGGCGTGCCCCACTTCGCTTTCTGGGGCAAGAAGCGGGCAAGTGGCGGGCTCCCCACAGTACAGGCACAATCCCCTTGGCGCCCGGTTCCGCCTCCTGGGCTGTTAGGCGAGGTCTGGCCGCCCCAACTCCATGGGCTCTTCCGCAGTGGTTACAAAACGTGGGGCGACCCTGGGTGCTGGTGGTGCAGGAAGTGGGGTGCAGATGTCGACGGAGGGTCCCGGGGGTGCGACGGGACGGTCGCCGCTGCAGACGGGCATCGAGGCGGAGACAAAGGGCACCAAGTTGTCGAGGGTCCGCGGCGCCTCCACGCGGGCCAGCTCGTCTTGCAATTCCTCTGAGAGTCCCTCCTGGAGCAACGTCCTGGCGCTGCATCATTCCAGTCAGAGTCCTGGCACAAAAAGGCGAAATTCGGCGATGTACTCCTGCAGGCGTTTCCCTTGACGGAGTTCCTTAAGGCGCCTGGTTGCCGTCAGCATTGACGGGGTCCTCATACATGGTGCGAGGTGCTGCCAAAACGCTGTTGGTCCGCCAGCAGGGGCTGTCCTGGAGCAAGAGGCGTGGCCCATCGAGCAGCCGAGCCGGAAAGAAGGTTAATCACGAAGGCCACCTTAGCCCGGTGTCTGGGAAATCCTCTGGCCTCATAGCCATGTAGAGCTGGCACTGTCCCAAGAAGGTCGGGAACATCTCAGGCTGCCCAGAAAACTTATCCGCACGTTATCGGGCACTGCACGAGGAGGAGGAGTGGAGGATGGGGGGGCTGCAGGCACATTCCTGGCAGCAAGTTGGCCTGCCAAGTGAGCCACTTGCTGCTGGAGCTGTTGATTAGCCACTTGTAGCTGCTCTAACTGCTGCTGTACCTGCTGCTGATCCATCTTTGGTGGAAGATGTTTTAGTCAGGTCTTGGACAAAATGTTCTGTTTCCTTCCCCAATACTCCCAGCAAAGAGTCCGTCAGAGGCCTTCCTTTTCTCCTTTTATTTACATAGATAAATGTCCTGGCCACATCTACCCACGGGCCTGCCAAGTTTCTGGAGATGTCGAGGAAATTATAGATAAGGCCAGAATTACTCACGAATATATTCTTCCCTCCATGAAATAGTTAGCTCGCGCCAAATTCATTGCTTTGTCCGAGACAAAAAACCAGGAAGTCCCGCCTCCTATTTATAGTCTCTGCAGATGTCACTGCATGACAATTATGACTTGGCTTTGTCCCAACTCTTCCGCTGCTGCGCACGTCGATCAAGCCTTCGTAATCTTGCGTCCCTCCAAAACTGTTCTTGGGGCGTTGCCAAATCAGAAGAAGGCCCGGGAGAATCAGGCCGTGCCGGCCCCTCCCTTTGAGTGGGTGCCAGGGAGGGAGAGGGCTCAAGAGAAACAGGGCTTGCCAGGTCTTCTCCCTCATTTTCTGAATCATCCGAGTCCAGGAGTCTGGGTCCAGGAACCTGGGTCACAACACAAGGATTGGTTTTGAGGTGGACAGTGATGCTTGAATATGATTTGGAATAGTCCCTTTAGCACGGATTCTGCTATACTGAAGAAGTTTCACTGATCGAGCTTAATTACTTCTGTATAAATTAAGTATCCAAATCAATAGCTGTATTTGTACTTTCCCAAAGAGAATGGCAGATGGTAGAAGCTTCCAATCTTATAACAGTTATATGTACAATTATAAATTTATGTCTTACTCTATGATTACAATATACCTCTCTTCTTTCTACAATGTAGCCTTTCTAATCATCAAAATCATAAATTTAGCCATCTTCACCAACCATACCTACGTTGTGGATAACACCAAATCCTTCCATCTTTGTCCAATATGACATTCTTTCTTTTAAAGTCAGCAGAGGGATTGTACTTTGGCAGTACAGCAGCTACTTCCCGTAGCAACCATTCCATTTCATGAACAAAACGGAGTTGACTATTTCTGTAGCTCCAGGATGGCAATAGCTTCAGGCAAGGCACCAACTAATTGGTATTTAATGCACCCTCCTCTTAATCCATGTTTTCAGCATTTGAAGGCTGCTTTATAAAGATAAGTGGAAGCTATAGTGGGAAAATGCCTTCAGTTAGTGTGTAATTTTTTTAAATGGGGAGAAAAGGAAAAGTAGTAAAGAATCAACTGAGAAAGATTTGGACTGTGTAAAAACAATTAGACATTATAACTACAAAATATTATCTAGATTGCAACACAATTAAACCACTTCATATGCTACAGTGAAAAACAGAGATGAGGAACCAAGGAAGGAGGTTATTTGTAGCTCAGGGTTGAAATCAGGGGTCCTGAGTGCTCTCTGAGCTGGGTTGTTTTCTTGCAGATGTTTCATTACCCAAACTAGGTAACATCACCAGTGCTAGTGGGGAAAGGTTTTGGAGACTTCAATTCAGCAGGAATTTCTATTAGGAAATATGTTCCTAATCATATTTTGGTAGCACAGCAACCAAACAGGACAGGTACAGACTTCAACAGATAGGACTGCAAAAAAACCAGGTGCAACCAACCTGCCTTCGATTGAAGACCTGAACCAGAAAAAGGGGAGGGCTGAGAAAATATCTACAGAGCCTTCACATCCTGGACATAAACTGTTTCAACTTCTCCCCTCAAGATAATGCTATAGGGCATTGCATGCAAAAACAACTAGACACAAAGATAGTGTCTTCCCTCATGCCATCACTGTACTGAATACCTAACTCCTACAACACTGTCTTCTGCCTAAAGATATTTACCCATGTAGTAGGCTGTATTGCTATTATCCTTGTCATCTTCTCATCTTTGTCATCTTCTCATCTTTCTCATCTCTCATCTTTCCTACTACCTTCTCCTATTGGTATATTATGATGTATCAACTGCTGTTTGTATCTTATGATTTATGATCTATGACTTATGAGACTTTGTTGTTGGTATGTACACTGAGAACTTATGCACTGGAGATAACTTCCTTTTGTGTCCAATCACACTTGGCTAATAAGGAATTTTATTTTATTCTATATGCAGACTTGACTACAAAGTACTGATGTAGTAAGGCTTGCCATTGGGAAAAAAATGCTACTAATATAGTTGTCCTTTGCGCAGAGTATGCACTTACCTGAATCTCAATGAATAGACTGTTTGCTTATCAAAAAAGTTAAATTTACAGATCCTTCCAGTTATTTATTGTTCTGAGAAATTACTAGGGATCAATACCATAGTAATACTGAAACACCCAGAAAGATAACAAATCAGGATTAGATTAGCTCCAAGAAAGATGCAACTATTCTGAGAGAATAAGTTCACTTCAATATTGTAAATAACATTATTGCAATGCTCAAAACAGGCAAATATTGGATTCTAGCAATGCAATGTGGTGAACACAACTGAATGAAAATAGTTTGAAGCTTATGTGCTTAATATCCCTTTTTGGTAGTTATAAATTTACAAGATTTCCATTTCAGCTGCTGCTCCTGAGGAGTATCAGGGAATGTATCTAAAACCTTTAATCAAAGCAAGAGAGTAATATGCTACAAAAAAGATATGCTACATTGATATATATTAATCTGTTCTGAAATACATGATAAAAAAGTTAAAGACTGTATGGTAAAATGGAGTGCAATTTTAGTTGTAATATAAATATGGATATATGGGAGAAACTGTGGGAAACTAAATTTACATTGTATCATAATTTTAAAAAGATTTTTTATAAAATGTTCCATCACTGGTATATGACACCATTTGAATTGTCAAAAATGTATAAAGGAATATCAAACCAGTGTTGGAAGTGTGAAAAGGAAGGGAGAAATTTTTACTTCCATGGTGTACTTGTGAAAAAGCAATATATATATATATATATATATATATATATATAGGTCTTTGGTTGTTCGGGTTTTCTCCCGTGTAAAATTGGAAGTGTCTTGGCGACGTTTCAACGAAGTCTCATTCGTCATCTTCAGGCTTCAGCAGTCTTCTGGGAGCAATGTGTGATCGCAGTTGTTTCTTCCTTTAACTGCTAGTGGGATTTGAACTGATTGGGTGGGAGCTTGGCTGTGCTCTGATTGGATGGGGGTTTTGTGCTCTGATTGGCTGGGGTGTGTCCTGTGTTGGTGGGGGCTTGTTTGTGCTCAGTTTAGTCTGTGTTGCAGATTTGAGCTGTTGAGCTGCATAGCTGTTGTTTGGCTTTGTGGTCGTGCTACATCTTCATAGTGGGTGTCAGTCTGCTGCATGTATGGATTGGAGGGTTTGAAATGGCTAATGTTGCAGCTGCGTCTGGCTTCTGGTCCTTGGTCGTGCTTCATGATCAGTGTGGGTTTGGGTCTGCTTTCTGGGTGGATGTGCGGTGGTGACATCCTGTGTGGACCTCGTGAGTGTGGGTTTGGTGTCATTCTTCGTGTTAGGGACTCGTTTGTCAATAAGGGCAGGTTTCCAAATGGCTGGTAGGCGGAGGTGTCATCTCGTTTGTTCATGCTGTGGGCGTTTTCTATCTCAATGGCTTCTCTGATTATTCTGTTGTTAAAGTGTTCAGTTTTGGCGATAGTTCTGGTCTTTTAAAGTCAATATCATGTCCTGTGACTTTAAAGTGTTGGACCAGGAAGAAGTTGGTTCCTCTTTTGAATGAGTTCTTGTGTTCTTCAATGCGTGCACTTATTCTTCTGTTGGTTTGTCCAATGTATGTGGTGGGGCAGGCGGTGCATGGGATTTCATATATTCCTTGATTTTCTAACTCAATTTTGTCTTTGGGGTTTCTTAGGATGGTGGATATTTTTTGGTTTGTGCAGAATGCTGTCTTGATGTTATGTTTGTGGAGGATCTTGCTGATTCTGTCTGTGGTGCCTTTTATATATGGGAGGAGGGCTGTGCCGTTTTCTTGTTCTCTGTCTTGGGTTTTAGTGGGGGGTTCTTTTTGGATTAGCTTGGTAATCTTATTTGTTTGGAATCCATTGGATGTTAGTACAATACATCCAATACAATACATCCCCACCGAAAGCATTATATGCGGAGTTGAAACCAGCCTGACCAAAATCAACCCCGATGACGCTAACAAAATCAGACTCGAGATCTCCAACATCCTCTGCACCAGCAAGCCACCCAAAAGCAACTTACCCAAAGAGGAACAGACAGCACTACTTAACCTGAAAAAAGATACCAGCATAATAATCCTACCAGCAGACAAGGGCAACGCCACGGTGGTTATGAACACATCTGACTACCAAACCAAATTAACCAACCTACTCCAAGACCCTGCATACAAGCCCCTAAACACAGACCCCACCACCTACCTAGAAAATCCCACTAGATCCAAAATAAAAGCCTCCCCCATCAGTGAAGAAATCCAACAAAGAATCATTCCCAGAGAGAAATCATCCAGATGCCCTAAGCTCTATGGCCTCCCCAAGATACACAAAGAAGGAACCCCACTCAGACCCATAGTCAGCTCCATAGGCTCACCTCTACAAAACCTAGCCAAATTCTCGCCAAACAACTACAGCCCTATGCAGAATCCATCACCTCACATGTAAAAAACTCATTCCAGTTCATAGAGATCATAAAGAAACAAAACTTACAGCCCAGCGACCTACTCGTGAGCTTTGATGTCATATCCCTCTTCACCCAAGTGCCAATCAAAGAAGCCTTGACAGCTATCCAAAACAAATATAACCCCCCCAAGCACATCCTAGATCTGACCAACCACTGCCTATCCAACACATACTTCATCTATAATGGACAAAAATACAAACAAGTAGAAGGAGCACCCATGGGATCACCCTCTCACCTGTCATTGCCAATCTCTACATGGAACACTTTGAAACCCAAGCACTAGAAAATCTGATCACAAACCCAAACTCTGGCTCAGATATGTACACGACACCTTCATAATCTGGCCACACGGGAAAGAAAAACTTGACAACTTCCTCACACACCTCAATAGCCTACACCCCAAAATACAGTTCAACATGGAAACAGAAGTTAATAACTAACTTCCTTCCTGGATGTCTTAGTCTACAGAAACCCAATGGCTCCCTAGGACACACCATCTACCAGAAGAAAACACACACAAACCGCTATCTGCATGCACTCTCACACCACCACCCAGCACAGATCAACTCAGAGCCAAGACACTCATCTCCAGAACAAAATGCTTAGCTGATGAACAACACCTAAAACCCGAACTAGACACTCTCACTAACGTACTAACATCCAATGGATTCCAGAGAAATAAGATTACCAAACTAATCCAAAAAGAACCCCCCACTAAAACCCAAGACAGAGAGCAAGAAAATGGCACAGCCCTCCTCCCATATATAAAAGGCACCACAGACAGAATCAGCAAGATCCTCCACAAACATAACATCAAGACAGCATTCTGCACAAACCAAAAAATATCCACCATCCTAAGAAACCCCAAAGACAAAATTGAGTTAGAAAATCAAGGAGTATATGAAATCCCATGCACCGCCTGCCCCACCACATACATTGGACAAACCAACAGAAGAATAAGTGCACGATTGAAGAACACAAGAACTCATTCAAAAAGAGGAACTAACTTCTTCCCTGGTCCAACACTTTAAAGTCACAGGACATGATATTGACTTTAAAAAGACCAGAACTATCGCCAAAACTGAACACTTTAACAACAGAATAATCAGAGAAGCCATTGAGATAGAAAACGCCCACACAGCATGAACAAACGAGATGACACCTCCGCCTACCAGCCATTTGAAAACCTGCCCTTATTGACAAACGAGTCCCTAACACGAGGAATGACACCAGACCCACACTCACGAGCTCCACACAGGATGTCACCACCACACATCCACCCAGAAAGCAGACCCAAACCCACACTGATCATGAAGCACTACTTAACCTGAAAAAGATACCAGCATAATAATCCTACCAGCAGACAAGGGCAACGCCACGGTGGTTATGAACACAACTGACTACCAAACCAAATTAACCAACCTACTCCAAGACCCTGCATACAAGCCCCTAAACACAGACCCCACCACCTACCTAGAAAACCACTAGATCCAAAATAAAAGCCTCCCCATCAGTGAAGAAATCCAACAAAGAATCATTCCCAGAGAGAAATCATCCAGATGCCCTAAGCTCTATGGCCTCCCAAGATACACAAAGAAGGAACCCCACTAAAACCCAAGACAGAGAACAAGAAAACGGCACAGCCCTCCTCCCATATATAAAAGGCACCACAGACAGAATCAGCAAGATCCTCCACAAACATAACATCAAGACAGCATTCTGCACAAACCAAAAATATCCACCATCCTAAGAAACCCCAAAGACAAAATTGAGTTAGAAAATCAAGGAGTATATGAAATCCCATGCACCGCCTGCCCCACCACATACATCGGACAAACCAACAGAAGAATAAGTGCACGATTGAAGAACACAAGAACTCATTCAAAAAGAGGAACTAACTTCTTCCCTGGTCCAACACTTTAAAGTCACAGGACATGATATTGACTTTAAAAAGACCAGAACTATCGCCAAAACTGAACACTTTAACAACAGAATAATCAGAGAAGCCATTGAGATAGAAAAACGCCCACACAGCATGAACAAACGAGATGACACCTCCCGCCTACCAGCCATTTGGAAACCTGCCCTTATTGACAAACGAGTCCCTAACACGAGGAATGACACCAGACCCACACTCACGAGGTCCACACAGGATGTCACCACCGCACATCCACCCAGAAAGCAGACCCAAACCCACACTGATCATGAAGCACGACCAAGGACCAGAAGCCAGACCACAGCTGCAACATTAGCCATTTCAAACCCTCCACCCTCACAGCAACACATGAAACAAACAGTGCATAACATCTCAGATAGGATCCTCACCAAAGCTGAAACCGATGTCCTTTCCAAAGGATTCAACTTTGCAGTCACTCCCAAAATACATCCCCACCGAAGCATTATATGGAGTTGAAACCAGCCTGACCAAAATCAACCCCGATGACGCTAACAAAATCAGACTCGAGATCTCCAACATCCTCTGCACCAGCAAGCCACCCAAAAGCAACTTACCCAAAGAGGAACAGACAGCACTACTTAACCTGAAAAAAGATACCAGCATAATAATCCTACCAGCAGACAAGGGCAACGCCACGGTGGTTATGAACACATCTGACTACCAAACCAAATTAACCAACCTACTCCAAGACCCTGCATACAAGCCCCTAAACACAGACCCCACCACCTACCTAGAAAACCACTAGATCCAAAATAAAAGCCTCCCCCATCAGTGAAGAAATCCAACAAAGAATCATTCCCAGAGAGAAATCATCCAGATGCCCTAAGCTCTATGGCCTCCCCAAGATACACAAAGAAGGAACCCCACTCAGACCCATAGTCAGCTCCATAGGCTCACCTCTACAATACCTAACTCCTACAACACTGTCTTCTGCCTAAAGGTATTTGTTCATGTAGTAGGCTATATTGCTATTATCCTTGTCATCTTCTCATTCTTCTCGTCTTCTCATCTTTCTCACCTCTCATCTTTCTTACCATCTTCTCCTATTGGTATATTATGATGTATCAACTGCTGTTTGTATCTTATGATTTATGATCTATGACTTATGAGACTTTGTTGTTGGTATGTACACTGAGAACTTATGCACTGGAGATAACTTCCTTTTGTGTCCAATCACACTTGGCTAATAAGGAATTTTATTTTATTCTATATGCAGACTTGACTACAAAGTACTGATGTAGTAAGGCTTGCCATTGGGAAAAAAATGCTACTAATATAGTTGTCCTTTGCGCAGAGTATGCACTTACCTGAATCTCAATGAATAGACTGTTTGCTTATCAAAAAAGTTAAATTTACAGATCCTTCCAGTTATTTATTGTTCTGAGAAATTACTAGGGATCAATACCATAGTAATACTGAAACACCCAGAAAGATAACAAATCAGGATTAGATTAGCTCCAAGAAAGATGCAACTGTTCTGAGAGAATAAGTTCACTTCAATATTGTAAATAACATTATTGCAATGCTCAAAACAGGCAAATATTGGATTCTAGCAATGCAATGTGGTGAACACAACTGAATGAAAATAGTTTGAAGCTTATGTGCTTAATATCCCTTTTTGGTAGTTATAAATTTACAAGATTTCCATTTCAGCTGCTGCTCCTGAGGAGTATCAGGGAATGTATCTAAAACCTTTAATCAAAGCAAGAGAGTAATATGCTACAAAAAATATATGCTACATTGATATATATTAATCTGTTCTGAAATACATGATAAAAAAGTTAAAGACTGTATGGTAAAATGGAGTGCAATTTTAGTTGTAATATAAATATGGATATATGGGAGAAACTGTGGGAAACTAAATTTACATTGTATCATAATTTTAAAAAGATTTTTTTTTTTTATTCAAAAAGTTTTACAAAAATTTTTTCCCCCTTTCCCCCCCTCCTCCCCCCTCCCTTCACAACCCCCCCCCCGACTTCCCGGAACGAGCACAAGGTATAGTTAAAAATAAAACAAACATATGCTAAAAAATTTTCGTCCCAACTTAATTATACCCCTACAATCATCAATTCCTAACTTCCCCCGAAAACAATCAAAAATAATACATCATAATCATTCAAAAACAGTCTGATAACTCTTAGTCTGATATCTACGTTGAATATAGTCAATCCATTTTTTCCATTCCTTTAAGTATCTTTCTTGCATATTGTCTTTCAAAAAGGCTGATATCTTCGCCATCTCAGCCAAATTGGCAACTTTCAATATCCATTCTTCTATTGTAGGTCCAATTTGATTTGCATTCCCCCCATTCTATTTTCTATTTGCTGATTTGACTGAACAATTTCTTGCACCTCCTCCTCCACCACCTCCAGTCTTTTTGCCAAACCTTGAAAAGCCATCAAGATATCTTCTCTTATTTTTTTATTATTCTCTTTTATTTCTTCTCTTATTTTCTCATTATTATCCATAATCTCCTTAAACCTTTCTTCAGACACTTTCCCTTGCTCTTTAATCAGGTCTTCTAAAACTGGTTCAGAACCCCTTCTTCCCCCAGTCTTAGGTGGTTTAGTAGCCATTTCAGTTTTTAAAATTCACAAAATATAAGTCTAGAAACTTCTCTTTTCCCCTTTAAGTATAGGAGAGCTCAGTTCACTTCATTAAAATCCACACATAACATTTCTTATCTTCTTAGTTGCACAGACTGTTTGAAATTCCATTCGTCACTTTCACTCCCGTTCAGGCGCCATCTTTAAGAGTCAATTAAAACAAAGGAAAAAAAGTTTCTCTTTTTTAAAAGGTAGAAGTCAGGAGATCAAAAATACTTGCAATCCAGTAATTGTCCGCTGGCACTCATTCCGTCTGCTTAAAGAAATCCATGAAGATAAGACAATTAGCAGAGATGGACACTTTCTTCTTTTCCTGCTTTTGCAGGCACGCACTGAAGTCGGAGCATGGCAGGAATATTTATGGGACCCGTCGACCCTTCGGGGCTCTGCTTAATTAAAACAAAGCCTCTGGGGAGGTCTACCAACACTTCCCTGCTGCTCTTATCTTTTCCCTTTCATCCAGGGAAAAAGATTAAAGCCGGCTTTTCCTGGCTTTACGATGTTCAGTGCGGAGCCCCTTTAATTAGGAGCTCAGCGAAGAGGTGGAGCCACCGGAAGCCAATTTTAAAAAGATTTTTTATAAAATGTTCCATCACTGGTATATGACACCATTTGAATTGTCAAAAATGTATAAAGGAATATCAAACCAGTGTTGGAAGTGTGAAAAGGAAGGGAGAAATTTTTACTTCCATGGTGTACTTGTGAAAAAGCAATATATATATATACAGAATAATCAGAGAAGCCATTGAGATAGAAAAACGCCCACACAGCATGAACAAACGAGATGACACCTCCCGCCTACCAGCCATTTGGAAACCTGCCCTTATTGACAAACGAGTCCCTAACACGAGGAATGACACCAAACCCACACTCACGAGGTCCACACAGGATGTCACCACCGCACATCCACCCAGAAAGCAGACCCAAACCCACACTGATCATGAAGCACGACCAAGGACCAGAAGCCAGACCGCAGCTGCAACATTAGCCATTTCAAACCCCTCCAATCCATACATGCAGCAGACTGACACCCACTATGAAGATGTAGCACGACCACAAAGCCAAACAACAGCTATGCAGCTCACCAGCTCAAATCCCCCTGCAACACAGACTAAACTGAGCACAACCAAGCCCCCACCAACACAGGACACACCCCCAGCCAATCAGAGCACAAAACCCCATCCAATCAGAGCACAGCCAAGCTCCCACCCAATCAGTTCAAACCCCACTAGCAGTTAAAAGGAAGAAACAGCTGCGATCACACATTGCTCCCAGAAGCACGGTTGAAGCCTGAAGATGACGAATGAGACTTCGCTGAAACGCCGCCAAGACACTTCCAATTTTACACGGAGAAAACCCGAACAACCAAAGACCTATATACAAACACCCGTGAAAACCTCAGAAAACAAATATATATATATATATATATATATATATATATATATATATATATATATATATATATATACTGTATATGGGTGCAAATTCACACAATTATGTAAAATGTATTGTGGATTAATATTACAATTAAACTGGAATTATCTTTACTGGGCTTTAAGGATGATGAACTAGAAAAATGTGGGGAATCTACATCATATACAGTAACTGTAGAAAGATTATTATATGCACAAAGATGGAAGAAAAATTAAATACTATAGTAGAAGATTATAAAATGAATAGAGCTTGTGGAAATGGCAGCATTCACCAGATTGGTAAGGGAAAAATAATGAAGAGTTTTTTAAAAAACTGGAAACCTAAAATGGATTTTTTGTTGACAGAAGAAAAGACTGAATTAATTATTTATGGATTTGGAGATTAAAAGGGGCCAGAGAGAAAGGTGGCAATTACTTAATAGAAGGAAGGGAAGAAAATCCTAATTCTTTTTATTCTTTCTTTTATTCTTTCTTTTCTTTTTCTTCTTTTTCTGTTTTGTTTTCCCCCTTAATCTTCTTTTGATTTTGTATATTTTTACCATACTAAAAAATTGTAATGTATCTAAGATGATATATCAAACTGGGCAAAAGTAAACAGGAGCATGATAAAAGGGTAAAGTATTGAATAGATAGAAAGAAACAAATCTGGAGTTAAATGGAGCAAAATGTGGGTTTGGATTGGCAGAAAAAGCTATCTTGGTAATATTCTTCATATGAATGCTATAAATCTGATAATATTAAAACCGAAGCTATCATTGGAATATGTATTTCACAAAATAAAGTAGAATTGCCAAAATTGTTAGGGATTGTTGCTTGTTTGGCTAAATTTATAGCTATATTTTATATTTTTCTGACAAGTTCAACAATGTTGTTGAATTTCAGTGGTTAGATATCTTTGAGAGGGCATTTGTAGAGCTTAAGGCTTTGTTAAATAGGGTGCCCCTGTTGAGATGTTAGGTTGGCAAAATGTTTACTGCTTTTATTCATGCAAAAACTAGAAACTTGGGAGCAATATTGCTTCAAGATTGTTTACTAGGATCATATGGTTCTAAAGCTATGACAACTGAAGACAAGAATTATTCTTACGCTGAAAAAGAAACGTTAGCTATTCTGTCTGATTGCACAAGGTTTCGTCAGTTTATTTATCAAAAGATAGTGAAGGCAGAAGAAGACAGATTGTAACCTTTGAAACATCTATATATCTATCAAATGTTAGGATTGGAAGATGACTGTTAATCTTACAAAAATACCAAATTGCAGACTATAGACCAGGAAAGGAATTAATAATCATTGACATTTAATTGTGGGGAAGGGTCTGATCCTGGAGAAACTGAACTAGCAGTGAATTTTATTATGCTCAATTTGTTTATAATTCTAAACCGAGAGGCATTAAGGTAGATGCCAGCCTTCATTACAGAGTTCAGCCATCAATCTTTGTGCTCTAGACACTTCAGCCCTTATCCTGGAATAGGCTTATTATTTGTCTTAAACGCAACTCAGCTAAATCAAACTTTTTATTGCAAATTGGGATGAAGCTGTATATATCCTTTTCAGTGCAAAGTCAAAGTTTCCATACTGTATATAATCATACCCCGATTTTTGAATTTCAGATAATTATACTGGCATGAAATTAGCTGTTCCCATTGCCAGTCCCTATCTTGTCCTTACAGTCTTGGTTTTGTTGAAAAGTGATGTCCTGATTCCGTATTTGATTGCCTGTCGGCAATTCCCTGCTCATCATCCTTTCTGTGTGAATAAAAAAGTATATGTGTGAAGGCAAATATATATGTCTCAGGATAATGTTGCAGGATCCAATCTGAATTGGTCAATAGGACTAGAGGTTTGCAATTCCAAGGTTTTGGACTCGTGTGGAGCCCATCTTCAAGGAACTTCTCAATCTCAATTCTCAATGTATGCATCCTGGAGACTGAGAAGTTCCCTGGCGATGGGCTCCAGTATGAGCCCAAAAGCTTGGAAGGACAAACCTCTGGTCCCAATGACCATCTCAGATTGGATTCTTTCTGTGCCTTTATCTATCCCCTCTTCTGTCATAATCAAGTGGAATCATTTTTTAAAAACCAGAATCTGTCATAAAAATATCATAAGAATCACTTTTATTTATGATTTATCTTTCTTTGCCTTACGTAGGCAAAATGTTTATTTTTGTATTGAATTTGAATGTTCTTTAATATCCAAAATCCATTGCATGAAAATATTTTAAATGCAGACTTAAATGCAGGAGGATGAAAGGAATTTCTTGGGATTTCTTGTCATTCTTAAACAATTCCAGATGACACCTTTGTTGTGGAATTTTCCTTCTAGGCATAGAATTTTAGCCTGCCTCTTTTCCCCCACCTACATTTCTACTTTTTTTATATATATATCACAAAAATGTCTACTCCGATTAAAAAAAAAGCACAATGGCTTTTGATTAATAGAGCCAGGTGGTCTCCATTTGGCAGCATCTGAGTTATAGGATGTATTCAAATTACATGAATCTTAATTTTAAATCAATTTTGTCCACAGCATTTCAGAAGAGGTTGGATCCAGCATATCAAGTTGACAAAGGACAGAAAATCAAATTAGTAGTGGAACTTGCTAACCCAGATGAGGAAGTTAAATGGCTCAAGAATGGACAAGAGATCCAAGTGAGTGGCAGGTAATCAAGAGAACAAAATGAAAGCATTTGCATTAGTATTATACAGCAATATGAAATGTTTTATGGACACAATGTGGAATATAGGAAACCTAGTCATCACCAAAACTGGGAAAGAAGGAAATTTCATCAGAATGGGGAGGGAGAAAAATAGCAACCAGAGGCATCTATGGGTGCGTGGGGGTCAAAAAAAAGTCAAGTTTGTGATTGCAACTATACAATAACCCCATTTTTGTGTGCAACTCACATAAATAAGGACTGGGCTTTAATTGCACAGTGATGACCATGAACTTGAATCTTTTGATACCTCTACCCACTCACGCCAGAAGCCTCCAATATCAAAAAAAGCTATAAGCAGCTGAGAAAATGAGGTGGGATTAATGCTTACTATATTGTAAGACTGCTAATTCATATAGTTTTTCATGCCTGGTTTTTCTCTTTCCTCTACTCATCTCTGCCTTGAATGAACCCCATCCATCGTTTGTTCTTAGCAAGTAAGTCCTCATATTGCACTTCTTGTTTTTTCTACTTTCCTTCATCTACAATACAGCAAAGGATATATTTTTGCTGATTTCCTCCCCCACCCCAGAGTTTTCAGATAGAAGGGCTGAAATTACAAATGAGGCGATCTAGTTTTGAGGCCTTCTAATACAAGTTTGACTAGACCGAAGTGAATATCTTTGAACTAATGATAACATACTGCATGATCACTTGGCCATAAATAAGCTATCTAACATAAAACCATGGTAATTACCTCTGCCTTATTAAGCAATTTATGAAGGTGTTAGTGGGGGTTTTTGGGGGGTTAACCAAATGTTTAATTGTTTTCATGCATATTCCAAGCAAGGAACAGACAAGTCCCTTAGTAGTCCTTTGCACATTATTTTGTTATCTAGATCAGGATGAGGATATACTATATATAATTCATATCCATTATGAAATTCTTTTTGGATGAGCAGCATTATGCAAAGCACAGGAATGGGGAAAGAAATAATGTAATAAGCCAATCATTATCAGCATGAGGGCACAGGACCATCCGGGTATTGTTAGATTATATTTATTAAAGAGAGAAACCCAAAGAAAGAGAAGCAGCTACCTGCAACGAGCAAGGATCTATAAGAAAATCTGCTGAGTTATTTCACACTGAGCCCCATGAAAGAAAGCATATATTACAGCAAGGGGATTAAGGCACAAAATAAGAGAAAGAGAAGGAAATACAGCTAAATGTAGTTTACCCCAAATCCCTCATCTTTACCAATCCATACATTTGCCCTTGAAAACACTCTTCGTTATCATAGTGCCCGTGCCCCATGTCATATATTTACCTTCTCTCGCCTCTTTTGAGGATCCCATCAATTTCATCTATCTTTCTCTCAATCCATTCACTTCATGCATTTGCTTTATGCCTTTTCTTGATTCAGTCTCTCAATCCACTGCAATTTATTTCTTTACTATTGATCATTCTTGCATTAAATCTTTAATGCATTTGACACTATTGATTCTTCAACCTAGCACTTCTTGTTTTGCCGCATATATCTTAAGTATATTTCCCTTGCAGTCAGTTTACTTCTGTGATGTTCCTCAGAATGCAGGCAATTATTGCCATATAAACAAGCTTCCCCTTCTTCTTTCTTTGCCATCAAATATATGTTACCTACCACCTTTCTATAGTCTTCACAATATTGTCTTAAAATTTCTCCATCCGTCTTCCCTTCTTTGATAGACATTTTACCAGGGAAACTAAATCCATCTCTTTGCTTCATTTTTTCATCATTAAGTATTTGTTCACACAGTTTCTGCAGTCAAACATAACTTTATTTCTCATTATACATTAATTTTCACCTCCAGGTTCCTCACCATATTATGCAATCTAACTATTCCTTGCAAATAATTTGGAGCACCTCCATTCTGTATGCATACCATTCATATGGATATGAAGCTATGCATAACTATGCATAGCTTCATATCCATAGTAACACACCTCTAATTTCATCATAAGCATTTCTTGCATTTCTTACATTTTTATTCATGAATACATTTTAAAAAATCTAGTGGTTTATCACAATTCCTCATCTTGGCTTAGAGCTAAGCCATCTGCCAAGGAGTACTTTTATTGTCATGTACACTTTAGTTTTATTTGCATATATATCCCATTCTTACTGCATTCAGCAATCAACCATCAAGTCCATGTTCGCACAAAATATTCCATCATTCAAGCTATTGTTTTATGCATGCTTTCTTTAAATAAATAAATGGTTTATTTTCCACATTCATACAGATCTTGTTTGTTTTTGACTATGTGCGAAGTTGCAACACCGCCTTTCACTTTGTGTTAGGAAACAACAATTTTCTTCCAATTATCAGGAACAGATAAATCTTTACACACGCTAAACAAATCACGCTATTACTCTATATGTAAGCCATATCCATATTTTAATTTCCATATTTCCCAAATTTTACCATCCATGTTTGTGGCTTTACAATTTTATTAAAAATTATATGCTTGTGGCTTTATAAATTTTATTTTTAAAATTATAATTTTTCAAGGTTCTCACAGCAAGTATTACTTTCTTTTCATCATTTTTTTCTTGAACATTAACATTTATTGCGTTTACTTGAGTTCTATTTATTTGTTTGTGTGTTTGTTTGTTTATTATTTCTATGTTTATAAAACGTATAGGCTGCCCAGCTTACTCAAGGTAACTTTGATCTAATCACTACCATTCCTATACAAATCTCTAAAACACTCCTACTAAGCATTCCTTCACTTCAATTTCATCCCAAATTATTTCAACACTTTTATCATTATTAATTAACCACTCCACTCTGGTGGAGGCTTCTTATTTAATGGTTTTTCACCTACTTCCATCAGTGTCACTGCATTCTCTTTCCCTTTTAAAAATGTAACTGTTCCTCGTTCTTTACTACAAACTTTGCAATTGTCTTTTATCTTTTTTCTCTACACACTGTATAGAATATGTGTATGTGAACATAGCTGATCAAAAATACCCAGGATTCTAGGTGATACCTATTCTGTGTTAGGGTGTTTTTTTAAAAAATTCCATTTTATTTAAATTTATTTTTCATTATGGAATTTTAAAAGATAAAAACTAATAAAAACTGTGGAAAAAAGTAAGAATAAAAAGAAATAGCATGTACCTTCCAATTTTCTTTAGAGCAATAAGTCCTAATACAAAATTATCTCTTACTCTATGATTGTAAAAAGCCCTCCTATTTTTTCTAACCATCAAACTGTAAATCATAAGTTTATTTATTTTTTGTTGTTGTTCTATTGCACACAAAGATTTTAGAAGAGGTTGCAAGTCAGCAATAAATATAAATATTGTCTTTTCTATAATCAAGGAAGTCAGTTTAGCCATCTCTGCAAGTTCCATCATCTTCATTTGCATTTCTCTAGATATATTTTTGAATCTCTGGGAAATAAAAGGATCTTGACCATAAACCACTGCTCATTGGCTGATGACGCAGCATATCAGTGCGTGATTGGGGAAGAGAAGACTTTCACAGAACTGTTTGTAAGAGGTGAATGATTTATTATTGTTATTGGGTTGGGCTATGCTATGAGGTATACAGACTGAGACCTAGATTATAAATCAAACATTTCGAGCAACAGCCTGAAATCCTACATTTTGCGCTGCTGCAATTTTGCCAACCCAATGTTATTTTTGGCAACAATTTAATGTGTGTGTGTGTGTGTGTGTGTGTAAGGTTTCTTCTCTTTTTTCTCCATTATTTCCTGAACTGGAGAAAATTTATGCATGTCTATATTTACCATATTTTTACCTACTAGAAGGCATTATGAATATTTCGGCTTCTCTAATAAATATTAATTACCCCATGAGATTGTCAAATCTTTGAATTCTCTGCAGAAACTATCTAATAGGTTATTGTGAACCTGAAAGTCTTCTGCATGCTGATTTGATGCTTAGCCAGATTGAATGAAGTAGCATTTACTTCCAACTAGATCTAAGATTGGGTTGCAGAATGTTACTCTCTGTACCTTGACAAAACGATATAAAATGCAAAGGTAACATGAGATTTTTTTAAAAAAATAGCACAAGTCAGTTTTACAATCACTGTATATTAAAATGAAAATCAACACAACTAAAATCAGTTGTGCAGATTCAATATTGCATTCCTTTATTACTTGGGTTAGAGAATATTAGAATTGAATTAGAATTAAAATATGAGATCATTTTAGATATCTTCTTTTAGAATATGTTAAAAAGATAATGATTTACATTCAAGGTTAAAGCTTCCATTTAAAGGAGGATAAAGAACCATGGTAATTCTATAAACATACAGTTGGTGTGTAGATGTGTTAGTGTTGACTATTATGGGCAGATGATTTTGGTTTACAGTTACAAATTAAACAACAATATGATTCAAACCATCAATTCTAAATCCTTCTCACATTTCTTCAGTTATGTCCTTTCATCTTCTCTGCCAAAGAAGCAGCTTTCAGTTCTTTCTGAAATAAACATGATAATTATAGGGCTGGAGCAAAGGAAGAGAAATAATGAAGAGTCAAAAAAGGTGGCATATACCTTTTACAAGAGTGATCACATTTAGTTTGAAAACATAGAAGTGGGAATAAGATAGCATAAAATGAGTTTTTACTTGTTTCACAGGAATGTGGCCCAGCTCATCCTTTCCAACATACAAAACACATATAGAGGTTGGATTTAATTGAAGGTGGATTTAATTGAAGGTGACTTGAGTTGCTTGAGTGGGCCACATTTGAAGTAATTGCTGGTGAGCTCTGTAGTATGAAAGAATGTGCTCTTGACCTTGGGAATGGGAAAGGAATAACTGAATTTATTTTACCGTATATACTCGAGTATAAGCCGAGTTTTTCAGCACGTTTTTTGTGCTGAAAAACTTCCCCTCGGCTTATACTCGGGTCTATACGGCTTATACTCGAGTTTTTTTTTTTTTAAGCCCCTCGGCTTATACTCGAGTATATACGGCTTATACTCGAGTTTTTTTTTTTTTTTTTTTTTCACATTTTACCGGACGGAAGCCCTGCCGGTGCAGTGAGAGGGCGGGGCGGGGGAGCCGCCAGCCTTCTCAGCTGAGGGAGGGAGGGTTTCCCCAACCGGTAGGTGCCTCATTTCCCACCCTCGGCTTATACTCGAGTCCCCAGTTTACCCCAGTTTTTGGGGTAAAATTGGGGACCTCGGCTTATACTCGGATCGGCTTATATTCGAGTATATACGGTATTTTATTTATTTATTTTGTCAATCATATATAAGATAACAGGTAAAAGTATAAATATAATTTGGATACATGAAAAGCGTAAGTAAAAAGGAATATTAGAACAGGGACAGTAGGCAAGTAAGTGCACTTATGCACGCCCCTTACAGACCTCTTAGGAATGGGGTGAGGTCAACAATAGACAGTTTAAGCTTAAAGTTTTGGGGGTTTGGGGAAGGAACTACAGAGTCAGGTAGTGCATTCCAGGCATTGACCACTCTGTTACTGAAGTCATATTTTCTGCAATCGAGTTTGGAGCGGTTTACCTTGAGTTTGTATCTATTATTTGCTCGTGTATTGTTGTGGTTGAAGCTGAAGTAGTCATTGACAGGTAGGACATTGTGGTAGATAATTTTATGTACTATGCTTTGGTCAGACTGAAGTTGGCTTAGTTCTAAGTTGTCTAAGCCCAAAATTTGGAATCTGGTGGCATAAGGTATTTTATTGTGAGCAGAGGAGTGGAGGACTCTTCTTGTGAAATATCTCTGGACTCTCTCAATTGTATTTATGTCCGATATGCAGTGCAGGTTCCAGACAGATGAGCTGTACTCAAGAATTGGTTTAGCAAATGTTTTGTATGCTCTAGTTAGTACTACAATATTACCAGAGAAGAAGCTATGCAAGATTATGTTAACAACTCTTAGTGCCTTTTTGGCACTAATGTTGTTACAGTGGGCTCTGGCTCTCAGATCTTTAAAAATAAGTACTCCAAGGTCCTTTTTTTTTTTTTTTTTTGCATTTATATCCCGCCCTTCTCCGAAGACTCAGGGCGGCTTACACTATGTCAAGCAATAGTCTTCATCCATTTGTATATTATATACAAAGTCAACTTATTGCCCCCAACAATCTGGGTCCTCATTTTACCTACCTTATAAAGGATGGAAGGCTGAGTCAACCTTGGGCCTGGTGGGACTTGAACCTGCAGTAATTGCAAGCAGCTGCTGTTAATAACAGACTGTCTTACCAGTCTGAGCCACCAGAGGCCCCCTTGACAGAGTGGGGGTCGCCTATAAGGTCATGTCCATCTAATTTGTATTTTATGTTTTGATTTTATTTTTTTTTTATTTTTTTGCCAATGTGCAAGACAGAGCATTTGTTGGTTGAGATGTAGTAGTTGTAGATTACAGGATAATTTTTTTTCTGAAACCAAATTGTTTGATAGAAAGTAGGTTGTTTGTCTCTAGGTAGAGGGTAACAGATTGGTTAATGATTGATTCCATGTCTTTGCAGATGATGCAACATAAAGAGATTGGTCTGTAATTTTCAACTAGGCTAGGGTCTCCCTTTTTGAAGATAGATATGACCTTGCCTTGTGACCATTGGTAGGGCAAGGTGCTGGTACTGAAAGATAATAGAATAGAATAGAATAGAATAGAATAGAATAGAATAGAATAGAATAGAATAGAATAGAATAGAATAGAATAGAATAGAATAGAATAGAATAGAATTTTTTATCGGCCAAGTGTGATTGGACACACAAGGAATTTGTCTTGGTGCATATTCTCTCAGTGTACACAAAAGAAAAGATACCTTCATCAAGGTACAACACTTACAACGCTTAATGATAGTCATAGGATACAAATTTAACACTTAATGATACAACACTTAATGATAGTCATAGGCTACAAATAACCAATCAGGAAACAATATCAATGTCAATTGTATAAAGATTTTTCAAAAATTATGCTTAGAGGTTCTGCAATTGCAGTGGAAAACTTTTTTAAGAAGTATGCACATGGTCCATCAGGTCCAATTGTTAAAGGAAGAATTTCAGAAAAGATGAGGAAAAAAAATTCAAAATAACCTTATCTTGATTTAGTGTAAAAATGTAGTAGGAGAGACTTTGACAAAAACTTTCAAGATAGACATCAATCTTTCAAGGTAAGGGAGATCATGAAACAGAAAAAGCAGAGATTCCAGAAATGCTTTTTAAGTTGCCGGTTAGGTTAGCAGTATCTTGAAAACCTGTCAGAATTTCTCTCTGTTTCATATTATACCAAATAAAATTAAGGCAGTATTGAGTTGAGTTTCATTTGGACAGTAATGCTATCCAAAACTTCTCCCTTAACAGTTTGCTCATTCCTTTCCTCTTCCTAAGGCCAGGTCTACATTCCTTTACATTATTTTGAGCAATGCTGAATTTGGCTGCCATTTTTAATTATTGTATTGCCTTCTGGTTGTTTTATGAGTTTTGTGGAGAATTAAAACAGAAAGCTCCATCTTCTTGATACAATTGAATGTACTAGGAAAAAGTTAAAGGGACACCACAAGGTAATGACAGCATCCAAGAGTGTCAGATGTTACTATCATCCTGAATTCTACTATTACGTTGTATAGCACTGTATAAGTACAACCAAGACAAAAAAAATTCACTCTTGTGAAGGAAAAGAGACAGCTTGTGCAAAAATATTGTCAAGTTCTTTTAGAAGCAAATAAGAGAAAAATTATGGGATTCATTATTATTCTTTTTCTGGTCTTCTCTTTTGTCTGAGATTTTTGTAACCTTCTCAGAAAAGCTTCATGCTCTTAAATGGCACAGGAATATGCTGTCCTTGGTCTTGAAGAAGAAAATAAATCTTATTCCACATAAATGTAATTTAGAAGTTTGAGAAACAAATGCTAAAGTTTTAAATTATTTAAATTATCTTTATTTTTTGTAATGGAATGTAGTGAGGAGTGGATCCCACAGGGATGGGATGCATTCCAGAAGAATAAGAAACAACTCAATCCAAATATTTTGCATGAGAGAAAGAGAAAGATGTCAAAATAGCCCCTCCCTAATAGTTCGTGGAGTATATGGAAGATGCAGATAGAGGAGAAGGAGAAGAAGGATTGTTGTAAAATAAGGGAGATAGAATGGTAGAAGGGCAACCTTGAGTATACTTAAATTTATTAGGATGAAGAACGAACTAATATGAAAGTTAAAAGAGAATATATATGATTAACAACAGATAAGATAACTAATTGAAATAATGTTAAGAAATTAGGATTTAAGGGCGGATCGTGATATTGTTTATATAAGAAGTATAAATATTAAGACAAGATAAAAAGTAGGGAAAAAGAATATTTTGGCAGAAATTGAAGCTATGTAAAGTGTATTTGGATATCTGGTCAATAATCTGTTCATAAAATATGTAAGTGGTGGGAGGGAATCAATACAAACAAAAAGAAGATGCAGATAGTAGAGTGCTCAGTCTGGCAAGATTCTGTCTATAGGTGTAGAAACAATAAAGAACTTGGCTTGGAAGAATCACCATGAATCAATCTTAGTTTTTAGGCCTGTCATATTCTCCATTCTGAAATCAAGTTCTCATCTCATTTCTAGAGCCTCCAATCCTGATCACTCATTCTCTGGAAGACCATGTGGTCACAGTTGGGGAAAGAGTGGAGTTTGAAGCTGAAGTCTCTGAAGATGGGGCTACTGTGAAATGGTAAAGTAAAGGGGATGGAGGGAAAACCTTCATTGTTGAGGGGGAACTATACTCTAAACTAGTCAGAGAGCTTTATTTTAAAAAATTAAGATTTCCTCTAACTGAGCTCAACTTTTGATGATTTCAGGGACATGCTTATTAGGTCTTCTAGGCAGCAACACAAAAGCAGCTTCATATTGCCTTCTTCAAGAATTTTATTCTGGCTTCCTAGTCGAGACTACTGCTCTGGTATTACCTGTGGTCTCCTATCAAATACCCAACTAATCCCAACTACTTAGCTTTTTGAACTCAAACAAGGTTTTTAAAAACAGAGGAATCGTGTTTCAGAATACTAGGGATAAAAACCTATGGGTAGTCACCATTTGTCTTATATTGTTGGAAAGGTGAGCTGAGGTTATAAGGCTCGAGGGAAGGGAAAGGACCTTAGGTCAGGGGTCTCCAATCTTGGCAACTTTAAGACTTGTGGACTTCAACTCCCAGAGTTGAAGCAAAGCTGGCTCAGGAATTCTGGGAGTTGAACTTCTGGGAGTTGAAGTCCACAAGTCTTAAAGTTGCCAAGGTTGGAGACCCCTGCCTTAGGTGACTTCTTCAGAAAGAGATACTCGTCGTTCTTTCTGATGGGAAACCAATTTGTCCCCTTGTGGCTTACCTTAGGAAGCACGTGAGCGTGTCTTACAACAGAGCTGGTAAAATTGGCAGCCAAACTACTACTCTGCATTGTGGTCTCCTGGCTAATGTAACAGCGCCATACACAAATCATCATCATCATCATCATCATCATCATCACAATGATACTTTGATATCCACAGGGAAAAAGATGGTGTAGAGCTTACTCGAGAAGAGGCATTCAAATATCGGTTCAAAAAGGATGGTAAAAAGCACTACCTCATCATCAATGAGTCCACCAAGGAAGATAATGGGCATTACAAGGTCAAAACTAATGGTGGGGAGTCTGTTGCAGAATTGATTGTACAAGGTGAGAAATAAATAAGAATATGCTTTTTAAAATGTGTATGGAGATTGGTAATGGCCTTCTCTGTAACAATAATGATTAGTAATAGAATAGTTAATTATACATTGTATATTAATCATGCATTATATGTTGATGTTGGATGTAACCAGTGGTGGGATTCAAATAATTTAACAACCGGTTCTCTGCCCTAATGACCGGCTGGGTAGGTGTGGCTCGGTGGTCATGTGACTGGGTGGGCGTGGCCAACTCAACGTCATGTCAGGGTTCCAAGGAATACCCACAGCGTCACTCACATCAATGGGCGCTTCACCTTAGCTGGTACAATGTAATAAGGGTTAACCAGAGAGTCAGTTTCTTTAAGCAGGGCAATAAAGATTAGGCTAGAAACAACATCAGAATGTTTCCTTCCTGCCTTCCTTACAGGATTAAACCTGTAAAGTGGAAAAAAACAAAATAAGATTTCTTCCAACAACCAGTTCTCCGAACTGCTTAGAAAGTTAACAACTGGTTCTCCCAAATAGGTTCAAACTGGCTGAATCCCACCACTGGATGTAACACATATTCTGATAACAGCACTGCCTTATATATCAAATTACACTAAATTCTCAAACATTCCTAAATATCTCTTCCTATTTCACCTTTTCTGGAAGAGGTGTTTTTTTTCTTTAGCTTTTTAATGTATTTTTTGTAAAAGCAATATCTACATTTTGGGTGTTTCCTACCTCTGACCTGTTGCAATCATGTTGATTTGTTCCCCAATTCACGATCTCAGAAAAGAAGCTAGAGGTGTACCAAAGTATTGCAGATCTGACTGTGAAGGCACGAGACCAGGCTGTGTTCAAATGTGAGGTGTCCGATGAGAATGTGAAGGGCATCTGGCTGAAAAATGGGAAAGAGGTCATCCCAAACAATCGGATTAAAATCTCTCATATTGGCAGGTACATTATCACATTTTACAGTGGTTATAGAACATTGATTTTCCCAGGATTACTTATGTGGTGTGAGAAAAGCGCTTTAAAGTTCCCCATAAATTGCAAGCAGAAAAAAAGAGAAAAATATATGAAAGCTGAAAATCCTAAATGATTTTTTCATTTTTTTAAGAAGATGCACACGTAATTAATAGTTTTTTCAGATATTGTGAACATTTAAATATGGTCTCTTGGATTTTCAATATTGAAAATTAAAAATAAGAATGCTAACATTAGATGTTGTATTTTAAGATTTCTTTTGTTTTTGCTTTATATAGTGTCTTAACTTTTATTTTTCTCTGATTTTTGCTGTGTCTTTTTTCCTATTATTGGTTATTTTGTGTTTGTATGGGTCTCTGTTTAATTTTTAAAAATTTATGTCAGCCAAAAAATTCATTCACACTGAGTTATAAAAATATTGGCCTGGCCATATGTCTGTATTATTTTTCTTTGATATTTACTCTTATGATGAAAAGATATTCAAAAAAGAAATAATTGATAATATTGGATTACTAATTAACATTCCGGATATTCAGAAAGACTGAATCAGCAGCAGCGGTCTAATATTGTATATAATGGAAATTTTTGAATAAGTGATACTCTACCCCTGCTAAAATCCCAACCTTTAGGACACCAAGGACCTGCTCTGTGGACAGAGTTTTTTCCATGGATTGGAGGGACGTGGTTTTGTGTGCTGCCTGCATCCTATGGATGTGGCTTTGTTTGTTTGTGCCTCCCAGTTTCTGGCATGCTGCAGACCAGTGCCGGTCCATGAAAGGGGATTTGGGGATCCCTGTTTTAATCTATCAAGGTGCTTCATGGAACACTCTTAATCTTCTCTTAATTTTAATTTGATATTGGAATTATTGGCCCACCTTAATCAGTTAACCAATTTTGAATATCAGTGACTATGATAGATATGAAAATAAATTATTATGGCTTTTTTGGCAGCTACAGCACACTGCTGGTTCATATTTAAGTGATTGTCCAGTAGGACTCCAAGATCCCTCTCATAGCCACCACTATCGAGCAAGGTACCACATCTACTGTACCTGTGCATTTTGGTTTTTTTTGCCTAAATGTAGAACCTTATTTTTTTCACCATTGAATTTCATTTTATTTGATAGCCCCCAATGTTCAAGTCTGTCAAGATCTTTCTGTATCTTAAGCCTATCTTCCAGAGTGTTGGTTATTCCTGCTAGCTTGGTGTCGCCTGCAAATTTGATGAGTTCCCCATCTATCCCCTCGTCCAAATCATTGATGAAGATGTTGAAGAGTACTGGGCCTAAAACTGAGCCTTGGGGTACTCCACTGCATACTTCCCTCCATGTGGATGTAGTTCCATTGAGGACTACACGTTGAGTGTAGTTGGTCAGCCAGTTATGAATCCATCTGGTGGTGATGCTGCCTAACACATATTTTTCTATTTTATCAAGTAGTAAGTTATGATCTACTTTGTCAAATGCCTTACTGAAGTCCAAGTCCAACATTATCCTGGGACATATATATTCACCTTCATCCGTGACAAATATTTGTTTTTCAGAATCCATAAGTTAACCATCGATGATGTTACTCCAGAAGATGAAGCTGATTATTCTTTTGTGCCTCAAGGATTTGCATACAATCTCTCAGCTCATCTGCGTTTTTTGGGTAAGTTTCATGGACTCTTTTCTAACATCAGGTCAGAATGTGTAGCAGGGTTTATCTGCCTGTCTGTTTTTAAATGCCCATTTCATAACTAAGCTATTATACTAAGCTGTATAATATTGCAGTTCCAACACCACTATTTGCAAAAAACAAAAACAAAAACCAAACAGAGTAGTAAAACATAATTAGGATAGGATAGGATAGGATAGGATAGGATAGGATAGGATAGGATAGGATAGGACAGGACAGGACAGGACAGGACAGGACAGGACAGGACAGAATAGAATTCTTTATTGGCCAAGTGTGATTGGACACACAAGGAATTTGTGGACAAGACAAAGACAAGATACATTCATCAAGAAGCATAAGGTACAACACTTATTGATAGTCATAGGTACAAATAAGCAATCAAATCATACTAGGAAACAATATTAATATAAATTGTATACTGATAGGATACAGTAAGGATACAAGCAACAAAGTTACAGTCATGCAGTCTGTAGTGGGAGGAGATGGGTGATAGGAACGATAAGAAGATTAATAGTAATAGTAATGCAGACTTAGTGAATAGTTTGACAGTGTTGAGGGAATTATTTGTTTAGCAGAGTGATGGCGTTTGGAGAAAAACTGTCCTTGTGTCTAGTTGTTCTGGTGTAACCCTATAGCATCATTTTGAGGGCAGGAGTTGAAACAACTTATGTCCAGGATGCGAGGGATCTGTAAATATTTTCACAGCCGTCTTTTCTATCTAACTTAATTTAGAAAATTAGTCCACAAACTACCAGCTGTTTAGCTGGCCTTTTTCAGCAAACTAGTTTCAATTTGGGAGAGTTCTGTTAGAAGAAATGAGGCAGGAAAAGAGGGTGGCTTTCTTTTTTTCCCCCTTTTTTTGCATGTTGCTCCCCCTTCCCCACTCAAAGTCACCTCCCAGGCTTCTCTGGAAGGATGTATAAAGATGAAAGGCAAATAGAAGAAAGAGTGAATCAGGGAAAATACTGCCATGTTCCTTTCTTGGGTGGAAAATTTCGTGCGGATCTATTAAGCCAAAAGGATGAATGTTGTTAATAAGTTGGCAACAGTAGAAATACAGTTACTGAATAATGGCATATATAAGACAGATTGCGTATTTTATAAATCTGTGCATGTATATTATAAGTGCATGAGAAACAGACCTGAAGGGGAGATCAGAGAATAAAGTCTGAAGATATGAAAAGCAATCAAGAAATCAAAGTGATAAAGGAAATCTTTGACCAACCCCTGCAGGCAGCATATGCTAATTATATGTTACACTGTTTTTGAAAACACAAATGTATGA
Source organism: Ahaetulla prasina (assembly GCF_028640845.1). Classification (NCBI taxonomy): domain Eukaryota; kingdom Metazoa; phylum Chordata; class Lepidosauria; order Squamata; family Colubridae; genus Ahaetulla; species Ahaetulla prasina. Next base: position 296,947,291 of record NC_080539.1, on the reverse strand, counting down.
CCATGATGGTCCAGAAAAATCAAGCAGTGGAACATAGTTTCAGAAGAATAATGAAAAACTTATTTCATTGCAAATGTTTATCAGTGATTCAATGGATGGATTCAAAAGTTCAATGTCACTGCTTTGTGTGATTTTTTTTTTTCTCTTTGCCCAGCTATGGATGTTTGTAGGTGTTTGAAGCCTGTTAAACCTTAGAAAATATTAAACCAGAAACATTTCATCAAATATTATTTCATGCTGCCGGGACAAAGCAGCGTAGTGATTTTCAGGTCTTCTGCAGCCACAATTTAGATATTCAGAGGAAAAACAAGGGACAGGCTGAAATTTTGGAACATGTTAGAAAGGCAGCAATTAAAAAGACAGTGGATTGTCAATGGTGAGCTATCCTTTAGGCTAGCTCCAACCTTGGCCACTTTAAGGGTCTCCAACCTTGGCCACTTTAAGCCTGGTGGAATTCCCCAGCCAGCAAAGCAAAGCAAAGCAAAGCTGGCTGGGGAATTCTGGGAGTTGAAGTCCGCCAGGCTTAAAGAATACTTGCTATTGAACAAAACCTAGAAAAAAGAATACTAGCCATTGAACAAAACTTAGAAAAAAAAAATCCTATCAGTTATAGAACAAAGCTTCACCAATCTGATAAAACAAATTACAACACAAAAAAATGATTTCTCGACTGATCTAAATCTCTTCCCAACTCATCTACCTTTACATAATACTGATCCTTCAACCCTACCTAAACAACAATTTACTACTGACCAACTAATTAGAGATGCCTTAGAGAGAGGCCAAAAAATAAATAATGCAATATTATTTGGTCTAGATAACACAAATGAATCCGATATCACCAAAATTCAAAACTTAATTGGAAATTATAATTCATCATCCATCTCCCCAAATGAAATTATTTCAGTCTCCAGAGATGGTCCTGAATATAAAAACAGTGACGGATCAATAGCACCAAGATTCTGCAGAGTCATCTGCATAAACGAGAACAGCAAACGAAGTTCATATATACCATCAACTCTATTGCTAAATCTAATCCTGCCTACAGTAAACTTAGATCACGCCTGATCTATCTTTCCTGCAGCGGATACGCTCGTGAACTCCGCACTGAGCTTAAACGAAGACAAGATAATGGTGAATCAAACCTATATATTGATTACCGTGCCAATTGCATTAAAATTAAATCCTTCAATCAAAAATTCACCACCAAACCCCCCATCACCCATAACATCCAACCAGCCATCCCAACAACCAATCAAGTACCCATCAGCCAACCATCCATCGAAACTGTCATCCAATCAGCCATCGAACAAACCATTCAACCAGCCATCCGTACAGCTATCCAACAAACTATTCAACCAGCCATCCGTTCATCCATCCAACCAACCTTCCAACCAGCCTTTCAACCATCCATCCAACAAACCTTATCAACAAACAGTCTAGTACCCAACATCCAAGCACTCACTACCCAAAACTTCCATCCACCCATCCAACCTCCAATACAACCACCAGTTATACATATGCCTCAACCAACTAACATTCAAAACTAGGTATGCACGCCTCTTACCTCTTTAACACCTCTTTCTACAGATTTTAAATGTAAATTGATGAATGCAAGAAGTATTCTTAACAAATTACCTGAATTTATCCTCCTGCTAAACAGTGGTACATTTGACATTATATTTATTTGCGAAACATGGCTAATCTCTTCCATCCCTGATTCCATCATTTTAAACAAAGAATATCAAGTTCACCGTTCAGATCGTGAAAACCGAAGAGGTGGTGGAGTGGCTATTTTCTATAAAAGTCACTTAATCTAAAAAACATACAAGTTGCCCACAAACTTTCTCTTCCTGAAACTATTGTATGTGATCTATCATCTAATACCGCACTTCGATTCATTCTATGCTACAGAGCCCCCGACTACGATATTACTCATGCTAATATTTTAACCTCATTACTAACTTGGGCTGCCTCTTGCCCATATCCACTCATCTTCCTGGGTGACCTAAATTTACCTCTCATCAACTGGATAACTAACGAAAGTACAACTGATCCAATCCACACAACAATATACAACGCTGTTACTAACCTAGGTCTTGAACAACTTGTAACCAATAATACAAGACTAAACAACTGCCTTGACCTCATCTTCTGCAACAATAACAATACCATTTATGGACTACAAATAAGAGAACCCTTTTCCAACAGTGATCATTGCATGATTGACTTCCATCTTAATATACGTTGTGACTTAACCATCATATCAATAGCATTCCCATTTACAACTTCAAAAAGCCAATTATGACTCTATAAACAATGATCTTTCATTTCTAGACTGGCAAAATCTGTTCTCAACCTGTATAACTGCTGAAGACCACTATAGAGTTTTCTACCGAAATCAACAGAGTCATCGAACTATATGTACCACTAACTACCATCAAGATTAGGAAAAGCAAACTACCCATATCAATAAAAAGCTTCAATCTAAAAAGATCCTCTGGAAAAGAAACAAAAGGGCTATGTAGCTAATTTTAAAAACGCTACAGAACTATATGCAACCAAATAAAACTGAATGCACAAATTACCACACCAAGCAAGAAGATTAATAGTAATAGTAATGCAGACTTAGTGAATAGTTTGACAGTGTTGAGGGAATTATTTGTTTAGCAGAGTGATGGCGTTTGGAGAAAAACTGTCCTTGTGTCTAGTTGTTCTGGTGTGCAGTGCTCTATAGCATCATTTTGAGGGCAGGAGTTGAAACAACTTATGTCCAAGATGCGAGGGGTCTGTAAATATTTTCACAGCTGTCTTTTCTATCTAACAATTTAGAAAATTAGTCCACAAACTACCAGCTGTTTAGCTGGCTTTTTTCAGCAAACTAGTTTCAATTTGGGAGAGTTCTGTTAGAAGAAATGAGGCAGGAAAAGAGGGTGGCTTTCTTTTTCTTTCCTTTTTTTGCATGTTGCTCCCCCTTCCCCACTCAAAGTCACCTCCCAGGCTTCTCTGGAAGGATGTATAAAGATGAAAGGCAAATAGAAGAAAGAGTGAATCAGGGAAAATACTGCCATGTTCCTTTCTTGGGTGGAAAATTTCGTACGGATCTATTAAGCCAAAAGGATGAATGTTGTTAATAAGTTGGCAACAGTAGAAATACAGTTACTGAATAATGGCATATATAAGACAGATTGCGTATTTTGTAAATCTGTGCATGTATATTATAAGTGCATGAGAAACAGACCTGAAGGGGAGATCAGAGAATAAAGTCTGAAGATATGAAAAGCAATCAAGAAATCAAAGTGATAAAGGAAATCTTTGACCAACTCCTGCAGGCAGCATATGCTAATTATATGTTACACTGTTTTTGAAAACACAAATGTATGACCATGATGGTCCAGAAAAATCAAGCAGTGGAACATAGTTTCAGAAGAATAATGAAAAACTTATTTCATTGCAAATGTTTATCAGTGATTCAATGGATGGATTCAAAAGTTCAATGTCACTGCTTTGTGTGATATTTTTTTTTCTCTTTGCCCAGCTATGGATGTTTGTAGGTGTTTGAAGCCTGTTAAACCTTAGAAAATATTAAACCAGAAACATTTCATCAAATATTATTTCATGCTGCCGGGACAAAACAGCGTAGTGATTTTCAGGTCTTCTGCAGCCACAATTTAGATATTTAGAGGAAAAACAAGGGACAGGCTGAAATTTTGGAACATGTTAGAAGGGCAGCAATTAAAAAGACAGTGGATTGTCAATGGTGAGCTATCCTTTAGGCTAGCTCCAACCTTGGCCACTTTAAGGGTCTCCAACCTTGGCCACTTTAAGGGTCTCCAACCTTGGCCACTTTAAGCCTGGAGGACTTCAACGCCCAGAATTCCCCAGCCAGCAAAGCAAAGCAAAGCAAAGCTGGCTGGGGAATTCTGGGAGTTGAAGTCCGCCAGGCTTAAAGTGGCCAAGGTTGGAGACCCCTGCTTTAGGCTGCCCGTTGACAATTCACCATCTCCTTCCGATCACCAAGTCTTTGGAGTCAATGGCATTGGAGCCATTATACATCAAACTTAATGACAGTATTGAATCATTATTGCATTGATTTTATTACTCTGCTTTGCAATCCCCTTCTCTGTCCTCTCACACAGTCTCCTTGGCAACTCACATTCTTTCACTATACATTATTTTTTTTTTTAAAAAAATAGATGCTTGCTTCAAATATGTAGCTACCAAACAATTTCATCATTTTCCTTCTCCCCCACTTTCTTTTGTTGCAGAGGTTAAGATTGACTTTGTGCCTAGACAAGGTAAGGACAACTTTTTTTTAAATTTGATCTTTGAAATGAGAATCATATTTTTTTATATATATCTAAAAATATATATATATTTTCCCTCTCTCTCTCTCTCTCTCTCTCTCTCTCTCTATATATATATATATATATATATATATATATATATATATATATATTGGAAGTGTCTTGGCGATGTTTCAGCGAAGTCTCATTCGTCATCTTCAGGCTTCTTCTTGCTCCCAGAAGCACGAAGTTGAAGCCTGAAGATGATGAATGAGACTTCGTCGAAACGTCGCCAAGACACTTCCAATTTTACATGGGAGAAAATCCAAACAACCAAAGACCTACACACACACACACACACACACACACACACACACACACACATATATCCCATTTTAGAAAAGGGATCTTTTCTTGTTTATGTCATGAAATGGTTTCTATGCTTTTGCTGCAGAACCCCCCAAAATTCATCTGGACTGCATGGGGCAAACTCCGGACACCATTATTGTGGTAGCTGGAAATAAGCTGAGACTTGATGTACCCATCTCAGGGGACCCAGTCCCTGAAGTGATTTGGCAGAAAAAAAACAAGGTAATACCAGTCTTAAAATGCCAGGGCTTCATAGCTGGTTCTTTAAATCAGGGGTTCCCAACCAGTGGTGAAATCCAAATTTTTTTACTACCGGTTCTATGGGCATGGCTTGGTGGGCATGGTGTGGCTTGGTGGGTGTGACAGGGGAAGGATACTGCAAAATTCCCATTCCCACCCCACTCTGGGGCCAGCCAGAGGTGGTATTTGCCGACTACTCAAAATTTCCGTTACTGGTTCTCCAAACTGCTCAAAATTTCCACTACCGGTTCTCCAGAACCTGTCAAAACCTGCTGGATTTCACCCCTGTTCCCAACCCCTGGTCTGTAGACCAGTACTGGGCCATGGCATGGCAGATACAGGGCCACGCAGACAAGCAAAGCCCCATCTGCGGGATGCAGGCAACACCTGAAACCATGCTTTCTCCAAAAAACCTTTCTCTGCAGAACTGGTCCCCGGTACCCAAAAGGTTAGGGGCTGCTGCTTTAAATCATGGCTGCCTATGTGGCTTATTACAAATTTCGTACTTGATTAAAAAATAAAGGAATTCTTACCAATAAAGGAGAATTTTTGTAAGTCAAGGTTGAAACGAGGGGTCCTTGGTGGTCTCTTAGCTTGGATAGCAAAAAAGGCCCTAAGAGTTGTAAACCTAATATTACGCAGCTTCTTTTCTAAAAACTCTACACTACTAACTAGAGCATACAAAATATTTGCCAGACCTATTCTTGAATACAGCTCATCCGTCTGGAACCCATACCACATCTCTGACATAAATACAATAGAACGAGTCCAGAAATATTTCACTAGAAGAGTTCTTCACTCCTCCAAAAACAGCAAAATACCTTATACCAACAGACTTGAAATCCTGGGATTAGAAAACTTACAACTTCGCTGACTTCGACATGACCTGTGTTTAACACACAAAATCATCTATTGCAATATCCTTCCTATAAAAGACTACTTCAGCTTCAATCGCAATATTACAAGAGCAAAAAATAGATTCAAGCTAAATGTCAACCGCTTCAAACTTGATTGCAGAAAATATGACTTCTGTAACAGAGTTGTTAATGCTTGGAACTCATTACCTGACTCCATAGTCTCTACTCAAAATCCCAAAATCTTCAACCAAAAACTGTCTACTATTGACCTCACCCCATTCCTGAGAGGACTATAAGGGGCGTGCATAAGAGCACAATAGTGCCTACCATTCCTGTCCTATTGTTCCCTTCATTATATCAAATTAATATAGTTGATGCATATTTTTTACTTATATATTTTCTTCAAGACATGTTGTTTTATCTATGACAATTGTTTGTGTATACTGTTGTGACAAAAGAAATTTAAAAAAAATGTTTTCTTGTAATACATTGACGATGTTACCTGGTTTGGGTAATGAAACTTCTACAAGAAAATAACGAATCTCAGGGAGCACCAAGGACCCCCTCAAAGGAATTATTAACCTGATAATATAGTTTTAATGTAAAATATTATAGAAATGTTTTCTTTTTAGTTCTCCAAGCATATACATTATCTTGGCAAATAAAAATTTGGTTTGGCTCTAAGCTTATTCATTCCCTCTGTTTCTAATACTCATCTGTAAATGTCCATACAGCTAAAATGGTACCCTTCTTGTACTTCATCATCAAGATATTTGTTGATATATTGTGGGTTCAGGGAGAGAAACGTGGAGGAGAATTTGAATACTGGCTGAGTATAAAGAAAAATCAAAATAAAAATGTGGGGGGGGGATAGATCAGGGGTCTCCAACCTTGGTCTCTTTAAGACTTGTGGACTTAAAGTTGAAGTCCACAAGTCTTAAAGGGACAAAGGTTGAAGACCCCTGGGATAGATAATACAACAGAAATCTTGAATGAACTCTTGAAAAGCATGCATTTTTCCTGCAGTAATTTTATTATTATTCCTGCTCATATAAGTTTAAGCAGCTATGGGATTTTCTGGACCTCACCTTTTGGTACCGGATAAATCCTCATGTACTTCAAATGCATTTCATTTAACAACCTGAACAGGTACAAAGGAGTTTTATTTTTGATTGCTATCTGATAATTTACTCTGACTCACCTTTCTTGTAGCCTAAAATAATTGAGCATCAAGCTAGAAGGATTAATCCTACCATCCATTTTGAATCACTTCTATTGAAGTCATGTTATCGTTCAAAGAGCTGCTATAAGGATTGAGGAGTTTTGTTCTGCCCATGCCATTCTAACTGATCACAAAACCAATCCCTTTCCTGTTTTATTAATATCCCTTCAGGGAAACAACATCAAGTATAACTCTCCTCCTGTGCATAGGTATGACTTGTTTAGATTACAGAATGACTTCTCAGATGTTTGAATGAAATTAACCAGCATAGAAAGGCACTTTCTATCTTTGCCTTAATTGTGCAAAAATCAAAGGGTTGCCTTCTTTTGTGTGAAGGTAAAACAACCCTTTCATGTGTCCTCTGGGTATTCAATTCCTGTTAGTCACAGCCATTGGAGACAGTGGGAAAGAACCAGAGAGCTGCACTTTGAATATCAAGAGAAACCAAGTTTGTTTTTGTTTTAATCTTTGTTTTAAGCCCTGATTCAGGGAACTGGTACTTCAGAAGCTAAAAAGTTGATGGTCAGCCTTCAATGTTTGTACCTGTATTGTGATGTGACAACATCTTTGCAAAAGTCTGGGGCAAGACTGGCATCCATAACAGGCAGTAGTGTCCAAAGAACGTAGTTAAAAAAATCAAGATGACAGCTGCAATTTATTGCTCCCTCTCCCGACAATCTTCCATGACACAGTATAGGCAAGGGCTCCCCAACCCCTGGTGGGGGGACTGCAGTGGTGAAATCTGAACGGGTTCGCTACCGATTTGCTGGGTGCGCATGCACAGTGCATGCCAAATGTACGCTGTGTGCATGCACATGCGCGGCGCACGCCAAAAGGAGGCTTGGGAAGGTAAGTAGAACAGCAAGGAGTAGATCAACTAATCAAACCGGTAGCTTTTTAAACCACTGGTTAAACCAAACCAGTAACTAACTACCAGTTCACCCAAATTGGTAGCATTTTTTTACTACGGGTTTGCCTGAACCGGTAGTTTTTGTCACTATCAATTTGCCTGAACTGGAGTGAACCAGTAGCATTTCACCCCTGGGGGTCTAGCACCAGTCCACGGCATACCAACAACCAGGCCGCACAAACAAGTGAAGCTCCATCCATAGGAAGCAGACAGCATGCAAAACCACGCCCCCTCTGATCTGTGGAAACAACTTTCTCCAGTGAACTGGTCCCTAGTGCCCAAAAGGTTGGGGACCACTGGTATAGACTATACAGCAATAATCAGTATAGGCTATTACAGCAATAGTCTTTTATAGATAGCTACTATTACCTGATGGAGATGGTTATTTAAGGCAGACAGATTTTTTAAAGATACTTTCTCTCATTGACTCTCCGGTTTGTGGAGATGGTTAGGAAGTGTGTACTTTAAGCATATCTATTAGATGGTTTGAAAGGAATGAGACTTACAGTGGAGTATGTTACATAAATAGATTGCATATAAGAAATTGTAAATTATTAAAAATCCATATATATTTGTGTATAAGCCAGTGGTGAAATCCAATTTTTTTTTACTACTGGTTCTGTGGGAATGGTTTGGTGGGTGTGGTGTGGCTTGGTGGGTGTGGCAGGGGAAGGATACTGCAAAATCACCATTCCCACCCCACTCCAGGGGAAGGATACTGCAAAATCACCATTCCCTCCCCACTCCTGGGGGGAAGGATATTGCCAAATCTCCATTCCCATCCAACTCTGTGGCCAACCAGAGATGGCATTTGCCGGTTCTCCAAAATTTCCGCTACTGGTTCTCCAGAACCTACTGGATTTCATCCCTGGTATAAGCCAATCTGCCAATAACACAACTGTCATTTTTTTAAATACCTCAACATTTTTTGTTTTAATTTTGACAATTGGTTTATCTGCAGGTGGCTCATTCTTTGTATTTTGGTTAGAAATTTGAATGTCTGTTTATCCACAGCTGGGCTTATCCGTGACCATTTTATAGACCATATTTATTTATTTATTAAATTTATTTGAGTATTTTTAGAGAGCTAAGGGGAAAACCTACCATATATGTTTTCAGATAAACTCATTCATGGATACACTGAGCCCAATTTGGGAACTGTATTTTGGCACCTAAAATTCTTGGTTTTTCTAAAAATACATAAAGTATATAATTACTTCTAATTCTTGTTAATCTACAAGCAGCTCCAAAATTCTTGATGGTTGCATGAAACAACATAGTTTTGACTGTTGGAGGCGAGTTACTGGCCCCAAAGGATAGGGTGCGCAACTTGGGCGTTCTCCTGGATGGACGGCTGTCGTTTGAAGATCATTTGACGGCCGTCTCCAGGAGGGCCTTCCACCAGGTTCGCCTGGTTCGGCAGTTGCGCCCCTTCCTTGATCGGGATGCCTTGTGCACAGTCACTCATGCGCTCGTTACCTCTCGCTTGGATTATTGTAATGCTCTCTACATGGGGCTCCCCTTGAGGTGCACTCGGAGGCTTCAGTTAGTCCAGAATGCAGCTGCGCGGGTGATAGAGGGAGCTACGCGTAGCTCCCATATAACACCGCTCCTGCGCAGACTGCACTGGCTACCTGTGGCCTTTCGAGTGCACTTTAAGGTTTTGGTTATTACCTTTAAAGCGCTCCATGGCTTAGGGCCTGGGTACTTACGGGACCGCCTGCTGTTACCACATGCCTCCCACCGACCCGTACGCTCTCACAGAGAGGGACTTCTCAGGGTGCCGTCCGCCAAGCAATGTCGGCTGGCGGCCCCCAGGGGAAGGTCCTTCTCTGTGGGGGCTCCCACACTCTGGAACGAGCTTCCCCCGGGTTTACGCCAAATACCTGACCTTCGGACATTCCGTCGCGAACTGAAGACACATCTTTTCATTCGCGCGGGGCTGGCTTGAATTGAATTTTATTAATTTTAAATTTTTATTAATTAATTTTAAATGGGGTTTTTAGTTTATTGTATATTTTTACTTCTCAGGCTAATTTTAAAATAAGTTTTTTAATTACATTTTAAATTGTACATTGTATTATCTGTTTTATTTTTGCCTGAGAAGGGCGGTATAAAAATCAAATAAATAAAAATAAATAAATAAATAAATAAATAAATAAATAAATAAATAAATAAATAAATAAATAAATAAATAAATAGTTTTCAGTTTTTACAAGGTGTCAGAAGTTCAAAAAAATGTATATTATACATTTAGATTATTTCATAGATTATAAATAATAAAAAAGTATGTGTTATTAACTCTTAAATGACTTTTAAGATGTTTTGCTTACCTTTTATGTTTCGAAAGAACAAGGCTGACCTCTTCTGGTATGTATTTTTAATGCTAGTTCACTTTCTCTCTTCATATCACATTAATGTGAGATGGAGATTGCGATAGGGATGAAGCACATTTTAATAAATCTGTCCCCTACCTGAATTCATGCTGATTTTGCACAAATGTCTACGGAGATTCTCAGTCATCCAGGTCATAGTTGTCCCAAAACTTTTTCTTTGAAGACGTTTTGCTTCTCATCCAAGAATGAGAAGTGAAACGTCTTCAAAGAAAAATCAGAAAGTCCAGCTGCCTCTTGAAAAAGCACCTTTGGGGTTTGCACAAATATTTATTGCACATGTACATTCAGAAGTCCAATTATTAAGTGTTATTTGCTCATTATTAGGCTCCCTTGGGACATAGGGTTAGCACTATTGCAGAAGCACACTTACCTCTGTTTAAAAACTCAAATAATAGGTGCGGGTATTTTACTTTATAGCTCTGTTTCTATCCCAACTAGTGAAATCTCTAAGCCAATTCTTTAAACCTAGGACCTTCTCAAAGACTTCATGACTAAACAGAGAGAATCCACTCTGCGAAAAATAGACTCTCCCACTATCCGTAGACACTGCTCTAGGACCAGAATGAAGGGGCAATGTCTATACCAAAGCTGGCCAATAGATGCCAGACTGATCCTACCAGAATTGTTAATAAAGCATCTCAGACAGTATCCATAGCAGAACCAAAGGGGAGAAACTTCTCTGATGCTGATAGAGCTAAGGATGACTGCTTCAGATATAGGGTGGCAACTGCATGAGGACACATCAGAAGAGATTACAGGATTGTGCTTGTGCTGCAATTCAATGCAAGTGAGAAAAGTTTCTTAACTTAAGGATCTCATATCTTTCATGATCAGTGAAGCATAGAATTTGAACCTGTTTTATTTTTCTGCATAACTGTAGTACACAAAATTTTATTTAAATCATTTGGTGGCACAGTGCTTAGAATGCAGTATTGCAGGCTAACTCTGCCCACAGCCTGGAGTTCGAGCCTGACTAGCTCAAGCTTTACTCAGCCTTCCATCCTTCTGACGTCGTTAAAATGAGGACCCAGATTGTTGAGGGCAATTTGCTGACTCTGTAAACCTCCTAGAGAGTTCTGTAAAACACTGTGAGCGATATATAAGTTTAAGTGCTATTACTATTGCTATTAAGGCCTGGTCCTTAATAGTATTTGGAATGCCAAGAAGAACTGCCAGCTGGATGTATCGATCTTAATAATTCACAATTAGGATTCAGCTTTTATAAACACAATCACTTTTAAGCAGAATTAGACCACATTTTTTGTGGGTGAAAATAGTTTTCCCTTTCTCCCTTCCTCCCAGCCTCCTGAGTTTTCATTTCCTAATTCTAAACCCAGTTTTAAAAAATCCTTGAGACTGGCTCTAAACACAACATGATCTAATATTTGCACAGAATGTGTCAGTGGCATTTACTCAATGTTATTTCAAAGTGGTGAATAACTAAATAACTATGCCTTCCTACAAATCTGTACACAAACAAACATCCTTCTCTCCACTTCTTAAAAAAAAGTACAAAGTAAAAGGTAATATTTCCCAACTCTTACACTTTATGCCCTTCTATGCATATACTGTTTTGCCAAAACACTGGAGTGAATCTGAGAGGCTGAGGGGTGAGACAAAAGTGACTTAATAATAGCTACAAATATGCATAAAACCCTGCAAAACTTCCCATTCATTTTGGCAGCAAATCTCCATTACTTCCCAACTCCATGTAAGCCAGCAATGCTGGTGAGTCAACAGTTTGTATTTGGGCCTATTTTCTGAACCATGTCAGCAGTTTGCTATGACATTAGCCTAGGAGTTGAAAGACCAGGTGAGACAATGAGAAAACAGCCTTTCAAGGGTGAACTTGAAAGTCCTATTGTTCCCTTTCATTATATCAAATTAATATAGTTGTTGCATACTTTTGCTTATATAGATGTTTATATGATGTGTTGTTGTTTTATGTTGATGTTTGTGTATACTGTTGTGACAAAATAAAATAAATAAATAAACTAAAAAACTTTACACATTTTGGTCTTGAAATGGTCTGTCCATTGGTGTTGCATTTGCTTGGCTATGAAACAGTGTGATCAGTAAAAGAGGTATTTTTTTCTTTTACTATTGAGATTATTTATGCTTTCGTTTTAAGATTCTTGCCATGAAGAAAATCTAGGGGTGAAATCCAGCAGGTTCTGACAGATTCTGGAAAACTGGTAGCAGAAATTTTGAGTAGTTCAGAGAACTGGCAAATACCACTTCTGGCTGGCCCCAGAGTGGGGTGGGAATGGAGATTTTGCAATATCCTTCCCCTGGAGTGGGGTGGGAATGGAGATTTTGCAATATCCTTCCCCAGGAGTGAGGTGGGAATGGAAATTTTGCAGTATCCTTCCCCTGGAGTGGGGTGGGAATGGAGATTTTGCAATATCCTTTCCCTGGAATGGGGAGGGAATGGGGATTTTGCAGTATCCTTCCCCTGCCATGCCCACCAAGCTGAACCGGTAGCAAAAAAAGTTGAATTTCACCACTGAGAACATCTATGTGGTCACTGGGAGTTGAAAACAACTTGATTGCACATAATCAGTCTTAAACTGTCTGCTGCTATATTCTTCATCTTATTGGAGGGGTTGTCCTCTAAAGCAATATTTTTGTGGGCAGCTAGGTGAAATCATTTAATAACAAATCTGACTAAGTTCTTTGATTTTAAACATGAAGCCTATTTTTTCTCTCTCTCTTCTGCTTCATTTCTCTTTCAGAATAATGAACTGGAACTAATAAAAGGTGGCTCAAACTCTATGGATCTTAAGGGCACAGGTGGTGATTTGACTAACAATGAGAAGGCAAGTCTTTCATTTTTCAAACTCTCAGGCAGATAGATCTTCCTTTTGACAAATCTTTGCGACCCAGGGATCCCTGCAGTAATTCAGAGGTTCAGAATAGTTATGTAAATTGTTAACGTGCAATAATAATAGCTTTAGGGCTTTTAATTTGAATTGTCTCTCTGGACTCAGTTGTGCTTAAAGTACTATTTCTCAAAGGGTTGAACCTTTAGCACTTCTTTTAGCTCCCAATGATGAAATACCACCCATCTGAAAGGGCTGTCTTGTGCAAATAAGCATGTACTTCTGTGCAAGCATAAGTTGTCTGGCAATCATCCCACACTGGCTTTGGCATGTCTTTGCTGAACCTTTGTTAGCCATGCAGAAAGATAAATGAGGAAAAAAGAAAATAAGCCCTTCTAGAATTCCTTATTTTTAAGAGCACAATTATTTTCTTTAGGATCAATCTGGATCAGTTCCAAAGAGTATTCAGGGTATCCAGATATTCGCTATTTAGGGAGGAAAATAGGACCTACCACAGAATCCCAATTCTTTTATTCCTTGCTACTCTCAGCTCCTTACTATATGACTGACTCCAGAATATTAAGCGATGTAAGATAAACTAAGTGAAATTCTCATCAGCATGCATAGTTCAAACAAGTCCGCTCCGTTAAAATCGAACTGAATTATTTCCTTGGTTTCATTTTAATTATAAATAAAATGATACCATTTTTGCACGAACGCTTTAAGTGAAAAAGAGCTCTTAGCATATTTAAATTTTGTAGAAAGGACAATGCAATTTAGCACATATTTGCACTGCACCATTAAGCTGCTGCTATCCATGCTGAGGTCAGAGAGATTAAAAGCTGGTTTAAGAAAATTCTGCCAGATTGGGGATGCGCGGTTGGTAACTTGCCAGATGTTCAGTACAATTCTTCTAGTACTGTTCCTTCCTAATTTTCTCAGAAAAGAAAGCAGTTACCAATCACTTTCCTTCCTATGGATAGTGTAAATAAATATAGTGAACATATAGAATTTTTGTGTGCGCCATATATATATATATATATATATATATATATATACACACACACACACACACACACACACACACACACACACACACACATATATATATATATATATATATATATATATATATATATATATATATATATATATACATACAGAGTTCTATTTATATAGATAGTGGATGCACTAAAATGTCCATATATTCAGAGAGATATATATAGAGATAGTGGGTGCACTAAATGTCCATATAAGAAGATGAGCCCTCTTTAAAATAACAAACTTCTTTCTTGCATTTTTCTCAGTATGGCTCAGTAATTTCTGTTGCAGTTATTGTTACAGAATTCTTTCAGTGGAAGGGGGTTAAAATGTTAATGAACTTGCAGAATGCCACTAATTTGAATCCCCATTGAAATGTGGGTTTTTAATTACTATTTTTCTTACCTTGAACAGCCCACATTACTGCATTATTCAATAAGTTCTGGAATTTTTCCATCAGTTGAAGTAAAACACAAAGGATTTTGTTGTACTTATTCATGAGGACTATTTGGGAGTCAATTTAAAAAAAGAAAAAGAAAAAAAACCCCAGCTCTGGTGTTTCAACTGTGCATTGCTGGAACTTAAGAAGGAAAATGCCCAGCAAAAAAGTAGGAACCCTAGGAGAAAAATAGTAATAAAAAACACTTGCCTGCTATGTTTTAAACCCATAACTTCTTATATATATCAAACAAATATCATAACCGCTCTGCTATGGAACATTTGTCATGGTTGAAGCAGATATTAGTAAGCTGCAGGTCTTCAACCACTAAACTAAGTTGTTCCTTGGGGGGGGGTGTCTGTCATTACATAAAGTGATCTGTTAAATTTTCTAAAAGAAAATATCTAGCACCAGCAACTAGACAGCAGTCCTTGTGCTGACACTAACTGGAAAACACAGTTTTTAACACAGAGCAGAAAAATACAGATGGGGGCGGTTGTCACATTTGCAATAGGCATGGTTTATGTAGAGGATGACAACCAATCCTACCCTCCCGAAATGATGGGTGGATCACTCTTGCAACACGGCAATCTGGCCATGTGAATATGCCCTTTGAAGCCCCCACTCCATTGCTTCCTGATAGCTTTTCTCAGCTGTTTCTTCTCCAGACCATCTGTTAAAATATACATACATATTTCTGCCTGCCTACCTATTTATTTTTCTCTATTACACATTCAGATTATCATGGTGCAAATATAACCTTAGTCATGTCTACCAAACTATTGAAATGCTAATTAAAAACTTGGTCTGATTCCATACACCTGCTGAAACTAACTTACATTTTTTTTTAACTTGCTCACAGCCATTTTCTGATTCGGAAGGTCGAGTCCATGTGGAAACATATGAAGACCACTGTGTGTTTACTATTGAAGGAGCTGAGAAGGAAGATGAGGGAATCTACAGAGTTGCAGTGAAAAATCCAGCTGGAGAAGACACAGCTGATATCACTGTAAAAGTTATTGGTAAGCAAGACCATGGTGGGTTTATTACATGAAGCCTTTGTCAATCAGTCATCTCATGTCTTTATATTTTCCAATGGAGTAGAGACTCAGCAGCTGGGACTATCGAATTCAACTCCTCCCATTCCTATAAATCAGTATTCCTCAACCTTGGGCACTTTAAGAGGTCCCAGAATTCCCCAGACAGCTATGCTGGGAGTTGAAGTCCAGACCTCTTTAAATGCCCAACATTGAGAAACACTGCTGTAAGTAAAACTCCAAATAAGGGAGAAACTGCAACAGCCGAGTCTCCGCTTTCAGTAGGTGGTTTTCAGGGAATAACAACAATCTCGGTGCAATTGTTGCCTAAATTAGCTCTTTTTTGTCATCTGGAATGAGCTGAGAATAATCTCAGAAATATTTACAATTCAAGTACATAGTAAACACACTTCAAATATGTTTCTTGGTCACTTGGCTTGATGATTAATTGTTCTCTGCTATCATTATTTCTGCGTTGAATAAATTCATATTTTCTATCTCATGTCATTTAAAAATAAAGCATGTGGGTGAAGTTTCAACAGATTGGCTTTCTTTTCATTTTTAAGTATTAATCTGACCATACCATTTGTTTTACAGATGGAGAAATGTTGTGACTAATATAGTAGTTACAATAGGAACATCTCCCTTCGTTCAAAATTTACTAAGAAATTTTAGTTTCAGTTTTAAGAAGGAATTGTTTGCCATAAATACCAATATAATAATGAAAGTTCAATAAATCAAGAATACAGCAAATACTTGCAAGATTGCTTAGGCCCAAAGCTCATTCATAAACTTAACTCAAAGTTAAATTTTTCAGTGATGCTGACTTAAACCAGTGTTTTTCAACTTTGATGGCTTTAAGATAGGTTGCTGGCTGGGGAATTGTGGGAGTTGAAGTCCACCTGTCTTAAAGTCACTAAGATTGAGAAACACTAGTTTAAGTCATTACAGTGTCACTGAAAGATTTTTGGATTATCTCCCCTGAGATTCAGATTGAGAGAGAGGGAGGGAGGGAGGGAGAGAGAGTTGAACTGAATTCCTTCTACAACAGTCTATTTTTTTCCCAACTTGCTTTCCACATGGAAAAACTAATATTGACGGGAACAGTAACATTCTCCCCTTCTGAAACTAGAGATAATATGTTTCTACTATACTGTTGAACATCTCCTACTCTTGCATTTCTCTAAGAATCTTTTAAAATAGTTCAAATAGGCAGATGTCATCACTATAATGTGTAACAGCAAGTTCTTTAACTAAAAAGATGAGATTCTAATAAGAATCAGCAAATACTTTGATCTCATTTTTCCTCCTTCTCCAGATATACCTGATCCACCAGAAGCTCCTAAAATCACTGATGTTGGTGAAGACAACTGCATAGTAAAGTGGCAGCCACCTAAGTATGATGGAGGACAGCCAATACTGGGTAAGAATCGACAATAATCTTAACAGAAGAGTTTTTAATTGGAACAGACGTTTCTTGTCTATTACTTATAGAAAAAAATAAACAAAATGGCAGGGCTGTGAAGTGCCTTGGATTTGTTTCAAAAACATGCTTTGGAATGTGTGGAGATACAAAATAGCATCTGTCTGCAACTGCTTAAAGCAGACCATTTTTCTGAAAATTGCAGCTTGGGGATCCTAGAAAAACACATGGCTACTATTAAGCATTGCAGAGAAGTGCAACATACATGCCTCATATGCTCCAAAGCACCTGTTTGGAAGAGAATCAGATAGTGCTTTGATTTCTCTTACTTGTCATTTCAAGGACAACATGCCCGCAATGTGCTACTTAAGGCATACAAAAGGAAACAGGAGCACCTTCTCTGTATAAAGTGTCTAGAATGGAAGCTCATAATAAAATATCCAACTTTCATGGACCAATGGTTTCAATCAACTTCAGATATTATACGGAAAGCATAAATGTGAGCTTAAGACACATCTATTTATTTGCGCAGGACTGGACTAGAATTTTTAAATTTTAAATATTTAAATTTTAAATCTGGTTTTAATGGGGTTTTTATTATTTATATCTCTATTTTAAATATTCGGCCTTTGTAATAAGTTTTTTAATTAATGTTTTATTCTGTACATAGATACGTTTTATATGGCTGTAAACCGCCCTGAGTCCCTAGGGAGATAGGGCGGTATAAAAGTGTGAACAAATAAATAAATAAATAAAATAAATAAATAGAAAGCACCCTTATTTCTTCTGCAGTTGTTGTAGTGTGCAAAGCATTTTTCATCACTTTCAGAGGTCACCTTTCAAAGAGACTAGTAAGTGTCTTTGAAAGGAAGTAAGTAAGGACTAGTAAGAAAGGAAGGAACTGTCATCAGAACAGATAGCGTTTAAGCTAGCAGTCTTCTAATGCTGGCATGGTTAAACACATTATGATCAGAGTTTCTATCTTTTGATGAGACTGTAGACAAAAATAACATTGGCATTATGCAACTCAAATGGTTTTAATAAGGCACTTGGGACTAAGCCTCCTGTTAATACATTACGTGTATTGGCTGCATTGGAGCCATATTCCTGTCCCTGATTCTGCTCATTCCACCCACTGACCTGTTGAATGGAAGCAGAGATCTGAACAGGAACATTGATTAATGAGTTCCAATTTGGGGGCTCTGCATAGACCCAACACTTGGAATTCTCAATGAAGTGCAGGCATTGTATTTCACATTCACGTGTTTAACTTGAAAAGCAATGGACTTAATAGTATCTCTTTCATACAGTATACGTATGCATGTAATCAAGCTACACATTTCAGTGTACAAACAATTCTTGCTATCACTCACAGAGAAAACACTTCAGTCCTGAAGATGACTAGAAGAGCATAAGCTCTATGGAACAATATCAGATCTCCTCCAAAGCAGTAGTGCATCGGATTGCCTTGCATAAAGTTCAGTCCTATATGTAGACCTTGGGAAGTCTTATCACATTCACAACTGCAAGTTCTGCATCTTCTTGCTGTAACTGGGTGTTAAAAATAGAAACAGAAACGGGGGGAGGGGGGTTCAATCTACATGGATAGTTTACCCTACTTTTAAAGTTTAGATTTCTTAACTAGAGGAATAATCTAGTTGGGCTGGTGTTTTATTTCAATTGGTGTGCAACTGAGTGAGCTTTTAATAGTTTGTGTATTGTTATTGGGCTGAATAAATTAGGTCACCATTTCTTAAATTACACAATAATGTGTAGATTGCCTATTTTTTGTATAAGCAGATTGACTAATCAGAGATCCAACTTTTGGTTAGGTCATAATAACCAAATGGGATGCCTTATAACTCTTCCACATCAGCCATTACAATGGTATATATAAAAACTGGGCTAATATAAGATTTGCTACTTGGGTCCATAACCCTCCTAAGAAATAAATGTTATCTGTCTCTCTGTCGGCAGTGACAGATGTTTTCTTCAGGCTTTTACATTTCTCAGAAATGAGAGCAGGCAGAGGTGTTAATTTCAACTTGGTCATGGTGCGTGCTTCTTCTACACAGAATAATATAATGACACATTAGGCAGGAGAACAGAATAATAATAAATAAATCCCAAAGTGACCTGTGAGTGGACTAGAGAAACACAAAGGATTAATGTTCCATCCATGGAAGAGAGCCAACTTCAAGTCAGTTTAACCACAATCGTGTGGAAGCCTCAGGAAAAAGAGAGAGTGACTTTAGAGGAACAATGTGATATTTGACTGTATATTAGTAAACTAAATAAATATGTAATTGGCTGATAATTTAGAGCAATTTTTAAAACATGCAGCTGTAAGACAGACGCTTGAATTAAGGTATGAAGTAAGAAAGGCAAAACTTATGTTTCTGAAAACTAAGAGGCAATAAACAATAAAATGCAACTATTTTATAAATATTTAATAATAAAATAAGTAACTATTTCTAACAATCTTTCTGATTAATACATAAGCTTGCTCTTAATTAAATATCTAAAAAAGGCATTATGTTGTGATCTAACATTAGTTCCAAAAAGTCTCATTATGTGGTATTATCAATCGCAGCCTTTTAATATACAATACAATTAGCCTTCATCTTAGGAAATACTTGTGAACTACAAGGCATTGTAATAGCAAAGTATAATTGGATAATACTGAGGGTCAAGGTTTCCTTATGTTCACACTATTTTTGCTTTTATCTCAATTTAATAATTAATTTGCTAAATAATAGAGCATTGGGAATCCAGATATTATTTAATGTTGCCTTCCCTAATCTAATAGTTTCTGTTTGATTTCCAGGATATATTTTAGAGAGGAAGAAAAAGAAGAGCTACAGGTGGATGAGGCTGAACTTTGACCTTTTGAAGGATCTGACTTATGAAGCAAAGAGAATGATTGAAGGAGTTGTTTATGAGATGAGAATTTATGCCGTGAACTCAGTTGGCATGTCTCGGCCTAGTCCTGCCTCACAGCCTTTCATGCCAATTGGTGAGTGTCAACATGTATGTTGCATTATTTGTAATCCCTCCTTGAGAACCCAAGACAGAAATGAACAATTTTGAACAGAGAAAATATATGTATAACTTATTTAAAGTTTTTTTTTCCCCTTTTACCTGTCCTTGGAAATGAGAGCATGGAGGTTCCAGTTTCATAAAATTGCTGATGAATTTCTAACTGTTAAAATTAGAAGTGTGAGAGGCAAGCTAGGCTGAACAAGAGAGGGAAGCTAATTGGCAATGACCTCCCATTGCCTCTCAGCTTCCCCCTTTCCATTATGGATGCAAATGCTGTAGTAAACTACTAATGCCACCCAGTCCACCTCCCCTGTGGAGCTGTAAGGCTATCTGATTAAGAAAATACCCATGGATTTTCTATAAATAATCATTATGACCCCCACCATTTTGTAGCAGTCCTTGAGTTAAGGGCACACTGTGTGAGTCATTGCGAGAAAGAAGCATTTGAGAAATTAAGGTATAGCAGTCATAGCAATGACCGAAGAGGTGGCTCAACTCATAGAAGTCCATAAAGAAGGAGAAGAGTTTTCTGAAAGTAACGGTGTGGAAATCGAAGACCCTAAGAATGGACAAACAGAGAAAATTATAGTTGAAGAGAACGTGATTAGCTCTGATCTTCAGTCGCCATTCAACAACTGTACTGGCGAAGGAGAAGGAGAAGAAGAAGAAAGTTCAGTCCGGGAAACAATTGAAGAGTTCCCACAGGAAACAGATGAGCTAAAAGGTCCAGGATTTTGATGGAATAAGAACATGTTTACCAGATTAGAAATAAGGGGCAACCTGCAACCCTGGAGATGAGGCACTGGGTTTGTAATGTGCATTTTATGATAACATGCTCACATCCATGTGTGAGTGATGCACATGCTTTTTTTAAATTACTTTCAAAGACTGGCTTTAATTGAATGTCATTCCAGAAAGGCAAGTGAGAAAATGTGTTTATCGCAACAATGTTAGGTTGGGTGCTAACATTAGGTGTTCCATCTGTTGTGTCATTTTTAACCTTTTTGAAAAGAGAAGAGGCTTGTTATCTGTTGTATGGAACATTCTGCATAGTTGAAATATTTTAAGTAGCGTTCGCAATGTGTTTAAATACCATAACATTTAAGCTGCCTAATTTATGATAAGCACACATATGGCACAAAAAAATAACCCACCTACCTTCTTTTAAAAGTGTTGTTCCCTTATTACATGTAGTCTAAACGAAATGAGGTTGAATCAGCTATTGAATGAATATTAAGTATTATGTCACACGGTGAAATGTGAAGCCTTTGTAGATTGAGATGGAGAAATATTTGGTAAAGATGAATCTCAAAGATTGAAATGCAGGTCATCTGTGCAAAATATATTTCAAATTATAAGCTGCTCAGAGCCTTTGAGAATGTTTATAGTATAAATAAATATTTTAGGTACAATAAAAATGATGACGATAATGACAATGTTGACAATAGAATAATAGCACTGGGAAAACTCTGCTCCAAAATGCTTCTGTTTTATAACTATTGAACCAGAAAATTGTTTGTCTCTAAATCTGTGTCCCCAATACCGATTGCCAATTAGAGAGCAATATGGTGTCCCTTCTTGTCTTGCCTATAGATGTTAATTTTGGGGTTAAGAGCAGTCATTATACACATTTTATTGACATGCTAGCTAATAATTTCTGCCTTCTCCTTGAGTCAATTTAGCAAATGTCACATCATCTACTTAGCCATACCCAAGGGATTGTGAGCTCCAACAAGTACAAGCTATGCTCCACAAGAGTGCTTAAATGCTGCCTGTGCTATAGAATTCAGCAGCATCCACCTCCACCTATTTTCAGCTTAAGAAATCCTATTCTAAAGATACAATAATGGCTGTTATCTTCCAGACCTAAGTAAAAGATTTTTGTTAACCCACCAAGCTCCGTGTGATGTTCATATTGCTACTTCTACCACAGTTAGAATTCATCAAATCTTTAGTATCTTCAATAAAGGTGTTGTTTTTCTAACAGCATGAAGTCTTCACTGTCAAAAGTCCATTTTTATGGAAGCTCTTTCAAAGTCTAAGATTCTTCACAGGGATTGCTTTAATAGGTTACTTCATTTTTATCAAATATTTTGTGTGTCATACAGGGAACACGGGTTTTGTTAAAAAATATTGTACTTCTGCTTTCATAGTTTTAAATTACATTTTGCAAAAAATTAAAATATTATAAGCTGATATTTTTAATAAGAAAAATGAAAATACTATTGTTGTTCAATAGCTTTAACATATCATGCAAAGTCTTTGGCGTGTGCATTTTTTTTAGCTCCTCCAAGTGAGCCAACACACTTTACTGTAGATGACATTTCTGACACTTCTGTTACCCTGAAGTGGAGAGCCCCTGAACGGATTGGAGCAGGAGGATTGGATGGCTACAATATTGAATACTGTAGAGAAGGATGTGAGTAAGCCCTGGTGTATTCTGAAAAACCTTCCAAGGAACAAATAACACCCATTTTACTGGGTTTACTAAAGTAGACATTGATTTTTCAGGTTGATAAAGTAGAGAAGTAATATGAAATAATAATTAGAGAGATTATGGTTTAAAACTGGCTAATATCACAGAGATTGTCTTTTGAGGGGGTGCCTATTTCCTAAAATGTTGATGACTATGAATAGAAGCAGAGATGATAACAGATTATGAGCTAATTTACAAGAGTGGGTATAAATTTACAGGATGCATTTTGGCAATTATGTATTTTGTTTGTCTCTCTATCTCCAGGGAAATGACTGGAACTAATATTCTTTTAGTGATAGTAATTGTTACACATTTTTAGCTTGTCAGTCATTATTCCTAAACTTATTACAGCAAATGTTAAAGTAATCTGTGATCTGTGCAATTTTCAGTAGATTCAGCATTTTTTTCCTCCGAAAATCCATTCCTACTCCCACACCATTCAAAGGGTGTCCATCCCAAATTGTACAGCTAAAAGTCTATAGTCTGATAATTTAGGATGGACACCCTTTGAAGAAAAAAAAACTAAGAAAGTCTAGTTGCCTCTTGAAAAAGCACCTTTGGGACAACCATGACCTGGATGATTGAGAATCTCTACAGACATCCTTAGATATATGTTAAGTTTAATTAGCAATCTCAAGTTCACCTAATAGAACAATGTCCTAGTGAATTTGCTTTTGAATATGTTGAGCTTACTTTGAGTAAATAGAATTATCATGCCATTAGACAAAGTCTTTTAAAAATTTGTTTAAAAAATATCTAGCAGTTTGTTTTTTAATATCTGCAGCCACCGAATGGATTCCAGCTCTTCCTAGCCCCACTGAGCGCACATCTGTCTTACTTAAAGATTTGGTTACAGGAGACAAATTGTATTTTCGCATCACTGCTATAAATTTAGCAGGGACAAGTCAACCAGCAATGATTAAGGAATTAGTTACTGTTCAAGAGATCTTGCGTAAGTGTCTTGAGAATATTCCTGAAGCCATTTATAATTATTTCTTTAATGAAAAGCTCCTTGGAGTACAAGGGAGTATAAATTTGTTTATTGAAGTTCATTCTTCCTAATATTTTAAATTCATCAGTCTCCTAATCTTTTGGGGCCAGAGGGAATATTTTGAATTTTGGAAGCATATTGTGGAAGCTCCAAAAAATAATTGTCACGGAGGCAGTCATTCATTTACAAACAAATGTCAGGATAACATCACCAGTCACAGTATACTTCTTTCATTGAGGAAACAAAAATAAAATTCTCCAAGAATTGCAGTATATGTAGACTCATTAAAAGAAATCAATTTTTAAAGTATCTGACAAATTTTCAGATACTCCAAGCTGATTAGCAGGTACCAAGTGAAGTTTTATAGATGTATTATTGTAGTTTGGTTCCATGTTGGGATCTCAGTTTTAACCATATGAATCTGGCTTTCTAATGTGAGTCCAGAATCTCCTAAAACTGGGCTGTACACCTGATTTATACTACAACATGGATGAGCAATCTATGGCTCTTGAGATGTTCTAGATCAGAATTCTCAAACTCGTGGCCCTCAGGCTGGCTGCATCACGTGCTGGCTCTGCCTCTGCCCGGTTTAGTGAAGGGGGGAAAAGTCCTGATACATCATGTGATGCCGCCATGATGATGCAAGTTTGACACCCCTGTTCTAGATTCCTACTTCTCTCAGAATGGGCCATGTTCATGGATAATTAATTGAACAATTACAACCCCAGTGTGATTTCTTCTTCCCATGTATCTTTGCAGCATTTGCCATGGCACAAATACTTTTTAAAAAAACCTCCAAGTGATCACCATTAAATATGCTTAAAATTATGGTTTCTTGATTCTGTAAATATTTAATAGATATTGTCAAAATCATTTCTTATTTTTCTTCATAAATACAATGTATATATACAATAATCTGAAATAATAGTAATTATCCTCTGACTTGGTTTTTTATCTACAGAGCGTCCTAAAATTAGGCTGCCACGCAATCTCAGACAAACTTTAATGAAGAAAGTTGGTGATACAATCAACATTGTAATTCCTTTCCAGGTATGTGATAGGGTCTTTATTGATCATAGGGCAAAGTCTTACCCTTGTTGAAGTAACTGACAGTGGGAACAAGTATTCCTATGTATCTCTGGAGTAATTCTTATCCAGGTGTCAAGAAATTTCCTCATCATTTGGTGAAAGCTCATCTGCTCTGAATTTTCATCCTTCCATCAAGTTATAAAAACACTGCCCACCTCTGTTTTAGCTGAGGACAATGTTTGTGAATGGTAGCATCTCTAGCTTTGCCATGTTACTACAAGAATGTTTGTAAGGAGGTACACTACCAGAAAGAACTCTGAGGAACAGCCAATGAAAAGAAACTCTGTGCCATCACTGAATAAGTTATTTCTGCCTTCTATCTCTAATGTGAAAAGCTGTACAAAAGAGATGCTTCTAAATCTCATAATTGTCAAAATATTAAAAAGATTCATTTAAAATCTGAGGGCAATTTTTCTCAACCCTGGCAACTTTAAGATGTGTGGACTTCAACTTTCCTCACCCAGTATGTGTAACCTTAATGTTGTCAAGGTTGAGCAATGCTGGCTTAGATCAAAAGATAAGCAATAAACAGAAAGGTAAATAGAAATTATACAATAATTTATTCAGATGTTATGAAAATCTTCAACTAATCTTAGGAGTAAAAGAAACTCTACTCTACAATCCAAGTTTTACAATTTTCCCTCTATTGCTCCAACGCTACTGCAATGAACGATTGGAATCCTTCATCCCCATTTTAAATTATCCAAACTTGTCAACTGTGAAAAATTTGAACTGTTACTTGTTTAACACATGTTAATTTTAAACATCCTGGAATAAATCTATGTACTTGAACCTCCAGGCAAGACGGGCAGCATGTAAATTGAATAAATAGATAAATACCAATGTGTTCGACAGTAACTTGATGGCCACATAATAAGAGAAAATCAAAGCTTTAAACTGTGGCTCATAAAATTAATTGTATTTTGTCTTGAATAGTATTCTAAAATGCTTGTAATCTAAAATGGAATAGTTTAAGCCATACTAGAGTAAGGTTAGGCTCACAGTTATGAAAGGCATTTTCCTGCTCAATGTATAAACTGAAGCACACATTTTTTAAAGCAGATTCTTGACTTTCGGGCATCTATGTATATATTGTTCCATCATGGTGATAAAAAAATTAACAGGTGCTGGTGACAACTGGTCATTTTGTAATAAGACAATTAAAAACTATTTTCTGGTGCCTTCGTTGTAGCTGTATGTGAGGACTATAGCTATATATTTCTAACAATATACAGTATGCAAGAAATAAGCCTACACAGAATAGCTGTGAGAGAAACATTTTCTTCATATAAGACAGGAGATTAATACAACCAATCACTGAAAATCAAACTTGTTTTCAGTCCGACCATTTTTCTTTCTTTTCACAGGGTAAACCTAGACCTAAAGTTATCTGGAAAAAAGATGGTCAGCTAATAGACTCTAAGGAAGTGGGAATACGAAACAGCAATACAGATACTATTCTATTTATCCGAAAGGCCGAACGTCATCATTCTGGGAAATATGAAGTTGAAGTGCAAATAGAAAACATGAGTGACAAGGTCAACATTACAATGCAGATTATGGGTAAGAAACTGCTGGATAATTTTATTTATTTAAAACAGTTGTATATCACTCTTCTTATGGAACAACTTAATAGAATTTAGTTCATCTGAAATCAGGCTGAATTTTTATTTTTTTTACCAATCCTTCCGCAAAATTTATTTAGTTGTAGCCGGACTCCTAGCAATACAATAATTAAGTCTCTTTCCCATTCCTTGTTTCAAAAAATATTTTCCTAATGCTTGTGTTCAGGGTGGTTGAGGAGTGGGAGAAGAGAAAAAAACTCACATTTTAAGTATAGAGTCCATTGACTTGGCACCTCTTTGGATTTATGATCAATTGAGCTTAGTCTCATCCCAATCCAAGTTAGAAACCACAGCAGCTGCTTTTATTACAAGAGTGTCAGAATTTTTGTGGTGGATTTCACAACTGAGCTTAGTTCTGTGCATTAAACCTATGGCTACTAAAACATAAAAAAATTGAGTCAGTATAGAGGATTTTTCTAGAACTATTCAATGAGGAGTGAAAATACCCATCTATTTATAGGGGCAGCTATTGCAAGATCAGTTTGAATTGTTGTCCCGGGATCTTCTTTACATTATGCCTATGATAATGTAATCAGCCTTTTTTCTCTGAGACAGGGTCTTATTTTTGAGGTAATTAATTCATTTCATGTAAAATACCAAAAAAAAAATAATAATCTGAAAGAGTAGCAACCCAATCTGATATTCCCAGAATTAATTAGTGATCATTTTAAGTGTTTAATGGACAGTTGACTATCTCTCAACAGGTATCCAGCTAAGAAGGATTAATGGATGCATCCAATATCACATGTTGGAAGGGAAGAAGAAAGAGGGAGGGAGAGAGGGGGAGGTCATAGAGCAAATAGGAACATTTAGCTAACCTTGGCTGATCCTGAGAAAGCTTTAAAAAAGGCTCAGACCTGGTTCATTTGGAAAAGAATTCTGAAGGAAATCCCAGATATACTGTATCCTTAGGCCAGGGAATTATAAAGCGTACCAGAAGAAGATAGTGGCAAACCACTTATATATTGTTTCCAAAAAGACTACATGTCCATGAAGAATTCATGTCATTCAAGGAAAATTTTTAATCTTTATTTTTATAAAGCTACACAATAATTCACAACCTATTTCTCTTTCAGAACTGTTTTTAAGCA
This sequence comes from Ahaetulla prasina, assembly GCF_028640845.1. NCBI lineage: Eukaryota > Metazoa > Chordata > Lepidosauria > Squamata > Colubridae > Ahaetulla > Ahaetulla prasina. The sequence goes on along the minus strand of NC_080539.1, from coordinate 296,919,935 downwards.
ATACAATCGTATACTGTGCATGTATAATATTTTATTTATTTAATACATTTATATCAATTTTAGCCCATTTTAGTTGCATGACTCCGGAGAGTTTACAGATAAAACCACAGAATCTTATATAAACTGATGGAATTCAACTTCAGCCTAAAAGATGTTGACGGGGAGGTGAAAGAAAAAAGTATTAATTTCTTGATTTTCATCGATTAATGGTGAACATCAATGGATTTGGAGAAAGGGAAAATTATTATTTTTACCTTTCTCTGTTGGAATATGGAGCCACTGAATATATATTTCACATCTATATTTGGTAGGGTAAATTTATTGTAGGGGAAAAATTGGATGTAGACGCCTATTTGGAATATATCAGTACATGAGGTTATTTAAGCTCCACTTGTATCACTGTGTAAAAACTGTGTAACAACATTGAGGAGCAGCTTTTTTGTGGGGTGGATTTCTTTTTTCAGACAAGCCTGGTCCTCCTCTGAATGTTAAGATTGTGGATGTATGGGGATTCAATGTTGCTTTGGAATGGATGCCTCCCCAGGATGATGGCAATTCTCAAATCACAGGATATACGGTCCAGAAGGCAGACAAAAAAACAATGGTAAGAACCATAGGCCAGGTAAGGATACACATCCATTCTGGGACTAGTCAATTAATACTTCCTGTAACAGTATGTCGGATGGACCCTCGGAGGCAGGAGAGAGAACTACAGACTGGACAACTAGAGTGTAAAGGTATCTCAGTCCTCAGAGGGAGGGCATCAGAAATATTTCAGAAGGAACCTTCTTAGTTTTGCAGTATGTAAAAGGAAAGAAGCCAGTGGTGGGATTCAAATTTTTTTACTACCAGTTTTGTGGGTGTGGCTTGGTGGGCGTGGCTTGGTGGGTGTGGCAGAGGAAGGATACTGTAAAATCTCCATTCCCACCCCACTCCTGGGGGAAGGTTACTGCAAAATCCCCATTCCTTCCCCACCCCACTAACCTGCTTTCCAGCTCTGTTCTCCTGTGCAGGGCAACAACAGAAGACCCAGCTGATCAGCTGGAGCTCAGGAGGCAGACAATAGATGGGACAGGGCCAATCAGAGGTGGTATTTGCCGGTTACTACTCAAAATCTCCGCCACCGGTTCTCCAGAACTGGTCAGAACCTGAATACCACCTCTGAAAGGAGGGGAGAAGTACTTTTAGTTTCAGAAGACTTTGTTAATGTAACTTTACAATAAAGATAGAGCTAGCAATCTTTTTTTGTGTTTCTTGCCTGGACTAATTCTTCCTACAGTCATGACCAATTAAGATAAGATGATGACTTTTTCATCATTTCCACAGTTAGAATGAGGCTTGTTTGGGGAATTCCAGAAGTATATAATCAGTGTTTATATAAAAAAACTTCTTTCATTAAAACCATTAGACTAATGAGATATAAGTAGAACACAAAAGATATAAGCCATTCCCCTCCTTTTTATGAACACCTGTGGCTATGACAGGATTGTGAGAAATTCTAATTATTAGAGCCACAATCTTGTTTGCAAACATAATTGCTACAAGAATTCTGGTTCACCTGTCAATCTTTGTAATGGAGCAGTTAGCTAGATTTCTCCACCTCTATGGGTTATTAGGCTAAAGACAATGCTATCCTGCTTACCTTCTAAGGGCAACTTATTCTGTTGAAAGAAACCTGCTTCCCTCTTTCAGTCTCTTTGGCCAAAAAAATCCCAGTTGTAATTTTCTATTTGTTAGTTTTTCATGGAGAATGATTATTAGAACTCCTGGTTCATTTTTATTTATAGTTTGGTATATCCAGTGGTGGGATTCAGCCAGTTCGCACCACTTCGGGAGAACTGGTTGTTAACTTTCTGAGCAGTTTGGCAAACTGGTTGTTGGAAGAAATCATTAGGGCAGAGAACCGGTTGTTAAATTACTTGAATCCCACCACTGGGTATATCTCCCTAAAACAGCATTTATTGCCAGAAGAAAACTAACTGAGAGATCTGGATCTATCTGTGATTAGGTTGCAGCATATCTTGCCCTACACAGTGGAACTTCATAATTTTAACACAGGTCTTAGTTCATAAACATCTCTTGAAAATCAATTAGGATTTTTAATATGTATATATGTGTGTAATTAATATATCTTGATTGCACATCTGCTAGAGGTTACATTAATTTTGTGCAGTAAAGTACTCTGCTATTATTGTAAGGGGAAAAATACAACCTTTTTTAAAAAAAATTCAGATTATTTGCTTGGCTGCATAGCAAGCAGGAAAAGGAAAGAAGTAGGGAAAGAATTGGTGTCGATTGCAAGCGAATCCATACATTTTTACTGGTAAATACGATAAAGGGATAAATTAAGAATTTATATTTAAATGGTGGACTTCTTATTGCACATAATCCAGCTTCCTTGTGTATGTATGCATTCTTTGTCTGGACAGACATTACAGTTAGTTAACCTTGGGATCAATTTTGGGTTCATCAAGTTCTGCTATGTATCATCATGCTTGTGTATCAAATGTCAGCTTTTAAAAATATGTTTACATTGTAAACCGCCCTGAGTCCTTCGGGAGAAGGGCGGTATAGAAATTAAATTATTATTATTATTAAATTATTATTATTTAAGGTTCAGCACACTTTTTGTTTTGTTTTCCAGGAATGGTATACTGTTTTTGATCACTATCGGCGCACTAACTGTGTAGTATCTGAGCTGATCATGGGAAATGAATACTATTTCAGGATCTTCAGTGAAAACCTATGTGGGCTGAGTGAAAATGCTGCAATCAGCAAAAACTCTGCCTACATTAAAAAGACAGGTAACGAAGAAAAATAATACAGGTGCCAACGTTCTCATTAAAAATTATCTTTCTTAATGTTGAAGTGAAAATAAGTTGTCATATATTCTGTGGGATATCCACTCTTGAATCTTTGCTATTCAAACCAGTTAATTTTTGAAATAGGTACCATGTTGCACAAGTTAGTATTCAACATATTGGTAGATGACATGACATATAGTGGTTTGTGCAAGAATTTCCACACCAGCATCTACCAGGGAGTCTCCCTCATGGAATGGAATAACTCGCCTTGGCCAACTTGTCATGGCCAACTGGCTGTGGGAGACAACTTGTTGCAGGACAATTCAACAAATACAAAAGTTAAATTAATATCAACAGAACCATAGCCAATAATAATAAAATAAGAAAGTTGATCCAGAAATATAATTGTTACGATAATTTTGAAGAAAATGCGGTCTCCTATAATAAAAGTAACTGAATCAATTCAATTAATAAAACATTGAATTGTCCCTCAGGGAGTTCCAGATCTAAAGGCAGGATATAAATAAGCTAATTAAAAAAGTCAAACTAGTAAATTAGATCTGAAACTTCAAATTCATTCCCGGCTTTACTCCAAGTGCAGAGAAGAGCAGCAAAGATGATTAGGGGACTGTAGGCTAAAATATATGAAGAACGATTGCAGGAATTGTGTATGTCTAGGTTAATGAAAAGAAGGACTAGGGGTGACATGATAGCAGTGTTGCAATATCTAAGAGGTTGCCACAAAGAAGAGGGAGTCAACCTATTTTCCAAAGAACCTGAAAGACAGGAGAAGCAGCAATGGATGGAAACTAATTAAGGAGAGAACCAACCTAGAATTAACAAGAAATTTCTTGACAGTTAGAACAATTAATCAGTGGAACGACTCATCTCCAGAAATTGTGGGTGCTCCAACACTGGAGGTTTTTAAGAAGAGATTGGACAACCATTGGTCTGAAATGGTTTGTAGTTCCCTGTTTGAGCAGGGGTTTGGACTAGAAGACCTCCAAGGTCCCTTCCAACTGTGTTATTCACTAGTTATAGATAATGGCAGCTGGAGAGTTTCACAAACATGGAAGGAGGGGGAAAAGCAAGAGAATTGCATAAAATGGACTGCATCCTTGTATACTTCTGAACTGAATGTTTTTAGCACTACTGCTATCCTATGCTGAAATATTTTAGCTGGTCATTTTTAAGGATTATTTTAAAATACAGCATGATTAAACCAGGACACTTTCTGTTTGGTTTCCCCTGACCTTATATCTTGTTCATGCTGCAGGAGCAATTTACAAACCACCTAATTACAAAGAACATGACTTCTCTGAGGCACCAAAATTCACCCATCCACTTTCTGATCGTTCGGTAATCTCTGGGTACAATGCAACACTCAGTTGTGCTGTCAGAGGAAGCCCAAAGGTCTGTCATACTATATCCTACCACTGAATTTTTAATATACACAACTGTAGTGGGAAAATTACTACTAATATGCTAAGGTGTGTATGGCATCATAACATATATTGCAGCAATAGAAAATACAGAAAACATTCCAGTTTGTAAGTGAGCCCTAAAAATAGGGCAAGGGTAATGTTGTTTCTAAGCACAAATATTTTAACAATTCAGGATAAGAACTTAGACTAGGAATTATATAAGATTATTGGAAAATCAGAGGCTTGAGGCAGGATGAGAAGATTGCCTTTGAAAGAAATAGAAAAAGATGTTTTCATAAAGGGGGAAAAACATAGAATAGTATTATGATATGAAAATTGGTTGGGCATAAAAATATAGTCCTAGATCACCTATAAAATCCCCATGAAGAAAAAAGTTTGGTAAGAATGTCTGCTTTGCTTCTTATACACCATGTTAATCTTGCCAATGGATTCTGGGTTATCGTTTATGGAATTTCCCAAACTACAGGTAGTCCTGGACTTACAATCATTCATTTAATAACAGTTTGAAGTTACAACAGCACTGAAAAAAGTGACTTGTGACCAGTCTTCACACAACCCTTGCAGCATCCCCATGGTCACGTGATCAAATTCAGGCACTTGGCAATTGACATGTATTTAGGATCATCCCAGGATCATCATTTGTAACCTTCCCAGCCAACTTCCAACAAGCGAAGTTAATGGGGGGAAGCTAGATTGGCTCAATGACTGCATGATTTGTTGAATAACTGCAGTGGTTCACTTAAACAACTGTGGCAAAAAAGGCCGTAAAATGAGGCACAATTCACTTGACAACTGTCTTGCTTAGTAATAGAAATTTTGGGATCAATTGTCATTGTACAATAAGTCAAGGACTACATGAATATTTCTCCTTTAGTAAATAACACATTTTTAAAAGTTTGAAGGACCTAACATGTATGAAATACTTCTGGAAGCTAACATGTTTGGGTTAAAAATGCATTTTGACCTGCTTAAAATTCCAATGTAATCTCTAAGTAGCAAAGCAGATGTCCTTTCCTCTTCAAAATGACCTGCTTCTGCTTCAGACTTATTGTTTCTGTTTTCAAAAACACAGCCCAAAATCTTCTGGTTCAAAAACAATGTGGACCTTTCTGGAGATGCCAAGTACCGCATGTTCAGTAAACATGGAGTGTTGACTTTGGAAATCCGCAAGCCCAGCCCATTTGATGGAGGAGTTTATACCTGCAAGGCGGTGAATGATTGTGGTGAAGCAGAAATAGAGTGTCGATTGGATGTTAGAGGTACTAAAGAGGACTTAACAGAACTTCCTAAAAAATAAGTCTTTGAGTCTGTATCCTTTAAAGGTTAACTGTGCAGTTTCAGTATCTTTCTGGATACATTTCCTTGAATGAGGAATGATATGTAATAAGTAACACTTCAATAGTCTAATTAGACAGTAGACTAAAAAACTATGAACTTATGAAGACTTATCTGTATCATGGGCAAGTGATTTACTCATTGCAGATCTTTTTGGACTGCAATGAGTAAATCACTTGCCCAGTTTGCATTTTTAGAAAAGCTTTTTTAGCAATGGTTCATAGCGGTTTCGTATTCCAACTCCAATGCAGAGAGAAAGGAATGTTAAGACAAGGAAACACACACACTTTATGTCTAGCCTGTCTTTTTATGTTCTATACCTTTTTTTCCACAAGTTGCAGATGAGGAATAACACTGTATCATAACCTATGCCACATCTACTGCACTACATTAGCAGAATCTCATAAAGTAGCACAGCAAGTGAACCTGATTTTATTACAAGCACAATGACTTCCTTTACAATTCTGCAGCAATAGAACTGCTGCTGAATTTACATTACTGCATCCAGGAGTGGGCTGAAAACTTTTAGTAACTGGTTCACTGCCCGGTTGCTGGGTGGGCGTGGCCATGGGGGCATGGCCTACTCAGCCTCCTGCACCACGGTGGGGGCAGTTTCGCCCTCTCCAGGCTCCGGAGGCTTTCTTCGAGCCTTCAGGAGGGTGAAAACAACCTCCCCCTGGCTCCAGAGGCCCTCCAGAGGCCAGAAATAGGCCCATTTCCGGATACTAGTACTTTCGGTAGGCCCATTTTTTGCCCTCTCAGAGCCTCCGCACGGACGCTGCACTTACCTGGCATCCAAAACAGGCTGCGTATAGACTCCTGGGAGGGGAGGAGAGGGGAGGGGTAGGCAGGGTCAGCCATTCCTTGCAACTACCGGTTCGGCGAACCAGATTAAAATTAACATCTGGTTCTCCCGAACTGGTTGAATCCCACCCAACTGTATCCCATTTCTCTGTAAGGAAACTGATTAGAGGGTTAAGGCATCAGGGCATTACAGATCAGGAGAAGGCCAAGTATCTCAGTCTTTTTTTTCCAAGTATCTCAGTCTTTGATCACAAGCGAAGCATGTGACTGTAACTTGGATAGTACAGACAGCCCACCAACTTACCTTCAAAACTGCAAAAAAAAAATTATCCTAAAACTAGAAATGCAAGACCAACTGGAATACTAAAATAGATTCTCAGTATTTTATGACAGATAAAATAGATTGTTAGCACATATGAACACGTGTCTTGATTTATTTCTTACTTATTTTGGTATCTACAGCACCACAGTGAAATTCTAAGCAACTGGACATCAGCAAGTCCAGCAACTGGACATCAGCAAGTCTAAATATAGAACCGAGTTGTTTGTACCAACAAACCTGGGACATCTAGGAAAAATTGGAAGAGGCCAGCAACATAAAGAAAAACCAGCCAGATGTGTCAGCCCCTCAAAGCCTTAAGTAGCTTCTGGATATCAGAAATGCTCATTACTCCTGCTGCTGGGGAAATTACAGAACAAATTTAATTCATTTCCTGATGCGGTTTCAGTCTCTTGTGCTGCTTTTCTCCCAATTAGTAAGACCTGTTGTTCTTGATAAGAGCTTCCACATACCCCGAGTTATAATCATACCAACTTAGCAATTTTCGGTTACTAATGGTTTTACAACGGTAGAACCTGTTTGACCACAAGCAGGGTATGTGGGATCTATAGACCGGAAATTCACACAAAATGCATTCATCAGTTTTTTGTTTTTTGTTTTTAAAACACAAGTTCATTTGGGAATGAGACCAATTGCATCATTACATTGTGACTTAGTGCATATGCTTAGGCCTCACATGCAAACAACTGGGGTGTAATTTTTCAAACTTTTGGTTTGTTTGTTTTTAATATAATACTGATGGCAGATAACTTTGGAAGCAGCTATGAAAGCCTTCTAAAGGATGTGGCTGTTTTAAGAATATGCCACATTCCTTGGGAAGCCACTCTTTTGATGACTTTGTGCAACTCTCCAAGAAACAATTTCTGCTCCTCTTTAAAAAAAAATGTTATCTAAGAGTTGAATTGGAAAAAAATGATCGGGGCAATTCTATAAAACAATCTATTGAGTTCATTTTTTTTTTGTTAAACACCCTTAATGTAGACTATTTACACATGGATTTCGTCAGTGTAGGTTTCACTTTTTAATCAAACAAATGGGTTTTATTTTTCTGAGCGTATAGTTTGAATTCACCAATAGCAAGTTTTTGCATTATAGCTGAACTGCACAGACACATTCCTTTAGGAAAAATCACTTATTCAGTAACAAACCATGGGAGATAATAAAAACAGATGATGAGAATATTGCAGTGCAAATATTTTAATTTAAAAATTAGGAAGTTTTAAATCCTACTAATTACTGGTAGTTTGAATAGATTTTTATAGAAAGATGTATGGGAATTCTGGAGCGGTTATCAATACTTTTAGGAAGTAAATTAAGATCCTACCCCACTTTTTGGATCAGCCAACATCACTGGGCGCTTTTTATCTTGCCAGGTCCCAACTTCCTCCTGCTGCAATGATTGGCACAAACTTTGCTGTCATGTGAGGAGACAGAAAAGGCCTGACACAATGAAAAGTACCTAGAGATCTTGGGTTCAAGTGCTCCTTATGTAGATCTGAAGCCACATCTGGTACTGCATTAAGCATATAATCAGATACATACTAGTCTGAAGGAAAGCCTTGATGATTCCAGGTTTTCAGTTATGAATTGACTTGTATGGAATTGTGCTGTTAAGGGATCAATCCTTAGTCTTCCATTCTTAACAACAGTTTGAAAACGTCTGGTTTATATTGCCATGCATACTAAATGTAACATCATCTTGTGATGTTATCATCATCATCCATTTTTTCAAAGGCAATTCAAAAATTATTTTACAACAGCTTCAGAAACTGTAAGAAAGCTCTGTTCCCTGTTTTAACACATACAGAATGTATTCCCTGCATATTTAGGAAATAATGTAAGTTTATAAACACTGATGCAAAAATATAAAGCACCAAAAGTGCTTTTCCAAACATAACACTGTCTCTTTAATGAAAATGTATTGCTTCTGCATAAGGAAATAAATAAAATAACAGCTTTTCCTTTTCCATTCAGTTTCCAGACTAGACTTATTTTCCCCGGCTGTTTGTAATTTCTTGGTCTATATTTATATAACATAAAAGAGGACTATTTCAACTCCATAGTTCAGGGCTGTATCCTGTCTCTGCAGTTAATATCTACTCTGAGTCAATTTTCAGCGAAGCACTGGAAAACATCGATGTTGGCCTAAAAGTAAACGGTGTTCGGATCAACAATTTAAGATATGCTTATGATACAGTTCTGCTTGCTAGTAGGCAGGAAGACCTTCAGCTCATCAACAAAGTCACAGAAATATCTCAAAAATATGGTATGAAGCTTTTAATACCAATTATGGTTATCAGCAAACAACCTATTAATTTACCTCTGATAAATTTGGAAGGAATGCCACTAGAAAAAATTGAAAGGATCATGTACCTCAGTTCTAATTTACACAAAAGCTGGGACATGACCACTTTAGTAAAGACAAGGATAGAGAAAGCTCGAACAGCATTCTTCAAAACGAAAAAGGTCTTCTGCAGTCACAAATAAGCCTAAAGATTGAAAATCAGGCTTGTCAGATGTTACAGCTTTTCTATCTTGCTCTACAGAGTAGAGAGTTGGTCTCTGACAGAAAGCCACTTGAAGAGACTAGAAGCATTTGAAATGTAAATTTACAAACAGCTGTTACATATAAGCTGGGTTGACAAAATCAGAAATGAGGAGGTGATAAGCTGCCTGGGAAAGCCAAGGGAAATCATCAAAACCATTAAAAAGTGAGTTAGAATATTTCGGACGTGTGATGTGACACCCAGAAAAATACAACATACTTCACTTAATCCTCCAGAGAAAGATTGAAACAAATGAGGTCCAGGCAGAAGAACATCATGGCTTCAAAATCTAAGGGACTGGTTTAGACAAAACTCAGCAGCACTTTTTGGTGCAGCTGTTGATAAAAATAGGATCACCAACACAATCCCCAATATTCGATAACAGATAAGGAGGAGGAGAAGGAGGAGGAGGAGAAAGTTCATAGAAAGACTGTAGTTGCAGATCCCTACCTGAGAATAAGTCAATAAGGACATGCAAATTTTGGCTTCCAAAGGCTACATAAAACAATGACTCAAGTTCTATGTGCTTATCAAGGGTGGGTTTGAAGGTAATGAACTTGGCTGATGCTATATGTGTAAATCTAAAATATTATAAACTAATTACAATATTACAATCTAAAATGACATGATTTTACAATTACAATCTACCCAGTGGTGAAATCCATTTTTTTTTTTACTACCGGTTCTGTGGGCGTGGCTTGGTGGGCATGGTGTGGCTTGGTGGGCATGGCAGGGGAAGGATACTGCAAAATGTCCATTCCCACCCTCTCCAGGGGAAGAATACTGTAAAATCCCCTTTCCTTCCCCCTCCTGCGGGAAGAATATTGCAAAATCTCCATTCCCATCCCACTCAGGGGTGATATTTGCCAGTTCTCTGAACTACTCAAAATTTCCACTACTGGTTCTCCAGAACCTGTCAGAACCTGCTAGAATCAACCCCTGAATCTACCCCATTTTAAGAGGAGAATCCAGAGACATCAAATTCTGATAAATATACTGATATTTTCCAGAAGTTAATCAAAGCATAGACATCTATTTTAAGACAACAAAGGAACTTAGAAGTCCTCACTAATGAGACGGTAAGCTATTTTGTTTCTAATTTTGCAGTTATTCTTGGGCTTTAAAGGAATGGCAAGAAGCAAAGTAACTGAAATAGTTGGTCTAAAAACAACTAATCGCTTAAGATAACCAACCAGAGAGTAACTAAGTATTTGGCAAACATAATAAACAGCATGGGGAGAAAAGAAAGAACCGAGAGAACCAGAATCCATTATGCTGAAAGAAAAAAAATAGTAATTCAAGCAAAGAAGCTAAGAATATATTCTTCATTATGATCAACGATGATCTTAAAATGAACAATAATTTGAGTTATGAACCAATACAATGTTTATCATAGTAGTCTAACAAAAAGTAATAAAAGCCATCACTGCAAGTGATGGCTTTTATTTTTATATTGCATTTCAATTGATTGATAGCTATGTAAGTTACTTCATGCTAGTGTTACAATTTACAACAGAAGGCTAAAAAATAAAGTTGAGCTTATAGATGGAAGCCTTGCTCTGTTTTCCTTATGCAGTGTAAAGAACCAAAGGTTTAAGAAACACCGCACTAGACTATAAACTGAATCACACATCTCTTTCAGTTTCTGCACATTGACCTGGATAGGCTTAAGCACTGGCAAAACTAGTGAGAATGCATAATTTCACTTTTAAAATGAATTTAAAAAAATGAAAATAATGCAACATTTTGCAATCTTAAATAATTTATCACACTATCATTTTGGAGCAAATAATTTATTTGCATCGTATTTCATAGTGGATCACAGATACAAAATTGCAGCCAATTAAACTCCATGCCTGTTCAAAATTTATTGAACCTGCTGTAGGATGAAAAATGTCAGAAGAAATGTTCCTTTCTCTAAAACCTAAAATTACAAACATGTAATACTTTAAAAGCATACACACAATTACACACACGCACATGCATGCAGCCTTGATTCAGGAGACCTCATTGCAAAGGGCTTTGCTTCAAATGGATGAATTTTCTGCATCAGTTGTCTTTTTCTATAAAGACATCATTAAGTTGTATTGAAGCGCTTTCATATTTAAGCAAAATCTGTGCATAATAAATGTCCCCTCCTTCTACCTAGTCTGTTCAAATGAGAGTTAATTATGTATTTTAGAGATAGCCCCTTCAGTTTTGGTTTTATCTGAAACTGAAGTCACGCACATGGTAACCAAGACTAATAAGATTTCACAAGAGGCAACAGTGGTTTAATTGCATTTTAATTTAACATTCAGACAACTGTACACTTTTCTATAAATACATGTGGTACTGAAATATGTACATTTCTTCCCCCCTCCCACCCTTTATAGTGCAGTCAATTCAACAGTCATACAGATTAAATTGTGCAGAACAAGCCCAACGATTCCTAAAGGCATATTGCCTAGAAATGTTATCACTTCTGTGGTACTTCAACATCAGCCAGAGAAGTCTGCCAGATGTTCTACAGTTTCTTCTCTATTGTAGAATTTCTCCTTCAAGTACCTTGGTGTATTTTTGCATTAGAGTCCAGTATAGTCCATGAAAAGTAGAAAGACAATTCATTTATTTTTCATCCTATTCAAGAATTGTCAAATGGAAATTTACCAGAAGGGGAAAATTCATTACACAGTGACATTTTTTGCTTTTTAAAAATAAACATTAATAGATTGACAAAAGCCGTGACTAAAGGGAGACGTAAAATGAGAAAATACAGTGCTACTGATACATTTGTACATGCTTACAACTTTTTAATAACTGGATGTATCTCTAACAGTACACTGCACACACTCAGGCATCACATGAATATCTCATACATTCAAGCCAATCATTCTGTCTTGGTTTTGGTGGCTTTTCTCCTGTCCTCATTTAATTCTATACACTTATCATAAAGAAATATATTTATGTCTATATACTAGTGAACTGAACTGGAATGTCAGCAAAACTGTTGTCTTATGTTTAAAATAGTATGTACAGCACATGCATACTGATCATGAGATCACTATTTAATCACTCCTGCATTATGATCTTTAGCCATTCCTTTGATACACAATGACAGAAATTATACATATATATTCCAACCCTTGATGTGGAAAGGGTTGAAGAAGTCTACGAAAGAGCTATTGGCAAGGATTCTCTAATGACAATTCAAGTACCAAAAACAAGAAAGGAAATAAAAGTAAGCATCTGAACAGCAGCAACAGTGGGTGATCCAGGCAAGAGTGAGTGGCTTGCACAATGCACACAATAACAAATCTGAAACAGAAGCATAAATCTATAAATTAAAAAAATAACAGTACAACTGGAGATAAAAAGGAGTGTCATGTGAGCCATCTTGATGAACTAAATACGAAAGAGAAGGTGATAAACAGAATGCAAATGCTTAGAATATTTTAAGCACAGGCCTGAATGTGCTTATGAAATTTCATTTCCATAAAGGGGATTTGCAGGGTCATATACTCAAATGAACGGGGCCATATATGAATGGTTTTCATGTGAGCTTGTATAACCGCAAAAGAAAGGAGAAAATTGCATGGCAACGTGTTTCCCAACAATAACATTGATCAGCTGGACACTGGACGAGGTGGTTTGCTTTTGCTTTCTGCCTCTTTCCCACGCACTGCTGCCACGTAAGAGAAGAGACACAATACCGAATAGCAGATCTCATGAGCCTAGGAGACATTAAAAAAAAAAAGATAATTAGACACTGAGTAGCTGGGTATATGTAGATATAAAGTTTTCTTACTTTTAGAGCAAGTATAAAATGAAATGCAATGAAGAGACATAATGTCTTAATGTGGGCAATTCATCCATCTCCACCACTGACAGGAATAAGCAAGTACACAACATTTTATGCTTGCATAATTAAAGTCCAATGAATTGTAAATTTTGTTTACAGTTGAATCAGTTTGGAAGTACCTAATCTAATTGCTAAGATTAGATTCCAAAATCCCTTGTTAGCAGCAAATAAAGAGAGGAATAGTGAGAAGGTGAGATATGAACTCTCATGGACTTTGTTGGTATGTACTCATAGTTTCATCTCTAAAGTTAAATATTTTCATGGCTCAGTTCAGGGACCTTTTTTATAGGATATCTTTCTTCTTCTAACTAAATGACTTTATAAATTTAATTGTTAGTTACTAAATAATCTTCTAATCTCTATTCACTGCACTGGTATTACCTAGTTTGGGTAATAAAACATCTGCAAGAAAACAATCAAGCTCAGAGATCACTAAGGACCCCTAATCTTTAGTCAATCTTACTGTTTGCCTTCCACCTGTCCCCCAAATCCTTTGTAGAGTAAGATGTATAACTTTGTATGACTTTGTACTTTTGCATTACAATATAATATTTAAAGGAAGTGTTATTTAAATTTCACTTATGTATGCAATATTGTATATACTGTATGTTCTAAATGCTAAGTGAAAAGTATCTTTCTTATATTTGATAATAATCCAAATATACTACTGGATATAAATCTTGTTTCAAATTTCTGGTATACTTTCACAGGTACAATAAAGAATTTCAAAAAAGTTAAATATCTTATTCCATAGGCTATGGCCCAACAATTCTATGGAATAAAAACCAGCATTCTAACCTTAATTTACAGGACTTTCAAGTGAGAATTATTAATATACTGCTCAAAAAAATAAAGGGAACACCTACCCAACACAATGTACTGTATTTAATAAGAATATTTCATTGCTTCAGATCTAGGATGTTTTACAGTATAAAAAATAAATAAAATAAAAAATAAAGGGAACACAAAAATACTGTAAGACATCCTAGATCTGAAGGAATGAAATATTCTTATTAAATACAGTACATTGTGTTGGGTAAGTGTTCCCTTTATTTTTTTGAGCAGTGTATATTTATGCTTCAAATGAATCCACGATGTGCCAGTTTTTTTTTCAAAGTAGACACATTAAGTTACATTTATATTGCTAGTTTTTTAAAAAAACTATCGCTCTGAAAAATGAGATAGAAAAATAAACTTTTAATCATTGGTAGTTCAATTGCCATGTTAATTAAGTTAAAGATATCAATATTTGAGCTACATCATAGGCATAAATCTTGCTTAATAGTACAAGCAATCTGATGAAATATTGTGCTATTAAATTCTGTTGCACTCTCTAAAATCATTAGCCTAGTGTATTTCCTACAGTTCTTTTATTTCTGATATATATATATTTGAAATTGGTCATATACATATTATTTCAAAATCTCGAATGCTAGGCATGAAAACAAAACCTTTGAAAAATAACCAAAAAATCATAGTAAGTAACTTACCATTGGTGTCTTGTACTTGTGGCTCACCACTTCTTTAGTTTCAGGAACTAAAACCGGACGGGCAAGAGACAAAACAAAGAGTTCAAAAAACGAGAGGAAAAAATGAAAGGAATAGTATAATGTTCCCAAAGGTAACAAAAGGTCCAAGGGAAACATAGAACAGCTGCAGGAAAAAGACATTTTAACTAATTCTGTATTCTTCGATTGTGACAATTCACCCAAGTTCATAGAAATACAAGTAATTTAAAGTGATAAATACTTTAGGATATATATTCATTTGGGATTCCTCTGAATGATATGTGATTTTTCTATATATTCTAATAATTCTTCTATAGATAATTTTTATATATAATACATTTACCAAGTTCCAAAAACTGCTGGCACTTGTCTGTCCCACTTATTCTAGAAAATGGTTTTCAGCAATTATTTCCCAATATTGATGAAATGCATCCAAAAATAAACTCGAAGTAAATGTACTTAGGTATATAAAGAGTCTATCATGTTCCCAATGAACGATCAACTTCTAAATGCCCTTAGTGTAAGAAAACTGTCTCTAAGGAAGAGTTGTTCTTCCTGTGCATTTCGCCAACAGTTGAAAAGTATTCAAAAAGATCTATATTCTAAAGCCAAAATAGGAGCAGAATTCTGAATTCTTTCTTTGCTAAATAATGTTAACCCATGTTAGCTTTGTTGATTCATCATTTAACACCAAACAGAAAACATATCCATTTTAGGAAGGAAACCGGATTATATAGGGCTACATGGGGAAGGATGAGTAGAATAAGTATCATATTACCTACTAAGAGGGAAAAAAAATAGCAGTCAATCTATGAATAATTGACTTTAATATATGTGGGGGGGGGGAATGCAAACAAAATCCAGACATACTCTTTTTATTTAAGAGAAAAAGGTGCTACCAGAGAGACTTAATGGAACATAGTAAAGATTAAGCAATACATACTAAAGATGACAGGACTCTATCAAAGAAGAATGAGACAATAAGTTGATATTATATGAAATCAATATTTTGGAGAGCTAAAAAAATCCATCCATATGAAGTCCATATATGGTCAAGGATGCAAAATTCAGAAAACTGGAAAAAAATCTTTTGAAACTATTTTACTCATTAGTATCACATAATTCTGAAGCTAACTCCGTTTTACCCATAAATGATCACAAAAAGAAACACACAAATATTTCTTTGCAGTTAGTTATGTGACTTCAAAAGGCAAACAGGTAAATCAGACAAAAGTGGCTTTAAGAGGGAAAGGCAAGTCAGAATAAAAAATGCAAAATCTCTGACATTTAAATATCATTTTAGAAGGGCACCATCACACTGACTACATCTACCTCTCTATAAAGAAAAGAATTAGAAATAAGGTTAAAAAAGAATTCTAAAGTGTATAAAATAAGAATAATATATCGCTATCATACAAGGGTTTAACAGTGAAGCGCAGAAAAAGGATTGCCCTCTTCCCCCTCCCCTCAGAATTGCATTTGATTTTTGATACTGCTCAAATTAAACAGGTTAAAAGAAGAAATAAACAAATGTACATCTTGCAGTCTCTTGCCCTGTTAATCTGCACACACAGTACTAGCAAAGGATAGGGATGAAGGGACACATTACCTGCTGGAGAATGAAGGTTTTCATAGCAGCGATAGTGAAGGGGCCACAATAAAACTAAAGCACAAGTACATAGCAGTAACTCAAATTTCAGAGCCAAGGGTCTGATGCTTCCTACCTTTTTTTTGGAACAATTCATCACAACAGAGCACTCCAACTCAGACATATCTCATCAATTAAATTATTTCAAACAACATGAGACTCTATACCAATTATAAGATCTTAGCCTTACCCGTGATGATTTGGGCTTCAGGGTTCGATATGACATAGAGAAGCTGCATTCCAACATCACACAGAGATGCATAATGTATCCAAATTTACATTACCACAGCTGAGAATATTGGACTTATTTACAAGGCCAGTTGCCAGAATCAAGCATATTTTGTATGAAATCAAAGTGATCGTCCATTAATAGATGACCAGAAAGCTGCCGAGAGCTGTTAATTGAAAGGTTGTCAGAATGACTGCTTCCTCTGAGTAAACAGAAGCATTAGGAAGAACATAAAGCAGTCAGGTTCAAGGGAGCAAGTGAATAGAGAGGACTGACAGGAGTTTGCCAAGAGAGTTCCACAGGAAAGGGAAAACACTTTAAAACCAATTACAAACTATTACGTAATGATGTTGACTGCAGACATGTGGTTTCTGGTCTAAATTACCTCAGTGATGCATTACTGACACAAGGAGGACTGCACCAAAGGACTAGTAAAAATGTGTTCAACCAAAGCACAGTAAGTTTGATTAGGAAGGTCTTAAATGGAACCTGTGAAGGAGGGGGAAAAAAACCTCCCAAAATAATGGCTTGGGATAAGGCCACCCTAGGAACCATAGAAAGTTGGAATTTTGCTGAAGTGGAGCCAATTACAGAAAAATAAAAAGGATTATTGGCTGATAAAGTTGAAGGCCTTCATTCTTTATACATTAATGCTATGGGGGAGGAGGAAAACAAAGACAAGCTTGAGATCCTAATACAAAAGGGCATATATAATTTAATAGATATAACAGACACTAATGGGATGATTCCCATGAGTGGAATATAAAGGTACAGTTTGTTCAGAAAGAAAGAAGCAATCAAAGGGAATAGGAATTTCATTGTCATAGGTATCCACAGGTATTCCCACTCAGTGCTGGGGAATGATATGTGCACAGTAATGACACCACACAAAGCTGTTGCTATATCCTTCTATCTTAATGCTTGACACAATTACATAAGCCATGGAGGTGGTCAAGCTATTCTCCAAAGCACCTGAAGGCAGGACAAAAAACAATGAATGGAAACTAATCAAGAAGAGAAGCAACCTAGAACTAGCGATACATTTCTTGACAGAACAATTAATCAGTGGAACAACTTTCTTCCAGAAGTTGTGAATGCTCCAACACTGAAAGTTTTTAAGAAGAGACTGGACAACCATTTGTTTAAAATGGTATAGAGTCTCCTGCCTGAGCAGAGGGTTGGACTAGAAGACCTCCAAGGTCCCTTCCAACTTTGTTATTCTATATTCTGAGTTTGTGTTGTGATGTCATGAGGAATTATGTCACCCTCCCTTCATTTGCACTATATATTAAAAAGATCCATTCCTCCTCATAAAAGGAAATTAGTGAACAATTTATTCATTTAAATGCGAAAGAAAAAAATAATATTGCTATTTGTGTCCACTATTGCCTGTTTGGTTAAGGAGATGATGTAAATGATGTCTACCAAAAGCAAACTGCAGATCTTTGAAAGAGGCATGAAGTTATAGTGACAGGAGTTTGGGGATAAGCTTTGTCAAGCATAGTCCTTTAAGGAAATTCCTGATCTGATTTCTGACAGCATTCTCCTTCAGAAGAGGAAAATAAAGCACAAGCAACCATTTGTCCTTTATTCGATGTTAATCAATAGGAAAAGCACAGTTGAGGAAGGTGAAGTAGGAATGTTGGAGGTATATATCCATATAATACCAGTGTTCTAGATTTTAAAGGAATCTAAAATTAAATATAACCAAACATTTATTTTGGACTTCAAAAAAACAGATTATAATAAATAATGATAACTGCTATACAACCACAGGAAAAACTAATGGGAGAAGGATTTCCCAAAGACTGTAATATTAAAAAGACACCTGCAAATAATTCCAATGGGAGAAAATATGTACAGCAACAGATGATAACTATTTTTTTTCTTTTTACAACCATTTAGGGTGGAGTCAGGACAACTAATGGAGCTGAGCATTTGCTAGCCAGTTGCCTGATGCCTATGTGGAGTTCATAGCAGATACTGTATTTTCTCTTTGTGCCTTGATAGAGATGTTTCTCTAATTAGATATCAGGGCTGAAGCAGCAGAAAAAGTTTTACAAGCTGCTTTGCAAATGTAAAATAGAATAACTCAGCATTTACATCTAGTCCTTGGATTATGACCTGAATTGGAACCAGAATTTCCATTACTAAGCAAAGTACACATTAAGCATCACATGACCACTCCACTTACCATAGAAACGGCAATCCCCACAGTCCAAACTGCAGTTGTTAGGCCAGGACCTCATGCTTCCCCTGCCCTGTGTGAACAGCCTCCACTTCAGTTCCCCCACCTGCCTATCTCCTCCCCATCTTCTCCAGAAGCGATTCCATCACAAGTGCAGAATATGTGCTGCACCTCCAGGAAGCCCTTATTCCTCTGCTTCTTCCAGTTCCACAATTACCCTGAACAGTGCCCCCTCCACAACTTTGCCTGGGGAGCTATTGCTGTGCCTCGCCCATCAACAGGGTGTGTTGCACCTTAATGGCCTGTCTCACTGCATTCTCCACTGTCTATGGACTATTCCTCCTCATGCCAGCAGTGGAATATGGGGCTCCTCCACCCACACCACCATCCTGCCTCCCCCACCAGCTCTCTCCTATTGCCTATCACCCAGTAGAACCAAGCAACTTCCCAACAACAGGCAAGGCTCCACCATCCTGCTGCATGTGTCTTGGGGTTGTTCTCTCACTCAGTGCCTGGATTCCAGGCCAGCCAAAGTGGGAAGAAGACAATGAAGGTCAGCTGGGGTGGCAACAGGGGTAGGCAGAAGAGTACAAGGCAGTCAAAAAGGCAGAGATGGGGAGTGAAGATAGTAGGGTGGGGGAGTTGAAGCAGAGGGAGTTCATGCAGGGCAGGAAAATATGACCATGGGATACTGCAACCATCCAGACATGTGAGCTGATTGTGAAGCACCCAAATTTTGTTTATGTGACCATAGGAGAGCTACAATAGGCTGATCTTTCAGGACCAATAGTAACTATCATTTGTTCAGTGCCATCATAATTTTGCGCAATCACTGAAATGAATGGGTATAACCCAAGGACTATTGTTCCAAACCTGATGAAGAATCCAGGTGACTGCCCCAATCCTGGGGCCTTTGATCCGAAGCAGCAGTTGAAAATTTGTGTAAATTGACATTTGGTGCGGTACATGTGACAAGAACCTTACAAATTGGTCTCAGAGAAACCAATTCAGAATATATTTTTATGTTATTTGGGGGGGGATGATTCTTAAAACATAAATTATATTGAGAGAAAACATCACCTGGACTAATAATTCATATCAATCGCTCAAAGTTCTTTACTCAAAAGGTAATGCCATGGCATGTTCATGGATAAGGTGAAAAAAAGGATGGTTGATATTATAGAAAATCAAGGTGAAGGTATGGTGATGGCGTGAATTTTAGCCATGCTTCTGTTTCTTATTTTTAAATTTCTATGGCTATTTCATACGCCTTTTCTATGTACTCTATATAACAGTTTAACTCTAAAGGGTATGCAAGATGGGAATATCTCTACACAGACTAAAAAAATCTGCACTCCGTGTGGCAAAAATTCTTCTCTTTGCACCTCCTTTTTTTGTTTGTCCCCATGACAAATGACCATATTGCAATTACTCAATTCATTAAAATTATTTCAAGCAGCCAAAAGAAAAATTCAGTTCACAAATTCAAGAACATTAGACGTGCTAATAGCAGATATGACAAAGATTCCAAAGCATCTAAAACTAGCAACTATAACTTTTATCAAATAGAGCATTCCCATAACATGATATTTCGTATGACACCTGGAAACAGTTTTATTTAAATAATTAGTACAACTTTCAGGCTGCCAAGGTACTTAGAGAACAATGCTTCTTTCTGTCCAACTTGGAATCACTAGTCTTCCTTTGTTGTTTCAGCGAAGAATGCCACAAACTTACTAATTTTCACCTTTATTTTCCAACATTTCTTCATTCGATCTTTAATTCCTCTGCCATCTTAGCAAACAAAACAAAGCCTACTGTCTAAAAGAGCTAAAGCTCTGCCTCTCCGAGAGGACTAGAAATTTGAGTTACTGCCATGCAGGTACAAACCTAATATCAAAATAATGTAATTACCAAATTCTTCCAGGACAAAGACGCCACGCACTGTATTGCACTTTTTAATGTGATTCAGCTCTATGAAAACCTGAAAGAAAACAGGAGGGGGAAAAATAAGATTAGGCTAAAGGAGGAAATCCTTTCTAAATAATATAAACATAAAAATGCACACCACAGCAGGTTTAACTTGGAATGTTTGAGATGTTGTAATTCATTCTACTAATCAAGCTACAATTATTTAAACCAAAAGAAAGAGGAATTTCAAAGTAAATATTGAAAACTTGCCACAATGCTAGAAATCAACAAGCAACTTAAAAGGCTAAGAAGCTAAGACAGCAGAAGATGAAGTACCTTCCGCTCCTTGCAGGAGGAGAAAGCATGGAAGAGAAACGAAGGAGTTAGTAACTCTGACATACCGGTAATTCAACATTGCTACTCCCTTCAGGCACTCAATAAAAGAAAGAAAGGGGGGACGGGGTGGGGTGGGAACCACAGACCTCAAAATACAACAAAAGAAGGGACAAAGAATACTCCCAATTTTGGTCTCTGATTTGTAATCTTGTCCCATCCAATCAAATAGCTACCCCTCCATGCATCCTCCTCCAGCACAGAGGGCAGGCAAGAGGTGCCATGCTTCCCACCCAAGCAGTTGTCTGCTATGTTTCCATACTCGATAAAGCCTCCTTTCAGGATTCATGGACTGTACCTTGACACAAAGTGCCAAGAAAACAGAGGTTATGAGAAATGCAATAGATTTTTTATTTCTGTGAGTCAGAAATCAAATCTGTAAAATATGCAAGTGCTCTGATTTTAATGGCCACAACATCATTTCACACATCCACCCACATCCTCCAAAATGTAATGCCATTAACTTCAGTCAGAATGAGGAGCAATTTATTATTTACAGGGAAGGGATGCAGAAAGCAAATCTATACAAAAGAATATTTACATCTTAGTTTTACCAATAATTGAAATCCCCAAGTATTTCTTAGAACGGTACCGATATCAACTCCAAGGAATGGGGTGGGTGGAGAAAATAAATATATCATGGAAATTTAGCTTAAGCCAGTGGTGGGATTCAGCCAGTTCGCACCATTTCGGGAGAACCGGTTGTTAACTTTCTGAGCAATTTGGTGAACTGGTTGTTAGAAGAAATCAGTAGGGCAGAGAACCAGTTGTTAAATTATTTGAATCCCACCACTGGCTTAAGACCATAACCAGTTTTGTCTAAACACTTCAAATGCTACTTTAAAATGTCCAGGGCCAGATAATACTATTTTTTAAAAGAAAAAAAAAGCTCAAAGCACAAACTTTTGGACAATTATTTTAGTACAAATGAAAAAGTAGTATAATTACTGTAAGATTTTCCTACAATTGCAGAAATTACAAAAGGTTATGTTCCTCTCATACTACCCAACAAGTATTATGATATTTGCATAAATGTATTTCAGACCATCATTCCAATTAGCTAACAGCTAACAAAAGGGAATCCTCTCTTTGGTAACAAAACATTATCTTGGATAATGGGGAAAGTAAGATTGTGTAGAATCTTTGCTTGAGATAAAAAACTTTTTCCTTTCTCTACTATCCCCTACACCACTCACAATCCTGTTCCAAAGGACTAAATAACTACTTGATGCAAACTTTGGAGGTGTGAGAGCCTTCACAGGTGCTTGAAATTCTTACAACAAGCCTTAACCTTATTGAATGGGAACAATAGTTAAAGGAGGCTAGGAACAGAATAGATATTTATAAGAAAAGGTTTTTAAAACCTTGATGAAGAGAAGAATCTAAAATTTCTATTGAAATAAGATTGGACCATGCCATGAAATACTCCCTTATGAAAAATTTTCAGTTGTACACTAAACAAGAGATGGAGTTGGCATGTGCAACCTCTTTTTAAAATTTCTTCTGCAAATAGTCTTGACAAAAATATATTTTACATCTGACCATCTTTAGGATATGGCTTATATTTTAGTGATGCAAAAAGAGGCTTTCATAAATGTATTCAAATGCTACAACTAATGCAGAATTCAACAACAATTCTCCCTTTCTGTTCTAAAACGGTCACGTGGCTATGGTACATTTCAGTTCTTGTAACCCGCAAGGTGTTCACTACGTATGTTTAAAGTTCTAAATTGTTTGGAAACCTTAATCAAACCTTAAGAATCAGCTCTTCCAAGACTCAATCTGCTTGTATGTTGACAGGCAAAGGTCTTTCTCTAAACGCATTCATAAACTAAACAGTATAAGGACTGTCCCTCTAGAATTACCTAGTCCCAGTGCTGTAAACTTCTACATATCAAATTAAAATGTTTCTACTGTCCAGTCTTTTATATTTTAATATACTGTATCTTGATTGTTTGTTTGTTTGTTTATTTATTTATTTATTTTGTCACACAGTATATATAAGCATAAGCATGAAATAACTATACAATACAGAAGCATATATAGAAGCATAAGTACGTAATAACTATAATAATTGGATATAATGTACATGGTTCCAATATGGACAATTACAAGCTAGATGGAAATTAGATCAAAAAATAGGTGTTAAGCAAACTGAGGATAATTTGTTAAAACAAATGAGAGATCAAGGCCAACAGCATATTAAGAGGTTGTATAATGTATTAGTAGAAATAGACTCAGAGTCCGAACTAGTTAAGGATTGTATGATTAAGTGGGCACAAAATTTTCAGCAACCAATAATGTTGGAAACTTGGGAAAGAATTTGGGTGAGGAATGTTAAATTTACACAAGCGCAAAATATGAGAGAAAATTTTTATAAGATGTTTTATAGATGGCATTTAGACCTCAAAAGTTGTCATGTATGTATCCTAATGTACAGGCTAAATGTTGGAGATGCGATTGTGAAGATGCCACTTATTACCATATATGGTGGACTTGTAAAAAAGTTAAAGCATTTTGGATTAAAGTATGGTGGATCATGCAGAATATTTTGAAAAGAAGATTAAGTTTACTCCGCAGTTCTTTCTACTAGGAATTATTATGGACTGTACAGCTATAGAGACTAAATTGATTTTGAACTTAATAACAGCCGCAAGACTTTTGATTGCTCAGTATTGGAAGAAAGAAGAATTACCTACAATTGAAGAATGGACACTCAAAGTATCAAATCTGGCAGAGATGGCAAAAATCTCCGCTTACTTGAAAGACTATACACTAGAAAAATATATTTTAGAATGGAAAATGTGGATTGATTATATTCAAAATAAGTATCAGATAAAAAAATATCGAATAGCATATGAGTAAATTTAGGAAATATTTTGTATTAGATATATTTTTGAAGGAGAGGGGAATTGAGAGTGTGACTAAGTGTGGTGTGACTAGAGATTATAATTTAGGAATTATTTTAGATTATGATTGTTAGTTTTGATACCCTGCATTTTGTTCTGGGAAGTCGGGTTGGGGGGTGGGGGTAAGGGGGAGGGGAATTGGGGGGGGGTTTGGCAGAGATGGAGTGATGGTTAATGTACAGGGTTAATTGAAGATGTATAAATATAATTAATGCAGGGTCGGGTCTGCCCAGTTACCATTTTAGAACGGTGGGGAGGGAGAAAAGAGAGAGTAGGAGGTAGGAAAGAGGAGAAGAGGAAGGAAGAGGGGTAGAAGAGGGAGAAGGAAGGTGTAGGGTGGAGGGAGGAGAGGATGTAGATAAGAGAAGGAGAGGAAGGTCTGGAAAGTAGAAGAAGGTAGAAGAGGGAAGAGTGTTAAAAAGGGGGGTGGTGACTGGGCAAGCCCGACTAATTGTATATAACTGTACATTGGATGAACTATTTGATATGATTGTAAGAATAAAACTTTTTTTTAAAAAAAATAATAATAATTGGATATAATGAAAGGAAACAATAAGACAGGAACGGTAGGCACGCTTGTGCTCTTATGCACGCCCCTTACAGACCTCTTAGGAATGGGGTGAGGTCAATAGTAGACAGTTTTTGGTTAAAGCTTTGGGGATTTTGGGAAGAGACCGCAGAGTCAGGTAGTGTGTTCCAAGCATTAACAACTCTGTTACAGAAGTCATATTTTCTGCAATCAAGATTGAAGCGGTTAACATTAAGTTTAAATCTATTGTGTGCTCGTGTATTGTTGCAATTGAAGCTGAATTAGTCTTCAACAGGAAGGACATTGTAATAGATGATTCTATGAGTTAAACTCAGATCATGTCGAAGGTGGCGGAGTTCTAAATTTTCTAAACCCAGGATTTCAAGTCTGGTGGCATAAGGTATTTTGTTGTATTCAGAAGAGTGGAGAACTCTTCTTGTAAAATATTTCTGGACACGTTCAATTGTATTGATGTCTGAAATGTGGTATGGGTTCCAGACAGGCAAGTGTATTCAAGAATTGATCTAACAAATGTTTTATATGCTCTGGTTAGTAGCGTAGTGTTTCTGGAGAAGAAGCTATGCATGTATTGTGATGGTTTCAGTTGATTGATCAGATAATTTAAGTCATTTACATTTTCCAGACTGCTATATAATTTTGTTTTTAATCAAATGTACATGAATGAATATTTATTTTGCCTCTTTAGAAATTATATGTAAGCAACCTAGGAAAAATTTAATAAATGTAAATGTTGACAAAACCTCTTTGTATGGATTTGCTATCAGAATTGTATTTTTTTAGTTTTCATCTCCCAAAAACAAAATATAGAATTCTAAAAAATTGAGAAACAACACATATCTCAATCAATTTTAAAAAAATGGCACACATTAGTGATAGCAGTCCAGGCAATCCCAGTTGTCACTGTAACCCCAAGACACATGGGTCGTTAAGTGGGAAGCAGAGGGATTTCCAGTTAAAAAGCATAGGGGTGCCACAGGGCGAATCAGGAGGCCCTAACAGGCCCAGTGCAGGATACACACAATTTGGGGGAGTATTGCAGTGTGGCACAAGCTCAGGATGTCTGGGGTAAGATGGTATGAGGTGCTTGCATGCATGTATATGATTGCAGGGAGGCCAGGGAAAGTGGTACAAGTGCAAGGAGGGGGGGGGAGGTACAGGATGAATGTGTGTGTGAGCACAGGAACTCTGGCAAAATAGGGGATGGGTGTGTACACACATGCATGCATGTGCACAAGCACAAGGAGATTGTGGAAGAGGGTGTGGGATGGTGTTTCTGCAAAGACAGAAAGGCTGGGAAAGAGGGCACAGGGCATGTGCATACATGTGCACCGGGAGGTCAGGGAAGGCAGGTGCTAGTGCGTGCATATGCATGCCTGTGTACAAGTGGAGGCAGCTTAGGAAAGAAAGGTGTTTGTGTGTACAAGCAAAGAAAAGGCCCATGTTGAGGGAGACTGACCTAAATGACTTGTGACCTTCCTTGCCAACTTTCCTATTGACTTTACTTGTGGGAAGCTGGCAGAGAAGGTCGGCAACAGCAATTGTGATCATAGGATGCCACAACCAATCGTAAGTATGAAACAGCCTGAGCAAGAGTGAAAATAATGTGACAGAACTGAATGTTTATAGCCAAACCTGTTCTGCTGTAATAACACTACATGCAAATTTATTTCCTGTTCCAATAAACAAAACTAAAACTAAATTTTTAGGGAGATGTGTTCATTTTAAAAATAGATATCATGCTAATTATAAGTAAAATGTTTAATCTTTTCTAAAAAAAACCCTACAATTACCATTAGCTTAATTACTAGTTTTAGACATTGGATTAGATCTTGCCAGCTGCAAGGAACCAGAACGACCATGTATGGTAGTTTCTTTATTGTTATTTTCCTATTTACAAAAATCACACCACACTAAGTGCATTCACTTGGGAATGGGCAGGTAAAGGCTTCAGGGATCTGGTCTTTCTCCCATGTTTCAAAGGTGCTTTTTCAAAAGGCAAGGTCAGAACTAATGAAACTTCTTGGATGAGAAGCAAAATGTCTTCTTCCTCAAGGAAAAAACATAGTCCAGTTGCTTTTTGAAAAAGCTCCTTTGAGACAGCCATGATCTGGCTGGAGATTCCTCCACAACCCTAATCTGTTTTATAATTTTAAACCATTTTACTAACCAACATATTGTGTGAGCTATGAAAAAATACTGATTTCTTTAAAAAAAATATTTTAGAACTTTAGGTAGTCTATAGGCCTCTATGATCTCCAACAATTTGTAAGTAACAGCCATTGGCATGTTAGTAACCATCTTCAAACTTATATTAAATTAATAATCAAGCATTGGAAGGGCAGTTAATAAGTAAGTATATGAAAACATGCAGGAATGGTCATAAATTGTGGAAATAGAATTTTTTTTACGCAATTTCAAGAGTTTTCAGGATTTTTCCTCCTGAAGTTGTAGCAGTAGATTTACTTCTTGCCATCTAATATTAATGACATATTTTAATAAAGTATATTAAAAGCTAGTATTTAATAATATATCTTTCTATAACAATATATTATTTAATGGACTTATAAATGGACTAACGTTCAATCACTGCAGCTGTGTGGAAAATCTCTCTTCACATTTATAGGACTTCTATTTTCTTTCTACTAAGAGTCACCCAGCAGTAATAAAAATGCTGTCAGCAGCTTCCCAAGTATATTTATTTTTCCCTACACAGAGCTTTTAATTCTCTACGACTTACACAATGGGTGCGTTGCTCTGGTTCTTGTGAACCAGTAATGGTGGCAAGAGGCTCCGCCCACCCGGCTGGACATCATCACAAACAATCTGTCATCATCACAATCATGAGCAAAGCGAGCGAGTGTGCTCCCGTTGCGAACTGGTAGCAGAAGTAAATACAACCAACCCCTGGATTTATAACAACATCCATCAAATTATCAGTCATTATAAACCAGCAATTTTCCTTCCTGCTGGTTCATTTAGGCATCTTCCTTGGAAGATGTATTCTAAAAAATACCTGAATGCTCATTCAGCAGGATTGGCTAACACAGCACATATTCCTCTTAAAAAAGGGATGGACAAACCTCTGGTGAGAAAGGGATAATTTAAGAATTGGAGATGGATGGGTCTCCCAAATGATACATCACCAATAGGCGGAGAAGCTTGGGGACTTATTTGAAAGCTGTGATATGCCTATTTTAAAACATTTTAACAATACAATTATTTATGTCTTTCTTTAATTTCTTGCTCAAATCATTGATTACATTGCCAGGATGCTTGTATTGTCAATTATGTCTCCATAAATAATGTTTATTTATAACCGTATATCAGTTAATATCCATTGCGTGATCCTCTACAATTACTAATTAATTTTCTATTTATCATTTTATTTATAAATAAAATTTATGAAATTTATAGGCTCCCATACTATTCTGGATGACATGCAATTAGCAACTTATGCATGTGTGTGTGTGGCAGGAGCGGGTTCTACTTACCTTTACTACCAGTTCGCAACGGGATCGTGTCCGGGTGGATGGGCAGAGCCTCCCTCCGGTTTTACTATTGGTTTGCAAGAACTGGACCGGGTGGGTTGCCCCCGGTTCAGTCCAGTTCTTGCGAACCGATAGTAAAACCGGGGTGTGGGTGTATACACACAGATAAATGATACAATAGTCAGGAAGTAATCAAAATCCAAACAAAACAAGTCAAAGTGAGTCTACTGTTTAAATCTTAAATTCCTGTAATTTGATTCAATTTTAGATTAATTAAAGCTGAACTGTTTAATGATCTTAAGGTTTTGTTATGTGGCAGTTCAGTTATGAACACTAAGCAAGTGTTTATAATAATCTAAGATTAATATATAGACCAATAGATAATGTACTTGTCTTTAAAGTCCTATCCTCAAGATAAATACACAACCAATAAATTGTAGTTTAATTTTATGTTCCAAAATTACCCCAAAAAGGTAATTTGGGGAAAGCAAGAGACAGACTTTCCAAAGCATGAATTCTTGTTGTTTAGGTATAGAATCTTGTATTAAAATGAAATGGAATAACCCATAATTCATTTTAAAAAGACAACTGATAAATCTGCTTATGCTTATCGTATTTTCTTACTGTTTTGCCATCAATCACATTCATAGAATGCTTTGAGAGTTGCAACTTTATAGTTTATCATTCTTGTAAATCACTGAATGCTTCCTTTTATTCAGAAGTGCTTTCCCAAAGCAGCATACCAGCATTAGAACTCTTATAATTATGCTCTTCCAGTGTAATTGCAGTGAGGTCACTATACTCCAATGCAGTGTTTCTCAATCTTAGCAATTTAAAGATGTGTGACTGGGTAATACTTAAAACCATGCTGCCTGGGGCATTCAGGAGCTGAAATCCATTCATTTTAAAATTGTCAAGAATGAGAAGCATTGTTCTGATAATATGCTGTTCTTTAAAGATAAAGACCAGCTCCAATACACCTTTCAAGAAAAGTCCTAGGAGAAAACATCACAGATGTTTCCCTTTCTCCACTACCTTCTATCAACATTCAATCCATTGAGGATACAACAGGCATTATCATCACAATGCGGGTGGGAATCAACTCTCTGCTGTAGTCTCCCTCTAGACCAGGGGTGTCAAACTCACGTTGCCACAGCAGCATCATGTAAAGTATCAGGACTTTTTTCCTTTTGCTAAACCAATGTGGGTGTGGCCAGCGCATGATGCATAGCCTGTGGACCGGGAGTTTGACAGCCCTCCTTTTGACTTTAGACTAGCAGCTGCCAAAATAATACAGAACTAGAGCATTGTTTCTCAATTTTGGTAAAGTTAAGATGTCTAGACCTTAATTTCCAGAATTCCCTAGCCAACATGGCTAGCTGGGCAATTCTGGAAGTTGAAGTTCAGTCATCTTAAAGCTGCCAAGGTCAAGAAGGACTGTAATAGAGTAACTGTTAAAAATTTGAAGAAATTGGCTTCATATAATGACTTTGAATTATTTCATCTCTGTGCACTATACTGTAATTCTCCAACACATTCAAAAAAAGAGATCCAGAATGCAATATTTTTAGATTTGGGAGACATTTGGAATCAGTAGCATAGTTTCAAAATGGCTACTATGGAGGGTATGACTCTTCACATTTATCTTCAACATAAAAACAAAACATACATTGTCCAAACTCCACCTCTTCTCCCTTCTGTTTCATCTCATTTGAAAACTGCTTTAAAATGGATTTCCCTAAAAAAAAACCCACTTCTTCCAGTTTTAATTATCCTTTGGGTATGAAGAATTAATGCATAACATTTTAAGGACAAACCTGCACCTAAGGTTCAACAATGTGTTTGATCTGACAACCTTTGCCTTTGACGATTCATTATTATTGATTTGAGAAAGGAGCAAGGAAGAGGACAGCTGCACAGTTGATTATGGGGTTTGGAGGAGACTCGCTTTGTACATGAAATAAATTGGCAGCCTCTTTTTTATCTTTTTCTCTGCTCTTCCTTTGCTTTCCTTCCCTATAAATGTCAATGCCATATTATTGTTAACTCTGCTTATGCATTTTTTTTTTTATTGTAAGACGTTTGACACAATAATATGTTGTTCATTCATCAGGGACTTGGAATCAGGCATGAATATATACCCATGTGTGCACTGGACCACTGAATTAGAGAAGAATGAAAAAGTACTGTTGCACACTTTAATAGTTGCACATAGTTTCAACTGAAAAGCAACCTATCTCCTGAGCACCGCATGTAACCGCAGTATAAATTTCAAAGGAACCTTCAAATGCATGTATATTTTCAATGCATGTATTTTCAGAGGTTCTGAAGCATCGTCCAAGGTTCTCAAAGACACCAAAAACAATTAAACTTACCAAAATAAATAATATAAAGACAATTGCACAAAAGACTGAATGACAAAAAAATTTCTCCTCTGTCTCATTCTTATACAATCTTACACACAGATATACAAGCACACAAAACCCTAAAACTGCTTGTACGTTATTTGCAAAACAAACATGAACATGAAGCAAAATAAAATCATTGAATAAGAGAAGCGAAAAGAACATACATCTAAAGAAAGAAATTCCATTTGTGTTTCCTCTATACCCAAAGATAAAGCTCTATTAATAAAAGGAGCAAAATAAGATATCTCTATTACTGTTGAGAAAATCTCTTTGCCTGGTATGTTGCCCAGAGTACTTTTAACCACAAAGAAAAACATATGATGCAGGACAACTATTTTAAAAAAATAACTTGCAATCACCAATTCTAGGTCATTTTTTTTCATGTAATGAGTATCAGTATAAATAAACCAGATATAAGTGATAATAAAACTGCTTTGTAACGTTTGGCTAATATATTTCAGTGCCACATTTATGCAGTCTGTCAGAGCATACCCAGGACTGTTAAATGTTGCTTGAGATGCTTTGCAGAAATGTAACATAGCCAAATGTACATCATCATCTCAATGGTTATTTTTCAATTAAAACACTTTCTTCATTTGAACCATGAAGAAAATATGAACAAAATCATTATAAATTAATTACAAATAACTGAAGCCCATGTTTCTGAAAAATACCATTCTTATTATTCTACTGAAGTTTATAAATAGAGTCAATAACTCCCATATACATTCATTTAAAAATTAATCTGCTTTTCATTATTAAAAACAAAATTTAAAGCAGATTTAAAAATTATCTGTTCGGTCTAACAAGAAGAACCTGTCATTTAAAAAAAAAAACATTGATAGCTGTGACATTTCTCTTTCCTTTTTCTGGTATAGGGAAGAGGAAACACATTTACTGGTGTTCTTCAAGAACATTCATGCTTTAAGATCTACTTTAAGATCTGTTACAGGCAATTTCCTACCTGACTATGCATGAATTTCAAATTAATTCCTTCCAGTGTGACTTGGAGAAGGCCTCCTTCGCCAGTTTTCATATCCTGTACGGGAAATTCCCCACCAAGTTCAGGCCCTATAACACAAACAGAAAATAAAGGGAGAAAAAAAAATAAGAAAATATATCCAAACACTAAACCATTAACACAAAAAGAAAAGGACTAATTTTCTAGCATATGACCCTTCTTCCAAAACAGAACCACAGCACAATTTAAGTTCCTACTGCAAAGATGCAGAAGATCTCTCAAGGCAGAATCATAATGAGATAATCTTAGGGCTCTTCTTCAGGACATTGTAGTGCATTCTTTCAACCCTTGAGATGGAAGAGAAATATGCCAGCATAGTTTGTCCTGCTTCATTGTCAAGCAACATTCTGCCTCCTTTAACGCAGTCAGCCTAAGGATATATGTGATCATCCATATCATCAGCTGGCTTAGAAAATTGGTCTTTTTGATGGGGGCTGGAGCTAGAAGATAAGCGGAGCCCTATTAAATTGGAACCCGGCCTATCTGGTCCAGTTCTGTGTTTTCATAGTGGCAAAAAATTGCACAAGAAACCAACTAGCTTCTCAGCAGATGGCCTTCAGAAGCAGACACACTACTATGAAGGCAATAGCCACTGATCCCTATGACTTCTATATATTAGTCTAAACACCACCACCCCCTTTTTTTTTTAAACCAGCCAAATTGGTAGCCAAAACCACATCATTTAGAAGCAAATTTCAAAGTTTAATTACATGTTGTGTAAAAAAAAAATCCCTTTGTCAGCCTTGTTTCTTCCAGGATCCAATTGCAATAGGTAACCTCTGGTTCTAGTATTTTGGGAAGGGGAAAATAGCTTTTTCTTGTCTACTTTATCTACACCATGTATAGCTTTTTGGATGGATGGAAACTAATCAAGGAGAGAAGCAACCTGGAATTAAGGAAAAATTCCTAACAGCAAGGACAAGTAACCAATGGAACAGCTTGCCTTCAGAAGTTGTAAGTGCTTCATCACTGGAGGTTTTTAAGAAGAGACTGGACAATCACTTGTCTGAAATGATGTAGGATTTCCTGCTTGACTAGGGGGCTGGACTAGAAGACCTCCAAAGTCCCTTCCAGCTCTATTCTGATTCTTTTTGCACCTCAATCATGTCCTCTCTTATTTACCTCCTTTCTAGTTTAAAAAGCCCCAAATCTCAAAACTTTTCCTCATTGCAAAGCTGTTCCAATCCTTTGATCAACTTTGTTGCCCTCTTTGAACTTTCTCTAGGTCTGCTTACATCTGTTTTAAGATGTGGCAATCAGAACTGCACACAATATTCCATATGTGATTATACCACTGACCAAAAGCTACATTAACGATCAGCTAAGCTTTGGGGGGTTTTTTGTTATAAAAGTTTGTGGTATCATTAGCAACACACACCAAAACTGTTCCATTTGTGTGTGTGTGTGTTTCTGCTCTGCATTGCAGTCTTTAAATATATTTTTTCTGTGTTGTTCCTGTACAACTATTTGCAATACTGATATATGTATATTTTTGTTAATATTCTATTGATATTTCACATTTTCTAAATGAGTTCCAGACTATACCCATGGCATTCCAATTTTTCCTCCCAACAACTCTCTGAGGTAAGTTGGGTTGAAAAAAGAAAGATTGGCCCAAAGCCACCTCTGAGCTTCTGTGGCTGAGGCTGGCCTTTGATTGTCCCAATGTCAGTCCGACATATTATCTATTATACCATGCTGGCTTATAATTGATATTATATACAGAGCAATATTCAAAGACTCACATTTACATCTAAACAACTGATACAATAAACACATGTGAAACAGATTCTCACATTTTTACACTTCCAAATTATACATATATTGACCCAACAATGCCTTTGAAAGAAAAGCAATGCCTTGAGATTATGAATAGGCATCAGCATCTTTTAGCAGCAAATGTGTTAATGTGAACATCAGACATCTTTCCTGCCATTATCAAGGACTGACTTTATACATTTTACTGATTTGAAAAATCAGTAAAATACACAGCACTATAACAGAGACCTAGGAAAGGGACAAATGACGTTTTACTCTCTAACACTTGCATAAATGATACAGACATAAGTTTAGATCTTATTTCAATATTTTAGAGAATGCCTTTCTCCTGATCCTTCTTTTTCAATGAGTCATAAAAGAATAAAGGATCATCAAGGCTTGTAAATTACTGGTAGTCTTCACTGTAATGCAGTGTTGTCAAAACTGGCAGCCCGCCAGCTGGATGCATCACACACAGGCCACACCCACCCCAGCTCCGCAAAGGCAAAAAACGCCATGATATACCCTGTGACATCACATGACATGATCAAGTTTTACACCCGTGCTGTAATGGCATGTGGGAATGACACTGAGAGACAGAAAACACAACCAGGTGAGCTAATTCCACTTTATTGTAAAGCTACTTTAACAGAATGTTGCATTTTAACTAGGGAGGGTGAATTGACTGCTTTTTTTCTCTCAATTTCCCTTACAGAGTGGAGAGATAGAAGTTTCAAAAGCATATTGTAAGCTGATTATATAGCACACCTATGGCTCTTAGCCCTGGGCTGTCATTAGAATAGCATTGCTTTTGATGTGCAAAGGACCAAACAGCTTATTTTCTTGCAATCCTTTTTCGTTCGGTTTATCTGCTCTTCAAGGGAGGGAGGGGGAAAAAACTATGGATCAGGTACAGGACATGTACTAATGGTGAACACATGACTGAGCAATGTGGTGAAGGTCATAAATGCGCCTTAGTAAAGTAGCTAGGATAAATACTTCTCTCTATCCGATTCTCTAATTGGAATTAGTTGCTATATGTTTATTTCTTTCTATAACAGGAATCATGCAGTAATGTATTGCTTATGTGTAGGTGTATACATAAAGATATATACATACATACATACATACATACATCCATATCCATACATACATCCATAAATACATAGCATCCAAAAATGAAATAATTCCATTTTGCTAAACTTGATAAAATAGGAACTTTAATACTTTCAGATTTTTAACAAAAAGTGCTACATAAATGCTCTAATAATGCTTGTCATTTAAAAAAAATTAAAATCTTACCTGGCTTTATGCTCTGTTGTCTTGCAGCTGCTCTTTCCATACTATCTTTTACACAATAATATAACTCCCGGCACTATAGCAGATTGAAATAAAAGGAAATAAAATGGTAAGTACAGCATGGAACTAACAAAATAGCATAATTGCGAAGGACAAAAAAGACATATGACAATGTGATTTTTCATGAGAACTTCATATCGCTTTGATACAATCTTGGAAAAAGATGCAATTGCTTTAATCAGACCCAGGCAGCGCAATGTACTTTTGAAGTACCTCTTCAAATTAAAACTACCATATAAACCTATGCACTGCATCTTCCCAAAATCTAGTCAAAATATTAAGAGATAATTATTGGATCCAAATTGCCCACGAGTTTATGAATGCTTAATATGTGTCCACAATGCATCAGTTTTAATCTAATAAAGGCAATAACATTATTGCTATTTAAAGCAAAACCAGCACTGTAGAAAAAGAAAAGAAATCATAAAACAGAAGTAAACATAATAGTGGTTACTCAAACATTATGGAATGATCATTGCTATCATTTTAGAGATGTTTGACTGTGACAACCTTCTTTCTTTAGCTCCAATTATAGTGTAGATATTCTGTTTTTTATGCACAGAACAGTTTAGTTCGAGTAATTCAAGATTGTATCCACTCTATCAGATTTTAGCTTATACTGTCTTTAGAAAGGAAAGTGATACATTTAAGGCATGTTCTCTTCCAAACTAAAGATTTTCTATAAGTCAAAGATTTGCTCTGATAGCCAACCAGGCATTACATATAAAGATACACGGGTGACATTTAAATATGCTTTATTTGTATACTGGAAACATAAGAGGATCCAGGATTACTGTGAAGATAAAGTGAAACAATCCCCCCAATATTTCAGTGTTTCTGAGGGGAAAAAAGGCTTCTTGGGGAAACGGAATGGAAGGAAAGGGAAGGGGGAAAGAAAAGGAAAACAAATACAGTAAATAAAATTGACATTTTGATGACAATTTTTTAAAATAACTTTTCTTTTAGGATTGCTAAAATTAAAACCTACTATTTTGAATGAGTATGATCTAAAATGAGGATTTTTTTCCTTAGGGACCAAAATTCTAAAATTGCAGGAGAATGAGTGCAGAGCCCTGAGGATGGAGTTAAAAGAGGGATCAGCCTAGAATTCCTATATAGCCACAAGTGAACTAAGTCCAATCTCCCTTGAATTCCACTGATCCTTATCTAACTTCTAGCAGCTGCTAACCCTTTCTTGAGAGGATTCCTGTGTAGACAGATTCCAGTGTACAACCATTAGCTGAGATTCTTGTGTGTAGGCAAAATTAGCAATAAATCACTTTCATTAGACCTTCATTTCTTGTGCTTCACAAAAACGTCCAGTAAAATAATAAAATAAGTGTTTCTATCTTCCCTTTTTTCTAAAAAAAAGATATTGTAGAAAACATACCTTTTTAGTGTAGAACTTATTCAGTTGTGTTTCCTGTCCATTCCTCCTCCAAAGACAAAGCACTTTTGTTTTGGGACAGTACGTCATATTAATCAATTTTTCATACCACCAACGTTCATACACAGTGCCAATGTTGCTTCTTAACACAATGCAGTCATCACATACCTAGAAATATAAATAGCTTTATGGATAAAACTTCATAGAGTTCAACTCAGTAACTCAATTAACATGTAATCTGATCTCTACCTCCATGAAGAATATGTCCCCTGTTGTATCTGTGCCAGCATGTACAACAAATGTTTGTTTCTTAATATGTCTACTGCCACTTGGTCGGATGGCGAGCTCCCTGCCAGTCTAAAGAAAATAAATAAATAAAAGAGGTGCATTCTTTTCAGTCCTCACATTACATAATTGAAAGTCAGAATCTCTTAATATACAAAGCCACTCTCACCTAATATAACTCATGGGAGCTGAAAGTACTTACATTGGATTAGATTCGCACCATAGGTTTAAAACAAATGTCTTACGTATTTTATTCATATTCTTAAAACATAGAACATGGCTGTTAACAAAAAAAATCCTCAAGCATTTTACAGTAGAAACATTAATCATTAAAAGATCAAAACTATAGCAACTATTTTTAGCTATTTTAGCAGAAAAATTACAAAATAATCTAATACATCAGCAAAGCAGTCTACTGTATGCTATCGATGAATAAATGAAGTTTCAATGAAAAAATCCTATCAGCCTGTCAATAAAAATATAGATATACAGTAGCTCAACAGCAAAATGTGACTCACTATTTGAACTATGGACACAATCTTTTAAAAGCAAACTTTCCTTTGTAATCTTTAAAGAATGTCTAAGATTCAGTTCAGACAATTGCTTTTCCACAAATCCTCAAGTCTACAGAATTTGACCACAGAGCAGAGAAAGCCTATCTACTGCTTTTCAAAAGTCTTGCAAATCTCATCAGTTTCAGGAAATATGAAAGAACTTCAGTAGCTTCTTATTAGAGTCCTAAGAATCACTGCAACTGAAGTTCAGAAAAAACAGTGCCTTTCCTGAAAATGATATTCTTTTTTGTAAAAAGTAAAGTTAAGTCAGTCAATGTCATTTACATGTACTAGTGCCCAGGTTTGAGTCCCATCTTTTTCTGGAATATCTGATATTTCTCTGGAACAAGACAATATTCTAATAAATTACTTCTGAGCGGTACAACCGAAGAAAAACATAATTCATGACTATGAACTAATCTTGATGCAGAATTATTATCTTGGATATATTACATGTTTAGCATATTGGAAAGTATGCAAACTTCTCTATATACTTTCAAATATTTGACAAGTGATACCATTGATATTGTAAGTACAAGCTAAAATTTAATGTTTTTATTTCTTCCCCTCATAGCAAAGAAACAAATATATGTTTTACTTACTGTGCTGGAAATTTTGTCAAGTATTTCATTTATTTCTTGACTATGAACTAAGCCAATATGAGATTTCCCCATCAAACGGCGTACTTTCTTTCTAATATCATTCTTCTGCACCTAAATAGCAAAATGTAATACTTTGTTAGTGATACTTTACCATCATTTATGGAGAGCTACACATCAGTATAAGTTAAAAAATGTGATGTGTTATTGTATTTCAATTAATGCATGTATTAGATAATACTCTGATTAAATAAAGAAGAGAGAAGATCTCAAGTATATACAAGTCTCACGTGGTGTGGCTGTACTTGGCTGACCTTGCCTGGATATAGAAGTTGAGCAAGATCAGATCATGTGAGCACTTCTAGGGATGGGAAACTTCTAGGGAATGCTATGACTGTTGATTAGATTAGGGAAGTTGTGTAACCAACAGCCAAACGGTCTAAGCCAATTAGACTACTGCAACACACTCTACACATGGGGCTGACCTTAATGACCACTTGAAAGCAGGAGTGAAATGTAAAATTTGTTACTACAGGTTCTGTGGGCGTGGCTTGGTGGGGGGGTGTAATGTGACTGGGTAGGCGTGGCCAACTTTTTTTTTTTACTTTTAAAAGCTTTTTTTTAACAGCCTCTTTGGCTGAAGAGCTTGTAGAAAAAATGTTTTGAAAGGGTTCTGACAATCCCAGCTGAGCCGCACGATCATCAGAGGCTTTTTTTTTTACTTTTAAAAGCATTTTTTCAGCCAAAGAAAAAAATGCTTTTAAAAGTAAAAAAATCCTCTGATGATCGCGCAGCTCAGCTGGGCCTGCTGGGGAGAAGGGGGGCCAGGGATTTTTGCTACTGGTTCTCCGAACCACCTGCCGCCATCGCTACCAGATCAGGCAATCTGGTCTGAATCGGGAGCATTTCACCCCTGCCTGAAAGCTTCTATCTAGGCAAAATGCAGTGGCCTGAGTAATCATGCATTCTTGTCAATGGGCATACAATATACCTGCAAGCCTTATATTTGCTTCCTATTAAGGTCTGGATGTAATTTAAACTGCTGGTCTTGACTATCAGTGTATTTTTTATGACCTGGCAATGGGTTACCTGCAGGACTGCATCCCTCCATTAGAATTGACTAAACCACTTCAATCATGCTGGGAGAAGCAGCTGGTTGTCTCCCATTTTGGGGATCTCAAGAGGGCTGAAACCATGAAGTATTATTAGACTACTGAAATGGCCTTCCTTTGGAGCAATATTTCTCAAACTCCAACACTATAAAAATAAAACCCAATATAAAACCCATAAATTTAAAATCTAACTCAGTCCTGCAGATAAATAAGTATGTTTTAAGCTCACAAGGAAGGTCTGAAGGTCCGGAAGCTGACGAAGTCCTGGGGTAGTTCTGCTCCAGAGGGTGGGAGCCCCACAGAGAAGGCCCTTCCTGGGTGTCGCCAGACGACATTGCCTCGCTGACGGCACCCTGAGGAGTCCCTCTCTGTGAGAGCGCACGGGTCGGTGAGAGGTATTCGGTAGCAGTAGGCGGTCCCGTAAGTAACCCGCCCTATGCCATGGAGCGCTTTGAAGATGGTCACCAAAACCTTGAAGCGCACCCGAAGGCCACAGGTAGCCAGTGCAGTCTGCGCAGGATAGGTGTCGCGGAGCCACGAGGGCTCCTCTATCACCCGCGCAGCCGCATTCTGACTAACTGCAGCCTCCGGATGCCCTTCAAGGGGAGCCCCATGTAGAGAGCATTGCAGTAATCCAGGCGAGACGTCACGAGTGCGTGAGTGACCGTGCATAGGGCATCCCGTCCAGAAAGGCGAACTGGCGCACCAGGCGAACCTGGTAGAACGCTTCCTGGAGACGGCCACAAATGATCTTCTAAAGACAGCCGCTCATCCAGGAGGACGCCTGTTGCGCACCTTCCATCGGGGCCAATGACTCGCCACCGACGGTCAGCCGCGATTTAGCTGACTGTACCGGGATGCCGCATCCACAGCCACTCTGTCTTGGAGGGATTGAGCTTGAGCCTGTTTCTCCCCATCCAGACCAGACGGCCTCCAGACACCGGGACAGCACTTCGATAGCTTCGCTGGGGTGGTCCGTGTGAAAAGTACAGCTGGGTGTCATCCGCACAGCTGGTACCTCACACCGAAACCACTGATGATCTCACCCAGCGGCTTCATGTAGATGTTGAACAGAAGGGCGAGAGGATCGACCCCGCGGCACCCCACAAGTGAGGCGCCCGGGCCGACCTCTGCCCTCCGTCAACACCGTCTGCGACTGGTCGGAGAGATAGGAGGAGAACCACCGATAAACGGTGCCTCCCACTCCCAATCCTCCAACCGCGCAGCAGGATACCATGGTCGATGGTATCGAAAGCCGCTGAGAGGTCTAATAGGACCAGGGCAGAGGAACAACCTCATCCCTGGCCCTCCAGAGATCATCCACCAACGCGACCAAAGCCGCCTCCGTGCTGTAACCGGGCCGGAAACCGGACTGGAACGGGTCTAGATAGACAGTTTCATCCAGGTGTAAGGGAAACTGATATGCCACCATATTTCTACAACCTTCGCCGCAAAGCGAAGGTTGGAGACCGGACGATAATTACCTAAAACAGCCGGGTCCAGGGAAGGCTTCTTGAGGAGGGGCCTCACCACCGCCTCTTTCAAGGCGGCCGGAAAGACACCCTCCACCAAAGAAGCAGTCGAATCGCCTGAGCCAGCCTCGTGTCACCTCCTGAGTGGCCAGCACCAGCCAGGAGGGGCACGGGTCCAGTAAACACGTGGTGGCATTCAACCTACCCAACAACCTGTCCATGTCCTCGGGTGCCACAGGGTCAAACTCCTCCCAAACAACGTCACCAAGACCACCCTCGGACGCCTCACCTGAGTCATCGCAATTTTGGTCCAACCCGTCCCGGTTGAACGATTTTATCGTATAGATAATCATAAACTCTCAGCACGCCCCTGCAGCGGGTCATCCCGCCCCTGGTGAAGGAGGGAACGAGTCACCCGAAACAGGGCGGCTGGGCGGTTATCTGCCGACGCAATGAGGGAGGAGGCGTAGCAACGCCTCGCTTCCGTCAATGCCACTAGGTAAGCCCTAGTATAGGACTTCACTAGTGTCCGATCAGCCTCTGAACGGCTAGACCTCCAAGAGCTCTCTAGGCATCTTCTCCGGCTTTTCATCCCCCTCAGCTCCTCGGAGAACCAGGGAGCCGGTTGGGACCTGCGCCGGGTCAGAGGCCGCAGAGGCACGACACGATCTAAGGCCCCCGCCGCGGCCCGTTCCCGGGCCGCAACAAGTTCCTCAGACGTGCCGTGAGCCAGACCCTCAGGAAGTGGCCCAAGCTCCGTCCGGAACCTCTCCGGGTCCATCAGGCGCCTGGGACGGAACCAACGCATCGGCTCCGTCTCCCTGCGGTGTATTAGATAATACTCTGATTAAATAAAGAAGAGAGAAGATCTCAAGTACATACAAGTCTCACGTGGTGTGGCTGTACTTGGCTGACCTTGCCTGGATACAGAAGTTGAGCAAGATCAGATCATGTGAGCACTTCTAGGGATAGGAAACTTCTAGGGAATGCTATGACTGTTGATTAGATTAGGGAAGTTGTGTAACCAACAGCCAAACGGTCTAATCCAATTAGACTACTGCAACACACTCTACACATGGGGCTGACCTTAATGACCACTTGAAAGCAGGAGTGAAATGTAAAATTTGTTACTATAGGTTCTGTGGGCGTGGCTTGGTGGGGGGGTGTAATGTGATTGGGTAGGCGTGGCCAACTTTTTTTTTTACTTTTAAAAGCTTTTTTTTAACAGCCTCTTTGGCTGAAGAGCTTGTAGAAAAAATGCTTTGAAAGGGTTCTGACGATCCCAGCTGAGCCGCACGATCATCAGAGGCTTTTTTTTTTTTACTTTTAAAAGCATTTTTTCAGCCAAAGAAAAAAATGCTTTTAAAAGTAAAAAAAAACCTCTGATGATCGCGCAGCTCAGCTGGGCCTGCAGGGGAGAAGGGGGGCCAGGGATTTTTGCTACTGGTTCTCCGAACCATCTGCCGCCATCGCTACCAGATCAGGCAATCTGGTCTGAATCGGGAGCATTTCACCCCTGCCTGAAAGCTTCTATCTAGGCAAAATGCAGTGGCCTGAGTAATCATGCATTCTTGTCAATGGGCATACAATATACCTGCAAGCCTTATACTTGCTTCCTATTAAGGTCTGGATGTAATTTAAACTGCTGGTCTTGACTATCAGTGTATTTTTTATGACCTGGCACTGGGTTACCTGCAGGACTGCATCCCTCCATTAGAATTGACTAAACCACTTCAATCATGCTGGGAGAAGCAGCTGGTTGTCTCCCATTTTGGGGATCTCAAGAGGGCTGAAACCATGAAGTATTATTAGACTACTGAAATGGCCTTCCTTTGGAGCAATATTTCTCAAACTCCAACACTATTAAGATGTGTGGATTTCAACTCCCAGAATCCCAGAAATTCTGAGAGTTGAATTCCACACAGCTTAAAGGTGCTGATGTCAAGAAACACTGCTTTGGAGGTTGGCTTATCAATATAATTACTGTACCTTCTTTCTGGGAAAAGTTCAAAGCTGAGCTTTTTGGGAGGGCTTTGGGGGTTTAACACCAGGCATTATATAATTGGGCTTTTAATGTATCTTCTGATGCATTTTTGGTATTGTTGACCATTGTGGCAGGGTATAAATCTTATAAATAAGAAGTTTGAAAAAATCCTGAAAGAACGCAGTGACAAACTATTTCCATATTGCTATTAAGAAAACTATATAAATATGCCCAAGACAACACCAGTTCAAGTTGAAGGTTTTAATAATTTTCAAGGCTTTTAATGAAACAAAAATGCTTGACAATTTGTTATACCAGCCACTAATACTGGATTGTTCTGGAATATGTGATCACACCTCTGATATATACACTGTCCTCTCATCTGCCTGCCTTATTATCCTTCGAAGTAGCACAATTTTAAATAACTGAAAGAAATGAAATGTACTCCCACCAGGCACTTCCAAGGTGGTTCTGGGAGCAAAGACAGATAGATCAA
Source organism: Ahaetulla prasina (assembly GCF_028640845.1). Classification (NCBI taxonomy): domain Eukaryota; kingdom Metazoa; phylum Chordata; class Lepidosauria; order Squamata; family Colubridae; genus Ahaetulla; species Ahaetulla prasina. The sequence goes on along the minus strand of NC_080539.1, from coordinate 296,877,561 downwards.
ATCATACAGATAAGCACATTTTTGTTTTGCTGTTAATTAATTAATGTTTTTATAATCTATCACAATCCTGAAGGATTTTGAACAGCATATAAATATAAAACCTGTAGAATAATAAAACAACCATATAAATTTCCAACATAAATTACGTAAGTAAACTAACTCTGGGAGAAATAATTTCTCCCAGAGATTCTCCTCCCCTCCCATTCCAGTTAGCTCAAAAGAAAGTGAAGCCTAAGCCTTAGCAACTAGAATGAGAAAAATTGATCCTTAACACCTTACTTCAAAGAGTGCAGTCGTATCATGCAAAGACATATTATAGCATCACCCATCACAAGACCCAATCTAAAATACAAAAACAAAAAAGCACCTTCATCATAATCATGTATGCAATCATATTGTGAAGCAAAGTAGCCAATAAACGGTCTTCATCATCTTCTAAACGTTTTCGGTCATGTTCTCCTAAAGAAAAATATCTACAGGGGAAAAAAGCACACATATTAACTGAAGCCAACAGTGAACATTCAATCACTGATTACAAAATCCTATACACCACTCATAGTTAAAATTTACTCTACATAAAAATGTTTCCCTCTGCATTTAAATGAGCAAAGACAGAAAAGAGCTTATGAAGGAGAAAATTTTACACATAAGTAGTAATTGTCCCAAAGGTGCTTTTACAAGAGGCAACTGGACTTTCTGATTTTTCTTTGAAGATGTTTCACTTCTCATCCAAGAAGCTTCTTCAGAGCTGAAGAAGCTTCTTGGATGAGAAGTAAAACATCTTCAAAGAAAAAACAGAAAGTCTAGTTTATTTATTTATTTATTTATTTATTCGATTTTTATACTGCCCTTCTCCCGAAGGACTCAGGGCGGTAGAAAGTCTAGTTGCCTCTTGAAAAAGCACCTTTGGAACAACCGTGACCTGGATGACTGAGAATCTCCATAGATAAGTAGTAATTATTTACACTTATAGTTATACCTGTAAACAAATTATCCAGAATAAAATTGCACCCAGAATTCCTATACAGGTTTAATTATAACTTACACATTGCTGAGAGAAATGGTGGAGAGATCTATACTTTACCTGTCAATCATCTCTTGAGGCCCCTGATCCATTCCCATCCCTTCTCTTTCTAACATCACAGCATCCAGAAAAGCATCTTCCCAGAACTGCATCTGATCCCACAGAGTTGAACGCTCTTTACCTAGACAGCATTGTTTTTGTTAACCAGAGATTTCATTTTTTATAAGACAGAATCATATAAACAATTTCCCCCACAAATAATAAAGTGTGATTAAACCAGATATTATCTTATTCTATGCCACTAAATAGGCTACTTCTGATTTTACTCCATAAATTATTCCTAAAGCGTACATCGTTTTCTTTCTTGTTCTACAAATATTCCTAAATGAAACTGTCATAGAAATCAGAAACAAGGAAAAGCCATACGTTCAAGATTTTTTTAATGCACACAGAAAAGCAGAAAGAAGAAATGATTACTCATAGAGAAGGTTTCCATGGCAGCATCCTCTAACTGGTCCCAGACAGATCCTTTATCCCTCCCTTTAAAATTCCAAGCCAGCAGCAAGGCAGCAAGAGAGAATAAAAATAAATGACAAATCTAAGCATTTGATAAGGATTAATGACAGATCAATCTGTTTTTCCACAAGAAATATTTAAAAATACAGTTAAAGTGAGTGAAGAGTTAATACGAGCATATAATGATCAATGCTAGACTTCGTAATGATATCTCAAGATAGCACTTTTAAATATACATTTCAGAATTTAACAGTTTCTAAGTATCCACAATCAAAATTACTTTAAATCATAAATGTATATCATCAATATTGTTGTTGCCATTGTTATTAACCCACTGCAGGATGAAGGCTTCTTCATGAAATTTTATGGATAGTAAACATTGTAGAACAACAACTATATTAGTTACGATGGCAAAAAATCAACTCATGAATCTTTTTAGACAGTAATCTATCATCCAAGTCAATCTTAGGTTGTTAAAAAGCAATCTTTTTGACTTCCTAGTCAAGTGTGAGGAGTGACTAACAAGCTTTTAAAAGCAAATGAATAGCAAGAAATGCAAGAGGCACAAACATTACTGCTAATCATCAGGGATGGCTTGCAGATTGATCTACTTCAGAAGGGGAGGGGTTCTTTGCTTAGTGAATTTAACCTTCTCTAAACCTCATACAGTATTTCCCCCCCCACTTTTTTTCTCCTTTTCTGGGTGATAGTTTTAAATTTGTGGTCTTCTTTTCAGATAAATATGATAATCTAGGTATTTCCTCAGATCAGATAAACATTTATTGCAACCTAATTACAATGTTAAACCACATGCATAGAACATAGAATAAATGAACAATCCAATATTTTCAAGTAAATGATAATGCTTTGAGGAATACAATGAAGTTACAATTTATATGTAATGCTGTCAGAGAATTTAGACATTATAGAGAATTCACGGTAGCTTCACATCATTACTCAGTTTTATTTTGAAAAGATCTAAAGACTAGAGAATGTACAAAACTAAAATTTTATTCTTACCAAGTAGACCCTCAAAGAGATAAACTCGTTGACTTGCATCTTCTGGAACTCTTCCAGGGCTGCTGCATTTATTATCTTTAATTGTTTTTTTCATACTATGAGATTTACCCTTTAAAAAATGCAAAAATAGGACAGAAAATTCTTATTAGGTAGTTAATTAACAAGATGGTTCTTAAAATGAAATAGTAAACTTATCAAGGAAATAAATAATTCAAACTGCAAAGGACATAAGAACAAGCATAGCCACTTCTCAAATTCTGTCAGCTAAAATACATGTTGTTTAACATGCTCATACTATATAGAACCATGATGGTGAACCTATGGCACGTGTGCCCAAAATGGCACGTGAAGCCATGTCACCCGGCATACACAGCCTTGCCTGTTTGTCTTCCAGGTTTCTGGCACACATGCACGCACGATGATCACCTGTCCATGTGCATGACAGTGCCAAAAACCAGTATGTGAATACGCGTCAGCCAGCTGATTGTCAGGTGTACATGCGCACCAGAATCTGGAACTTCAGCTTTTCCGGAGTGGGACCCCAACGAGCATGTGTGCAATGTTTCCCACAACCTTTTTGGTTCACCATCACTGATATAGAAGGTGCACTTGTACACTTACCATTTGTTGATTTGTGTTTAAAGTGAACTTTGAAGGGTATGGATTTATTGTAAATTGGAAATATACTGTATATATGGGGCAGATAAATTGGCAACTACATTTGGATTGGCAGCTCATCATTATGGATAAGCTACTTTAACAAAATTTCCTTCCACCAGATTAAGAGCCGTAATGATCCCCAACACCCGAACACCTAAAAAATGAAGTCTATTCTTACAAATATAGCACTAGTAGCAGAATTTGTTTCAATTTCACTGTCTGAGACGGTGCCTCGTGATCCTGTTAAATTTCCACTAATCTCTCCACCAAGGCCATCCCCAGCATTGCTGCTCAGGTCACTATCTGCTCCAAGCGTTTCTCCAGAGCTGTTACTCACCTGAAGAAGGAAACAAACAAACTATCTATGTATTGCTCAATATATTGCAAAGACAACAATGCATTTGCATTTGTTAATTCAAAATTAATAAAATCTCAACATTCTACCATATGAACTAAAAATAAAATGGGAAGATAGTGGGTGTCCTTGGATATGTTACAACAGGATCCATACTGGGAATATGGCTCCAATATGTATAAGGACAAAGGGTTTAAGTCTTAATGTTACTTATTCAAAAGCTACAAAAAAACTCAGAATCTTGGCCTTCATTTTATCATTAACATATTCACTGAACTTTTAACAGTACATCAGATACTGTCAAGCTCTACAATGGTGAAAAACTCAGGAAACAAAGCTATCTGGATTTCTGGAAAGCTCTTTAGTACTGATAAAATAATGAAACAGAATGTTGAGCAAATAAGTAGAATCTTGAAAGCCTATCAAAGCATTCTCCAGATAAACTTTTATCTAGCCTGATTGGTAGAGTTGTTCTATAATCCTATTATTAATTTCCTTTACATTTACTACTAAATTTATTTACTGAATTTATTTGGTGCCCATCTCACTATTAGAATAATTCTACTTACTCCAGGGCTAATTTATAGATAATTTAGAGATAAATTTAATTTAATAAATCTCTAGTTTAATAAACTCTAAGTTAGAGATACACATCCTCTGCAAACAAAGCTATAAGGTCAGAATTGTTAAATTTCTATTGAGAGCTATGGCTAACTGATGTCCCTAAATAGAAGGACAATGTGACAGCTGGATGCCAGATCCAAATTGTCAGAATCTTTCTGCAAAAGGAGAGATTGCACGATGTCACATGAACAGATGGGGGTTTTTGTGTGTGAGGCAGGAAAGGACATTTTTGCAATTGACTTCTGATCAGTTAGGAGTAGCCTAGGTGCACTTTTTAATTAAATGGATTTATATTTTTTACTGCTGCTTAAAGATTAAGAAACATGAGAATGGCAAGTTTTATTGAATTCACTGGAAAAGTTTTCTTCAATCTTTTTAAGAAAAAAGGTCTAGCTATGAGTTTAAAGATTTGTACAAAAGATTAAAATAGATTGTTATTTTTGATAATGTTCAATAGTTTTTTCCTGATCAGACCGAATAATGTTTTAAAGACCAGTAAAGGAGAATATTTGTAACTCAGGGTTGAAATGAGCCCCTGGTGTTCTTTGACTTTGGTTGTTGTTGTTGTTGTTTTGTAGACATTTCATTACCCAAACTAAGTGACATCATCAGTGCTAGCTGTTTTGAAGAGAAAAAACAAGGAGAATATGTTGAAAACAGAAAAAGAGATATAAATATGAAAGGAATTATTCGCTTTAGTATATATGGTTTGTAATAGTAATGTTGTTATTTCTGATAATTTATAATGGACTTTTGCTGATTAAGACAGAAATTATGTTTTAAAGATTGGTTTATAAAGAATCTATGGGATGAAGAAATGGTTGGGTTTTTTTAAAGGATAATGATAAATTGTTAACATTAACTATACTTGCTGAGGTTGAAGAAGGGTTCTTTTTACACTTTTTCTTTCTGCTTTTTATTGTTTTATTTTAATATATATTTTATAGTATGCATTATTTATGCTTTGTATTGGTTTTATTATATAATCTTCAATACATTTATTTCAAAAAAGCTGTAAGGTCAGAATTGTTGTAAAATAGGCCACGAACAAATGTGTACTATGTTTCCCAATGCATTTAAGATAAACAAAATCAATATAAACATAAAATCAATATATGACAACTTTGTTTAAAATTATAGGAATGAATAAAACACTCATGCCTTTTGAAAAGGATATGTCCTCAACTAGAGGACAATCGCAAACAAAAATATAGAAAATTAAGGAGAAAATGTAACAAAAAGCATATGCACAGCACCTGTAACTTACAGATTTAGGAAAAAAATACACATACACAAGGAAGTCTGGAAAAAACTGCTAAAATCAAACCCAGACATTTCATTTTGGAATGCCCTACCACTGTGCTAACTTCAGAATCTTGGCTGGTGCTTCGGATCATAACAGCAGGCCCCACACTTGCCACAGAATCCAGATCACTCTTCTGAAATCATGAATTGACAGGAAGCAAAATAATACACATTAGACATTCCTGTTTCTGTTTGTAGGTTTAGTCAAGGTGGTCTTTGGGAGTTGGGGATAGTTGGGACAATTTTTCACCTGCCCAAATATCTACAAAATTAGAATGGTTGAAGAAGGTATATTCATATTTCTTGAGGCTATCACACCCACACTAAAAGGCCAGATTATTTTATAAAGTGACAAGAAGTTTTTCACAACGTACCCATTCCAAAGTGAACAGCTACTGTACACTTACCTGAGAGCTGGAGGTTAAGCTTAGACCACTGTCAGCACTAATCTGGGATTTCTTCTCATCTGTCTCTCCCAAGTCAAAGAAGTGTTTTGTACCTTCTGACCCTAATCGAAGCAAAATAAACAATCCTATTAATACGAGAAGAAAAAGTAAAAGAATTATAGGGCAGAAAACTGGAGGTGTGAATGGGTAGTCCTAAGAGGACCCATAGAATCTTCTTCTTCTTCCCTATTTTTTCAATACCATGGATTAATAATGTAGCTCAGTTTTTCACAGCCAACTATTTTGTCCAAATGTCACTGCACCTGAGAAATAGAAAAATTATCTTAAACAATTATTACTAGAAAAGGAAGAGAACAAAGCAGGCATCAAACATATTCAAATTCATTCAAAGCATGCCAGACCATTATAACATTACTCTGGAAAGCCATACTTTTTACCATTTGTATGTAAGACTGATTCTGTGCCTGTTGCTTTTTAGAAAGAGATATTTCTTAATTTTGGACAATTTTTACATCATTCAATAAATTGATTTTCATTCCACTTGTCTCACTAGCAAATGGAAAAACTAACCAACCAACCAAAAAGCAATAATCAATCATTTGTGTGCCACAAAGAAAGGTAAAACACGAACTTTGGAGGAAAAATTACAGAGCACTGAAAGGATGAAATAAATGGCTCTCCAGAGTTTGTAATAACAAAAGTAAAAACAGTAAGAGTGTACGCATCAGCAATTGACATGACATGCACTGATTATCCCATTCTCTTTATAAATAATATAGAAGCCGAAGAGATGCATGCAGTTCACCTTTTTAAAAAAACTCTTTTTCTGATGAAATGTTAGAAAATGGATGAAAGGAGAGACAGAATTGGGAAGGGTTTGGAAAACACTGTGCCATGGGAGTAAGGAGGCAGGAGAAAAATATATTACAGACTACACAGGTTCACCATTAAGATTTCAGAAGGGGGAAGAGACTGAGCACAATGCTTCTGCCATAGCCATATCTGCCAACTGTTCCATAACGGGGACACATGACCAGCATTTGGAGGGTTTTTTTGTCTTTTAATTACAGGACATGAAATGTCATCTGGCGACACTAGGTGCACAGTCAAGAAATACCTTGCATACCACTAAATAGTGTGAGTTGGGATTAAAAGTACAAGTGGAGTTATACCAGGTACCTACTAGTAGACAGTATCAAAAGAGACAGAGAAAGAGAGAGAGAGAAATAGGGAACAAGAATGTGAAACACAAGTAACAGCTAATGTGTTCTTGAATAGAAGGGCACTTAGTATAGATTTCTTCGATGATCTATTATTCAAAAATAGTAAACTACACCGAAGATATTTAGTTAATCCAAAAATGCTATGTAGTTGTACATACTCCTAGGAGATTTCATTAAAATGCTTTCAATTGAATATATTTTAAAGCGCTCAAAAATTAATTGACAGAAGTTTATAAATGTTGGCTTCCGTTATTCAAAATGTATTTCCAAACATGGTTGCAAATAAATGTCTCTGGTTGCTTCACAGAAAATTAAAGAAAATGGAGGAGCAAAATCCACAGGATCTTCTTTCAGATAATTATACTCTTAACCGATATGCATTTTGTAGCAACTTTTAAAAATCATTTAATCATTCAAAAATAATCTTGTATATATAAAAAAGGGTAAACATGAACTGATTAATTTATAGAATAGCTAATAAAGTACTAATGGTAGAAAATGTAGATGTCCAATCATAATGAAATCATTTGAGCAATGGGGTATTTGCTGTCCATAATACTGCTGGAAATGAAAGGCTATGAGCAGAGAATTTATTTATAAATTATCTAAAATATATACTGCCACTTGTGTTTCAATCAATTATATGTACATTTGTGCATTGTGCACACATATAACAATGAAACCAAAATATATTTATGCACTTAGTTAACCAAAGGTAAACACCAATTGGGAGGAGAAACAATTAAAGTAAATTTAATTCTATTTAATTAGGATGACCATATTTTGAAATATTTATTTAAGGCAATAAAGATTAACTTTAGAGAACAGAAGGAGACTTATATATTACAAAAATCAAACGAACAGTCTTAGATACATCTAGCTTGGAGTAAACCTTACCAAGCTCTGTAATTTAACCCTGAATATCCATCCAGAGAATACTGTATTATAGTATTATATGAAAGCAGTATACAATATTTAAATTATGTAGTTAATTTCTCTACATGTCAATGGCCCACTAAAAATTTAATTTTTAGAGCCATTTCTATAAAGCCCAATTTTTGGCCTGTTTAGTAGACTAAGAAAAAAAAAGCTCAAATTCATATTTCTTAATTTTCTTTTTAATATATGATATATATGATCCAGCTTCAGAGAAGTCAAATGGATATTGTGATTAAATGCTACTCTTCAAACATGAATTTACAGGCTCTGCATTTGTAGTATTTAGTAGTGATATTTTATTATTTATCTGGAGTTCCTAACATGGAATTTATGAGCACTGATCAATCTGTGAATATCTGTCTTGCTAACGGCCAATGAATACTCACCTTCCTAGAAGTATAGGTTTCTTGATTCCCCTTATTTTTCCAATATTGTTTTTCTCTAATAATATTTTTCAATATTATTTCTAAATTTGAATTGCAATGGATGGAAAACTAATGTATTATAAAACTTATAAAAGTGCCAGCATCACTTTTATTTACAAAAATGTATTTTTAGTACCACTGTGGGTCCTACAGTAACATTTAGAAAATGATTCATTGATCTACCATAGTACCAGGCTTTACTTCAAAGTGTGCTTTTTGGCTCAAAAAAGGAAAATAGATGATGTATAATAGGGAGCATCCAGAGGGGGAAAAAATAACTGATACGGAGCATTGTCGTCAGTTTGCCTTTTGAAAAAATGTTATTTTATCCTAAAGTTTGGTTACTGAAATAGCCATTTGTGTTTTCTAAGCACATAAGAAAATATGTATATATTTGAAAGTTTTCTTTCTGACTTAGAACAAAACATGACTGTTTTGCATCTAAAGTTCATGTAGTAGATGTATGCTATTCTGTTGTAATTTTCAACTAGGTAATGAAAAAGGATGCATAATATGTATTCCTGTATTTCATATATACTGTCAATACTTTTCAGGGAGTATGCAAGCAAAGTGTACATGTAGAAAGTTGATTTGATTCACATGTTACATATGTGACTTTGTGTAAGTCAGTGGCCCCTAAGCTTTTGCGCACCAGGGACCGGTTCTGCGGAGAGAGGTTTTTTCTGGACTGGAGGGGGACGTGGTTTAGCATGCTGTCTGCATTCTGCAGATGGGGCTCCACTTGTTTGCGTGGACTGGTTTCTAGCATGCCGTGGACTGGTGATGGTCCACGAACTGGGGGTTGGGGATCCCTGGTGTAAGTTATGTCCTTGGTGTTAAGCTTTAAAGTATATTTAAACATTTTACATCTGGGACTGTTGGTAAGCAAGATCTACTGTTTGTTTATAATTTATAAGCTATGCTAAAATTCTGTTGACTCAACAGAATTGGAAAGGATGATTTTTTAAGAGCACCACTCTAAGAATTCTTACTGCCTACACAAGTTTGAAAAGAGAGAGCCAATCCATCAAACATTAATTCCCAAAGCCATTTATGACTATTTACAAATTCTGTCCAGTGAGCAACTGGCAATCAGGGGAGGAACTTTCAGCATAAGCCTTACAATCCCCAGCCATTGCACTGTTTAGCAGCCTAATTGCCATATTTTACCTCAAAGACCTCCATTTACAGTGATTATAATCAAGGTGGTATGTAATCAAAGCATGGATAACTGATGCCAAATCTGATACAGATTGTCAATCACTACTGGTGTATATCCTGCTTGCCGCAGCTACCATCTGTGAATCCAGAAACAGTGAGGATCACATGTTGTTGTTGTTGTTTTAAAAAGAAATGTAATCAACTCCACTCTCAAAGTTTTCTAGGTATTAACAGTACCTCTGTCTTCTCTATATTTAATGTCAGCTTGTTATTTTTGCTCCAATTATTATGAAGTTAGAGAACGTTCAAAGATATTGTTTGCTTTCTTAGAGTTGGAGTTGAATGGGAAGGAACAGCAGAAATGCAGTTGACGTCCCACTCTAAAGCTCCAGGTGGTTTCATCTAGCTATAAACAGCAGGTGACAAGATGAAACACTGTTTGTAGACACTGTTGGTTAATTGTACAGATGTCAAACTTTAGTTCCCAATGCTACCTTTTAGCTACAGGTCCAAAAGAATAAGAACTACTGCAAACTGGTCTCATAAATCCCAATCCTGCAAGACAATCCAAAAAGTTATAAAACCTAGTGGCATAAAAACCTGCCAAGTGGTCCAAGAGATTTAGCAAGACAGCACTTGACTCTCCCATGTTTGATCATATGATCAAAACAATTGATAGTCTATGGTAATATATATTTATAATAGGTTGCATTGAGCTCAAATAATTCAAACAACCCATGGTCAGTGAACTAGATGTGTTCTTCTTTGAAGTTTTGGTTCAGTTCCAGAGCCTATTTGTTTGCCATTGAAATTCAACAGCAAACAAACTGCAAACCACTTAGAGTCAATTTAAAATGTTAGTTTCATTTCTAAAAAAGAGCAGCAAAGATGTATATAAGAGTACTTTTATGTCTTGTTTTGCATTTATTTTGCTGAGTCACTAGCTTATTACATATTATCAGATATCTCCTCTTCTTGATGCTAACTGAATGTACTTTTTAAGTGTAGCTTTTGGTACACAACAAAAACTGAATGCAATTTTCAACCCCAAAAGACTAAATTTTCTGTAACTAATTAAACAGTGAAATTATTTTCAAGAGTTAACCAAAGCTTAATTTAATTAGTGAAATAGCATGGGCAAACTACATTATATAACACAGATGCATGCAGCAAAACATGAGCATTCTTTTTTACACAATGTTGGCAGGAAAGGTCAATTTTTTCCTAGCAACGTATTTCCTCTTTAATTTCTCTCCCATTTTCTATAGACATCCATGTCATACTTTTTTTCCTAATTAGTAGTTACTTAAAACCAATGGCGTGTATAGGAACATTTATGTATTGTATATTTGTGCATGCTTATGAATATATCTAGCCCATATCTAGAAATCATATCAGAAAATTGCAGTTGGGGTTGGCTATTTCCTAAATATGATAATAAAGAACTAGTTTTAAAAACAATATATAAGTCTTGTCTTCCATTAAAAGTTAATCACACTTGGTCAAGTAATTCCCCACATTATTTTAACCTCAAGTAATTGATGGATAATCTATGATAGATTATGGATTGGACCTTATAAACTCCTTTTGCTGAAGAAATAGGACAACAATCTCTCCACACAGAATATTATTTTAATGAAAATGTTGCAGCAACTGTAACATGCCTTCATAACAGAAACCCGTCAGAACCGTCTAAAAAATAAATTCAGTGGTAAGGAAGGATTTGAAACTCAGCCAGAAGAACTAAAGTATTTTTTTCTCTCCTCATACAGGAAAGGGCTCTTTGAGGTAACTCAACACTATGTTTCTTTATGAAATGACCTCCTTGGTCCGTCCTATGGCTCATGTGGCATGGGTGATCAATCAAAAGCTTTAAGGAGTTGGCAGTTATGGGGAGGCTATAGGGAGTATTATGTTTCTGTCCTTTTATCATTTTCCTTACTCAGTTTTTCCAAAGCTTTTTGTTTTGTCACTTCCTGGTGCTTGTTCCACAATTCTACTCAAGATGCAATGCAAGCAGGAAAGAAAGACAGAAGAAGTATCAAATGCTGATCAGAGGTGGAAATGGGGAAAAAAAAAAGACAAAAGTAAGCCACCCAACCCCTGCACTGCCAAAACAGAGATTAATGAAAACTGGCAGGTGAAGAAATAATTCTTCTTCCGCTAGATCAGGAGCAGAGTCCTCCATTAACTTAATAAAGAAATATTTTTAAAAAGATCACATGCAATTTGGTGGCTGAGAAAAATAAAATAACTCTGAGACTCACCCACCTGATGTCATCTGACTTCACAGAAATTACATATTATAAAAAGATTTTGGCAAGCCCTTTATGCTCAATATTCAAATTACTTCTGTCTCCAAAATAATACTTCTAGCCAACACACTTTTTTCATACATCTTTAGTCTGTTCAAATACTGCCCCCCCTCAAATTTAAACAATTCACAGTACTCTCTCAACAGGGTTAAAAAGGATTATCTGAGAGAGATCTATATAAAAAGAGCAATATTTGTTTAGAGTACAAGCATCTCTGAATTAGGTAAAAATGCAATCGACGTAGCAAACAAAGAAATCATTTTAGGTTTCCATTTCTGCATTGAAAAAAATGTCAGGAACTTCTAGGTACTGGCTTAGTGGCATAATATCAAATCAATTTGCTAGAAAACTAAGTTCAACATTTAACTTGAAAGCATAATTTAAGGGGGGAAGTAGAAGCTAGGAAACGTATAAAGGAAGCTGAAAACCTATCTCTTACCAAAAACATAAAAATAAAAAGATTTGAACTAGTGGGTTGAATTATTTCTTACTATTCTGCAATAAAAAAGAGAACATGGGAAAACAAACAGAAGAAGAAGTTGATTTAGAAGTTATTGAAGGTTAAAGAGAGTGGGATTTCTGTGATGAAACAATGATAGAACAACCTACAACTTCTGGAAAACCAAATCTATTCCCCCCACAGTATATTTGGTAGAAGAACAACTAACATCAGTCTAAATATGGCAATTAGTATTTATATAGTTTTTACTATAATGTAATAATTACTATAAGAGCAACTTTTATTAAGTTATTTATTCATATTAGATTTAAAATTAACTCCCATCTTCACTGATTTGTCTAGTACTAGACAAACACAGAAGAGCTGTTTGTATTTCCTTTCTTATTGTCACTGATTGTTTTATGTGCATATTGGTATAGGATTCAGTAGTTATTAACCTCAAATTACAGCAGATGCAAAAAAGTTACATAAATGAATTTGCAAAAAATATATAATCTTTCTGTAGTGACCTGAGATTGAAAAATCTTTAAAAAAATCATGAATGGCAAAAATTTAAAAATTAACCTAACAATTCAGCTAACAGAATGAATGAAGAGACAATCGTTCAGAAAACTGGCTAGGTGTTTTTCTACCTGAATGGTGCAATAATTCCAAACCTAATGCAATTATATTTCACAGAGTTCTATATGTTACTATATGTATTTTGGCACAATCATTTGTTTCTTAGGAATACCTAAGAAAATAAAGCATTACATGTTAATTTTGCTGAATAAAGGAAGACAATGAGATAGGAATACACATGAGTCCAAATGCACATAACTGTAATCTATTTATGCCATATATACATAGCACCAAATCTCAAGAACTCAGTGGGATTTACTTATAAATAAAAATGGATAGATCCGACTGTAAAAAATAATTATCCGCAGTTATCCATAAATCAGTCAATTCTTTGTATATGAACTTCCAAAAAACAACCCATTAAAGGACAGGTAGTCAATTTGCTTATAGTAACTCAACTAGATGTAATTAAAGTCTGTGATGTCAGTATCATATTAATAGTCTCCGAATTTTTTAAAAAAGAAATGAACTCATCCAAAATGTTGAGTTGATTCTTGTTCAAAATGGGAGAAGAAAATATATGACTAGTCTTTGCAAACCGAGTGAGAGTGAAGCGCATTACTAGAGCAATGAAGGGAATAATGTTTTAATGGGAAAGATGCAAGTAGATTCTAATGCCAATGCACAATCACTTTCCTGCATTCCACGTATATTTAAATACACACCAATAGAAGCTACAAAATTTTCCTCCTTTAAACTCCTTGTGTCAAACTCCCTTGGCCCTTTCCCTGAGAGGCCTGGTGCCCTTGGCATGAGCTGAGGTACTTGTAGTTGCACCTTGGGTTTCGGTTCCACCCTCCTGGCTAAAATAGGATCTTTGCCAACCGGAGTGATTGCTCCATCTGTTGGGCTTCGCTTTCTTTTTTCAGGCTCTTTAAAAGAAAGGAACACAGAGAAATAAGCAGCCAAAAAAAAAAAAACCCAAGTAAATATGCCAACAACAATCCGAAGAGGGAAGGAGAAGGAATGAGAGAAAGGCTTGATAGTGTTAATGGTGTTAATTCTTTACGATCATGAAAAATACTCTCACTTCTAGATATCATCAGCAGTTAAAGAGAAATTCAATATAATCTAATATATTGAAACTTGGTTATTTTAAGGATGGTCCCTTCTCAGATGAATTTGGCTGGCTATCAAATTGTGACTTGGTGTTTTTTTCCAGTTACGGAAAATCTCCTCTCTAACAAGTAACCTTATGATGACCTTAAAATGAAAAACTCTTGCCAAACTTAATGTAACTGCAGTATCAGGTCAAGAAATGTTATTTGCCAATGCTGTTCAGCAAGTTGTGGGTGGGTGGGGGGTACACAAGAGATGCTGCATTGGTTGGGAAGGCACATGAGAGGTCAGTGCTGGTCAGGGAAGAAGAGGTGGTCGTAGAAGGCAGGCAGGGAAGACATGCAGAAGTTTCTTCCTGTTCCTTCCTCCCTCCCTTCCCTTTCCAGCAGGAAGGTAAGTAACTGCTGTCTAATAAGAGAGGGAGCAAGGGATTGCAAGACTTTCTGGGAAATTGTCACATATTATTGGACATGAAGATCACACGACTACAGCAACACAGCAGCAGCAGCTACTGATACAGCCACAATTTCACCAAATTTCACTCCTTCGGGTTTCATGGATCCTGGATTTTGGACACATTTTAAAAGTTAGCCCATTTGAGGTATCTAGGTCCAAAAATTGTTGCCTTTGATACATCATTTCACCCAGCTAGTAATGACAATGAGACTTTTAGTGACACATAGATTCTATATTGGAACTTACATGTTGTGTTACAATTAGATTAGACATCTTAAAATCACGGCTAGCTTGTATGCAGAAGAATACATATGTATTTTATATGTCCATTGTTATGAAACGCTGTTTAAAGCAATGCCCTGTTATGGAATTCTTCTTCACCAATCAGCCACTACTGATGGAAGTCTTGTTTCATATAATAAGAGATGTATATGTGTCAGTTTCAACTACTTGCAAAAGTAAGTGACATTTAAATATGGGATGTCTGTTAATGCAAAAGGTAAACAAGAAATGTGAATATAGGTTTGTTTAATTCAATCATTTCTGTCCATTTTCAGCTTCTCAAATAAATATGGAGTCGGCCTGTACAAACCATCTGAAAACTGAGCAACTTTTGCAGATTGCTCTAATGTAGTGGCTCCCAATCTTTTGGCTATCAGGGACTGGTTCTGTAGGGAGAGGTTTTTCCGTGGACCGGAGGGGACATGGTTTTGCATGCTGTCTGTATCTCGTGGATGGGACTTCGCTTGTTTGCATCGCTCAGTTTTTGGCATACTGTGGCACAGTACAGGTTCACAGACCTGTTGGGGGTCCCTGCTCTAACACTTTTCAATCAAACAATATGTTTTGCAAAGCACCCTTCCAAATGCATGCACAACTCTAACCCACAGACTTCTAGGAACACACATCTTGAATAAATCACTAATCTCTATAACTTCAGCCCAGCTCTTGAAGATGCCACCAACGTATATGCATAAATAAATAAACAAATAACCAAATGGTTATTCATTGTTTTAACCAGACAATGACTTATTGAAGACAATGAATAAAGATTTAATTAGAAAGTCAAATGTTTGAGTCCTATATTTTATAGTGGCATTGATTCAATGTAATCAATTCAATTGACTCTGAAAACTTCTGGTTTTCCTATCACCTCCCATCTCCCTGAAAGTGGCCAGATTACAGAGAAGAAACAACATACAAGCTCCATCAGCTGTGTGATCCTTTTTTCCTTGATCAATTCATGCAATAAGCCAGGTTGATGACGAAGGAAGTATATTGCATTCACTGCTTGTCTCTTATTCATAACAGTTTAATTGCTTCATAAGCAATACAACTGAAACATACTTTTTTTTACTTATTTTAGTGGTAATGATCAGCTTAAGGCTGATTTGCTAATAAAATGACTTAGTGGAATGTGCATTCTGAACAAAATGAATCAAAATGTCAATCAGGCAGTTCCATATAACTTAGTGCTTCCCAAAGTGCTAAGTTCCTTTGTTATCCAGAACCATTTATCAGAAAGTCCTTATTTAAATGTCCCTGTTGTGATTGGTAATAAATAGGTTGGTATCATTACCAAAAGAAAAACTACTTTTACTCAGTCTGGAGTAATTTACCTAGATTTGAGAAGCATTAACTCAGATTTACTACAGTTAAATTTCACCTTTAACATCATACCTCTTGAGTGAATACCAGGTGTATGAAAGAGGATAAACACCAACTTAGGGATCTAATACTATTTTTTGCAGGGGCCTCACTTTACTTCTTGAAGGAAGGACAATGTCTGTTCGTTTTTGCCTGCCTGTTTCTCTCAGTCATTCACACAAATATTTCTTGAAACCAACAAAACAAAGCAAATAACATATTATAACTGATACTGATAATTTGTCACAATTTCTTTATACCTTCTATTTGAAGATAATGTCCATACAATTATTGACTTTGGCAGGCTAGATTTAGTTCTGCCACATAAGGCTTTTCACAGTATTTATAGTATTTATACACTCATTTTTAGTACTGTCTTACCTTTGTTATAGTAATGAGTATGAGCTATTTCTAGCAAGCCAAACACACTTGCCATGCCTCCAAGTCCAGCATTTGCATATGACTGCTCAAGGCTTGATACTGTACATTTTAGTAAATCCAGCATTCCTTTGTAAACCTTCCGGTTAATCTCCTAAAACAAAAAAGCTCATCCGTAAGAATGCTTTCTTAATCAGATGCCAATTCCATAGCCCTTTCAAGATATTATTCAAAAGACCACAATTCTCTTGCATTTTAATTCATTTTCTATAATTTAATTATGCTGTCTGTAATTTAAAGGAAAGTATCATTTTTCATTAGTCCATCTAGCTCAGTATTTTCTAAATTTCTTAATATCATCTCTGCAGGACACAATATGCTCTTAAATTGGGCGTTGTTTTATGGTGTCTCTATTATTTTATTTACACAAAATGACTATGCACAGCAAACGAGATAATTATGCTGGATTTCGTATCACAGATCACTAGTCGAACACTTTTTTTTTTATTTAATTTTGTCACAACAGTATACATAAACATTGTCATAGTAAAAAAAGAAAAACATATCATGAAATATAAGTAAATATAAGTAAATATTATATAATATTATATAATATAAGTAAATATAAGTAAAGGATATGCATAGCTATATTAATTAGATATAATAAAGAGAACAATAGGACAGGAACGGTAGGCACTTTTGTGCTCTTATGCACGCCCCTTATAGTCCTCTTAGGAATGGGGTGAGGTCAATAGTAGACAGTTTTTGGTTGAAGATTTTGGGATTTTTTGTAGAGACTATGGAGTCAGGTAATGAGTTCCAAGTATTAACAACTCTGTTGCAGAAGTCATATTTTCTGCAATCAAGTTTGAAGCGGTTGACATTAAGCTTGAATCTATTTTTTGCTCTTGTAATATTGCGATTGAAGCTGAAGTAGTCATTTACAGGAAGGATATTGCAATAGATGATTTTGTGTGTTAAACACAGGTCATGTCGAAGTCGACGTAGTTGTAAGTTTTCTAATCCCAGGATTTCAAGCCTGGTGGCATAAGGTATTTTGTTGTTTTCGGAGGAGTGAAGAACTCTTCTAGTAAAATATTTCTGGACGCGTTCTATTGTATTTATGTCAGAGATGTGGTGTGGGTTCCAGACTGATGAGCAGTATTCAAGAATAGGTCTGGCAAATGTTTTGTATGCTCTAGTTAGTAGTGTAGAGTTTTTGGAAAAGAAGCTTCCCAAGTGTTTAGGACTGCGTAATGTATCGGTGAATTATGCGAGCAAATCCCAGTAAGGTGGCCTTCTGCAGCTGACCAATGGTGATCTTGTCAGCGCCAATTGCTTTTAAGTGCTTGCCTAGTTCTTTAGGCACAGCTCCCAGTGTGCCGAGTACCACTGGAACCAACTGCACTGGTTTATGCCAGAGTCTCTGCAGTTCGATTCGCAAATCTAGATATCTGGTGACTTTTTCAAGTTGTATCTCATCGATTCTGCTGTCACCAGGTATAGCAATGTCGACTATCCACACTTTTTTCTTTTCCACAATCGTGATATCCGGGATATTGTGTTCCAAAACTTTATCAGTCTGTATTCGGAAATCCCATAGTAGTTTTGCATGCTCATTTTCAATCACTTTTTCAGGCTTATGATCCCACCAGTTCTTTGCTACAGGCAGATGGTAGTTGTGACACAAGTTCCAGTGGACCATCTGAGCAACTGTGCAACCAATATGCTCTTAAACTGGGCAATGTTTTATGGTGTCTCTATTGTTATTGTTGTTGTTGTTGTTGTTGTTGTTATTATTATTATTATTATTATTTCTTTTATTCATTAAACATGAAATTCAATCAACTGAACATTTAAAGATGTATCATAAATACCATTGACTGGTGCTAATGGTTGACACAGGTTGCTGTCAGCATCCTAGGTATCAACCAAGTACCTTCTTAAAATATATGATGTTCTGAGTAGCACAGTTTTTTGCAGTTCCGCTGTTGTTGTTGCAGGAAGCCGCAATTTCTTGATGTGTTTTGTAAAATTCTTGGACATGGTACCAAGTGCCTCAATGACAATGGGTATTTTTATTTTTTTTTATTTTTTTTATTTTACTATTATTATTATTACATGGCATTGTTACATTAGCCAGGAAACTACAATGCAATTGCAGAGTAGTAGTTTGGCTGCCAAGGTACCGGCTCTGTTGTAGGAAACACTTTCATGCTTCCCATGGCGCGCCACAAGAGGGAGAGCTGGCTTCACACCAGAAAGAAAGACAAGTGGCTCTTCCTGCAGCAGCATCCAAGGCCCCCTCCCTCCCCAGAGCCACCTCATAAATGGGTGCTGCACCCGGGAAGGCTCAGAGGACAGGAATCTGATTGCTTGCATGGCGTACCAGCTCATCTCTCCATTGAAGTGGTACCTAATTTATCTACTTGCATAGAACATGCTTTCGTATTGTTAGGTGGACAGAAGCTGAGGTGCATAACCGGAATCACCGTGTTAGAACTCGAACCACTGGAACAGAAACCATCGCCAACATCATTAAGCCACTGAGCCCCCACACTTCTGGTATTTCCGTTCCTTTCTCTTAAAAATGGATCCCTGAAAATGGTGCTGATGTTTATGCATATTCTCTCACATCCATCTATATGCATGTGGGTCCTCGGGGATGGAAGCTAAATGAGTGACTTGGGCCAATCTCATTCAGCTGAACTTATTTTCACAGATGGTTGATGGGGGAAAACTGTCAAAAGTATTTCTGTCACCTTCAGCTCAGGGGATATAAATATCACAAATAAATATCTTTGGCCTTTTGTTTCTCATCTACAAGGAACTACTTGTCAAATGGCATCTAGTTTTATTTCTTTCCATTTTCAGATTCCAACCTTTAAGCCAGTGCTTGGACAAAACCTTTAAGCCAGCGCTTGGACAATTTTGGATTAGACACAAAATAATACATTGAGACATAATTAAGGTAGAGATATTACTGACTAATGAATCTGAGAATCCCAGAGATGCATATTTAGAGTGAATTATGCTTTTTCTAATTCTTTTGGAGTACTCAAGGATCCAGCAGGCCTCTTTAATATTTTTTAATGTTATGATCTTTTATGTTATGCTCACACTTAGCTTAAAAATTCCGGCTCTTCTCAATCATCTGTATCCTAGTCATTGTCATATGCTTTATGTGGGACTGTCCCTAAACCTACTGAAAAATATCAGCTACTATAAAGCTGAAACAAACCACTGGGATATTTCCTCTAATTCTTATTATCCACTCGAACTTTAATGGCTGATGAAAAGGATCTGTTATGAAATAGAAGTTTTATGGTGCTAGGGATGTTTTTATATGTCATAATATTTTATAATTCTGTTAGTGACTGGGAATTTACAAAAGTTGGCAATAGAGAAACTACGTTAATAAACAAATAATTTCTGAATGTAAATTAAGGTGCTTCAAACTAAGTAATTGCTTAATATCTTTTAATCCTTACTTTTAGTATTGGCTTCTTAAACCCTTTGTAATATCATTGGGCATTCTTCTGCCCATATGAATTTATCTGGGAAATGAGCTCATTCGTTGGAAATAGTACTTACCAGTTAAGCTGATCATACAGGCAATCCTCAAGATACAATATTTCATTTAGTGACCATTCAAAGTTATGACCATTTTTCATACTTATGGCCCTGGCAGCATCTCCATGGTCACATAATTTACATTTGGATGCTTGACAACTGACTCACATTTATGACGGTTGCAGTGTCCCGGGGTCACGTTGATCCCCATTTGTGACCTTCTCATAAGGAAAGTCAATGGAGAAGCCGCATTCATTTAACAGCCATGCTACTAATTTAATAACTGCAGTGATTCACCTAACAAATGTGGCAAGAAAAGTCGTAAAATGGGGCAAAACTCATTTAACAGATTTCTCACTTAAGAACATAAATTTTGGATTCAATTGTGGTCGTAAGTTGAGGTTCCGCTCTTAGGAAAAAACATTTTGCCAAGTACATTTTATCAGAAGGTACTAACAGTGCTTTTCAGCAAGCAATTTCCTTATTGATCTACATTTGCTCCCTTACTTTGAATTATTTTATTCTTCATATTTTAAGACTTGTAGTAGCAGTTCCCTTGTGAGCCACCTTAAATAAGTTTCAGTACAGAAACTCACAGCAAAATTCATTCATAGATGGATTAGAGGGAAAAAATAAAAATAAAACTAACCACATCCTGGACAACATCCTGTCGAGCATCCTCCTCTGACTGGATAGTGCGATTAAGCTTACTTAACACAAACATACGGAGTTGTTCACTTTCCAACAGACGACGTACTCTCTTCATGTTTAACCAACCAATTCCTTGTCCATCTAGGACATTGTGTACCACCTCTTTCAAGAACTGCTGATTTTCACTATAAGAAGGAGACATATAATAACAAAAAAATCAACCCAAACCTACTATAGCTTTTCTATCACTATGTTATTATTAAAAGAAAGATTTTTTTTAAATGTAACAGCATTCCTCAATATCCTTGGATGGCAAGACTTAAGAACGGAAAGCATATTATATATTATTTTGCTTTGTGTAGCAACTTTAAACATCATTTTTTTAAGAAAATAAACATATATTGCTTTTTGGAAAAAAATAAAATGTTGCCTTAAATAAGGAGGAAGCAACTTTGGAGGCACAAAGACTCTTGTTGAGTGTCTGAGGGACAGACTATAACATAGTCATATTCAGAGAGGAAAATGGTAATTTGTGGGAAGAAGCATATGCCTAATACCAAATGCAGTAGTATATCTACTAATAAGAGCCAATAATGTAACGTTAGGTTTTGAGGGAAATATTCAGAAGCCATTATGAAAAGGGTAGAAACCCTTACGCCCTTGAAAGGAGTTAGTTAGTTATTAAGAAGAGACTCAGGCTGATTCATCTCTAATTTACTTAGATATAAGAGAAGTAAAACACAGTGTTTCAAGATTCTGCTAATATGTCAATGAAGCTTAGTTCTAGTTTCCTTGTAGAATCTGTTCCCTGATCTGTACAACACTGAAGGTTTGACAATTAAGGTTCTATCCTTCTGAAACAGCCTATAACCAGAAATTCATATTTCACATGTTATGGTACTTAGGAAGATATCTAAGACTGACATTTTTCATACTACTTTTCTTTTTATTGCTTCCAGCCTTGCAGGGGAATGGTGTATTTTATGATGTTGTATGTTTAATATTTTAACTGTAAAACTGTGACTTACAAGGGATATTTCTACCATTCTCACTCCCTCGTGTCCTACTATACTACATTATCACAGAGTGTTCCTGGGAGGAATAAGCTATGAATAGAGGCAATGTGTGCCAAGAGGATATACCCCCAGGAGGATTGCCTAAGAAACAAAACTCAATCCAGCTACACAAAGCAGGCATTTATATTGGACAGCAGCAATGTAGAAATATGTTGCATTTGGATGATCACATCAGCGAAAACAACAAAGACCACCCCTATATTTTACCAAGGAAGTCAATGGTTAGATAATATAAAATGATTGACTAGATATTATCATATGATTGGGCTCCTGAGGTTGGATAGCACTCAATACTCCACTGAACAACAGTTGAAGATCTTTCACAGTACTAATTGTGTTTTTTGACATGATTAGACTTGGCTTCCTTGAGGAAGACTAGTTGCTGATGCTGCCATGCAGGAAAAAGAAAATATAAAACTGCAAAGAAAGAATGAAAGGGTAACATGGAATATAAAAAGCATAAATATGGGAAAATTCAATACAATGAAAGATGAGCTTAAGCTGAATAATGAAAGATGTCTATACAGTCACATTTTAGGTGAATTGAAATGGATTGGAATTAGGCATTTTCAATCAAAAGATCATACTACTTCACTACTCAAGACAAGAAAAACAAAAAAGCAACAGTATTGCTTTAATAGTCAAGAAGGGTATGTGAAGATAAAATTTATGTCAAAGTAGTTAATGATAGAATAATATCAGTTAGTCTTCATGGACAATCCTTTAATTAGTTATACAAATTTGTGCTTGAACCACTGATGCAGAAGAACAGTAGGATGACTGTAAGGATTACAGTCATGTTTAATCTGAAAATGGCAAAATATGCGAGAAAGATATACTGCTTTGATTAGAATATTAAAATTGGAAATATTAAGTAGGGAAATGTAATTCAATTGCATGGTCTAAGAAACAGAAATGAAGGAGGAGAATGACTTATAGGCTTCTGCCAATGTAATTATTTCTTCATTATTAACAGTCTTCTAACAACCACAACAATACCTGTATATGTGGACATTACCAGGTAGAGTACACAAAAAAAAGGGGGCCTCTGGTGGTGCAACAGGCTAATGCAGCCTATTATTAACAGCAACTGCTTGCAATATTGCAGGTTCAAGTCCCACCAAGCCCAAGGTTGACTCAGCCTTCCATCCTTTATAAGGTAGGTAAAATGATTGTTGGGGGGGCAATAAGTTGACTTTGTATATAGTATACAAATGGATGAAGACTATTGCTTGACATAGTGTAAGCCGCCCTGAGTCTTCGGAGAAGGGCGGGATATAAATGCAAAAAAAAACAAAAAACCACAAAATAACCATGATATTGATACAAGGAAATAGAAGAGCTGTAATGACAGTAAATATGTGATCAATAACTGAAACAATCACAAACTGTTCATGCTGACATTCCAAGTCAAACAAAAGTGGAAGAACAAAGCCAACCTGTTTGGACTATATTATATTCCCTATTTATAAGAACCTCTAATGCTAGAAGATGAAATCAGATCAGCATTCCAGTCATTATCAGATCAGAAGGCTACATAAGTTGTTTGAGTATGACAAACAACAGGAAAAAAAACTGTAAAGCTTCTAATCAAACTATGCTAGCAAATCTGGAGAACAATACAATGGCCAATAGATTGGAAGAGATCAGCCTGCGTGTCAATACCAAAGAGAGCTAGTGGAGTATCCAAACTATAGTATAATATTTCACATGCTAGAAAAATAAATGCACATGACCACAAATTAGAGCTCTTCACAGAAAAGGAGATGCTTGATATTCAAGCTGATTTTATGAAAAGGATGAGGAAGTAGAGATACTGTTTCAGGTATACAGATGCCATGATGTATCTATTCCTACAAAGATTACAATCATGCAGATAATAGTTCTTCCTATAATATTCAATGCCAGTATAAGCTGTATTTTGAAGAAGCAAAAATATTTTGAACTTTGAGTTGGAGAAGGTTCTTGAGAATACCATGGATAGACAAGAAAAGAAACAGATCACAAAATAAATCAACTCAGAGTTGTTGCTCAAAGTACAAATTACCTGGCTGAAGATTATGATTTTTGGACATATTATGAGAAGACCTGGCTCTTTTAAGTCTACATTGCTAAGAAAGGTATAAAGAAGGAGAAAAGAAGATGGTTAGCAGCAAGGTGGATGGACTTAAGCACAGGGATGAGGGGCACACCACTGGAAGATTTGAAATGCCGGCTAGGGACATATGATTTGTCTGTCTGTGTGGCTATCTTGTGTGGCTTCTAGGAGACAATGTAAATTTCTCAGTATATAAGAATAGCAAATGTATATTAAAAAAATAATGAAGCAAGTGACTGTTGACAGAAAATTAAAAATACAAGATCTCTGTCTTCCAGGCAACAGACTTCCACAGAGAAGGCAAATAGTACCGTAGTTGCAGAAGCTTCAGAAATTAGGCAATGTAAAAGAAGCTACATAGCCAAGCTATGCTTTACATTTTTTACCTGGAATTACTGGTTCGTCCTTGTGGCGAAGGAGATTCCCTTTTCACTGTTGGGCTGTGCTTTATAACAGAAGACTTCTGATCTACAAGTGCTCGCCTGTTTCCTGCATGAGTATAGAGGCAGAATGTGAAAACATTTACTGAGAAAGACATTTTAAGTCCATAAATGCTACTAATGAGACACACGGGAATTAGCTAACATTCTATTTAAAAGGACGTACAAAAAAAAACTTGAAAAAAGCAGCAGCATATTTTGTATTACTGCATCATACATCGGCAGAAAACAGTAATGGGAATGAGACAAAAGAGAAGATGGTAGTAAGAGCAGAAGGTGAAAAGCAGGAGAAGCTCAGCTGCTCTGCATGCATTTCTGCCACAAGAACCATCTTCGGATTCGACAACGTATGAGAAAGCATAATGTGATATGGGAATGTGATTAGTAGAGATCATACAATCTTGGTTACCAGTGGTAAAGTTGCCCACAGGCACAAAATGCTTACTGGGAATCGGTATGTCATGCACAACTCATGATGCAAAGGACCCACCTTCATTGCTTACTGGCCCAGCTTCAGTAATAATCTCCATTATAGTATTTAGCCCAAATACTGGGACACAAAATAAACAATTAGTAATATACTAGTAAAATCACTGCCATTTCTATATTAAATTAGTAGCTTCCCTCATTGTTGATTAAGTGCTGTAGGAGTAACCAAGGAGTGAGGAGGTAAAACCAACTAAATATAAGTATCAGTAGTCTTGGGAGAGCAAGAAGAACATAACACTATATTCCCTATTTCTTATTTATGCATTTGCACTGGTGCTGCCACTGAATGAAGTTTCAGATTATCAATAATTAGAATAAAATAGTTGAACATCATCACTTTCAGATAAAACTCCCTCAACAGTATACTGTATTTCATTGCTAGAGCTATAGATTTCCTAATCCCCCAACTCTTGCTGCAAAATTTCTAAGGCCCCTTGGTGGCCTTCTTGAAAATTAAAAAACACAACCACTTCACATTTGTGGTATAGATTTGCCCTTAAACTGACTTTAAAGTTATTAAAAAGCTGGAAGGTAACTAACTGTGTACTCCATTCAAAATTAAATATATGTTTTTCTTTTCCAAAAATGAATTAGTTTCCTTTAAGAAAACATAGGAAGGTACATTAAAACCAAATCTAAAAGCAATTGCTGGAAAGGATAATGAAATATTGAGAAATGGAATCCAATGAGATACTATACCTAGTGAACAAATCTACTGCAAAGTTTTCAGTTACTTTATTTACCAGAAAAGGAAGCATATTTTGTTTCCACAAATACTTTATGGGAGAATTATATTTGTTCAGAATTCAGTAAAGGAGCAGAAGCACATAAATATTCTTCTGTCCAATCTTTCTTTTCTTTTAAATTCGGGATTGTCTTCCTTTTGATTAAATACGTGTGTGTGTGTGTGTGTGTGTGTGTGTGTGTGTGTGTGTGTGTGTGAACTTTGCTACTATACCATCCATTACTATTATGACACTTAAGAAAGGCAGCTCTCATATCTACTCATCTACTCATAAACTGAGGAATAGGCATTAATCATAAACTGTTAACTGCATTATTCATTTACTCATAAACTGCTATCTGTAGGCATTACTTCAACCCTTTATCTTCCTCTGTAAAATACCCTGCTAATTCTTAGTCTTTTTTTTATAAACCTAGTTACAAAGGGAGCAATTTAAAGTAAAGAGCTGGTTTTCAGCCATTTGCAATTTTTAATTGCCTCTGGTTCAAATCTAAAATGAAGAGGAAAAGGTGGAACTCATCGTCTTGTAAGAAGAGGGGGAAGTTGCGGCAGGAAAACTAGAAGAGGAATGTCCTGAGGAGGAAGCAGGAAAAACCACAGACAATGAGGGAAGTGGGAGAAGGCAAGGAAACATCTGACTATGTGCAGGGTTGGTCAAAAAAAATCAAGATAGTGGTTGTAACCACAAAACTGAAAGCCTGCCCTTTTTTATGTACAGGCATATTTAAAAAAAAGATTGGGGGGGGTCTCTTTGCATGGTCACAACTGTCATCTTGACTTTCTGACATCCCTTGCAGAAGCCCCTGCATATGACTGTGAGTCTGTCCATAATATAAGTTGCACAGTTCCTGTGTGAGGGAGATGGCAGTTTCTAAATTTGATTAATAAATAAATACAGTATGCATTTTGAGTGGATGATCCAGAGAAAGAAAGGTGATAGTTTGAGACTGACCTTGAACAAAGTAGATTTGTGTTTGGAGATCAGAGTCAATCTCAGTCATATAATTTATATTGTAGGTTAGTTACTTTTAGCCTCGTTAACTTTTATTTCTATAAAATTTGGCATTTTGTGACAAAGTTTATCTGGCTAGCTTGTAAAAGCCCCATATTATTTTAATATTCACTCAAAAAAGTGAAACCCCTATTTATATATTATTTATTAAAAAGGCAGAAGTACAGGCAAAGAAACTGTCTATTACAAAGGTTAAAAATATCATTGGTACAACGTAGAACAAGAGATCACACTGAACAGGAGTTGTCAAAAAATGATAAATTGCAGAAAATGAGACAAAAACATGAAAAGAAATGGAAACACCCATCACTGTTTTCTTCCAATGTGTGTTATTAATACTAGATTTACCTAACAGAATTGTGAGCGATAAAAAATATGCTCATTAGAATGTAAGCAGATGGAAATATTCTGAGATATGCAGGAACTTTAGAGTACTCACATTCCCTTTCAGTTACTATTTTATTTATTTAAAACATTTACATAGCCATCCATCTTATATCAAACTCTGGGCGGCTCCGAATCATTTGGGGATGTATATTTTACAGAAAAACACACACCCAGGAAAGAAAGTTATGCTATCCAAAGCAAACTTTAAGGCAGCAACACAAAACCAACTTTTGGCCTTTATCATTAAAAGGTCAAATGTTAGCAAGACATTATACCAACCTTTATCCATATCCCTTCCCACTTCCAGATTAAAGTAATCTTTACCGATGAAAATGGAGAAGGGGAAGAAATAAATAAAATCAACTTATTACAAAGAAAAAAAATATAATTTTCTAATCATATACAAGAACTGAAAAGGCAAACAAAGCCTCCTTCTAGCTGAGCAACGAAAAAGTCCAAGTATAAAAAATGGTAAGGCTTAGTTCATTAGTAAATTTGACTAATATTGACTGTAGTATATATAAAATAACCATAACTTCTACAACCTGTATTTATTCTTCACTCTTCAAATTGCTGAATGACTTTCCTGTGGATAGCCATGACTGTCCACAAGAAATATAAGGCCATGACATAAATATTGTGTCCTAAGAATTTTAGTCACAAATTGGAGTGCAAGAGAATGGGATTCATCACACAATACAGCTAGTTCTTGACTTACAACCTTTTGTTTAGCAATCTTTCAAAGTTATGAGTGCTGAAAAAAGTCCAGTCCTTGCACTTACAATCATTGCACCATCCTGACATGATCACTATTCAGGCACTTGGCAACTGGTTCACATTTATAACCAACTGCAGTGTCCTATGGTCATGTGATCATGATTTGTGACCTTTGTTTTGGCTTCCAGCAAAATCCACCCGTTTGGAAGAATGGGATCCCACTTATGACTGTGGTGTTTCCTTAACAACCATCATAAAAATGGTCATAAAATTGAATTTCACTTGACTTATGACAGCAACAATTTATAACAGAAATTCCGGTCTCAACTGGGATCATAAGTCAAGGATTACCTGTACTGCTATGTGTTATTATTTTTGCATCAATATGACTTTGTTGTGGACACCTCTGCATTCAGCTCAATTAACTACAACTGTTACCATGAGAAAGATTATTAATATATTCAATCTCAAGTTAATTTCCTATCTAGCAAACATTTATATGTAGAGGTCATAAAAGTTAGTTTATATGAAGGCTTTTGAAACATCTTTCCCATATTAGTGTTTCGCATGACTGATACAATAAAATATTACCAAGGTAAGAAGACATATTAACAAAGCCACACTAAGTAAATTTCAATGGTCACTGCCATTCCAATGTATGCTCCACACATGCCATGAATAGAGATCTGAAAAATATCTACTCAGGATTCCTATTTTTTCATTGTCCTGTTTCATTGGGGAAGAGGATATATTTTGTGACCACTTGGCAATCAATTATGAAAGCATTAACTGGCAACAAAAACAATTACCTTTTAGACTAGGAAATGGAGTGGTTTTGTCTCTCACAGCTTTGGATGGAAGTGCTAAATTGGAAAGACTAAAGCTTGTGCTGTGATTCTTGTATAGGCTACCTATAATAAAAAGAAAATATATAAAGTGATCTAATCAGTCTCTTATTTCATTTGGCTATTTATTCAGCTATTTATATGTGAGCTCCTTTCTGTCCTTCTCAGATTAGGAAGTAACTTAATATGCATCTTCACATTTTTTTCCTTTCCATTCAATCATGTTTGATTCTTGAAGACTGTCTGTGACCAAATCCTTAAAAGTTTTCTTGGCAAGGTTTTCAGAAGTGTTTTCCCTTAGGCCAGGAAAAAGTGACTGGCCCAAGGTCATCCAGCTGCTTTTGTGGCTAAGGCAGGACTAGAACTCACTGTCTCCTGGTTTCTAGCCTGATGCCTTAACCACTATAGCAAACTGGCTGTCATCTTCATATTTAATACGCATCTTTTAAAAATGTAAATTATAATCAACAGAAGGCCACCAATGGGACATTATTCTCAAAATCAAAACTAGAACAAAAAAGAAGAAGAAGAAGAAGAATATATCAGGAACAGACTTTCTATTTCAATTTCATCATCTATT
Organism: Ahaetulla prasina; assembly: GCF_028640845.1. Lineage (NCBI taxonomy): Eukaryota > Metazoa > Chordata > Lepidosauria > Squamata > Colubridae > Ahaetulla > Ahaetulla prasina. The sequence goes on along the minus strand of NC_080539.1, from coordinate 296,848,353 downwards.
TGTTAAATGCACAAATTTAGCATTTAAATCCTACTTATGTTTTACTCAGGCCATCAATGGCAGATTCTGTCTCTTCAATTTTTTTTTATCTAAAGAATTTGAGGCACATTTTGGACATAACAATAGGAAGAGGAGAGATAGAATAAATGGCTCACTTATTTTATCTCCTATGCATCTATCATGAAAATTAAGAACTAAATAAGCAGGATCAAAAATTAGTCAAAAGAAACTCACTTGCTTTAAAAAAAATTAAATATCTATATCACTGCTATATTTTTTAAAAAAAATTGTTGTAACTTAGTAGCATCATTAAAAAGGTGTCTATGTATACAGAAGTAATATAATTTTTTTCTAAGAGTATATTTGAGAGGGAGCCTGGTGGATACTCCTGAGCAAGAACTCCACAACTAGATGATACTACTCAAAAGTCTTTGTTGAATCATTACTGTTTTTTAAAAAAAGTCAATTAATCAAAAAAATCTTTTGAAACAACCACCACTTCTTTAAATTATACTAAAAAACAAACCATAACTAATTAAAATGATACAACAGACTCAAATGTTTCCCCCAAAAATTTTTCCTATACAATTTACAAAAGATAAATGTAACCCCAAATAACCGAAACTTTAATGTAACTGAGATGTATCTGTTCTTTATGCTAGTCTGCCAGTATTCTTGGCAGATCAACCCAGAGCAAAAACCCCACTGGCTAATATTGCTGACTAGATATTGAGTAGCAACGTCAAGCCCAAGAACTTTCTCGAATTCCTTCCAAAACAGGCTAAACCACTACTCCTAAAAAGATTATAGCACTGATTGGAGTCACACAATTCAAATCAAACTGTGCTTCTTTTTAGAAAGTAATATGCAAGCTTCCTTTGAAAAACACAGCTAATTAAAATGAGTAAGTTAGACTGCAAGTACATCAAAGAATCACTAGCGAGAGGAGGGACAAGTCAATGGTACTATCTACTTCCCCACATATTATCATGTCCAAAATAGCTCTTATTAGGAAAGCAAAATAATTGTTTACTAGCAAAGGAATATCTGTGTTTGCTTGATGGCCATCTTAAGTGGAGGAACTTAGTTTCAAAGCTGGCCAAAGACTTATGACAATATCCTACATATGGAATTAATATCAGACAAAAATTCTGTTAAACATTTCTGTGAACTTCATCGACCACTTTTATTGACCACTGAATTCATTTATTTAATATACAGCAGATGTACCCATCTTCCCCTCTAAAGCATAATGTAACAACCATAAAGCACATTTAAAAATTACTTAAAAAGAAAACTAATATTTAAAGCAGAATTTCAAAAAGGCATAGCAGAGCAGGAGGAATTATTCTTGATTCTTTATATAACAACATGGATGCTTCAAACACAAACACTATAGAAAGCAGCATTGTTAAATTAGTATATTCCTATCCAAAATAGCACCCTTATGTATGTCAACCTCATCCCAGCCAAAAAAAAGCATTTCAGACAAGGACCCCAATACATTTCAGTGTACACAAAACATGATATCCATTTTATATCATAGGATGTGCTCTGACTACACATTCCATCAGTCTCCACCAATTTTGCCAATAGTTAAAAGTTAAAGGACCAAAAAGCCCTATGATATTGTGAATCAAAATCACATGGGAGTTTAAAATTCAACTATTTTTTTAGTGAAACTGAAAAATAATTGCTGTATCATAAAAAAATTCTCAATAACAGATCATACAATAATGCATGTTGATTGTTCTAGAGACTCTGAATTCAGCAGTAAAATGTAAATGTAAAGTTCCCTAAATAATAGTGATGTCTAATAGACAGGATAATTATATGTTTTCAGAGGCAGTGGCCATGGCAACATAGTTATCAATACCAACTGTTGAGGAACATAGTTTCCACTCAGGTCCTGCCTGGTCACTGTGAGAAAATAACGCTGGACAAGATGGGCCTTCCTTCTCTACAATCCAGAATGCCTGAGTGGAATTTGCCATTTTCCCACCTGCCCTTCAGAAAGCATTTTGAGTTGCCTGACCCAGTCTACAGATGCCAGTTTTTCCAACATCTGCTATCTGAGCTAACCTCTGGATAAAGTCTGTCATTACTCTTTTCCACAAAATAATGCCACCTTCTATTATTTTATGCATCTCTCCTGGTTTTATAAAAGCCATAATCGGGGGACTGCCACATATTCAGCAATAATCAGATCCATGACTTTCATGGTACCTAGGATTAACAAGAGGTTTCCACAGTAGTTTTTTTTCCCCTTTGAATCTCTTCTCCACGTCCTCCTACCTATTATTTCAATCAATATGCAAGAAAATAAAAATACCTAAAATACCTACTGGCAAAAGACATAATACCCCCAAAACCTTCACTGCTGTTATTGGAGACTGTAGAATTTGGGGAACTGGCATGAGAATCCGATTCTGCATCAGAGTCATTTCCCAGCTTTAAACTATTGGGACGCAAAGGTTTTGGAGGCCTTGAAAAGAACAGGAAAAAACAAAGACGTTATTTGCAACATTTTGTATCTATGTCTGTAGTAGAAATTGGGAAACATGTCATTATCACAAACTTCTTTGGGTTTAACTATGGCAGGGTCAGAAAATCATCACAAAAGCAACATTTATTTTACAAACCATGGCTGGCAGGGGAATTAAAATCAATAATTATTCATTTGGTTAAATGAATAAATATCTGAAAAGAGATACAGAATTTTATGAGAAATAAGGCAAATCTATCATAGTACATATGGGTAAACCATATTGCACACACTGTTTAAAACCCTTTATTCCACAAACCCCAATCCCTCACCCACCTTTTGCAGCTAACCAGTAGTGAAAAGAGGCTTTAATTTCATTTTCTCTCCCAAATATACCAAACGAGAGAAATAATGCCATCCTTCCCTACTGTGCAAATCTTTTGAAAATGGCTTATCTGGTTCTACAGATTCTAAGTACCAGAGAGTCAACTAAAGTAATCCATAGATTTTCCTCTCTGTTATATTTTTCATATACTGTAAATATGCAGAAGCATATGACATTAATATAAATTCTATGGATAACTGTGTAATTTTTTTCCTTTCTACTGCTACTTTTGCCCCATCCCTGCACTCTAAGAAGCCTACATATTGTTTTTAGCATCTTTAATGTGGGACATAAATATTACTTCCTATAAAGACATAGGAATTTAATATACTGTATATTAGAGGTAAAGAAGAATACTATAATCCAGTATTAAGAATATAGCTGAATTGCAGAAAATTTCTTAGACAATGGATGATACCACACAGAAAGGACCAAATTAATTTTAAAAACCAATGCTGGATGTAGTAATTCTCACCGACTGCCATTGAGATTCTGGTTGAACTTTGGAGTATAGCTTTCTTCCTGCTCATCTTCCTCTTCTTCTGTAGGGAATCCATACTGTGGTTCAAAATATGGATTATCATACTCTCGTTTCTTCACCATTCCTTCTGTGGCGCTCAAGCTGAATGAAGGACTCTCGCTTTCCCGATGATCCACAGTCACCTTGGGAAAATTTGGCTGTAAAGGCAAGCTGGGAAGGTGATTTGAAAATCCAGCTACCATCTTCTCTTCTACCTCTGCTGAATCAGCTGATTCCTGTATAGAGAACAAGACATGAATTTGTTTACAATTAAAGGTATCTATAATACCAGTAGTTGATGATAAACTATTTTATCACAATTTAAAATGATAAAGGTAGTTTATAATTTTACTACTGATAAACTAAAATTTAACATAAAACATTCCATTGATTTCTGTCACTGTCTCTGCTAAAGTAAGTTTTACTACATTAACACTGTTAGGATAATTTGTCTGCAACTTGGTTCCTATACCTAATAGTAATATAAGTAGTTGCTTCATTTAAATATTATTTTTTGTGGATATATTTAGAGAAAAAAGTTTAACCACATACATTATAGAAATCATGACTAAAAAAAATTAGGCCAATATTTGAAATACTACAGAAGGAATTAGCATGTAATACCAGCAATATATGTAATTTTAACTATACAATGACTATGAGTTTCCATTAAGAAGTTCTTTTGTGCCTCTCCAAACAGCTTGCTGAATCCAGCTGCTGGTTGTGGACTTAGCACGACATCTAATATTTCCTGCTTACAATTAAAAAAAACCTAAAAAACCACTGGGTTAAGTTAAGTTTGATTCTTTAATAATGGAGGATGAAAGTTGCAGGCTGAAGCCACAGACGGAAGGCTGGAGGCAAATGAATAAAAGCCATGTTTCAGTTATTCTGGATAACTGTACCATTGCACATATTCGCAGTTGGCTTTGTGATTATTGAGTTTTCTAATTAGAATATATAAAAATAAACTTTGCTGGTACTATATTACAATGTTCATTCAATTTCCAGTATTTCTAACACCGTCTCAAATATTTCTACTCATTTTAATCACAATCCTAGCTCAGTATTATCCTGAATTTTAAGTAAAGTGGCTTAAGTAAAACCACCTAAAATTATTATAGTTTTTAAATGCTGAAAATAATTTGTAGCTTTCAGTAAAACATGTACCTTGATTTTTTTATCATTTATTTATTGCATTTTAAGACCATATAGTTCAATCCTCAAGCTAAGAAGAGTACATTCCACCGAAGTTAGCGTGGAAACTTTCCTATATGCCTAACAATAAATTCCTGTAAATTTCAATTTTTTAATATTGTGCCTTTGAGTTAATGTTTATTTCTTTTGTTAATCAAATTTTTACACCAGCCATCTGACCTAAGTGACTGTGCTTTCACTGGCCTAGTCCCTGTAGTTTTCTTGGCAAAATTTTCAGAAGTGGTTTGCCTTCTTTCCTAGAGCTAAGAGAGAATGACTGGCCCAAGGTCACCTAACTGGGTTCACGTCTAAGACAAGACCAGAGCTTACAGACTCCCAGTTTCTAGCCTGATGCCAAAATCTCTACAACAAACCGGTTCACTCAACTCATGATGTTACGCAATCTCTTGTTGGTAGGATTTAAAAAATAAATCCAGATAATTCCCTGTTTTTTCTTCATTTTTATGCGGTTCCTAGGGCTTGCAAACCACTCTTCATTTTTAAGTATATTTTTTATTTATTTATTTATTTATTGTTTAAATTTATATACCGCCCTATCTCCCAAAGGACTCAGGGCGGTTTACAGGCATTTAAAAAACAGGTAAATACAATCTAAAAACAGTTAAAAAACTTATTCTAAAAGCCTAAATTAAGAATATGAAAATAAAACCCAATTTAAAAAACCATAAATTAAAATCTAGCTCAGTCCTGCGCAATTAAATAAGTATGTTTTAAGCTCGCGGCAGAAGGTCCGAAGGTCCGGAAGCTGACGAAGTCCTGGGGGTATGTTTGCATCTCTAAAAACATGACAATTAATAAGGGCTTTTTACTCTAAAGCTCCAGCTACTGATTATCTATGTCTTTGTCCCTTAACTCTAATTGCAAATTGATGAAAGGCAATAATTTCTTGAAACTATAAATAATGAACAGTTTTCTAAGAGCTGTGATAAATACAGGTAGTCCTTGATTTACAACAGTTCACTTAGTGACTGTTCAAATTTACAATGGCACTGAAAACAGTGACAATTTTTTATACTTATGACCATCGTAGCATCCCCGTGGTCATGTGATTTACATTCAGATGCTTAGTAGCTGGTTCATACTTATAACGGTTGCAGTGTCCCGGAGTCACCTTTTCCGATCCTCTGACAAGCAGTCAATGGGGAAGCCAGATTCACTTAACAATTGTGTTACTGATTTAACAACTGCACTGATTCACTTAACAACTGTGGCAAGAAAAGTCGTAAAATGGGGTAAAACTCACTTAACAAATTTCTCACTTAGCAACATAAATTTTTGGCTCAATTGTGGTTGTAAGTTGAGGACTACCTGTACTGAAATTCCAGTATCTCATTTCAGCAGCAATGTACTAGACATCCCACTAACTACTACTTAAACTTTTATAATTGTAACTATTTGTTGTTTTAAAAGTCTTATGGGTTTTTTTGCCAACTAGTCTATTACATACATGATTCACCCCATGGATAACAGTGCTAGGACTACTGCTGGCTGTAGTGCTTGAACTTGACCGAGGTTGGTTATTATCTTGGGAATTCTCACTATCTGGAGCCTGTTCGTCCATATCTGCTGAGTATTCCTGGAAATCATCAAACTCCACTTCACTTGCATCACCCAAAGCTGCATGAGTTAGTGGGTCCACATCTGCAAGAGACGTTAGAAAATATATATATATACACACACACACACATACACACACATACATACATACTGTTTCAGCTCAACACAAATCTACAGTGGCCGAGTCAAAAGCAATTCAAGAAAACCACTCACTAAATTGTTAAAATTATAGGAAAACAGATTCCATCTGAACAGTAGACAACAAAAACCATGTTAACAATAAGAGCAGTTCAAAACAGAACTAGTTATTCAAAGGAAAGAGGACTGATTCAAATAAAGGGTAGACTCTGCTGGTGGTGTCTTTATTTGAATGCTTTTATTTGGATTTCTGAACTGAAAAAAGGGTTAGAGAGTGGGACTCAATGACATGTTTCTGTTCGATGTCTCTATGACAAAACATTACAAGCGTCACACACAGAAAAATCGTACCACCACTCCACCAAGACATTTGTAAGTAATTTTATGATCCCACGTAATGATCTCTGTGCTAGAAGATTTATACATTTTATGGACAAAAGCAATCAATCTTTTGTCTTTTAAATCTTTTAAAATATAAAGATACCTTTGAGTAAAATTTGATTCCTGATAGCACCTATGCAGTTTCATGGTAGCCTTATGGAAGTGACTTACGACACTAACTTATGACCTTGGAATTCCCAAATGACCCCTCAACCAACTAGTAACACAGTCAAACTTGCTTACCTTTCAAGGTTAGCCAAGCTTAAATCAGTTTTTACCTATGCCAAATTCACGTTCTTGATTATTATTATAATAAAGATGTTATTGTTTAAATCCATCAGATGACAATGCTGCAGAAAAATGCACAGGAAGTGTGCAACCTTTTTAGTTAAGATTATTAAGCATTTTTCATTACCACCAAGTATGGTATTATTCTAAAGCAGCTTTTGAAGCAGCATTATAGTTGATTCAAATCCTGTTTGCTGAACTTGTCTCAGAAGTGGTTGCTAGAAAAATCCTGACTTTCTTGATCCCAGTGTTTATGGGAAGCTATTAGGATTTTTGTGATGAAACACCACCAATGTGTAGATAATTTATATTCTTCTTTTTTTCTTCCATGAATCACAAGATGTGGAATTCCTAAACAAATGTATGCTTAAAATTTCGGAATGGAACAAGATGAAACTTAATCTGGATTAAGAAACTACTATTATGAATAAATAAAGAAGCTGATCAGAATCTGAGGTAACTGATTTTAGACAAGAGTTGCTAAAGGGTACTTCTGGTTGTGGCATTATCTGTAGAAGTATAGAAAATATTGTTTAAGCAAGTCACAATCTTCAGCATTTTAAGGAAAAAAATATGCTACAGATATACTGCAGCATGTAATACAGTATTACCCTCCACCATATTTTTTACTTCCCAAGAATGAGTGTGGGCCTTACACACCGACATTCTTAATCAATAGCACACAAATGTTTATTTAATCAAGGTTTGCTAAATAAACTACAACTGGCTGGATTTACACAGCATATCAAATAATACTATGTTTTAAAGCACAAATGACTACAACTATAATGTACTTTGCTGATTTGGACATTACATGTTTGCATATAGTCATTATTCCTTTAGTGGTGAGACCATATCTGGAATATTATATCCAGTTCCAGACACATTTTAGGAAATGCATTAACAAACTGGAGTATGATTCTAGAAGGAAAATGTTGTAAGTTTCAACTCTGGAGAAGAAAAGACTGTGGGTACATGATAATTCTCTTCAAGTATTTGAAGATTGCAAAGTAGAAAATTAGCAGGATTTTCAAAGTTGCTCAAGAAGACAAGTAAAGAACAATGGTTTAAATTATAAAGATACATATTCTGGTTAAACATTAGGAAACACTTTGAAACAATAAAAGCTATTCAGTAATGAAAAAGACCTTCTTGGGATATGTAAGAAGTGTTTAAATGATGGGTGGCTATCTGTCAGTGATGCCACAGTAATGGATTTCTGCAGTGGGCAGGGACTTAACCTAAATCTTCAAGATCCTTTCCAATTTCTACTGTCTATTATACTGTTATTCCATTCCGTTCCAAAATAAACACAACAAAGAAACAAAATACTCTCCATGCTCTTAGCAAGCTTCAGTTGGTTGCTGAGGTGACAGGTCTCTTTCAAAGCAATGAAATTAGGCTAAGTCAGGAGTGTCAAACTCTCAGCCCGCAAGCTGTATACCTCATGCACTGGCCACACCCAGTTTAGTGAAGTGGAAAAAAGTTGCAATACATCACATGATGCCGCCGTGACAACACAAGTTTGACACCCCTGGCCTAAACCCTATAACTATATCCAGAACAAACACATTACAGATCAAGGCTACTTACTTGGAGTATCACCATTGATATCACATTTCATCATTTCACTAACAAAGTCACCAAGGGATGAATAAGAAGAGCTGGAGTCATCATAGTCCACACTATCACTCCCACTATTGCAAAGGGAAAAAAAAGCAGAAAAATAAATAAATTACGTAAGGGATTTAACAGAATTTTTTATCATGGATTTATATAACCTTAGTTATATAGAGAGCATTATATCTTTGGCCAGGTACCTCTTCCTGACGCTAATAGCCAGGTTTCAGTTTTGAATTATCACTGCGGCAGGAGACCAGACTGGAAAAGCAGGTTTTTCTCAACAATGGAAACCAATGAAAGGATGAGCAAAACTATGTTCTATGGCAAAATTGAAAATTATGTGGGATTAAACAGGCAGGAAGGAGAAATCCCAGTGGTAAAATGAAACAGTAGAGGAATTCCTAATATAAATCATTGTCACATGTATGGCACAGTTGGAAACATATTCTAATTCTGCAAGCAAGAGAGAAAAAGAGGAATGGCCAGGACAACTCAGAAAAGAGAAAATAGCATTTTCTCCTGTGTCTCATGGAAAGCATCCTCAACTTATCAAACAGTGTCAGATAAGGATGGAATCCCCAAAATAGCAAATTACTTCCATATCTGCAACTACATTTTTGGAGAACTTAATTGCCAAAACTACTGATGTAAAAGTATATTTTTTCAAATGGGCAATTCTCAGGAAGTGTTCACCACTTAACCAGATAAGGAAATAGATGGCCCTGGAGCTTGCTGCCTCTTACAGATCTGTTTCCCGAAGGCAACATAACCTCATGTTATATTCCTCCAGAAACAAAAAAATAAAAAGATAGCTTTTCTCAATTACATTTTCAATACAAAGAAAAAGAAGACAATTTTCCCTTTTGCAAGGCAATACACTTTTGAGAACAGCAGCTCAGAACTTAAAAGTATTAACAGTTGTACCATTATCTAAACCCTTTAAAACACGGGTCTCCAACTTTAAGACTTGTGGACTTCAACTTCCAGAATTCTGGGAATTGAAGTCCACAAGTCTTAAAGTGGCCAAGGTTGGAGACCCCTGCTTTAAAAGAAATCCAAAATGACATTGATATTCTTGAAGCAGTGTGCCCTATCCAAAATTTTCTATCATGTTAGGAAGGTTCTTCCTCTTGTGCTGATAATAGAGTTCCTAATAGAAATAAAACTCTTCTGTCTAAATAGTTAACTTAATAGTTAAGTGAAGATATTCACTTTCCAAAGAATCAATCAACTTCAGTTGCTACCAGACTTCTCTCTGGGTCTTCTGCCTGCAACTTTCATTCTCCACTATTACAGAAGCAAACTTAAAACAATCCATAGTTGTTTTCAATTTTTTATCATCGCTTCTATCATTCTTTTAAGCATTAAAAATATATTATAATTTCTTCCAGTTTTGTAGTATCTATTCAGAACTGACTTTTTTGCATTGTTCTCTCATACCTGGTTGAAACCTTGAGAAATTCCTGATGTTTTGACAGTCAACTTACATAAGGCTACAGAAATCATACTAGTTGCAGGGCATAACTTGGTCACTACCTCCATCTCTTCTCCGATTGTCTGATTCAAAAAGTGGGGAAATTCTTGCAATCAACCCCAAATGAGTGCCTGATTGACTTTACTGTCAGGTCAAGAGTTTATGGTTTTATACTATAGATGAGTCATATTTGAATGTAAAATTTTATGCATTTTACAAAATAAAATTATGGGAAAAATGGAAGCCAGAATGATCACAAAGAATGCAATAATAGGCCCCAGTAGAAGTATACAGGAAGTGCTCAACTTACGACCATAATTGAGCCCAAAATTTTTGTTGGTAAATGAGAAATTTGTTAAGTGATTTTTGCCCTATTTTACAATTTGTCTTGCCACATTTGTTAAGTGAATCACTGCAGTTGTTAAATCAGTAACACAATTGTTAAGTGAATCTGGTTTCCCCATTGACTTTGCATGTCACAAGAGCGCAAAAGGTGATCACATGGCCCTAGGACATTGCAACCATAATTAATGTGAATCAGCTGTCAAGCATCCAAATATAAATCACGTGACATGGGGATGCTGCAACGGTCATAAATGTGAAAAATTGTCATAAGTCACTTTTTTCAGTGCCATTGTAACTTCAAGTGGTCACTAAGCGAACAGTTGTAAAGTCGAGGACTACCTGTATTATTTTTTTGAAGCCAGGCAAACCTTTTAAACCTCCCAAGCTTTAAAAGACTTTTCAAGAATTTTGGATTTGATACTTTTTGTTGTTTCATCTATATTTTTAACGATATTTTTTATAAATTAGTTGCAATGTGCCCTGGAAACAGATGCTGGAGGCACCCAAATTTAAAAAAAAATTCTTACAAAGAATTACAAAGTTCACTGAAGATTGGTTGCATGCCATTGCATTCCATTCCTTACTAACCTATCATCAGTAGGATCTGAATCTGTTTCTCTATCAGCTGGAACATTCATTGCTTCGGCTAGCTGAGAATTGCTGTCATAAACACGATAATGAATTGGCTGCAGCTGATGAGCATACCACTTTGGTTTATCACCAATCAGAGCTGGGTCAAACATATCTATAAAAGCAGCAAGAAACAAGTAATTTGCCTTATGCCAGTCGTAAAAATATAGTTACAGAAGCTACATGAACATTCTAAAAACCCAGACAAAATATGGAAAATAACAGGATTTCAAGTCTGAAATAGGTATTTCTGATTTTTATTGGGAAAACAAATTCTTATACTGAACAAATCCAATTTGCTCTTAAGATAAAATGTTAAAACATACTGGTCAGTTAATTTCTCAGCAATATTTTGCATTGGAATATCCCACATTAAAATCAAGAGGGCCGACAATTCATGATCACACTTACTATTGTGGATTCTTTGGAAAGCATAATTAGTGGGATTGAGAGACCACTCCCCAAAGTATTCCACTGCTTGTGTCTTGGACAATTTTTCTGCAAATTGTGTCTGTTTCGGTCGTGAAGCTAAAAAGGAATTGGCCTGAAATGCAACCACGGGGCGGGGAAAGAGACGAAGTGTGCGGGTATGCATCTGGAATCCATGTAAAACATTTGGTGAATTGAAGAATCTCACCATAGCAACCCTTTAAAAAGGAAAGACAGGTCATTTAGCAACCAGCATGAAAACTGAAAAGGCACAGAGCATTCGTGATTCACCAAAAAAATAACTGATGATGCATCGCCAATAAGGAAAAAGCAAATGAATAAATTTGTTCGTGCTAACGATCACTAAATTGACACTAGCCCCAAGGATATCAGCATATCAGAAGCACTTCTCAACCCTGTGTTCATCATATTGCCCACTTTCTCTACAACAAAATTATGAAATGAGCTGCAGTTACGTTGTTCAGTAAGATTTGCCAGTCTGAAAAAATGCTACTAGGCTACTCCTGAATTTTGATTAACATAAACTGGACATAGGCTGTCCTAAAATGTGAGTAACAATTGTAACTTTCTTTGAAGAGCCCAAAATATATTACCGTTTCCCCCAAAATAAGACCTTCCCTGATAAGAAGCCCGATCAGGCATTTGAGTGCATGGCAATAAGGCCAAGCGTTTATTTCAGGGTTCAAAAAAATATAAGACAGGGTCTTATTTTCGGGGAAACATGGGTATGTACATTTATACTATTTTAATATATTAAATCAAGGCATCTGAAGGAAGTTACCAATTTTGTAACAGCTATCATAAACATTTAGAAAGTAGGCATATTTCACATAAGTCATATAACAGCCTTTGCACAAACTATATATAAGCAATGTATTAACCATACTATTTAGTACTGTAGATCATCCAGAGAAGATCAACTGTAACAATAAGTTTATCATATTGTACCCAGACGACACACTGATTAATGAATGATGGAATGTTTTGTATTTTTAAAAAAAGTTTATCTGAATATTAGATATTTAATATTAGAATATTAGATTGTCAAAAGGTAATATAACTTTGCTTATCATATGTTGCTAAGCGGAGCACCGGCTCGTCCCACTTAATTGGAAATTTATTATTTATATTCAGCAAAAACACAATGCTTCATCTCACCTAGTCGCCACATCCACTGAATCTACATCATTACCATAGATCAGTGGGTTGAACTCTGTGGATGGTGTGGATTGCAGGTCATTCTGCGGTCTCCCCAGAAGCAATGGGATTTCTTGACTCTCATGAAACTTTTCTAGGTTAAGAATAGGCTGGGTATTCAAACTCATGCTGGCCAAAGCCTGAAGAGCAATATGTTACAAACATAATAAACGAAAATGGCATTGATATAATACAGCTCTGTCTCATGGGCAAAACACAAATTGAGTGTGATGTTCCAATATACCCTGGAATCAAGGTTTTTTCAATACTCTTCCAGGTTTTTTTTTAAATGCAAATAAGAATAAACTTAATCAATCCTTCCTCTGATTAATTGCTTACTTTTCTTACATTTGAATAAACAGAAAATAAAAAGAGGGAAATACACAAACTATTGTAAATGTTCTTATACTAAAAAATTGCACGCAAAACATTAACAGCATCAATTAAATCTAAATTGTTTTAATTTACCATTTTACCTACTAAAGCTGTTTTAGAGAAAAACAGAAAATCTTTGATTCATTTATTTATTTAAGAAACTATAGTTTTATAGTTTCTAAAACTATAAAAGCTTTGGAAAATTAATCAATAGTAATCTAGAATTTAAATTTCTCTCTAAACTTATTGTAAGAAAAATATTGGGAATTATGTTATTTTATTAACTTGGCTACGTAAGAAAAAAAGAAACATGAAATGTAAAATAAACTATCAACAGTATTTTGATAAGTCCTAAAATACAAAAATTATATTCTACAATTTTATTTAAAAAGGAATTGGTGGGGGACAGGTTGCCTTCGAGTCAGTGTTGAGTCCTGACAAACCACTGAACTAGCTCTTGCAGATTTTATTTTTATTGCATCCTTAGTATGCAACAAACATATTTAATACTCCTTCTCTCTCCTATTTTCTCTACAACAACAAACCAATGTGATAAGTTTAGCTGAGAGGAAGACAGTGACTGGCTCAAAGTCATCCAGTCTGGTTTCATGCCAAAACCTATGTGCCTTAACCATTACACCATACTGGTTCTAAAAAAAAGGACTTATTTTGCAATAATTAGCAATAATGGAATATGATCCCAACTTTTAAATGTCACAGTCTTACGTGCAAACTCCATGCTGAATATGAATGTTAGAATCAACTTATAGTTTCAACTTAAACTCCTTTAAAGCATATGTAGAATAGAATAGAATAGAATAGAATAGAATTTTTTATTGGCCAAGCGTGATTGGACACACAAGGAATTTGTCTTGGTGCATATGCTCTCAGTGTACATAAAAGAGAAGATAACATGTACCAGACCTTTGGACTATACTTCCAAATCAAGTTAAGAACATCCATTTAGAATGCACATACTATCAAATATAAGATAGGTGGCAATAAGAAGTTTTTATCTGTTGGGGAATACACTCTGAAAAAAAAGCACATCTAGATTTTTCTTTTTAGGAACTTATTTAAAAAGTGTTTCCCTCCAAAACTTAGGTGAGACGGGCAGTGTAGAAACTCGATAAACAAATAAATATTGTTTGATTTAATGGCATAAACTCTAATGATTTTGATACAAACGTATGTATTATTAATGCATATTTTATTACTATTTTTATTTTAAACATTAGAAATTACCTTAGAGCACATTTTTATGGAGGCTGATACACAAATGCATTAAATAGATTAATACGCATTAGTATTATTAATAAACATTTACATTATTGGGTAGTTATTTCTTGTTCTGAATGCTCAACTCAGCTAATTTGTTTTGAGATTCCAATTTTGCCCTTTATGTCATATAAAAAGGAGCAGAGTTAATCCATTCTTCACTATACTATGAAAGCCCAGATTCCTAGAAGGCTTCAGTTTTCAACAGTTTTGATTTTATCACCTTTTCTGGCTTCTGAAGAGGAACTTCCCATATCACATTTGTAATATTCACAAAACAAGTATCTTTATCTTGGTTTGACATATTGAACATACAAAAAAAACACATTTTAGTTCTCTAGACTGTACTCTAAACTTTTCTCAATTTCAGCTTCTTTGGAGGAGTGGGTGGCCTACTCTCAAGCCATGTGAATTTCTTTTATTTATCTTCCTTTTTTAGTTCACCGCCTTTTACTGATATCTTCCACCAAAATTCCCTTTCTTTGCAAAAGCCAATACATCAAAATAGACTAACAAAAAATTACCCAATGGCAACTTGAGGGAGAAAAAGGTAAAATAAAGACACCTTTTTTTCAGGCGTGAGCAGTTGTTGCTGAGTGATTGCAGACATGCTAATCAGAGTCTGGAGGCAAGATGGAAGATCACATGACAACATCAGCGACAATCAGAGCCAAAGACGAATACATGATCACATAGAGACAGATGGAGAAAAGTCTATTATTACTAATACCACAGATGAGAAAATAAATAAAAATAAATAAAAATAAAAAGCACAGTTCTTGAAGGAGGCCAGGCTTCTTTGCTCCCATACACCTGTTTGCAAACATGTTCCCTTAAAAAGTACTGAGGGCTAGTAAATTGATGCACCACATATATTTTAACAATACACTAACATCTGATGTTGTGACTGTAGTGAATGGGCTGTAAAAATCATTTTAAGGATTTTACATAAGTATTCACATAGGTTTGTTGCCTAGATTCATTACCATCAGTAAAGATTTTTTTTCCCTTCTTGCCTTAACTTGTTTCATAAAAAATAAAATTGTGTTTCCTATCTGTTAAAATAAAATACACATTTTTATTTTATTCATATTGTTCAGGTGTGTGGGAATGTTGCCAACAGCCCCTTAAACTGTGGAAACAGAAAACCAAACAGATCAGAAAGAGAGATTGCAGATTCTACTGCCTGTTGGTTTGTTGCATTAGCTTACACAAAAAATCACACATAGTCCTGCTCTTCTATGAGAGACAGAAGCAGTAGCTTTTGAACTGCTGCTGTAACGCTTTACCTATATATATATATTGCATGCAACATGCAAAGAGGAACAATAAAAGAGCAATGGGGAAGAAAAATACAAAAGTCATAAAACCTCTATTATGAAATATAATTAAAAAAAACTTCAGAAATGTGGATTTCATTGGCAACTATGTGAATAGAAATAGGAAATTAATGATGTACAATGGGAAAACAAGTCATAGAAAAATCAAAATGTTTAAGGCATACAATGAGTGGGAAGGGTAGGAACAAAAGAATGAGCTTTGTGCAGTTATTAAGTCAAGGTTGAATGTATAAAACCATTTTAAAGAGAGTGGCAAAGCCTTTTATGTGGTTCTGAATGATATGAATAGTCACAGAGTTTGACATATGTCAGATGTAGCTTATCAAAATGACGGTGGAGTAAGGATGAGATAAACCACATTCTAATGCCGTTTGAAGCATACACATTGATAACAATTCAACAATAGCAATTCAAGATGATTTCAAAGCTTCATGACCACATCAAGATTGTCATGTGTATGAATAGATCTCGCATAAAACTCCAAGCCTCAATAAAGAAATTCAATTTTTATCACTATATATATGACTGATTAGGATTACACAAAATTATACTATAGTTGAGTGCTAGTACTACCAAGTTTCAAATTGTGGTTAATCATAGCTATGTTTAATTAAAATAAGCTAAATTTAATCCACACTTTATAAATGTGGCTTTTTTTAAATGAATTATTATTATTATTAAACACAGTTTGAATCTGAATTACAAGCTAAATTGTAGGCAGTCTAAAATGAAAGACAATTCTAAAGTTGGCCTGATGATCAATTGTAGTTTAACATTATGTTTGACCATGATTTTCCATATGATGGTCCATATATTATACCTTTCTAGGGTACACATTTTTTTACTCTGAAGCTTAATATACCATTATTGGAAACACCATATAAATCAATTTAATAAATAAATAAACATCCATAAGATTGTTCCATAAATATAGGAGTAAATTAATATAGGAGAAAGGTGAAATGACGGGTTATAGGCCAAAACTGGACAAACTGAAGAGCAGAAGTTGTTTTACTGTCTTTACAAAATGTTCTTGTGGTTACCTAATGTGTTTTGGACATGCAGCCCTTTTTCAGCTATTTTTTTTTTCCTTATCCACACTCTAATACATCACTGGAGGGGGAGGAATCATTACTAGCTCACCAAATATTTTATTCTGACCTTTTTAAAAATAATAACCAATTATTAATTATGAATGTGACTACTCTTAGTACTGATCCAAAGCCTTTCCTGTTGGTTTTCTCTCTTCAAATTCCCACACATACTGACTTCAAAAGAAACACAGTATATTTCTAGAACATAATTCACAGAAAAAAACAAGTCTGTGTACCTTCATGAAATAAGCAAAATAAAATAAATTGATTCTTGGGGGGGGGGAGACAATTACTATTTTGAAAAAATTAGAGGAGAAATGAAAAGGAAGGAAGAAAATTATTACATAAAATGTTTGTTCCAAATCTAATAAGAGCTAGGATTTCTCATATCCTCCTCTAAATACATTTTCTACATTCAAGTAGCTCTTCAAGGCAAGCTATTTTTTGAAGTACCTGCTCATTTGGAGATCAGAAATTAGAAGGAACTTCAATAAGTAGCCAGAGCCTCCTTGTTCTAATACTATTTCATTACTAATTTTCTCTAATATACACCTCTGATGTTCACAGAGATTTTCCTTCACAAGTGGTAAAATGATGATTGTGGAATTATAACCAACTTTGAGCCTGAACCTATTAAACTTTGGTCCAAGTTTCTGTTGTCCCAACACTCTCATCTTAGTTTTAAACTCTTAACCATACTCACCAGAACATTAACTTACCTGCTTCAGATGCTTTTTCAGTTCTAAAACTTCCGGTTCTGGCAAAACAGGCAGTAATTCAGCATTTGTAGGAACAATGACCTGAAATTAAAATTAAAAAATAACATTGCATCAAGGAAATCCCTTGAATGGATTTCTTTTATGTACCATAGAAACAAGCTCAATTAACAACTCATGCACAGGAATCTATGCTCCAGATCATAATATGACAAAGAGAACCAAATAATCCATCAAATATCAGGTGATCAGGAAATTGCTGTTTTAGAAGCAGGAGAGAACAGATATCTGTGTTAGTAAAAGCAATGCGGAATTAGAGAACTCATAATACTGACTTATGATCTGTCCTCAAAGTTACAACCATCACATCACCCTCACATTCTTGTGATCGCTGTTTGGGCATGCATTCATTCATTCATTCATTCATTCATTTATTTATTTGATTTTTATACCGCCCTTCTCCCGAAGGACTCAGGGCGGTTTACAGCCAACATAAAACAAATTATAAATAGAATTAAAAGCATTTTAAAAATCTTATTCAATTTGGCTAACCCCATTTAAAAACTATAATAAAAATGATAAAAACCCCAATTAAAACCGTAGTGTATCAGGCCAGCCCTGCATGGTGAAACAGAAAGGTCTTTAGTTCACGGCGAAAGGTCCGGAGGTCGGGGAGTAATCGTAACCCCAGAGGAAGCTCATTCCAGAGGGTAGGTGCTCGCACAGAGAAGGCTCTTCTCCTGGGGGTCGCCAGCCGACATTGTTTGGCTGACGGCACCCTGAGGAGACCCTCCCTGTGTGAGCGCACAGGTCGGTGGGAGGCTATCGGTGGCAGCAGACGGTCCCGTAAATAGCCCGGTCCTGTGCCATGGAGCGCTTTGAAGGTGGTAACCAACACCTTGAATTGCACCCGGAAGACCACCGGCAACCAGTGCAGCCTGCGCAGGAGAGGTGTTATATGGGAGCCACGAGTAGCTCCCTCTATTACCCGCGCAGCCGCATTCTGGACCAGTTGGAGCCTCCGGGTGCTCTTCAAGGAGAGCCCCATGTAGAGAGTGTTACAGTAGTCCAGGCGGGAAGTGACGAGGGCATGAGTGACCGTGCATAGGGAATCCCGGTCTATGAAGGGGCGCAACTGGCGAATCAGGTGC
Source organism: Ahaetulla prasina (assembly GCF_028640845.1). NCBI lineage: Eukaryota > Metazoa > Chordata > Lepidosauria > Squamata > Colubridae > Ahaetulla > Ahaetulla prasina. The sequence continues at coordinate 296,829,708 of NC_080539.1, read as the reverse complement.
ACCTGATAAAAACCTCCCCTGGCGATGGCCGTCATATGTTTTTCTAATGACAGCCGAGCATCCAGGAGAACGCCCAAGTTGCAAACCCTCTCCATAGGGGCTAATGACTCGGCTCCAACAGTCAGCGATGGAACTAGCTGGCTGTACCGGGATGCCGGCATCCACAGCCACTCAGTCTTGGAGGTATTGAGCCGAAGCCTGTTCCTCCCCATCCAGACCCGCACGGCCTCCAGACACCGGGACATCACTTCAACGGCCTCGTTGGGGTGGTCAGGGGTGGAAATGTACAGCTGAGTATCATCAGCGTACTGGTGATATTGCACCCCAAAACCATGGATGATCTCACCCAGCGGCTTCATATAGATGTTGAACAAGAGAGGCGAGAGAACAGACCCCTGCGGCACCCCAACGATTCATAACTGATTTGCATTTATGACGATTGCAGCATCTTGCAGTCACAGGATTTGCAACTTTCAAGCCAGCTTCTAACAAGTAAGGTCAATCGGGGAAGCAGGATTTGCAACCATATGATTTACTTAACAATGTAGTCCACTTAACAACCATGATAAAATGGTCATAAAATTGATGTGCTCACATAATGTCTTGCTTAATAAACACACCGCTTGGTGATTGAAATTCCAGTTCCAATTGTGCGTATAAGGATCCCTAAATACTTCTCTAAATTAGATTTAATAATAAATAGAAACTAGTTACCTTGTTGGTGTCTAGATCCACCAGCCATACATCATCTGGCATTTTAAAGTCTAACTTATATAGGAAGAAGCTTGCTGGGACTCCAATAATATAAGGTGTGGGGGCTAGGAGTAGCTGTAATGGGTAGAAAATAATAATAAAAGTCAGATAAGAACAAAACTGGGCAAGTGTAGATACTAATGTATATAAAGTATATTTTGGGAGAAGGTATATCAGAAGTAAGCATAACTGAAAGCTGAGTAGACAATTAAATAGTTGGGAAACTCCTTAAACATAGACAGCATAAGCTGGAAAATACGTTTGGAAATAATCAAAGTAATATTGTTTTTGAAATCTAGCTTCATGTAGAAATAATGCCATCTTGTAAGAAACCAGAAGGCCTAATCCTGTCTTGGGCACAAAGCCAGATATCTGCCTCTGGATCAGTCACTCTTTGTCAGCCCTAGAGAAAAGGCAATGGTGAACCACTTTGAAAACCTTGTCAAGAAAACTGCAGGGATTAGTCCAGGCAATTACCAGGATCCAAACTACTAATTCAAAGGCATACAATTATTTTTTTTCAAGCTACAGTAAATCAAATGTAAAACACTCATTGTTCTAAAATAACCAATATAGAAAAGTGTGTAGAAGGAAAGAATTTAGACTTTTTTTTAGAAAAATAACCCTTTGAAAACATTCTTAATTCTTCCCAAGTGCAAGGGAAAAAAATAAACTGAAGATTTCAGTAAAAGTAAGCAATACACTGAAAAAAAAATCAGATACACATATTGGCTCTAAGGAAAGTCTTTTTAGTTGAGTCAAGGCTGGACTGTCCTAACACAACCATTGATATACCTGTTCTGCGGAAGCCATGCAGGTAGGAAGGAGAGGAATCACCGGGAACATGTATTCCAATGGGTAGATCATAGATACAAATGCCATCACAGACATGGATAGAGCATTGTAATCTCGAGACTGCAGTACTACCTGAAGCCAAAGAAAATTGCATTAGTGCAACCATAAAACAAAATTCTAAATTTTCTTATAGGCTACTTAGTTCTATTTTCATCTGCAGTGCTGCTTCCTTAATCAAATGCTATTTTACACAAAAAGATACAATTATGAAGGACACACCCTTTATCCCTCAGTGGACAATAATAGGAAATTATTGATTGTGACAAAGCTACATAATCTTCCATGCTAAAGCGCTACTGAAACATTGTGGAAAGGCAATGCAGTTCTCACTGCCAAATTATCTAAGATGAATCGGCCGCGTTTTCCTCTCACCTTATGTTCCAGAAGAATGCAGGACAGTACTTGCAAACAGGCATCCACACCTAACAGCTCCAAGGGCAAATGCAAAGGGAAATCCACCAGAGAAAAGCGGGAAGGGTCAGGGAGGGCAAACGTCAAGGCTGGCTGCAATTCATGAGGTAAGACTTCCACATCCACACGTTTCTGGCCAGCAACTGGCACAGGTGAGCGAAGAAGCCGATAAATCCAAGCCTCGGTTTCACGCAAATCATGTAGCAAAGCACTAGATTTCTCCTCCACAAGCAGTGAGCCTGTGAAAATCCGCCACATGGTGTCCCTTTATAAAAAACAGTATGATTAATACACCTACTTTTAGTAGTTCTACTGAAAATCCTGCAAAAAACATTAGGCTACAGCTTTGTTCCAAGAGAACAATAAAAATTCAGAAGATACTTTTGACACTTTAGACTGCAGACATATATAATATTAAATCAAAAAACCAACCATGGTTTTCTGAACAAGTCACCATAGTATGCTGCAATATATAGCACTGAGCCATAATGGGCATCACACTAAACCCAAAAGATTACTATATAAAAAGCAATTGTAAAATTGTTTATAATCTAGAATCTGCTTTATCAGTTTTACACACTTGTGTAGCATTGTGTCATGCAACAAGTATACATATGGTTGTTGGTGGGAGAGGTCACTGAACAGAGATCAGACTTGAGAGTATACATTTCAAATTATGTATATTATGTTCTCCCAATCTTAGCTTTCAAACTATGAAAAGACAGACAGCAGGACTAAAATGACATGTTAATAATGTTCTGGTAATATAATTATCTAAGCTTTTTAAAAATTCAGTCTTTGATTAATTCAGCAACCTTATAAATCAAAATTATAAAGTAATCATAAATAAATAGTTCTCTTGTAACATATGCAATATTATCTTTTTACATTCATGATGAAAGCAGTCAAGGTTCAAATGAATTCACTCTTGAAATCAACCAGGTTTCACAGACTCATACTGTAGAAATTATTACTGTACAATAACCAGAATACTTTAGATAAATAACACTCAATAATATTTTATAAATACATTTTAAGTAGCACAGTATTCCTATGCATCTGAAAAGCAGAAAGCAATATCATGTTACTGAAATCCAAAGTAGAATTAAAAGGGCCATTAGGAATAGACTTACTACCGAAATCAGTACCCAAAATAATAATTCTCAATATTGTATGTTAAGTCTACTAACTATATGTATTTCCTTTCAGCTTGCTTGAAAAGGCTTCCATTCATACTTCTTTTCATTCTTCTTATTATTATCCTTGCATATCTTATTATCAAAGCTCACAAAAGGAAATAATTATCAAAGATCACAGAATGAAATAATTGAATACTATAGCATGCATACCTTTTTGACATGGTATTCATGTATGTACAGGTAGTCCTTGACTTACAACCATTCATTTAGTGACCATTCAAAGTTACAACGGCACTGAAAAAAGTGACTTATGACATTTTCACAGTTATGACCTTTGAAGCATCCACATGATCATGCGATCAAAATTCAGGTGCTTGGCAACTGGTTCATATTTATGACCATTGCTGTGTTTCAAGGTCTTGTAATCATCTTTTGCAACCTTCTGATAAGCAAAGTCAATGGGGAAACTATATTCCCTTAACAGCTGGGTTACTAACTTATCAGGTGCACTGATTCACGTAACAACTGAGGCAAGAAAGGTTGTAAAGTGGAGCAAAACTCACTTAACAAATGTCTTGCTTAACAACAGAAATGTTAGGCTTAATGGTGATCATAAGTTGAGGACTACCTGTATCTTAAAGAGATCAAACTTCTAACATCAGAACATTTGGGGGTGGGGGAACACAAAAATTCTCATGACTAACTTTGTAGTCAAATGCCAGTCTCTTTTCAATAAACAGATGCAGCATTTCAGACATTCCAGTTGGAGTTAGAAAGTCAGAACATGATACACAATTCTATACAACTTAAATAGCTGCCACTTTGTGTCCAAGCCCAATTCAACAGGCTGGTTTTGACTTCTAAAGCCTGGAATAGATTTTGAGTCTGAAATATTTGAAAGCCACCTAGATCATGGATAAAGTTTCCCACATGTGAGCTTGATTCCTTATAATCTATACATATATCCATATGGGTTTTTTGACAACAATATGGAAGTGGTTTTCCATTACTTGCGCCTCCAATTTCTTTTTCAACTTTCTTGTCTAGCCTTGCTGGCTGGGGAATTCTGGGAGTTGAAATCTGCCAGGCTTAAAGTTGCCAAGGTTGGAGACCCCTGGGCTAGCCTATAGCCCTATATAAAGTCTTTGGGGTATGAAGGCTGTGAAGAGGAGGTTTTACACCTTTAGCTGTGTATGAGTCATGTGGAAAGTTTTGAGGTTGAAGATTAGCCAAGAGAAGGGAAAAATGTGATGAAAGGAGAAAACAGTCATGTAAAACAAATAGGCATGTAAAACAATTTTTTTATTCTTAAATGTAAATTGTTTGCCTAATTCACCCGTTTCTTATATTATCAGGCTTTTATTATTTGATTATTAATTTAATTAATTAATAATTGTTAATCATTAACAATAATAAATTTTAATTTACAACTACAAACCCACCACCAAAAAAAAAAAAATCAAGATTTTAATTTGGTCACACTATTTAAGCAATAGAAACTATGTCTCTAGAAAATAAGTAATAATATGGTATAAAAAAGTTTATAACTCTACCAACAAATTCTCTCTATAGATTCTGTGGTCTTCATGCAGCCTACACATTCTCACATGAAAAGAGAAGGAAATCTAAGTCATTCTTATTTTGATAGGCAAATAGCCTTATATGAAGCAAATTTTATACTCCACTGTATAATTTGGAATCTGGGGGGGGGGGCACTCCATCTATACCTCTGTACTCCTCGAGGGATTGCCAGCTTCTTGCCTAAGAGCCTCTCACTGCAGCAGTCCACCAGCTTCTTTAGAGTGTACAGACATTCACGAAAGGTAGAAAAAAAGGGATAGTGACTAAGAATGCAGAGTGAGGTCAGGGTACTGTTACGAGAACGATGAGTGCCTTTTGCTGATGATTTACTTCGAGGTGACCGGTTTGTAGCAGGAACTGGCTCTGTGCTCTGTGGGTGGAGAGAGACACTGCTCTCTAAACTTTCATTAGCTCTTTCTTCTTGCACAGTTGAAGCATCCCCAGATTTGGGTGCCTTCTGTCCATCTCGGCTACGATGTCCACCACTGCCTTCACCCTTCTCCTTGGAAATACGCTTCTGGAAGGACCGATAGAAGTTAACGCATATCCCATAGCGGGTGATGCCTGAATCTTTGTCTGTGAGCGTGAAGACAAAGGAAGTATCATCTCGCAAGCTCATCCGCTTCTGCCGCACGCTTAAGCATCCTTCTGGTTGGCAGAAAAAGACTACATCAGGAGGCAGTGGAAAATCAGTGTGGTCTTCTAGTGGATAACGGCGCAGTAATTCAGGTGTCTGTGCCACACTATCACTACTTGGTTGCCTACAGGAATACAAGTATAAAATTACTGAGATATAATATTTCTAAGGTAGAAATGTCACACTGATGCAAATCTTCCCAATGGAAACACCACAAATACCACAGGACTCTTTTTGTGTAAATGGGGATTGTAGGTTGAGTTGCAGAAAGAAAAGAAATGAGTCATCTTCATGGCCAGTAATATGTCAAAGAAAGCTTATGAATCCTGACAGGTTTGGACAGAATAACGAAAATATACTCATGATTTATATACTTATCACACACATAATAGCTAAAAAAATGATATAATTATAATAACTGACTGCAGAGCCTAAATGGAAAATTAGATGATGGAAACAAGAAATTTATGGTTAGTAACAAAATGTATCTTTTTTTCACCAAGCAAAGAAAGAGGCAGTAGCGAGACTGCCTAGTGTGATAAACTGGTTTTATATTTGAGGTCTCTAATTCAATTGTAAGAAGGTAAGTCATTATTTTTACTTCCATGTAAGAAAGTCAGGGTGGGAAAGGACAAGTTTTAGTAAAAGAGAACGATGCAATAATCAGTTAAGTGAATCAATAGATAAACTGAAATTTGAATCAAAGCGGCAAAAACTCACAACATAAGGTTTTAACTATATCACAGTAATTGCTTGAGAAAATATTTAAATTACTAACCATATAGATCAGGGGTGTCAAACTTGTGGCCTGCGAGCCAGAGGTATCATGCACTAGCCCACCCACCCCTTTTTAGCTAAGGGGGGAAGTCGTGATATGTCACATGACGACGTGATGCTGCAAGTTTGATACCCCCGATATAATTATAAATTTCAAATACTAACTGAACAACTAACTAAAATTACAATTTAAGTTTAATGCATGTCATTGGCTTTCTGCAAACTATTGGTTTAGAGTCCCAGTAGTTCCCCCATGCCTTGGGTTGAGATGGATAGGGCCCCTTGTTGACTGTTTGTTTACTTTTTGTAACGCTGTGTGGCCAAATTCCATTTTAGTTTGGGGAGGGATGTTTATCATGTTTATATTACAAGCTATCCAGAGTCAGTTGAATTTTGGTGGTGTCTACAATGGATCAAACAAATAAATATAAATCACAGCAAGTAATATCACCAATTACAAATGTCCTGCTAAATAGTAAATAAAGATTGAGTTAAGGGAGCAAGTCACATATTATAAAGCTATGTAAATTCCTTACTCTGCTTGTTTTTTTACTGCCATCAGCACTGAAAGAAGAACAGATGGAATGTGGGTGATCTTACTGTCCCAACCTTTTTTCTTCCCCAACACACCCACTAACTACCTTCTCTCCACTATCATAAGATGGAGAAACAGATTCAATACTGTTTTCTTATAAGGGAGGTACAGAAAGTTTATGTCACAGCAGTTGGACAATATGCAATTGCACATTGCCAATGTGGCAATACTATTGCCAATGTGGGTATTAAAAGGAGAAATGCACTTGGCAGACCACCTTTTCTTCTACACCTTGCTTGCGATCATAGACTTCACAGTAACTCAGAAACATTTCACATGCACCTTTTCCCTTTCTTTCTTTATTATTTAATTCTTATTCCAAGCTGTAAATTACATTGGTTACTTGTTAGTAATCAAATAAGCTAAGAAGTTCAAAGTCTATATGACATCACCAACGGGTTGTTTATAATGAATTTTTTCTGATTATTTTTAATATTTTCTTCAGAAGAAATGCAGAGATCTTGGCATATTAGCATTCATATCAAGCTGTCTTTTAATAAAGTGATGTCAAGCAATATGGTTGAAGGATCTGGACTTGAGAGATATAGTCACAGAACCTTTGTCATGGTCAGATCACTCTCTCCTTCGCCTAGACTTTCTGACCGCTACCCAACACCGCAGGGAGACGGAACCATTACGTTGGTACCGTCCCAGGCGCCTGATGGACCCGGAGAGGTTCCGGACGGAGCTTGGGCCATTTCCTGAGGGTCTGGCTCACGGCACGGCAGAGGAACTAGCCGCAGCCTGGGAACGGGCTGCGGCTGGGGCTTTAGACCGTGTCGTGCCTCTGCGGCCTCTGACCCGGCGCAGATCCCAACCGGCTCCTTGGTTCTCCGAGGAGCTGAGGGGGATGAAACGCTGGAGAAGACGCCTAGAGAGTTCCTGGAGGTCCAGCCGTTCAGAGGCTGATCGGACACTAGTTAGATCCTATACTAGGACCTACCTAGTGGCACTGAGAAGCGGCGTTGCTCGCCTCCTCCCTCATTGCGTCGGCAGATAACCGCCCAGCCGCCCTGTTTGGTGACCGCTCCCTCCTTCACCAGGGGAGCGGGATGACCCGTGCAGGGGCGTGCTGAGGAGTTTAACGGTTATCTATCGATAAAATCGTTCAACCGGGACGGTCTGGACCAAAATTGCGGCGATTCAGACGGGCGTCTGAGGCGGTCTTGGTGATATTGTCTGGGATGAGTTTGACCCTGTGGCTCCCGAGGACATGGACAGGTTGCTGGGTAGATTGAATGCCACCACGTGTTTACTGGACCCGTGCCCCTCCTGGCTGGTGCTGGCCACTCAGGAGGTGACACGAGGCTGGCTCCAGGCGATTACGAGCGCTTCCTTGTTGGAGGGAGTCTTTCCGGCCGCCTTGAAAGAGGCGGTGGTGAGGCCCCTCCTCAAGAAGCCTTCCCTGGACCCGGCTGTTTTAGGTAATTATCGTCCGGTCTCCAACCTTGGCGAAGGTTGTAGAAATATGGTGGCATATCAGTTTCCCCTGCACCTGGATGAAACTGTCTATCTAGACCCGTTCAGTCCGGTTTCCGGCCGGTTACACCACTGAGGCGGCTTTGGTCGCGTTGGTGGATGATCTCTGGAGGGCCAGGGATAGGGGTTGTTCCTCTGCCCTGGTCCTATTAGACCTCTCAGCGGCTTTTGATACCATCGACCATGGTATCCTGCTGCGCCGGTTGGAGGGATTGGGAGTGAGAGGCACCGTTTATCGGTGGTTCTCCTCCTATCTCTCCGACCGGTCGCAGACGGTGTTGACGGGGGGGCAGAGGTCGACCCCGAGGCGCCTCACTTGTGGGGTGCCGCAGGGGTCGATTCTCTCGCCCCTTCTGTTCAACATCTATATGAAGCCGCTGGGTGAGATCATCAGTGGTTTTGGTGTGAGGTACCAGCTGTACGCCGATGACACCCAGCTGTACTTTCCCACACGGGCCCCCCCCAATGAAGCTATCGAAGTGCTGTCCCGGTGTTTGGAAGCCGTACGGGTCTGGATGGGGAGAAACAGGCTCAAGCTCAATCCCTCCAAGACGGAGTGGCTGTGGATGCCGGCATCCCGGTACAGTCAGCTGAGTCCACAGCTGACTGTTGGGAGCGAGTCATTGGCCCCGATGGAGAGGGTGCGCAACGTAGGCGTTCTCCTGGATGAACGGCTGTCTTTTGAAGACCACCTGACGGCCGTCTCCAGGAGAGCTTTCCACCAGGTTCGCCTGGTGCGCCAGTTGCGCCCCTTTCTAGACCAGGATGCCTTGTGCACAGTCACTCACGCCCTCGTGACATCTCGTCTGGATTACTGCAATGCTCTCTACATGGGGCTCCCCTTGAGGGGCATCCGGAGGCTTTAGTTAGTCCAGAATGCGGCTGCGCGGGTGATAGAGGGAGCCCCTCGTGGCTCCCGTGTGACACCTATCCTGCGCAGACTGCACTGGCTACCTGTGGCCTTCCGGGTGCGCTTCAAGGTTTTGGTGAACGTCTTCAAAGCGCTCCATGGCATAGGGCCGGGTTATTTACGGGACCGCCTACTGCTACCGAATACCTCTCACTGACCCGTGCGCTCTCACAGAGAGGGACTCCTCAGGGTGCCGTCAGCGAGACAGTGGCGTCTGGCGACACCCAGGGGAAGGGCCTTCTCTGTGGGGGCTCCCGCCCTCTGGAACGAACTCCCCCCAGGACTTCGTCAACTTCCGGACCTCCGAACCTTCCGTCGCGAGCTTAAAACACACTTATTCATCTGCGCAGGACTGGATTAGTTTTAAATTTATGGGTTTTAATGGGTTTTTATCATTTATTCTAAATTTTTAATCTCGGCCAATTGAATAAGTCTTTTAATTGTATTTTAATAGTATTTATATTGTAATATTATTGTTTATTTTATCTGGCTGTGAACCGCCCTGAGTCCTTCGGGAGAAGGGCGGTATAAAAATTTAAATAATAAATAAATTAATAAATAAATAAAATAAATATCCAAAGCTTTCAGACATATGTGGGAGGCAGTCTGCTGTAGACAGGAAAGCCAGCTGGTTGACTTTGGGCCAGTCACTCATTCTCAGACCAGCCAACCTACTTGGTTGTTGTTGTGGGGAAAATAGGAGGAGGAAAGAGTATGTACGTTCTCCACCTTGAGTTACTTATAAAGAAATAAAGGCAGGATAAAAAATCTAAGAAACTAATAAATTGAGCCCTGGGACACCTGCATCAGGCACTCTTCATTATTCAGTGTGTGTTTTGCATTTATGATACTGTAGAAGTCGCCCATTATTTTGAATGCTTTATAGAGATGCCAGCAAGAGCAAGAGCACTTAGATTTATATACCGCTTCACAGTGCTTTGCAGCCCTCTCTAAGCAGTTTTCAGTGTCAGCATATTGCCCCCAACACTCTGGGTCCTCATTTTACCGACTTCAGAAGGATGGAAGGCTGAGTCAACCTCGAGTCAGTGAGAATCGAACTGCTGGCAGTCAGCAGAATTAGCCTGCAATTCTGCATTCTGCACCACCACTAATAAACATAAATGTTGTTCCCCCTCCCACCTTGCTTTGGGCTGGTGGTTAATGGCAGTAGCTATTTATTATTTTCTATAACCCTTTATTAGACCATTGTGATAATATGTGTATATTTATTCTAAGCAAGCACATCTAGATGTTTACTATACCTGGCTCCAATAATCACAAGGTAATCAAGTAAGCGAGGGCAGCTCCTCTTCTTTTGCACCATGGTCTCGTTTCCTATACTATGTCATCTCAATGAATTCCTTTGTCATTGGTCCATCTAATATCCAGTATGTGCTCTAAAGAGAATTCCTCTGCCAATTGCAACATGAACCTACAAGTAAGAAATATTCCATTCAAGATTAGATTTGCATCCATCAATAATGATAATGATAATGTAATAATTTGAGCAATTTGTGATAGATATGACAAACATCAATCTATGCAAAACACTGTTCAGAGTTTTACCTCTTTTAGATCTATTTGGTAAATATAACAGGGAAAACTATATCCAAAATTGAAAACATAAGTTTCATCTTTTCAATTACCTACATATTCCCCAAATTTCTGAAAAGTGCAAAATTAATCAGAATTATAACGAGTTTTTCCTAAACTTGGCATTGGACATTTCCTCATTTCTTTGCCAAGCCCATTTTGTCTTCTATAGCAAACAGCAAGAGATACATAATGAGAAGAATATTCACAATCTGACCTATCTGTCTGCATCTCACCTAGTCTATTTTTAGTTAAATGAAAAAGGAATTATTTCAGCTATCTGCTTTTGTTCAGGAGCACATTATCCAACAAATACTCCTAAATCTCTAATATAGGAATTTCTTGGCTTACAACCAACTGCTTAACAACTATTCAAAGTTACAATGACACCCGCCCCCAAAGGAAGTAAAGAAAGGGCTGAAATGTCTCTTGCAGTAAACATTCATGACAATATACATTTTGTGCCTGGCAATCTAGAGCATTGTGAATTTCTGTCATAAGAGCACTACATTCACAAAAGTTTCTGAAAATATCTACTAGGACACAGCTAACTAGAACAGATGGAACTCAATAATTTTTTTTTTATTTACATTTATATCCCGCCCTTCTCCGAAGACTCAGGGCGACTTACATTGTGTAAGGCAATAGTTTCATCCTATTTATATATTTATATACAAAGTCAACTTATTGCCCCCCCCCAACAATCTGGGTTCTCATTTTACCTACCTTATAAAGGATGGAAGGCTGAGTCAACCTTGGGCCTGGTGGGACTCGAGCCTGCAGTAATTGCAAGCAGCTGTGTTTAATAACAGGCTATCTTACAGCCTGAGCCACCACGGCCCTTAATAATAATAATGTTTATATTCTTAAATAAACTGTACTCAAAATGTAGCCAACCTGATTGTTTAACAGTAACATATACTTAGTTTGCATTACAAAATTTAGCTATAGATGTTGTTATAACTTGTTAAAAAATTAATTCTTAGTATTTTATGCTCATAATTTTCATAGTTTTTAAATTAATATTACAATGTTAAATTAATATAGTAGAAAAATGCTAAGACATAAAAATATTAACATAATAAAACCTCAAAATATTGACAATAATTTTAAAGGGAAAGGAAAAAACAGGAGGGAGGCATGGAAAATTATATTATGAATAAACTGCAAAATATTTAATCATATCGCTCAAAAGTCTGCTTCCTTACCCTTTCTTGGAAAACAAAAGTAATTCAAATATTAAGAAATTGCTACACAAGTTTTTCATGATTCACACCCAGCAGTAGATCCCAATTTTACATAATATTAAACCTAATATTTTACCAGTTAAGTGCTAAAAGAGGAAGTAAAGAAGAAAAAAGAATGCATAAATACTTCAGTATAAGTACACACATCTAATACACTTTTAGTTTAAAACATCTTGAAACAGCATTAATCCCCTGGATAATTGCAAGGTAAAAACCATTCTAGAACAAGATTTACTTTTAAAATGTATTTTGTTTAATGTTGATTGTCTTCATTTTTATGAGTTTAATAATGTAACAAACTTGGAAGGAACCTTGGAGGTCTTCTAGTCCAACCCCCTTGCTTAGGCAGAAAACCCTACACCATCTCAGACAGATGGTTATATAATCTCTTCTTAAAAACGTCCAGTATTGGAACATTCATAACTTCTGCAGGCAAGTTGTTCCACTGATTAATTGTTCTAACTGTCAGGAAATTTCTCCTTAGGTCTAAGTTGCTTCTCTCCTTGATTAGTTTCCACCCACTGCTTCTTCTTCTACCCTCAGGTGTTTTGGAGAATAGTTTGACACCCTTTTTGTAGCAACCCCTGAGATATTGGAACACTGCTATCATGTCACCCCTAGTCCTTCTTTTCATAAGACTAGACAAATCCAATCCCAGCAACCATTCTTTATATGCTTTTTTTTGTTGTTGTTTACATTCATACCCCGCCCTTCTCCGAAGACTCAGGGCAGCTTACAGTGTATAAGGCAATAGTCTCATTCTATTTGTATATTTTTACAAAGTCAACTTATTGCCCCCCCCAACAATCTGGGTCCTCATTTTACCTACCTTATAAAGGATGGAAGGCTGAGTCAACCTTGGGCCGGGCTCGAACCTGCAGTAATTGCAGGCTTTGTGTTCTTAATAACAGGCCTTACCAGCCTGAGCTAAACCGGCCCCAACAGTCCTTTATCCTCAAGTCCCCTAATTATCTTTATTGCTCTTCTCTTCAGCATCTTTTTTACATTGTGGCAACCAAAATTGGATGCAGTATTCCGACTGTGGTCTTACCAAGGCATTATAAAGTGGTATTAACACTTTACATGATCTTGATTCTATCCCTCTGTTTATGTAGCCTAGAACTTTGTTGCTTTTTTGGCAGCTACAGCACACTGCTGGCTCATATGAGTCCTTCGGGAGATAGGGCGGTATATAAATACGATTAAATAAATAAATAAATAAATATTTAAGTGATTGTCCACTAGGACTCCAAGATCCCTCTCACAATCACCACTATTAAGCAAGGTACCACATATACTGTACCATTTTCACCACTGAATTTCATTTTGTTAGATAGCGCCCAATATTCAAGTCTGTCAGGATCCTTCTGTATCTTAAACCTAACTTCTGGAGTGTTGGCTATTCCTGACAGCTTGGTATCATCTGCAGATGAGTTCCCCATCTATCCCCTTGTCCAAATCATTGATGAACATGTTGAAGAGTACTGGGCCTAAAACAGAGCCCTGGGGTACCTCACTGCATACCCCCTTCCATGTAGGTGCAGTTCCATTGAGGACTACACGTTGAGTGCAGTTGCTCAGCCAGTTACGAAACCATCTGATGGTGATGCTGTCTAATGCACATTTTTCTATTTTATCAAGTAATCTGTCAACCTAGATGAGTTCAAATCACCAGGACCAGATGGATTACACCCCAAGATTCTGAAGGAACTGGCAGATGTGATTTCAGAACCACTGAACTATATCTTTCAAAGATCCTGGAGCACCGGGGAACTGCCAGAGCACTGGAAAAGAGCTGATGTAGTTCCCATATTCAAAAAAAGGGGAAAAAATAGATCCAGGAAACTACAGACCTATCAGCCTGACCTCAATACCAGGGAAGATTCTGGAAAAGATAATGAAGTAACGAATCAGCGAACACCTAGAAACAAACAAAGTAATAACCAAAAGCCAACACACATTATCATTCATTATTTTATCAAACTATTCTTACAGAAAGGAGAATGGATATTGCTATGGATTTCTGTGGGAAGAAGAGATATTGGCAATAATGCGTGGCCCTTTACAATCTATTACATCTAAAACAAGTTGAAGCTATGTAAATGAACTACAGGTAATCCGTGACTTACAACAGGTCATTTAGTGACCATTTGAAGTTACAACAGTTCTGAAAAAAGTGAGTTGGAACTGTTTTTCACACTTACGACGGTTGCAGCATCCCCATGGTCACATGATCAAAATTCAGACGCTTGACAACTGACTCATATTTATGATGTTGCAGTGTCCAGGAGTCACATGATTCCCTTTTGTGATCTTTTGACAAGCAAAGTCAATGGAGAATCTAGATTCATTTAACAACCGTGTGACTAATTTAACAACTGCAGTGATTCACTTAACAATTTGGCAGGAAAGGTCGTAAATGGGGCAAAATGTCTCACTTAGCAACAGAAACTATGGGCTCAATTGTGGTCATAAATTGAGAACTCGCTCTACAGAATTCCAAGTTTTGAAGATTTAAAAAAAAGCATAGATGTCTCATCGTCATCAATGTCTTCTAAAATATCTTTCCCTGACTGTTACCAGTAAGCTGTTGTTATCAATATACGCACTTTCCCTACGAGTATCAGTCCTAGTTTTTAATATATTTTAAAATGACCCCACAGTATAACACTGTGCATTCCTGCATTCTTCAATATCCATGCTTACAGATGAATTTGACTAATATTTTCATACATAGTTTTCACACAGTTGATGCCTTCTCGGGGGACATTCTAGAGAAAAATATATGATCAAATATATCAGTCAACCAACAGTCTAGTGACTAGTCTTTCAATAACAATTGTATGTCACACATACAAAGCTGGGTAACAGGAACCTCGGGTAATCTGAGTCAGATCAGTCTCCATAGCAACTCATCTTCTAGTCCCTGGATCATACCACATTAGGACTATTTATAGAAGCACATCATCTCCCCACCACCACTTGCATGCACAAACATATCAACTTCACCTGAACTACAAACAAGATTCCCCTATGTATGATATCTTCCTTGAGCCAGTAATTTACTATTGTTTTTGCGGCACTTGTATGATATTGTAACTTCCTAATCATTAGGGCTTTTCCCATTTTTGACAGACACTACCAGCTTTTCTTCACGTTTGAACTAGATTATTGATCAAATTTGTATTAACCCCCAATCTACAATTGTATACAATCTGATCTCCCAATACTTCCATACAATTTTCTTAAAATTGCCTTCTAGATATAAGTTAGAAATTTTCCTTCAAAACAATCCATATGCAGAGGCCACAATAAATAAATCAGATTGTGAAACGTCTTCATTTAATTGTATCTAGATGTACAGAAAAGATCGAGGACCAAATCTGGTACCTTAATAAATTCTAGGATCTTTATTTAAACATCTAAGGTGACATTTCCAAAAAGCAAAATAGGAATTAGTTTAGCTGTATCATACTAAAACTCACATGTCTGTTTCTCTTCAATTGGGTGAAAAAGTGAATCATAGCATTTAAATTTGGCAAAGTTGTGACTGCTTTCGTGCTGCTGCACCACTGTGATAAGCTACAGTCAGTACTCCCTATCAGCTTCCTATAAGGAATATCAATGGGGAAGCCAGCAGAAATTTGGAAGTTGCTCCTGTTCCCACTGCTTTTTTTCCTGTCCATGATCATTCTGTTTCTCTGAATTTGGTTTCAATATCTATGAAACAATGTCTATGAAACAATGACTCATTGAGTCATGGGTTGTCTACTGGTATTTAAATAGCGTAGAACAGGGGTGTCAAACTCGTGTCATGACGACGACGTCACATGACGTATTGTAACTTTTTTCCCTTCGCTAAACCGGGTATGGCCAGAGTGCGATGCATCCAGGCCATGAGCCACAAGTTTGACACCCTAGCATAGAATATGAGTTATTGCACTATGCTGAGAAACAGGGATATAATGCAGTTACAGGTAGTCTAATTGGGACAGGAATTTCTATCACTAAGCAAAGCAGTTGTTAGGTGAAGCATCACATGACTGCACCATTTACCAATGGCCATTAAGGGAGGGTCACATGGTCATTAGGTGAGGACCTCATGATTCTCCTGCCCAGCTGTGCTTGCCTCTGCTTGAATTTGCCCCATCCATTTTCCCACAGCTCTGTTGGCCCTACACTCCCCCACTGATGCCTTAGTAAAGGGAAACCTTCAGTTATCTGAAGTATATGAAAAAGATAAATTATAGAAAAGAATCAGACACAAAAGTTAGGCTCCCTAGGCTGAAAAGCTATTAAGCATGACACGGTCACATAAGAATTTTTACTGATGAAAAATAAGAATTGTTATTGATGAAAAGTGGAAGAGGCCACTTTAAATAGTTAATTGTTGTCAACCAACAAGAAGTGGAAATCCTTATTGTAAGAATTGAAGCTGATGAGATGGGAATCTGAGAAAGTCATTCACTAAACAAGGAACTGATTCACTAAACAAGGGACAGATGGCAAAAACTCTTTAAAAGTTGTCAAAGAGATGGACTTGAAATAGTTGGAAGAAGAGACTCAAGATTCATACTTGGGACTAATATAAATAAGGGGTAGATGCTTGGGTGTTCTTATATGGAAAACGTCTGCTATGTATGGCCTCTTAATTCTAGGTAATGCATTCCATATCTAACCTTCTTGGGTCTATGTAAAATACAAAGTGGGAAAAAAATCTAATTGCTCTACCTGATACAAAGCCATGGCACTTACCATAATTATATACCACTGTGAGTTTATTTTTCACAATTTTTTATTTGCATTTGCATTAAATCCCAGTTGCATGGGTTTAACTTCAAAAAACTCCATTGTGCAGTTTGCTAAAAAGGCATTAAGAATTGTCAACCTTATTTTACGAAGTTTTCTCTCTGGTAACGCTATATATCTAACTAGGGCATACAAAACCTTTGCCAGACCTATCCTTGAATACTGTTCACCTGCCTGGAACCACACTGTAATTCGGATATTAATACATTAGAGAAGGTCCAGAAGTATTTTACAAGAAGAGTACTCAACTCCTCTGCTTGCAATAAAATTCCTTATATCACCAGGCTTGAAATTTTAGGCCTGGGTAACCTTGAATTACGCTGTCTACGTTCCAACCTAAGCTTAGTACACAAGATTATCTATCATAACGTCCTTCCTGTTAATGACTACTTTAACTTCAACTGCAATAACACAAGAGCTATCAATAGATACAAACTAAATATAATCCGCTCTAATCTTGATTGCAGAAAATACAACTTCAGCAATAGAGTAGTAAATGTCTGGAACACTCTACCTGATCCTATTGTTTGGTCCTCTACCCCATACCTGTTACCTTAAACTGTCTACTATGGACCTTACACGTTTCTTAAGAGGTCCCTAAGGGGGCGTGCATAAGCGCACCAGAGTGCCTATCGACCCTGTCCTACTGTCCCCATTTATATGTGCTGCTTTTATGTGTTTATGGCTATGTTTTACTTATTTATATCCATTTATTTGTGTCATTTTTTCATGTGTCGATGTCTATGTCTATACTGATACTTATTTCCTTGTACTTGTTGACAAAATAATTAAAAAATAAAAAATAAAGTGGAGGGAGAAAAGAATGAGCTAATCGAATAATTGACTAATAGTCAGCAGAACCCTCTGTGATGTCACTATCCATTGTTAGCATTCTTCAGCTGCATATGACGTTGCTCTTCCTGTCTTTTTATATCATATTTGCTTCCATTATATTCATACACCAATTGTTTTTTAAATTTCCTAGGTAATGGTAATGGTTTCCCCTGTCCAGTCTTGTCTGATTCTAGGGGATAGTGCTCATCACTGTTTCTTAGCCAAGAAAGCCAGTGTTGCCTGAAAACATTTCGATGGTCATGTAGTCAGCATGACTATACCTTCCCTCAAAGTGTTACCTATTTATCTACTTACATTTGCATGCTTTTGATCTGCTAGATGGGCAGGAGCTGGGGCAAGAACAGGAACTCACCCTATCATGCAGAACTCAGGTCTCTCCAGCTGACAAGGTCAACATTTTTAACTACTGAGCACCCCCTTCTTTAAATTTTTTACTTTTTTTTAATTAGGTCTCATCAACTCCACCTAATTATGGTTTTCTTGGTCTTCTTCTTTCACTGAAATCATTCCTTCATATATGTTTTGCAATTTAATCATTCATTCTGTCTATATGACCACAATACATCAATGTTTTTTTATACCAGTAATTCACTTTTATTTTCAATCCATATTCATTCAGTACCTATTCATTCTTAACTCTGCATCTTTTTGCTGTGCCACACATACCTTGAATAACTTAATAGCACTATATTCATTTTATGTCATTCCTGATATGTCAAACTCTTACTACTATACAACAAAGTTGACAGAAGCATTCCCTTATACATAGCTATTTTTGCTTTATTTGACAAATATTCATTTCTCATCACAAACAATTCTCTTGTTATACCAGCATTTTCACGTCTTAAAATTTCCCCATTTACTCTTTGCTAAACAGTCTACCAAGATATATAAATTAATCAACTGGATCAATACACCTTTAATATTACCATAAACAATTTATCCATATGTATTTGTATGTGTGTGTGTGTGTGTGTGTGTGTGTGTGTGTGTATGCCATAATAATTTTTGTTTAACTAAATGCTGAATCATTCTTAGTATTCTATTTATTTTTATGCACATTTTACTTTCATTATATATTGCTTTTATTGATAAAACATATACATCTGTATGTCAACATTTTTCAGCTACATCAGCTACATCTACTATATATTTCAACATTCTTCCAATATTTATTACTGTGCTTTTTCAGAGGTTAACATTCAAAACATTCATTTTTAATTTGATATATTACCATTGCCTGGTTTTGTCCCAATGCTCATGCTATTTTATGTAAGTCTACTCTTCAAGCCAATATATTATTGCCTGTAGCTACTAACTAGGAGATGCATGCAGAAAAAAAGAAAATATAATTTTATGGTGCATAATCAAGACTTTAAAGGGCATATTTAAATATATTCAGGAAAACTGAATAGTTTTATGGTAACTATCATAGCTTTTATAATTATATCCAAGTGCCTTTTGTCCTTGTTCTGCAATATTTTGGAAACATCCATTTGTGTTCCTAGGATTTATTTTGCAGCATGCCTTTGAAATGACATACCATATTTACTTGAAAGCATAAGGTTGCTCCCTCTCCAAATAATTATTTGAGAAGGCAGTCGACTTACATTCACTGATAATATGTAAAAGATTAACATGCTGAAAGTGATTGAATAGCCAAAATGTTCACACTGGCTGCAAGGGAGAAATGTGAGAACCAAAATGAATGACAAAGCACACCATCCCTGCTCTTATCACTTCATATTATATCAGGTTTTGAATGCTTGCAGTGGAAAGCTTACACTTGTACATGGAAGGAAATGAAAAGAAAGTGGGGATAGCATACTCCCCAAAGAGAAGGTAGGTTTATCAAGTTCATCAAATAGAAGTTATAAATAGACTAACCTAGAAATAAGAAAGATTGAATATAGTGGGATTTATTATAAAATAAATACTGAAATGTTTCCAAGTACTTTATTGCAGCACAAAAGCATCTACTGATTCATTTTTTTTGCAAACAAAAAGAAAAGTCAGTAACTCAAGAATCTCTTCCACAATTTTTACATGAGTAATCCAGCTAAATAGACCCATTCCCAGAAAGACACCAGTTTATGCCTATCTAGCTAGAAGTAAAAGCCATCAAATTCAATAGGATATACAATAATTCAAAAAAGGCTTATTTTTACAGAGTTCCAGTCCAGTTCACTCTTCTTCTGCCCTCTTGCTCAGTGAATTTGTTAAGATAGTTTTATACAAGAAACTATATGAGTTTATGTATCAAATAAGGTATTTAATTTTTAAAAATCACAAGCAATTAATTTTAATCAATATTCATTCATTTTAATTTCAATTCAATATCCACTTTCGTTCTGGATCTGTTTTTTGGAATGTAATCTTTTCCACTGGGTATTAAATGCAAACTTACATGCCCACCTATATGCAAGTGTGCCAAATGCTCATGTTTGTTGAGGGGAAAAGATCAAACAAACAAAATTTGCTTCATAAAATTGAGTAATCCTAATTAAAGAAGGGAATTAGGCAGTTGTGCATTTATAGTATTTCTCTAATTATTCTTCCTTTGGAGGGGTGGCTTAAATTTTAAGTGATCTTCCATTCTGATACGAATTGCATATACATAGATAACTTAGTCTGCCTCAAATTATTCTTATCTTGCCTTTTTTCCATCACCAAGGTAGCTATCTGTTCTCTTTAGATGGCTTCAGACAGCACAATCAATAACAAAGGTTTGTGGGAAACTTGTTAAAATCTTATTCTTCCTAATATTTGCAGAGATAAATCCTTAGGTTGCAGATGCCTTTGAAAGCAATGATTTAGATTTGAGGCATAATAGTAACCAATACAGTTAATTAATATTAGCCTTATATTTTTATTTATTTATTAAATTTATATGCCACCCATCTCACTATCCGGCGACTCTGGGTGGCTTATATCCCCCCCTTGTTATTCTTTTTGTATGATGCCACAGTGTCACATTTTACCCACGATGAAGTTCAGAAATCTTTCAAGAGCAGTTCCCACTATTGTGGAGATTACAAAGACATCTATAGTAGAAATAACCCTGAGCATGATCTCCATTGGAGCCCTTTCAGATGTGAGGAAGAAGCCATTTTCATCAATTAACTTCATTTTAATCTACTATGGTCAATTCCATTCCCTTTTTAATGCCTACATAACACTTCCACTTGATTTTCCTTGCTTATATCTTCGCAGCTCAGAAATGAAATAATACTATAATTTTGAAACACATTGTGTTGGCACCACACAGAAGTTGTAACTGCCCCTCTCCAAATAATTATAAAGCAGTAAAACAAATTGTGAGGAAAAACAGTATAATGAGGCTAGACTGAAGGATATATTGTATTCCAGAAGTATTATATTCCATTGGTGGGATATAATAACCTGATACATTCATCCATTAATCTCTAGGAAAAGGCATATCAGCTGACATATAAGTGGCAACTGATAAAAACAGTTACTTAATACAGCCAGATCAGAGTTAAGAAGTGATGACTTGTCAGCAGACTGCTGTCTTTTGAGCGATCGTTTACCGTAATTTACATGGATTTTATGGAACAATTCTTTGATATATTCAGAAGACTTTAAAGTTCTGCAACTTCTTTGTATTATATACTATAAAGAAAATATATTCGTATGACATTTACGATGAAAATCATAGACAGACACATACATGGTTTTGTCTTATTATGAACACATTTATCTCAATTAAAGGAATGCATACAATTAAAGGAATGCATACTGAATCAGCTGTTTCAAGCAAATGATCTACTGTGTCTGACTAAAACCATATAAAAGCAGCTAAAAGCAGCCTATATAAGACTAATTGAAGCAAACAAAATAAATCCAAAGCAGTCTGGAAATGGCCAGAGTAGCTAATCCCATAATTGGAAATAGGATTATAAAAACTATATGGTATGTAGGCCAAAATGCTTTCAGTTGCCTGTCTCTCTTGGTGATAAGGGAATTCTCTATTTGTATCTGACTTATATAGCACCTTTGCATATTTCTAGGTATACATAAATATGCTCCATATTTATGTAATTCTGCATAACATTAAACATCTAAATGTTCATATAACGATATTCACAAGGATGGGTTTCCTGATACAAAATGTTTTCCTATGTAAATGCAGATCTCACCTTCTATTTAACCACAGATAAAACATACAAATTCTTGGATAGTAAAACAAATCAATTGTTATAAAGCAGCACCAGTGTGCATTTGCATTATAACAATTAGTGAAACAATATATGAAAACCATTCCTAAAATACATATAACTTTCACAATCCTCTATACAGAAATTTGGTTGTTTTTTTATTGTTGTTGTTTTTAGAAAAGGTGATGTATTCTTAATTAGCATTTTCAAATTATACGGAAACTATATGTATATCCTTTGGTTGACATAAGTAAATAGGTAAAAAATAAAATTATTCTTTCCAAGATATATATCCTGTCTATTTATAAAGATAGCAGTGGAAACTAAAATATACAAATCATACACTAAATATTAAGAATGCAAACTTAACTTCTGTGTACTATCATTTATTATTTTAATGCAATAATGAAAGGCTTTAATTTGAACCTGTAAAAATTAAATGTACTGATACCCCAGAAAGGCTATTTTCAAAGCTATTTAAAATGACTGTCTCAGTTGTGGAAAATCTATTAAAGATTCACCAGTGTTCCAGAATCTAAAAATTTCCACAATGGATATTATGCATATTTGAGGGTTTCATCATTTATTATATAACTGACTATTGTTATTGAAAATAAGATGGAAGAGAAAATTAGCAATGTAAGTTTAACAGATGCAAATCAAAAAGCATACTAAGATATTTTTATACAGTTAAACTTTGATAAATATGTATCACACTAAATTTTCCAGAATTCGTTGATATAAGATGAATTACTAAACAACTAAATCCACTCAAGGTTCTACTCAGAAGTTGATTAAAAACATTACAATCTAATTTTTTTTTTAAATGCCCCAACATTTTATTCTAAAAAATCAGTGAGTAATACAGTGGAAACATTTGTTTTCCAGTGAAGTTTTGACATGCTTTAAAAAATCCTACTATAGTTCCAGATGCAGTAACTATTTGTCAAATAACTTTATATGACACATTCAAAAAAAGTAAAATATATTGATGCAGCTATGCATGTTAGAGACCTAGTTCTCTGTGCATCAATTCAGGACTAACTTGTCAATAGCATTTACTTTCAAATATGGTTTTTCCTTTTCCAGATTGCTTTAACCCTGGGGAAACAACATTATTCCATAGTAAACATTCTGTAATTTTCCAGCTGTACAAACTACAGCCTCCATATGCAAGTGAGATTTCTCCCCCAAATTTTCTGCATGGTATAGCACATTTTTCAAGTTCCTAAATATGAAACCTGAGAAGATCCAAGGACCTCTAGAATAACAAAACCTTCCAAAAGAATATGCTGAGGCTGGGGGACCAAAACAGTTATCTACTGAAAAAGTAATGTTATTTTCAAGGTGTGATTTTTGGTAAATTCTCCTATCCATGATCCTGATCAACTAGCTTTTCTGCACACTCAAGCCACAGTTTATTTAATCAAACCAACTGCTTCAATCTGCACAACAAAACGAACCATTATCTACTCATACTAGCTGGTGTATATAAACACCCCGCCCAAACTAAATTTCATCCTAGCCTAACCTGGCCTCCTGCAAGACCACAGAGAGAATTTAGGAAAACAATTGCAATCAATGGGTGATGCGCAGCTTTGAAGGCTACTGGGATCGAGGAAGGAGCGTGTCCTGCGCACATTCAGCATGAAGGTTTTGTATGGTGTGCGACAACACAAAATCCAGATAAACCTTGCATGCCAGGGGATGATGATGATGATGATGATGATGATGATAACAGAATACCAGTCGGTCAATCTGTTTGTCTGTCTCTCTATCTCCCCCCCCCGCCCCCCGCCTCACACACACACAGTCTTTCCACAGCACATACCTCTCACAACCTATTGTTGCAGCTTTCCACGGCCCCGGCGCTCTGGCTCCCAGTTTCCCCCAAGCACTCCCGCAACGTTTAATCCACACCTCCCAGCCCCACGCGACCACCTCCCCTGCGTCAGCCGTTGCAGCCGCCCGCCGCCCCCTTCCATCTTTGAACTTGTACTCCCATCCTCGTGCCTTCCCTGCTGCGACATCCGCGCTTCGTCACCCAACAACCACGCCAGCCTCCCCCTTGGCTGCCCGAGTCCTCGCCGTCTTCCTTAAGCCACGCAGAGCCTTCCCTGGACGCACCGGCTTCCCGCGGTCCCTCCTCAAGCCCGGGCTTCTCCCTCCCATCCCAAGCCCATCCGCCCCCACGGGCTCTCCTCGTCCCCTTACCCTCGCCGTCCTTCCCGGCCGCCCTCAGCCCATCCGCCGCATATGTCACAGAGCGGGCGAAGGCAAGCGACCCCGCGACGCTTCCTGCAGCCATGAAACGCGGCCTGCTCGTCTTTACCTGTCAGCGGAAGCCGCGTCCTCTCCCCGCAGGCAGGCAGGCGGCCAGTTCCGCATCAACAGCACGGGGAGGAGCGAACCAGGAGGCGGAAAAGAGGGCGGGCGCTGGACGTTGGGAACGGACCATTGAGCCATTCTGAGGGGACAGTGCTGAGCAGGGAGGGGGGGGGAAAGCGCGAAGCCCGAAAGGGCGGGAAGGGGCGTCACCATCAGGGGCTCGAGTACCAAGGCCAGCGCATCCCAAGGCCGAGCAGAGGCACCAGCCCCGTCACAGGTATGTTCTTAATAATAAAATACCTGCCTCCCTGTACTCCCAATTGCGGTATAAAATTCAGAAAGGCCAAATCCTAGCGCAGAATAGGACACTCACTATTGCAAATAGAATAGAATTGAATTGAATTGAATTTTTTATTGGCCAAGTGTGATTGGACACACAAGGAATTTGTCTTGCTGCATATGCTCTCAGTGTACATAAAAGAAAAGATACCTTCATCAAGGTACAACACTTAATGATAGTCATAGGGTACAAATAGGACACTACGCGCCGAAGGAGGACTGTTTCTCACTGCCAAATTTCGAGGTATCGTTCTTTTGAAAATAAGCCACTTTAACAGAGTTATGTGATTAAGATCTTAAGTTACAACACATATTTTTTAAAAAATGGGGAAAGATTGCATTTCTGTCCATTAGTAAGTCTTTTTTTAAAAAACTAATTTCTGACCATTCGTAAATCTTGATGAATGTTAAGTTCATATGTGCATTTTCAGCAGAAGAATAAATGTGGGTGCATTAAGTACCAGACAGTTTTTTTTCTTATTAGATTTTATTCTTTTACATAAAATTACATTTTTGAGAAGTGCTGATTAGAAATGTGGGATTAAACGCAAGAAGTTCTGTAATTGCAAAGGGTTATTACAACATGGTAATATGTTATATATGTGCTTCCTCAGGTTAAGGCCAATACAAACAGAGTAATTCATGTGCAAAATAGTCATAAAGCTGACACCACAGATATGGCACGCTACATAGTAATTGTACTAGTTCAAGGGCCTAAATTCTAACACATCTCCAGAGAAAGCCAGTTTAAATGCTGAAAGAAGCAAGCACTAGTAGTGTACCAATAAATGTCAGATATAATTTCTGGTATCAGATATCCTGGCAAGTGTTGGTGTATACTTTTCAAGTTATTTATTCCATTAGCATCTATTTCTAGGAAAATATATTTATGCCTAAATCCATTTGCATCAATAAGTTAAATTCCACACATTCCTGAGGTTTAGGCTGTAAACACTAAACTCTTGGTGAGTATATGGGCCATCATGAAATAATTGAACATGTTTAATTAAAGATGGAAGGATATAAGCTTGGCCTTCACATCCTCAGTACACAAAAAAATTGAATCATATACATAAACTGTGTTCTTTTCCTTCCTGAAGTTATCCAAAGGCAGCATTTAAGAAATTTCCCACTATAGGCATCCATCCAGGGAGGCAATTGATAGGTGCATCATGATATGATGCAAAACATACGATTTAAGTACTATCCAACATTAGGACTAATTATGAAAGGCCAGGACTGCATCATGATGCATGCATCATCATTTCTGGCAAAGTGATTTACAGCAGATACCAATCTGTATTTCCACCTAAATGTTTTGTCAGAGAAGGGGGAAATTTGAAGTAAAGAACTAGTAGAGGGGAGATAAGAAAATGTTTAACCATAATTGACCATTATTTAGATTTGTCTTTTAATGCACAGATGAATAAAAGAAAAAGGTGGTAATCTTATATGTAATTATGTAATAATCCAATATAGTATATTTTGTACTATGTAAAAACATATTGAGCGACAATCATCTAGATTATATGGATGTATGATGCACATCTTCATATTCAAAGAAGTTTCATTTAATAAAAATTATGTCTTCTTTGCTATTGTATCAGTATATATCAGTAATGGCTGTATTTCTGATCAGGGGATGGAGAACAGAAATATTACAAAAGGTCCTAAGAGATTATAGCTACATCCAAAGTGGTGCTTCTGAAAAGTCCCCAAAAAGGCACCTAAACTACATACAGTCTATCCAGCTCTCTATTAATTGTTTTGAAAGTTAACATATTTTAGCTACATACTATCTAGGGGCTCAAAAAAGAAAAGATACATAAGGAAGCTTGCCTCTAAAATTCCCAAGAAGATTCTAGATGTCTGGATGGTGGCCTTGAAATTAAATATGAAAGAAGGGTTAAAGAAAAACCACCTCCAAAATTATTAGGGGGCATTCTTTTACTCTTCCGTGTTAAGTGCTTCAGTTCCATTTTTGGAAAATAGTGAATAAAACATCCTTCTCATTTGTTTTTTATATACTGTATATATTTCATCAGAACAAAGAAATCACAGTCTTCTGCATTGCTTCAATGCTTTTGATAAAGGAGAATAGTTTTTATTGGCAAAAGATAATCAGTGTAATCGCTCACTGTCCTTAGATAGTATACTCATTCATTGACATCCCAGATCTCTGAAAGAAGTGGTGGTAGCTTTTTGTCCTGTAGCCGAAGAGCAAACACTTGTTCAGAATGAACACTACTTAAAGTCCGAAGGCTGACCAGTTTCATTAACATCCGTGGGAACATTAGATGGTCCTATAAGATCATACACAAATACACAAAGATATCAGAATGATTAAAATTCTGTTCCTCTGTCTTACTTTTCTTATGTAGAATGAGATTAAAAACCATTTTGTCTACCACAAGGGTAATAACATTTTAAAGCATAGAGTAGCAAAATAGCATTGTGGACTAGCTCAACAGCTTCAAATTCTATGCTATCAATACAGAAAAACTTATTCTTAATAACTTGTAGAAAATGTGCTAAGCATGGTGCTAGGCTTTTAAATATTAATATTTGCTCCTCAAAGATTCCATGAACTTCCAATTCTTCAACTATCATTTTGGGGGGGGGGAAACACCACCTCCCCACTGCTTCAATAGAACAATACTATCCCCCTTAGCATCTCTGACTAAAAGATATCAGATTGATCAAAAGCACTAGGCAAAGGTCTATTTTCTGAGTAAACATACATTCTATGTGCTTTTTATTCCTAGAACTGAATACATGTAAAATGGCAAAGTAGCAGTAGCACCACACGTAGAAAGTTCATATTCAAGAGTAACACACTGCTTGGATTTAAAAGCAAAATGCTGGTTTGGAATAGCACCTATTTGCAACTTCATAAAGTAGCTTCTTAATTTTTGAGGTCTAGGAGCCTGGCAGCAAGTTCAGATAAAATATGTGTTTGTTTTAAAGCATTATAGATACACCCACCTCTTTTGCTTTCAAATCTAATGCTCTACATAGTCCAAATTTCAAATGTAAAGCATGTCCAGCTAAAAGAATTTCAGGTTCAGAAAAATTTGAAGAACAGCTGTTACCAGGATATGGCTAAATATTTGTTGAATAACTCAGCCATATTCATGCAGCCCATGATAGCCGATTTACAAGAGATTCTGCTTTAACCAGATTCCTTTTTACATGCATTGTTAGCAATACAGTCATTTTCTCAGGCTAGCCAAGACACTTACGTTTGGCCTATGAATACATATATATGAGTGAAGGGCTTCTACATAGGTATGCTGCAACTTTTCTACCAGAGTTTGATCTTGAACATTTGGCCGATCTGTTAAGGAAACAATTAAAGCATTAAACTTGTTTAAAAAAATATTTTTATATGCCTGTCCATCTCACCTGAAATAACTCTTAGTGGCATACAATAAACTAACATTTAAACATTTTTCAAACCCTTTAAAACAATAAGCATGGATAAAACAAGGCTAGAGAAGGTTATACTGTATGTATGTAAAAAACTTTCTAATGGTTTTGTTTAATGCATGCTTATGGAAGCTCATAAGGAGCTTGTAATTATTTGTTTTTAAAGAAATATGTATGTTACTGAATCAAAAATGTTCTCTGGCTAAACCCAAAAATCTTAGTGCTGTGCCTGTTTCCCCTATCTACTCTACAACCCTTTAAGCACCTTATAGCCTAGAAATAGCATAGAGAAAAACCGCTTCAGATCCAATTTCCCTGTCTGCTGTGATTTATCATTTTTTTAGGAAAAGGTCTTTGAGAAAGAATTAGCACAGTTCAGCAAAAGCCAAGCATCTGGTTCAACAGCAAATAAGTAAATATGAAGAGACAACAATAATATGCTGAATATTAAGCTATGAGCAAGACATCTCTAAGACAGATGACTGCAGCCCAATGATTGCAGCCCAAGCACTTTTATATGTACCATATCCATCATCTTGTCTATTTCGATCCCTCCCTGCAGATATCACTAGCCTTGAATATAAATACATCATGACACAACTAACCCACACATCTTCCTGAAGGTTCCGTCACCATCCTTCATCTGCTGCAGTGCACTACTACCAAATTTCCCCACCTTAGAATACCTATGCTGTGTGTATACAGGGCATATGTGTGTGTACAGGGCATATGCACCTGTATTAAACAACATATTTTGGGTTTAGACAAAATGTATATGTTTTGGGTCAGCCATGAACAACCCAAACCTTGTTACTCCATGACTAGGATATAAATGCACAACCTTAATTATTATTCATGACAAATGCATTCCTTAGAACTAACATTAGGACACTAAGTATTATATGCAATTATTCTTGACTGAAGATTCTTTTTACAATTTTGATCCAGCTCCTTCCCAGCTTGTTACCTGCAGAAAAAATGCTGATGGCAATTAAAAGTGCATACTCAGCATCATTGAGATGCAGTTCATTCATTCTCTTTGAAAATCCAAAGATGGGATTAATAAACTCAATTTGTAGGCCTGAGGGAAAAAAACAAAAAAACAAAACAAAAAGTGACTTAGAAATATGTACAGCTTCTATATATTGTCCCCATCTCCCACATCTGCAAACCGGTAGGGAAGGTAAATGAATTTCACCCCTGTACAATACCCATAATATTCACATTTTTGATAGGTATTTCATATCCTCCAAAAATGTTCTGGTAGGAAACCATATTATCTCTTCTAATCCACCCTAACTTTATTTTTTATAGTATTACTTGATTGCTATTTCCTAAAAAATTGGCCTCAAATTTCAGGTTGAGGATTAAGTTTATAATCTTTCATAAAAGAATTTTGACTTTATTTTTTAGAAAAGAAGTTGCCATAATATTGATCCATAATACAGGGAGAAGAAATTTCTTTTATATTCCGGAATGTGCTTAACTCACCAGCCTTGGAAAAATCATCCCGATTGTAACTCAAATCTTTCAAAAAAGTTATGCTTTCAGTATCTGGATTGTAGCGCCTAGAGGTCTCCAACAGCATCACCTTGAATATATATATACAACACACATACCAAAACCAGTCACAATTATAAATCTGACAATAAAATCAATGAAAGAATTATACTCACGTATCATAAGGGATACAATAAATACTTTTTGATAACAAAAATTATCAAAAAGCCTTTGTACAGTACCTTTAATATATCTGTTTTGTTTTGTTTTGTTTTGTTTTGCTTTAATTTATTTAAGTTATGAGCTACATTGAAAGATAAATATGTACAGAAAAATGAGAGACAAAATGATAAAATAAATACACAACATATAAAAACATTTTTATTGTCCTCTCCTTTCTCTCCACTACTTTCTACATTTAAGTTTCTCCTAAGGTTAGAGATTTCTCTGGACTGATGCATGACAACTTCATGATTCAGAGCTCTTATAGAAACTAATTTGAGAAAATTCTCTGCTTTCCTCTCATCTGTCTGAAGTGTGGTCTTCATGATTCTCAAAACACATATTTTCCCAGATCTGCAGAATACATGTGCCAACCCACCAGACATCCTTTTAGGATCCCAATCAAAGCTTGTTCCTGTGAACCCCACTAGGTAGACCAGATCTAGAAAACTGCACAAGAATACTAAAATTACTTTTATTGAGATTAATTGTAATAACAGACTCTTGCAAATCTGATTGCGCTATACCTCCTCTCCCTTTTTATACTCCAGTAATTAGGGAAGTTTCTGCTTGAGTCACTTCCAAATGTTATCTTATTGCTCTGGGCTTAAAACTTGTCTCAATCCCTTTTGCCTAGATAACAATTCCTGCATATCAAGGTGATTTTCCACTACATTTCCACTGACTGGGGTTTCAGACCAAATCTTCATTCTACTTTCTATGGTCACCTTAACATCAATTGGAATTTCATTAAGATCTAGAGGTTCAGAATCTCTCAAACAGCCAGGGGATGGATGGATGGATGGATGGATGGATGGATGGATGGATGGATGGATGGATTCATTCATTCATTCATTCATTCATTCATTCATTCATTCATTCATTCAATAGGATGCCTTCTTACTCTAAACAACTCTGGACAACTCACAATACACTAAATAATAAAAATGTAACATAAGAGACAGACATAAAACCAGAAGAACAAAATAGTAAAAGTAGTAAACTCCAAAAATATCCCACTAACTTCTAACTTTAAGATTCTGGTTACCACCTTTAAAGCGCTCCATGGCTTAGGGCCCGGGTACTTACGGGACCGCCTGCTGTTACCCTATGCCTCCCACCGACCCATACGATCACACAGAGAGGGCCTTCTCAGGGTGCCATCCGCCAGACAATGTCGGCTGGCAGCCCCCAGAGGTAGGGCCTTCTCTGTTGGAGCTCCTACACTTTGGAATGAACTTCCCCCTGGTTTACGTCAAGTGCCTGATCTTCGGACTTTTCGCCGTGAGCTGAAAACGCACCTATTTATTCAAGCGGGACTGGCTTAGAAGTTTTACTAAATTTTAATGGGGCTATTTATATTTTAGGATTTTAAACTGTTTTAAATTTTGGCCATCTTGTAATATGTTTTGTTTTAGTCTTGTTTTAAAGTGTACATTGTGATTTTTATTTGGCTGTACACCGCCCTGAGTCCTTCGGGAGAAGGGCGGTATAAAAATCGAATAAAATAAATAAATAAATAAATAAATAAATAAATAAATAAATAAATAAATAAATAAATAAATAAATAAATAAATAAATAAATAAATAAATAAATAAATAAATAAATAAATGATATCCATAGGAAAAGATCTGAGAGCAGAAATGTCCTTACAGCCTTCCAGAATACCAACAGGATGGTAGCCATTCCGATCTCAGGAGAAACCTGATAGATGACACTGTTTAATTTTGGGAACCTGAAGCATGCCAACCTTTTTAGCCAAAATTGGGCAGGCAGATACCATGGAAGATTGATGGCTCTTCCAGTAACTGGGCTATATGCCATGTACAGCATGAACCACATGGAAGTAATCTGGCAACCAATGCCATTCACACAGCAGAGATACCACTTGGGTATACTGAGGCATGCTGACAACTGCCATAAAGGAATGAACTGATGTTTAAATCCTGCTTTCTAAAATACTCCCTATTTTGGAAAGCTAATATCAGAAAACTTTAACTTAAAATTAATAGTTTGCTCATTAAGCATGCGTCCTTTAAAATGCTTTTTGATCCTAAAATTGCTCTAGTCAAACATTAATTTTAAAAAAAATTAAAAATGTGTTCTTTGTCATTAGATGATACAAAAGGAAATAGCACATATACTCTATGCTGTATGTCTATGCTGATATATTTATTTATTTATTTATTTATTTATTTGATTTCTATAGTTGCTCATCTCACAAGTGATTTTAGGTGGAATACATTATAAAAACAATTTTAAAAATATAAAATAAATGTATATGGTTGCCAAGTAATACTATTGCTGTAGATATTAACAAAGCCAAAAAATCAGAACCCTTAGTGTACTCAGGGCCCTAGGCCCAGACATATAACCAGGTCTTCACAACTTTATGAAATGCCAACAGAGTCAGGCTTATCCTAATCTCTGAAGGAAGAATGTTCCAGAGGGCAGAGCCTTCAGCAGAAAAGACATGTCTCCTACTCCCTGCCAACTGACTTTCCTTGCCTGAATCCTAATACACCCAACTTGCCAGACTCAATTGGACAGGTAGCAATGACTGGGATAAGATAATTCTTTAAATAACTCAAGTGATAAGTATGATAACTAGCAGCTTGAATTGTACAGAAGCATGGTGGTAGCCAATGAAGCTCACATAGCAATTGTGTTACATATGTCAAATATTTGTCACCATTTTTACCTGTGCAGCCAAATTATGCACCAGTTGAAATTTCAAAATGCTCTTTAAGGATAGCCGCATAAAGAGCACATTGCATTAATCAATGAGGCCACAAGGCATGAATGACTGTAAACAAAGTCTCCACTCCACAAATTGGCACAACTGGTACACAATGTTAATATATGCAAAGACCATCCTGACTACATATGCCTCCTGCTCCTCTAGTAGGAACCATGGAAAAATGGAAGAGTACTTACTTCTATGGTAGAAGTCTTTAGAAGAGCAATTTGGTCTTCTCTAGTGAGTTCCAAGAAACCTGGCAACTGTTTGGCAAAGTCCACAATTTCCTGTACGGAAATGATGGCAAGCTCTGTGAAATGAGCAAAGCGCTGTTGTCGTGCTTCACGGTGAAGAGGATCTGAAATCTGAGGCCACGGCTGCAATTAAATAGCAAACCCACAGAGAGGGAAAGAAGACAACTTTAATAAGAGTAGAAATTAAAAACAGGAAGTCCATTGAAATTAGTCTCAATAATTATTTCATAGCTCTCATAAAAAGTTTGATCTAAACAAAACTAGTATTGTATCTGGTTAATATGTTATACAACCCCTCCAGAACATGTTACACAATCCTTTGTCACTAGGAATTCAGAATCATTCTGCTTCAAAACAAGCAAATTTCCACCAACTATTCTTTCAGCTCTTTGGCCACAGCAACTGAAAGATAAAAGCAAGCTCCTTTCAGTCTATTATACAGACTGGCTTGGGCCTCTGGAGACTATAACAACATGAATGCAGTGTCTATTAAGTACGAGGTATTATTCCATAAATTAACCATTCACTATACAAAATCAAAAGAAAGCTTTAGTGAAGGTCAGTGTGTGTCTGCTTTCTCCTTCTATGTATGTAACAGCCCACAATAATTGTGCTTTTACCGTCACTTTGAGCCTATCTGTGAAAGACCGTTGATTACATTGCTGTTGAGCTGCAACAAGTTTTTCTATCATAACAAGCTGCTCTGGTGTCATTTTGGGAGGGGTGCTTGGAGAAGATGGTGGGTTCTGACGCACAGCTATCATCCGGGCTTGATCATCTTCCTGCTTCTTAAGTTTCTTCAGCTGGATTTGTTCTTCAGAGAGAACACCTAAATGTAGAACACAGGATAGATAGGAATCAATGATACCATGGCTACCAAAACCAGCTTACAGTACATAATCACTTTTGCAAAAGCCTTAAAGTCAACTCCATCCATGACTAAATTGAACATAATTTGCAGTGAGAAACCCAGCCACAAAAATAGGAAAAAGGAGTGGACAAATATATCCCTTAAAGGAAAAAGAAAATATAAAATGAAGTGCCGGAAAGGATTCTGATAATAAACTGATAGCAAACAGAAAGCATTCTATATTCTAGACTTGCTTTTTAGAATAACATTATCAAATAAGAACTTAAAGGACAAAAATGAAAATTATTAAAGTCATATATGCATACATTGTCTTTAAGAAGAGTAGCAGAAGATTGTAATGATGCTGCATAGAGATTCCAGATATTTAGGAATATGATTATATTTATATTTGCCTGTCATAAGATTGTATACATTGAGAAGCATGTTTGAAGGAAGAATATTTTATGATTTAGGAGAAGATACTATCATATAGCCCCATTCTGGTGAAACAATCAGGAATTACTAAATAAATTAGTCTAAATTCTAAAATCTAAGAAAAGTATGAAATTGAACTTGTACAAGAGCCAGTTGCCCAAATTAGAAAGCTAATTCTAGGATGTTTTGAACTGTTAAATTCTAATATAAAAACTAATAGTAATTTGTTTATGTGAATATAATTTTTTTCTGTTAATTGTGTCCCATTCTTGGAGACTGCCTGGACAAGTCCTTGCAGTTTTCTTGCAAGGTTTTTCAAAAGCAGTTTGCCATTGCCTCCTTTGTAGGGCTGAGAGAAAATGAGTGGCCCAAGATCACCCAGCTGGCTTTGTGCCCAAGGCAGCATTAGAACTCACAGTCTCCTAGTTTCTAGCCTGATACCTTAACCCAGGGGTGTCAAACTCAAGGCCCGCCAGCCAGATCCAGCCCATGGAGTACTTAGATCTGGCCTTTGGGGCTTCCCTGGAAACAGCAAAGGACCGGCCTGCGCTGCCAGTGAAATTGGGCTCCGTTTTCACTGGCAGAGAGCTAGCAAAACAAACTAAAAACAAAATAAAAGGAGAAATGTCTCCCCTCTTGCATTTGAGCATCCAAGAAGGGACAGGAAAGGAGAAAGGGAAAGAAGAAAGAAAAAGAAAAAGATGGGAAGAGAGCAAGGAAGGAAAAATAAGAAAAGGGGAAGGAAGAAGAAAGGAGAATGAAGAAAAAAAAAAGAAGAAGGAAGGAAGGAAGGAAGGAAGGAAGGAAGGAAGGAAGGAAGGAAGGAAGGAAGGAAGGAAGATTATGGGAAGGAGGGAAGTCCTGCCTTAGCACTTGGCCACCACAAGGGCCCCTGACACAAGTGATGTTGAGCTGACCATGCCCACCCTGGCCACGCCCATCCCAGCCAGCCCCCACTCCAAGATCAAACACAACCCTGATGCGGCCCTCAATGAAATTGAGTTTGACACCCCTGCTCTATGCAATTCTAATTAAATGATATCCAATGAATTACACCATCTATCATAAACTGCAGGACTGCCAGGAGCCTCACTCTCCCAAATGCAAAGAAGGGAGAATCATACTGTGGCAGAGGTCATTTGTAATCACGATTTACCATTATCTTCTCCTGGCTTTTTTCTTTAAACTTTCTAGTCTGACCTTTAACCCTGATATGAGTGTATTTCCTGCTATTTTTTTCCACCCAAGTATTAACCAGGTAATACCCAGCACCTCAAATATAATATACTAACCTATTACCCTATTTATTAGGTATTAAGTCTGTATTATCCCATAATAGATTTGTACTTTAATTTTAAAAAGGATTTTTTTTTCTTAAGAGAAATACAGTGAGATTCCAGTTTCATGGTGTACTTCAAATTATAAATTGGTCAAGTAGTAAGCAACTGGCTTAGCTAAAATACAATCACATTATCATATTTTTGAATGCACAGTAGTCACTCACAAACTATTGTGATTATTGGGTGGAGTTATTCCATGTCTGGTTCTTAAAAAGAAGGAGTGTCTTTTGCAGGATCTTCTTTCCAACGTGTCTGTTTTGTAATGTCTAAGGACAGTGTTAGCATTAGATCATGTGACTGGCAAAGTGTTAAGTTCGGGAAGTAATGAGGCTGGAGACCAGGGTAGTGACAACAGCTCTTTAATATAGGGTGAACCCAGCAACAGGCTGGGGGGAAAACCTCTCCTTTTATACAGTTCTGCTGGAGGTCTCGACCAATCAGCAACGTGCTGATTTCCCGCTCAAATATTTAAAGGAACAACACTAATACATAACACTCCTCCCCTCCCAGAAAACACTTGCCTCTATTTACATAAATATTTACATGTTATTTTTCGACGTAGTCACGCAAATAACCTGGGCGTCTCCTAGTCCTTTCTGACCTGCGCGGTTCAGTTCTGGGTGGTGTTTTGAGCTGGTCGGAGGGGCTGTTTTCTCCTCCCAGCACTTTCTCTGGGCCAACGGGCTCCGGATTATTGGCCGACTCTTTTTCTTGGCCATCGGGCCTTGGATTACTTTCAATTTCCTGCCGTTTTCCTCGGGAACCTGATGGCGTCGCTGGAACTCTGGGATCTCAGCTAAGTCTTGCGCCTCCCCCGGGTCATTGTTGGCTGTGGAATCAAATTGGTATTGATCATGATATGTTTCGTTTGGTTCAGTTTGGTCGGTTATTCGTTTCCTTAACTGATCTATGTGGCGCCTCCACACTCGGTTGTCTGGTAGCTCTACCACGTATGATTTTGGGCCAGTTACTTTAATTATTTGTCCTGTGAGCCAACTAGGGCCGTCCCCATAGTTTCGGGCCCACACCGGTCGCCTATGCTCATTTCCTTGTCTTTTCTAGTTTTCCTTGTAACCCTCTGGTGTGTAATGGGATTCAAACGGTCCAGTGGGCACCGGAGTTTCCGTCCCATTAGCAATTCGGCTGGGCTTTTCCCGTGGCCGTGCTTGGGGTTCTGTGCTGGATGGCTAGGAAAAGTCTATTTTTGTTTGCCAGTCACCTGGCTTTAGCCTGGACAATGCCTCCTTAGCGCCCGGACGGAACGCCTGCAAGGCCATTCGACGCAGGGTGAAAAGGCGCAGAGAGGGCATGTCGGATGCCTTCCTCTGCCAGGTATTCCTCAAACTGGGCTGCCGTGAATTGGGGCCCATTGTCGGACACCAGAGTGTCCGGCAACCCGTGAGTTGCGAATAGGTGGCGCAGGGTTGCGATTACTGCTTCGCCGTAGTGGATTTCATGAGTATGACCTCCAACCATTTAGAAAATGCATCCACAACTATTAGGAATGTTTGGCCGTGAAAGGGCCAGCAAAATCAATGTGGATTCTTGACCAGGGCCCTTGGGGCTTTTCCCATTCTCTGACTGGGGCCGTTGGGGGTAGAGGTCTGGACTCTTGGCAAGCCTGACATTTCCCTACCCTCTCAGCAATCTCTGCGTCCATGAGTGGCCACCATACATAGCTTCTGGCTAACCCTTCATCCTTACGATCCCTGGGTGACCCTCGTGGAGGAGGTCCAATACCTTTCCCCTTAACTTTTCAGGAATTATTACACGATCACCCCATAACAGACACCCCTTGAGCCGAGAGCTCATCTCGTTTTTAACAAATTCTTTGAACCGTTCGCCCGGTAATGACACCCTCTCTGTACCCAACCGAGTACAGTCCTTAACACAATGTCGGTATGATGCCGAGCCACTTCCTTAGATGTGACTGGGCCAGAGTCCAATGAGTCAATAAGTAGGATGGGTGTCCCGGGTGGGGTCTTGATCGCCCCTGGTAGTGGGCATCGGCTTAACGCGCCTGCATGCCCCACTTCTTTCCTGGTCGATGCTGCAGCTTGTACGAATAAGCGGCTAAGAATATAGTCCATCGGGTCAAGCGTGGCGAAAGTGCCACAGGCGTTGGGCGGTCGCCAGCCAGTATCCTAGTAGCGGTCTGTGGTCAGTCACGATTTCAAAATTCCGCCCAAAGACATACTCGTGGAATTTTTGACCCCTGACACAATGGCTAGTGCTTCTTTGTCTAATTGGCTGTAGTTCCTCTCTGGGAGGACATCGTTCTAGAGTAGAACGCTATAGGGGCTTCTGTGCCGTTTGGAAGTCTATGGCTGAGTACAGCCCCACCCCATAAGGGAGGCGCCATAAACCAACACTAGGGGTAATGAGTCGTGATATTGGATGAGCAGGCTATCACTTGAGAGCAGGTTCTTTACTGCTTCAAAAGCCCTATTTTCTGACTTTCCCAAGACCAAACAGTATTTTTCCTAAGAGCCTATGCAGCGGTTCCATAGCAGTTGCTTTGTTCTTTAAAAGACCGCGTAAAATTAACCAATCCCAGGAATGCCTGCAGCTCTGCTTTGTTTTTGGGCGCTGGAGCCTTCTAATTGCCTTAACCTTGCTTTCAGTAGGGTGAATTCCTTTCTTGTCTATCCGGTAGCCCAAGAAATCGACGGATTCGACCCCGATCTGGCATTTGTTTGTCTTGACTTTTAATCCGGCTGTCCGGAAAATGCTCAAGACCTTTCTTAACCGCTCCCCCAGTTCCTCCATGTTTTCCCCTGAAATTAGGACATCATCGAAGTAAGGAACTACCCCTGGGAGCCCCTGCAGTAGTCGTTCCATCAGGTTTTGGAACAGCCCTGGTGCCACACTGACCCCAAATTGCAATCGGGTGCACTTGAAGGCCCCCTGTGCGTACAATCGTTTGGGCTTGGCTGTGCGGGCGTCTACTGGCAGTTGTTGGTAGGCTTGGGCCAAGTCTAACTTTGCAAAGACTTGCCCTTGCCCCAAAGAGTGCAATAAGTGTTGCACCACGGAACCGGGTAAGCGCTTTTCTGTAAGGCTTTGTTAGCGTCGCCTTGTAGTCAGCGCAAATTCTAATTGACCCGTCCGGTTTTATGGGGTGACGATTGGCGTCTCCCACTTTGCGTGATCGACTGGCACCAAGATCCCTTGATTAATGAGCTTATCCAGCTCCTTATCAATTTTGGTTTTAGGGCAAAGGACTCTCCTCGCCTTAAGCCTAATGGGGCTACCTGGGGTCTAAGTTGAAGGAAATAGGGGTCCCTTGTACTTGCCCAGGCAGTCCTTGAAGACATCTTGAACTCGTTAAAGAGAATGTCTTTCAGGTTACAGTCACTTGTAGATGCCAGTCACTCCCATGCCCAGGGCACGAAACCAGTCTAGTCCCAACAGACTGGGCAGAGTTCCTTCGACGATCGTGATGGGCAGGGTCTTTTATGTGGACCATACTCGACTCGGACGGAGGTGGTCCCTCGAACAGGGATGCGATTCCCTGGTAGTCGTGCACTCGTAGCCGTTGTGCTTGCAGGTGGCGCTTGCGACGGACGGCAGCGACTTCGCCAAAGTGTCCCAGGACATGATGGTGATCGCTGATCCCGTGTCTACTTCAAGCCTGCACCGTACTCCCTCTATCTTGGGCTTTGTGAAGATCTTCTTTCCACTTTGGTTGGTGTGACCTATAATGACAGTCGTTTGGTTAGACTTGGCGCCTTTCTTGTTTGAACCAATCGCGGGCCGCCTTTCCGGTTCAGCGTTTGATTGGCCGATTTGAATTTTCGGCGGGAAGGTTGGGCGCTCTGCAAACCTGAGCTAAGTGCCCTTTCTTCCCACACCGCCGGCATGTTGCGTCTTTAAACCTGCAGCGTTGGCGCTGGTGCTGCCCTCCGCAGCTTCCGCATTCGTCACGGTCCTCAATGTCGCGTTTCTCGGTCCGGCAGACCCCTTCCTCATCCTCGCCCTCACCGTCGGATTCGGACTGAATCTCCTCCTGGTGTACTGGCGTTGGCTTTGCGCTTCGCCTTGGATTGAAGAGGCTTTGCAGTGTCTCTGCTGCTTTAGTAGACATTTCATGTGCTCTGGCCGTCCAGGCGTTGGCTAGTGTCAGGTTGCTCTTTGGCTAGCAGCCGTCGCCGTGGCGGATGTCTTTGACCCCTCGGATGAGTTGCTCGAGTAGCACCTCGTCTGGGTCTCGGTATCCGCAGTCCT
This sequence comes from Ahaetulla prasina, assembly GCF_028640845.1. Lineage (NCBI taxonomy): Eukaryota > Metazoa > Chordata > Lepidosauria > Squamata > Colubridae > Ahaetulla > Ahaetulla prasina. The sequence continues at coordinate 296,790,224 of NC_080539.1, read as the reverse complement.
TGGGCGCTCTTCTTAGCGGCCATGTAGTCACCGATGGACTCGCCCTCCATCTGTCTCGTTCTCAATTCAAACCGCTGCACGTATTTAGACGGCGTCGGTGCGAAATGGTTCTTCAGCAAAGTCTGCAGAGTCGGCCACGATACCGATTGTATCGGCGTTGGCTCTGCCAGGGCTTCCGCAATCTCGATGACCTCCGGCCCACAATGGCTTAAGAAGTAAGCCCGTTTGCGGTTATCAGGATCCCTGTAGTTCGTTGGCTTCTAAGCTTTGAAGCGGGTCATATCGTTCCCCATTTCTCCTTGCCGGGTTATGCAGTGCGGGTGGCGTGTTTGCCATTTCCGCGTTTCTGCCCTGAGTTTGCTGGGTTCGGAACTATCGCACTTCAGCTCGGTTCTGGTTCTCCTTAGCCTCGAGATCCCACCTTCGTCGCCAATGTTAAGTTCGGGAAGTAATGAGGCTGGAGACCAGGGTAGTGACAACAGCTCTTTAATATAGGGTGAACCCAGCAACAGGCTGGGGGAAAAACCTCTCCTTTTATACAGTTCTGCTGGAGGTCTCGACCAATCAGCAACGTGCTGATTTCCCGCTCAAATATTTAAAGGAACAACACTAATACATAACACAAAGTGTGTTTATAAAGAAAAGTGCTGTGAAGTGGCAGTTGCCTTATGAAGTCTGCTATTATGTTGAACCTCAGCTGTTTTACCATTTAGTAACAGGGATAAGTACCTGGCACTTTGAAAGCTGTTATACTTTACCTGCATACTTTACAGCTACCTGACAAAGAAAACAATTTGGCTTTTTTTTCCCCCCATACTAAGCCTGAAGAGAATGAAACATTCAGGAAATCTATCTGGTAAATTAAAATATGGATTTTAAGGGGTGTGCAAATATCTAGTTACATCCTGTCAAAGGAGTATAAAGGATCAGGATAGTAGCAATATAAAATGTGCTTTTTCTGGTGAAAAAATGAATTAATTTTCAGAACAGCAAGGATCTAAATCCTTTTGAAACAAACAAAAGCATACCATAATTGAAAAAAACTAACAAACAGCAGTTTGAACATTGTCCCAACCTAATCTGAGATAAACAGTTCAGGTATTAATGGATTTAAATATTTTGAATTTTGTAAACATTCAAATAAAAAATAATTTAAATAATTTAAGAATATTTTATTCAAACTCCTTGCTTTAATATATTATTTTGTTAGGTGATTGAGGTTCTATGACAGAGAAAGTACTGGCAGTTTTATTATGAAATGTAGCTAAAGGAAACATTTTTGTCTCTATAAAGCATTATCTCCAGAATGATCCTTGATATTCCCACACTAGGTACTTACATTGCTCTCGCATGCCTGCTTCATAGCACTTGCGTAACCGACACTCCTGACATTTCCGGCGCATGTACGTATCCATCTCACATCTGCCACTGTTCTTGCAGATATATTGGGCCCCTTTGATCACACTGCGTCGGAAAAAACCTTTGCAGCCCTCGCAACTCAGGACATTGTAATGGAAGCCGGAGGCTTTGTCCCCACATACACTGCACACCTCATTTCCTAGCATCTTGGGGGCTGGCCCCTTCTTCCTTTTCAGGGGAGGATTTTCTAAAGCAGAGAAAAGGGATGAAAGGAAAGACTCTGAAATAAGATCTGAAAATGAGAGAAGAAGAGCTTCTCGTGATGTATACATGCTAACAGTTTTTTCAGACATAATAACATGCTGACTTTGGAGAAACCTGAAACATTATATGTAGGTGGAATCAAAGAACATAAGGACCTGTGATGAAGGAAGACCTCTGGATATACTGTTCTAATAATATTTACCCAATGGTGTTCAATGCATTTCTAGGGCCATGGGACTATAATGCAGATGATTCCATTAGTATTAAAAATAAGAATTATATCATCTCAGAATGTATAGGAATAATTAGGGGTAAGAATTATGTACCCATTGTATTAAATATCCCTTTAAATACAAAGCTAGAATATTGGATAAAAGCTGAGCAATATATGTAATTAATCAAGCAATTCCCCTTTCTGTCTACATATCTATTTTAAAAGAATCAGCAACTATTAGATTCTGAGAGGACCTGGAAATAAAAATCTCCTTATATGTGTTTAACATATAAAGGTAACAGACACAGAGAATGGGTAACTAAAGAACATATTAGCTCTCAAAACCGGTTGTCTTGGTCTCTCTGTGTAATACGTAACGGTATGTGGGAATGACTGGGAAATGGGTAGCGATGGTGCTTAGGAGCAGTCATATAAGAGAAGCTGCATCAAACGTGGACAAAGAAGGGCTATCCCCCTAGGTTTTAGTCTCTAAAGAAGACAGAAGGGGATCTATACTTTCAGACTTGCACGATTCTGTTAATGTAGCCTTACAATAAAATAGAATTAGCTCATATGGTCATGTTTCCTTTCTAGAAGATCTGACATTCAGTGGGTTGGACAGCAGGGATCAGCATTGTTTTTTTCAGTCTGACTAGGAAAGCATTTACCAGTCTGATGCCATATTAGCCAGAGAATTCTGGGAAACAATTTCAAGAGACTTCAGGTCCCATAGTTCCTCAGGTAATATAGCTGTTGGTCTTGCTCCTTGGGGTTTTTGAAAGCAAAATCCAGCATACTTTTCATTTACATTTTACAGTTTCTTGAGTCAGCTTCATAAACTTTCAAAATCATAAATCCAGACTATTCACTTTAAGGTGACTAGTGTTCATACCAGAAACAGAAATGTTTCTTTCCAACATTTTTCAAAACTCAGAAAAGCCAAGCCAAACACCATTATCCCTTGTAAACTTTTTAGATCTTCTCATGAATTTCTTTCCCTCTATATTTCTTCCCAGGGTTTTCCTTTACCTTTTTTTCAAAGTTAGACCAAAAAGTTATTCCATATTCAATATCCATACCATATTCCATAGTTATTGTTATACCCATTATCTTATAATGTATTTCTTGAATGGAGTTTGTTTTATTTTTAATGTGCAGAAACTGTTTTAAATTTCATGAAATCCATATTACTACCTAGAATTCCACCAGATAGGCCTATCACATGATTTGATTTAACATAGAGATAATTTTGTACTGCATTCCAAACACATGAATTAAAACAAGAATGTACTCTTACCTATAGGTTCAGAGGGAATCTCTGAATTCTGGAAAAGTGCAAATACTTTTTCCTCCATGTTAAAAACATTCGTCTTCTTCCCATGATTCTGTGTGACAAGTTGAGTGGGGCCCATGGTGGCTATTCTACACGTTCTTGTAATCTCTAAAGCATGTCTATGAGCAGACTCAGGGTGTTTCCATGCAGTGTTACAATGACTTCATAAAAAGGAGAAAAACAAAAGCTATAATAAAAGAAAAACAGAACTCCCGAAGTTATATGGAAGTCTTCTGTTTCCATACTACCACCCACAACAGTATCCACCCAGGCTGCTGCCATCTACAATTATTCAGCCTCAAAGAATTAGTTTGTCTCCTTTAACTAGAAAACACTTCTTTTCAATAAAACTTATTGTTTCTGTTAGAAATATAAATATTTTTATCAATAATATAATATTTATAATAGAAATAGTGTTTTAATTATTTGTTGGTTTTCAACCAACTTTTCATACAGCAGCTCAAGAGGATGTACATAGTGCTCCATCCTAGCTTTTCCAGGACTACCATAACAGATTATCTTAAGTAGCATTCTCCAACTTGGTGCCCTCCAAATGTGATGTGCTGCACTGATAGGTAACATTGGGAATTGTATTTCCATCAGATCGTAAGGATATCAGTTTGGGAAAGTGAGATAAAAAGTGAAGAAGCCAATCAAATTGCCCATAATTGCCCAATAAGGCATTTTCACTTTTAATTCATGTATCTATTTTTTATTATTTGTTTATCTCCAAAAACATACTTTTTTAGGCAGATTGGAAACCTAAATAAGAAAACAGTAAACAGTAAAACTTTAAAACTGTTTCATATCAATCATTAAAAACAATCCAAAACTAAGGCAGCTTCCTGCCAAAGAAATAACGAATGTGAAATACTGTAGTGTGGGAGAGAGGAAGGAAGGAAGGAAGGAAGGAGCAAAACAGCCTAGTTGCCTGAAAGTCTTTCTTTATTAATTATAACTTTAGCAAAGTTCTGGGTTCAGCTATTCTCAGTAAAGCATATTGCTCTGATTATCATTTTTAGGTCCTTAGAAGCAGTGAAAGGAGTTCACCTGGTTTGCAGCAGTATGCCTGATTGTGATGGTCTCCTTACATGCCAAACTAAAACTTCACTGTGGTAATTTCCATTCTAGCAAAACTCTTGAGTTGATGAAAGGTAAAAGTATCTCAGTAGAAAACCTACTTCAGAAAATATCTGCTGAATGGTTATGTGAGATATATTTAACCAAACTTCCTTATATAAAGCAAAAAAAAAATAAATTCAAAGAGGATCTAGATACATTAAAAGGGGAAAAGACTGAATTGCCCCACCTAGATATCTGAAAAAAATTCAGTTTGGTTTTTTGCTGCTGTCAGCTCAGTAGTTAAGCAATACTGCTGCAAAGTAGTACTTTGGGTAGAATTTACCAGGAAACAGGGTGTATTACCAAACAGCTGGAGCCAAAGAAAAGGGTATGGATGCTTCTTGACTAAGGGAATTTCAAAATTGACATGTCATCACATGCAGAGGCCAAAGCAGGCACCCAAAGTGAAACTTGTTGCTTAGTACAGTTTTTGACTGGGAAAAAGTGATGTTGGCAGTTAGAACTGGGGAAGTTGTAATGCATCTCTGAAGAAAACAAACAACAGTCAGAAGTATGCATTACACATCTCTGTTCCCTTGCAATGAACCTGATAACCTGTTGATCACAGTTTCTTCTTTAAAATGCTTCTAAATTCCATTTTAAGTGCCTGCAGTAGCTAGGTAATCTCATTTGTGTGTTTACTTCCCAATCATTTTGACTGGCTCCCTTTATTGATTCGTTCATTGCTATTTCATGGACCTTAAATACCTCGGTGGGAAAATCAATTCTCCACTGTTAATTCTTCAATTAAATAAAAACAATATTGTTTCTACTGCAGTACCCAGGCATTTCCTATATCTTTTGGTCATCATATAGAGCAACCATGTCTGATTTTATTTTTCGTTACTGAGATACACATACACTTATTGGTGGCTTGGGGGATGTGGCTTGATGAGGCGGCACCTTGCTGTGAGTGACAAATTGGGCATGCCCACTCAGTCACATGATGCCCATAGAGCCAGCAGAAAAGGCAGCTCCTGCGGCCTATCCCTTTATGGTCCCCCTTCCCCCCTGCCTCAAAGTACCTTAAAGGGACACTGCAGTCCAGCTTCGGAGCAGGTCCGCTGTGATGTTGTCCCTCTGGCACAGCAGGCCATTCTCCTGGCCGGTCTGGCAATGGGGTGGGGCCACACACCAGCAGACAATGGGATGCATGTGCATGGCCAGCACGAAGAACAGGATGGTGATGGCAGTGACTGGACTTCTTCAGGCCTCTTTTTTGGCCTGAAGTTTTTGGTACTTTTCGGCGCAAGAAGCCTGCAGTCGCCATCTCTTTTTCGGCATGAGAAGCCTCTTTGCCACCCAGAACTGAGCTGACAGCAATGGCAGGAGGCTTCTTCGCTGAAAAAGAGGCAGTAGTTGCAGGCTTCTTACGCTGAAAACTACCAAAAACTACAGGCCGAAAAAGAGACCTGAAGAAGTCCCGTCACTGCTACCACCCTCCTGTTCTTCGTGCCAGCTGCGCATGCGCATCCCATTGCCTGCCAGTGCTGTCTGTGGCCAGAGAAAGACCTGGCCAGGAGAACAGCCTGCTGTGCCAGAGAGATGGCATCACAGTGGATCTGCCCGAAAGGCAACTGAAAACTACCAGTGGTTGGAGGCTCACCAGCCATGCTTTGCTGGGGGGACCTCCACCAAGGGGACGAAGGTGAGTGAAGCGGAGGGCAAGCGGGCGGCATGCGAGCGGAGCCCCCGGAGAAGGCCAGAGCCGGGGAATGGCGTGTTCATTCCCTGACCCAGCCAAGGCGAACGGCGAGCAGGCGGAGGCTCAAGGGCGAGGCCAGGGCCGGGGAATGGTGTGTTCCCCGGCCTGGCCAAGGCAAACGGCAAGCGAGTGGAGGCTCTGACCAGGGCCTCAGGGAATGGCGCCTCCCTGGGGCCCAACTCAAGGTGAAGGATAAGCATGCTTACCTTTGGTGAGCAGAGTGGGCAAGGTGAGGCGATTAGTTGGGCTATGTGGTGAAGGCCACATATATAGGGCGGAGCAGGCAGGGGCCAGTGGCAACTGGGCAGGCTGGGCCAGGGCCAGCGAGAGGTGGTATTTGCCAGTTCGGTGATCCAGTTAAAATTTCTGCTACCGCTTCTCCTGAACCAGTCCGAACCGGCTGAATACCACCTCTGGATACACTTAAATATCAATCTCACTGTCAATTAGATAATGAATAAGAGTTCAATTATTAACAAGAATTTATGCATGTTGCATACTGTAGATCCGTTCTAATACTATTCCCCACTTTTCTCAAACTGCAGAGAAAATGATATATATGATCGGGGGGGGGGAGGCAAATCTGGGAGGAATGAAGAAAGACAGCTGAATAATTTGGAGATAAGTAACCATCAAGCTCAACATTTTCATGATGCTCCTGGAACTAAAAATAACCTCTTCCATTGCCTCTTCCAGTTATAAACTGCACCAGTGAGTTATAGCAATACAATTGTCAAAAAAAGTATATTTGCAGCTTCTCAAAGCAAAAAACACATACTCGATGCATGAAGCAAACTCCCAAATTCCTGCTGAAACCAGAAACGTAATCTCTAAAATGATATTCCCCTCACCAACTTTGTGATGTTTTTGCTCATCACCCTTTTTATCTCTCCCCCATACATTAAATATAGGCCCTGGTCACAAAAACATGGTCAGCTCCTGATCATTTTTGAAAGAGGCTTAAGAGAAACACACAAGTAAACCAATCACATATATTGATTGGATGTGAACTCTATATCCCTTTTGCTGATTTGTTTACTTGGATGCTATATTCTGTTTGTGCTGCAATGGTTTAACAAAAGACAGCACTGAAGACATTTTTAAAATATCATATACTATTTTTATGGATCCATAAGCAGTTTCAGGCACATAATGATTCTCTAGTAAAAAGTTCCCAATTAGGAATGTTTATGACTACGGTAAACTTTGAAATCAAAGACTGTGGTGTTAAAAATGAGATCATTATAAAATGAAATATTTTCAAGGGAAGAATGTATGTTAAAGAATTAGCAAAACTAAAGGAAATCTGCAGCGATGCTTCAATGGAAAACATGACACAGTCATCCCTATCTTCAAAAAAGGAGATCCAAGCCTTGTTGAAAATTACAGACCTATCTCTCTATGTTGTGTCTCATGCAAAGTAATGGAATCCATCATAAACCAATCCATTACACTTCATCTCGAAACAAACAACCTTCTCTCTAATAAACAATTTGGTTTCAGAAAAAAATTTTCTTGTAACCTACAACTTCTCCACTGCAAAAACATATGGACTACCAACCTTGATCAAGGAAAAGCAATAGATGCAATCTACATAGACTTCTGCAAAGCTTTTGATTCAGTAGTACATGATAAACTACTCCTCAAACTAAAATCCTACGGCATTTCGGGACCTCTTCACAATTGGATAAATGCCTTCCTGTCAAACAGACAACAAGTGGTCAAAATTGGCAACGCTATATCTAATCCTGTTCCTGTCAAAAGTGGCGTTCCCCAAGGTAGTGTTCTCGGACCAACACTCTTCATACTATACATAAATGATCTCTGTGACCTCATCTCAAGTTATTGTGTTCTCTTTGCTGATGATGTCAAACTATTTAATACCACTAATAATACTTCTACCCTTCAAGAAGACCTCGACTTAATTTCCGATTGGTCTAAAACTTGGCAACTCCAAATCTCAACCAGCAAATGCTCAGTCCTACATATTGGAAAAAAGAACCCTCACATCAAGTACAAACGTGATGGACATTACCTAACTGATGACCCCCACCCTGTCAAAGATCTTGGAGTTCTCATATCAAATGACCTTAATGCCAAAGCCCACTGCAACTACATAGCAAAAAAGGCCCTAAGAGTTGTAAACCTAATTTTACACAGCGTCTTTTCTAAAAACTCTACACTACTAACTAGAGCATACAAAACATTTGCCAGACCTATTCTTGAATACAGCTCATCCGTCTGGAACCCATACCACATCTCTGACATAAATGCAATAGAAAGAGTCCAGAAATATTTTACTAAAAGAGTTCTTCACTCCTCCAAAAACAACAAAATACCTTATACCAACAGACTTGAAATCCTGGGATTAGAAAACTTACAACTCCGTCGATTTCGACATGACCTGTGTTTAACACACAAAATCATCTATTGCAATATCCTTCCTATAAAAGACTACTTCAGCTTCAATCGCAATATTACAAGAGCAAAAAATAGATTCAAGCTAAATGTCAACCGCTTCAAACTTGATTGCAGAAAATATGACTTCTGTAATAGAGTTGTTAATGCTTGGAACTCATTACCTGACTCCATAGTCTCTACTCAAAATCCCAAAATCATCAACCAAAAACTGTCTACTATTGACCTCACCCCATTCCTAAGAGGGCTATAAGGGGCGTGCATAAGAGCACAAAAGTGCCTACCGTTCCTGTCCTATTGTTCCCTTCATTATATCAAATTGATATAGTTGATACATATTTTTTACATATATATATATTCTTCAAGATATGTTGTTTTATCTATGACAATTGTTTGTGTATACTGTGACAAAAAGAAATTAAAAAAATGAAATCAGAATAATCTTCATCTTCAAATTATTTGTTTTCTTATATCATAATCAGAAGCCAATTCCCAATGCTTGCAATATAAATAAAACCATGAAAAAAAAATATAAAACAATTAATCAACATAGCTAACAACTTCCTAATCTCAATTATAGAGACAATTCAATCCTAAAAAACTTAAAGAAAAGGCTTGTTTTCACAGCCTTTTGAGATGATGCTGGGGTAGGTGACACCTGAATCTTCTGGCCCTTATCTCTCTCACACATGTATGTGTGGAATCTTGAAGATCCATACTCAAGATAAACACATAGAATAGGCCAATTCTACATACTGAAGGCTGTCTTGGAGAGATTTATGCTGTTTATGCTGTTCCACTTACTGATACAGGGACTGGATGCATAACATATCCAGCATATGGTGATGATTGGCTAGTGCCAAAATAAATTAAAATTAAACTGGACTGATTGAATCAATATTTGAAGCACCTTTTCATGTATTATTAATAAATCCAGGGTTATACTGTTATACTCTGGGAAGTTTGAGAAATTCAGAATCTGAAAATGGTTGGAAAGATCTTAAGACCATTGGAAATGAATTGTTATAATAAAATATTATAATAATTTCTTTTGACAGAAATTTTTAGGTTTTGGATAGCTCATAAACAAGTTTTTTTGGGATCACTCTGATGTAAAAACTATTGTTGCTTATATACAATTATTTTAATCTAATCTAGCATAGATTTTTTTCAACAATCAAAAATTAAACACTGGTTTAAGATTTCAAATGTTTGCAAGATATTCAAGTTCTCTTTTATACGTTTTGTCTCAAGTGATAGATAAACCAGTATCCATCAAATTCCTCAATTTAATTAAAAGTTATTTACCAGCAGATCAGCTAGGTCCCTTTCTAGAGAATCAAACAGTTCAGAAGCTGGAAGAAAATGACTTTTATCTCATGTCCTATCTCTTATTAAACACAACTATAATCTTGCTTTCTACAAAATCTAAAATAGAATTTGCTTTACTTATACTATGAAAATAAATTCCTTCCTGAAAATATTATGAAAACTCATTAAATGCTTAACTATCAAAGTGAAAGATGAAAAGAAAAGAGGTTTAGAAATAGAATAATGCCTACCGATTTTAAATTCCTTTGTTCCAATGATCCAGTTAATAATATCTATATGCTGAAAACTTGTGTTATGTCTTGTCAGCTGTTGTTAGTGCCAGTTCCAAATGAAAACAATAGAGTATCAGCCAATCGTTCTTTTAAAAAATGCAATGAGAACAACCCCAAATCCCATGGGGAAGTGAATGTAGGTAAAAAGCTAATGAAAGCATAAAATTCCCTGGGCTGTGGTCACATTCATGTGTCAGTTGAGGCATCAAGTACTTCCAAGATACATTGGCATCAGCCCTTACACCCTGCCCTATTTAGAATCAGCTGAACAACTCAGCAAGCAAATGTCCTAAGTCCAACTCCTCTTGCTCTTTCAGATATGAAGTACTGTTATTAAAACAAACCAAATAATTCAAGCAATATTTTCCAGTGGCTACCATTTGCACATATAACCACAAAGAGACATCTCCCTTGTCTATCAGAAGAAGAGTTCAGCTCTTTCTTCCTGCAACAAAAACTTTAATTACACTATTATCATTTCTGTACTTATTTTCCATTATGTTTATAGACACACAAACTTACACATCTATGAGCCTTTCCACCCATCACATTTTTAAGCTGTGTGAGCTTGCTTTCTCAAGAAGAGCCCCTCCTCTCTTCTCATCTGGTTTTCTCCCAAGAATTGAAAGATCAGACTCCACAGAAGCTGTGTTTATATTACATGCTGAACCACCAACTGTCCAATTACATTTTTTGTAATTTCTGCATGCAGAACCCTATACAGTGGAATGTCTCCAGTGCTATGCATATTCAAGCAATTGGAACAACTGAACAAACCATACTTTAGCTAAAAATAGATTTCATGGATTTGCACAATTCAGCCAACAAAAAGAGACATCTTAAAGGAAAGGAAAGGAAAGAAATGGAAAGGAATGGAATAGAATAGAATAGAATAGAATAGAATAGAATAGAATAGAATAGAATAGAATAGAATAGAATAGAATAGAATAGAATAACAGAGTTGGAAGGGACCTTGGAGGTCTTCTAGTCCAACTCCCTGCTTAGGCAGGAAACCTTACACCACTTCAGACAAATAGTTATTCAACATCTTCTTAAAAACTTCCAGTGTTGGAGCATTCACTACTTTTGGATGCAAGCTGTTCCACTGATTAATTGTTCTAACTGTCAGGAAATTTCTCCTTAGGTCTAAGTTGCTTCTCTCTTTGATTAGTTTACATTCATTGCTTCTTGTCCTGCCCTTAGGTGCTTTGGAGAATAGCTTGATTCCCTCTTCTTTGTGGTAGCCCCTGAGATATTGGAACACTGCTATCATGTCTCCCCTTGTCCTTCTCTTCATTAAACTAGACATACCCAGTTCCTGCAACCGTTCGTCATATGTTTTAGCCTCCAGTCCCCTAATCATCTTTGTTGCTCTTCTCTGCAATCTTTCTAGAATCTCAACATCTTCTTTACCTCATGGCAACCAAAACTGGATGCAGTATTCCAAGTGTGGCCTTATCAAGGCATTATAAAGTGGTATTAACACTTCACATGATCTTGATTCTATCCTTCTGTTTATGCAGCCTAGAACTATGTTGGATTTTTTGGCAACATAGCACACTGCTGACTCATATTTAAATGATTGTCCGCTAGGACTCCAAGATCCCTCTCACAATTACTACTATTGAGCAAGGTACCACATATACTGTACCTGTGCATTTTGTTTTTCTTGCCTAAATGTAGAACCTTACTGTTTTCACTATTGAATTTCATTTTGTTAGATAGCGCCCAATATTCAAGTCTGTCAAGATCCTTCAGTATCTTAAGCCAAACTTCTGGAGTGTTGGCTATTCCTGACAGCTTGGTGTCATCTGCAAATTTGATAGATTCCCCATCTATCCCCTCATCCAAATCATTGATGAACATGTTGAAGAGTACTGGGCCTAAAACAGAGCCCTGGGTACCTCACTGCATACCCCCTTCCATGTAGATGCAGTTCCATTGAGGACTACATGTTGAGTGCAGTTGGTCAGCCAGTTATGAATCCATCTGGTGGTGATGCTGTCAACCCACACTTTTCTACTTTATCTAGTAGTAGGTTATGGTCTACTTTGTCAAATGCCTTAATGAAGTCCAAGTAAATTATATCGACAGCATTCCTCTGGTCCACTAATTTTGTTACTTTGTCAAAGAATGCAATAAGATTAGTCTGGCATGATCTGTTTTTGACAAACCCATTTTGGCTTTTGGTTATTACTTTGTTTGCTTTGAGGTGTTTGCTGATTCATTGCTTCATTATCTTTTCCAGAATTTTCCCTGGTATTGAGATCAGGTTGATAGGTCTGTAGTTTCCTGGATCTATTTTTTTTTCCTTTTTTGAAGTTATTCTCCCCTCTTCCAAAGCTGGGAATAATGCCTATATAGAAGTAAAAATGCATGTGGATGTAACTCCAAAATGCATTGTACAACTAAACACAGAATAAGTCCTGGTTCTGGTAATCATACATGTATCCTACCAGATCATTTTCTGACAAAGTACAAGACAGAATCCAAATATCTCACTGCACTGCCCTAGCAAAAAAAAAAAAATTAGACAACCCCGCTGTCCTCATTAAAGAGAGAGCACACATTGAGATGTTTTCTATAGCTCTCTTCTGTCACCTACCCATGGTCCAGATACAGTATTTGCAACTTAACTATGATATGGCCCTATTCAACATGTCATTAATCTATGCTGGCTAAGGTTCACAAGGTGCAAGGTGCAGTAAATCACAACAAGAAGGCATTGGGATGAGTCAGATTTAAAAACATAAATTACAATCTCTCAATTAAGAGATAATTCATCAATACATTTTTGAAGAGTAATAAATGCAATTTCTTTCTAAAGAAATTACAAGGCAAAAATTACATAATAATAGATAAAACCATGCTTATTTTTCCCCCCAACAGACTGGTGCCAGCATGACTTTTTGCACTAGTCAATTCCTCTTATTTTTGTACCAATCAGCAATATTTTTCATATGCTTCTTAAAAGGTTTATTTACTTCCTCTAAAAGTCTGCCACAGGGAAGCTAAATGTTCTCACATTTAGTCTCTTAGCTCTTCCTCTTGATCTCACTAATTCTGATTTGTTCTGAGATTGTCTTAACCCTCTACGCTGATCAGTATTTAGAACATGGGGTCCAATTCTTTCTGGTCTGGGACACACCTGCCTTTTAAGTGCAGTAAATGCAGTAGGGGAAGCCATGACAAAAATGAATTAGTTTTTAATTCCTTTGCATTTCAATGTATTGAAATACGTTAAGCAACGTTAATAAAAAATATCCTCTAATAGTGTATTTAATGAGGTCCTCTTCTGTTATATGAAAATATAAATTGATTGCATTGAAGACATTTATGCATTGTGCATAGTCTGGAGATGCCAGATTATGCATCTCTAATTAGAATGAGTAATTTGTTTTTCCCTTTTATGATTTAAAAATAGAGTGAAAGCATTTTGGATGAAAGATAAATCTGGAAATGAAAGATCTTCTGACATTAAACATCTTTGAAGTGACATGTACAACTATTATAAATCCATCTTCTTTCCACTGGCCACTTGATTTTGTGAATTATTTAATTAATGCATGTGCCTTCCTGGCCAATATTTTCAGACAGTTCCTATGAACACACATATAATACATAAAATGCTAAAACTATTTAGCATTCTAAGGCAATTCAAACACTAAAACACTTAAGGAGACGACACAATAGATACTGTCAAACCACTCAGAACTTCCCTTTGCCATGCTGGGAGTAGGAAATTGTCACTGTGCATAAAAATGGAATACTGAATTAGGAGAGGGGTGATGTGGCTTTGAAATCTCACTAAACTATGAAAGCTGTAACATTTTCTCTTAGCTTATCCTCATAGGAGAAGAATGAAGACCAAAATGACTCTTCTTGTTCCTCACGCAGAAAATGATAAGATTGATTTTTTCAGTCCAGTCCATTTATATTTCAAGAAGTCTGTTTCTATTCCTTTATATTATTTCAGTTGAATGTAATTATTTTCCAGGAATTACACATAGATTTTCACAATGAAAAGTTGCTTGCAAAGGGTTAGGCCTTCCTAACCTTCCTTACCTTCTTCCTTAAAGCAGTGTTTCTCAACCTTGGGAAGTTTAAGATGTGTCGAATTCAATTCCCAGAATTCCCCAACCAGCATGCTGGCAAGTCAAACAAAAAAGAAAAATTATAAAAAGAAAAAAGAATTATATTGTAACATCACCAGTGAGCTATGATATGTCTCTAGGAAAATCAACCCTCCTTCGTTTGGGAGACATAGCAATCTCATAAAGTATAAATACAATCAAACTTTATTTCTGAAAAGGAGACAACAAAAAGTAAAAATACCTTTCTAACTTTTAGTAATCATAAACAAGCCTTTCAGTGCTGAAGGACATAAAAATATAGTGCTGTTAAAATCAAATAGCCTTTTTTAAAAATAAAAATACTCCATAAAGAAAAGTTTATACAGGAAAACAACAGAATTTTGGAAGACCAGAGGGCAATGCTAGTATCTTTCCAGTTGAAGCCACTCTGAAATAAAAAGGTTCCAAGGTGAACAAAAATACATAATGACAGTACTTGTACGAAGACAATCATTACAGACAATAAATTAAACATTAGTCAAATTAAAAATAATATTACATAGTATTTCCATCTATTTTTAAATCTATTCTTACAAAAATAACCATTTTTCTCAAAACTCTTTTCCTTCTGTAACAGTTTTTCCAGTTTCTTGAGGATTCCAATCAGTTAATTCTGAGGCTTTTGGGAAACTGGCAGTTCCATTTTTCTTCACAGACTCAGTTCCCAACTTACTGTATGGCTTTGTTTCTCTCTAGTAAAGAGGGAGGGGATTTGGAAGATCTTGCTTGTTGCGTTGTGCCAAAATCCATTTGCTTCTGCCCACTAACCGATTATTTTATATTAGATGAATGGCAGTAAGGGAGGTTGTAATTTGAATAGTGAAAGAAATGACAACACAATTTAATGGTGCCATACTTTTTGCATCATTAAAGCAGATACATCTTTTTCTACACTTATACAGCTTCTGGGAAGCTGCCCTCAGTTTTGTGTGCACACCATATTTGTTTCAGTGGGGAAAGTGCAGTCTCAACTCTTGGGGACTACTGGGGGCATCCATGTTTTTTTCTTGGCCATCACCTGAAAAATATTTGCCACAGCTTCTTACCATTAACATTATGGAAATTAACTTGCAGAAAAGAGGCATCTATGTTTAATGGTAAAGAGATGTTTTCATATAATGAATTGGCCTGGCCAAGCTCTAGAATATCAATTTCGTAAAAATCATAATTTAAGGTAATTTGGGTACAAAAGAAAACACATACACCTTAATTTATTTATCCCGGTATGCTAAGCTGCAATAATAATAAAATAATTACTGTATAAAAATATGAAATTATTAATCAAGTGCAATATTCTACAATATTTTGAGTTCCCACATGTTTTGAACTATAGCTCCTATTAGCTGCAAATAGTATGGCTAACATCAGAGTGATGGACTTCGTAGATCAAACGTTCTTTACAGATTAAGATCAGGAAAGCTTGTCCTAAAAATCTTGTAATCTGAATATAGACACCATGCATTTCCTGTCTTTCAATCTTGCAGATTTTTCAGTTTACAAAATTCCGCTTGTTCTCTATTAACATAATGACTGGAGCATCACAAAAGATGAAAAGCGAATCAACTGCAAGACAACTTCCAAGTCTTTCCTTGTTGCCTATTGCTTGTAGGTTACTATTTCTCCTCCTTAAGTGCCAAGAACTATTCTATCTTTCACCCTCAGCCCCTGTAAGCCACTGACCCACTGGGTGATGAAAGTGCACAGTAGAAAAAAATGGGTATTGTTTTTAAACCCTAGATGGTTAATATTCTCACCT
This sequence comes from Ahaetulla prasina, assembly GCF_028640845.1. NCBI lineage: Eukaryota > Metazoa > Chordata > Lepidosauria > Squamata > Colubridae > Ahaetulla > Ahaetulla prasina. The sequence continues at coordinate 296,774,316 of NC_080539.1, read as the reverse complement.
GGTCCCTTAACTGAGAAAATTATTCCATAGATTATTTAATTTTCCTGGATTTCCATTCAAATACCAGTTGTTTTGAACACAAGACAAATGATATATTTAAGTGTCTGAAGGTCAGTAAAGAGATGACATCAAGGATTTGGCACAATCAGCAATTGCTACCATAAAGTTCCTCACTTAGTGATTGGATTTTATTATTGTCACAAAATTCCTCGGTGTTCTAAAATAAGGCTTTCTCAAGTCAAATGCTGGTCAAGACTATATAATTAACTGTGATGTTATATTACTTAATTATATTACTACATGGTTGTAAGTAACAAATGGAACGCAAGCAAAAAATTTCTGCTCTTGATTTACCTTACTTTTCCTCTGTATGTTATTACTCCTTATCCATTTTTGTGCATCTTTTATTTCCCTCAGTCTTGTTATAGTCCAAATCTTTTGCTATTTGTCTGTCTATATCATCTGTCTGTCTATCTATCTAATCTAATCTAATCTAACGTATCTTTTCTTTTATGTACACTGAGAGCATATGCACCAAGACAAATTCCTTGTGTGTCCAATCACACTTGGCCAATAAAATTCTATTCTAATCTAATCCATCTAATTATTTATTAAATGTGTATACCATCTGACTCCTAACCCCAACTTCAATTAATTCTTAATCAGCCTTTTTTACATTTTAATTTTCAGGAACTGATTAATCCTGAACAGATTGCTTTGGCTAGCAATTTTCTTTTCCTACCATTCAAAATTTGTAAATACTGCATTTGGAGCAGAAGAGCAGGTCATTAAATGCATTCATTTCAATAAAGCAGAACTCCGTTTATGGAATTTGTAGGAATTGCCTAATGCCAAACCAGACCTTTGATCCATCATAGCTCTGTCAAGTCCACACCTGCACTGATTGGCAGCAATAATATAGTACGGCAGGGAGGGATGGGCAGCCTTTAATCTATGAATGGGATGCAACTCTCAAATGATTCTCAGGTACAGGATTTCAGTCTCCTTCTAGGGTCTGAAAAGAGGATTTTTTGGCCAACACAACATTGGTGTATATGCATATGAAAAAAGAGGGTTGAGTGATAAGCATAGATATTTCTACAGAGGAGGGCAATGTCTCACTAACTTGGCTCAAGTATTTGACATATTAATTCACGGCAAGTGATCTGCAGGAGAGAGAAATGGTTCTCCACATTGACACTAATGTTTCCCAGCAAAGACTGCCAGTTCAGAAGTGAGCCTGGCACATTTTACAAATAAAGTGTTAGCCTTACATTGAGGCACACACTTTAATGTAATTTCAAACCCTCCATGCATACGATAGGAAAATTCTGAATTAACTGCAGCTACAATAGTCCAAAGGTGCTTTTTTCAAGAGACAACTGGACTTTCTGGTTTTTCTTTGAAGACGTTTCGCTTCTCATTCTTGAATGAGAAGCGAAACACCTTCAAAGAAAAACCAGAAAGTCCAGTTACCTCTTGAAAAAAGCACCTTTGGGACAATCATGACCTGGATGACTGAGACTCTCCATAGACATGCAGCTACGATATTTATCAATCAGTGATTAGAAATTCTTCATTTTAAAAGTAGTACTGTCATACAAAGAACAATCATTTTAAGAACCGTTCCCATGAAGCTATTGAAGTTTAGGTATACTGGGACAGCAGGTTCAATAAGGCAAAAATTGCAGGTCTCAAAACTCTTTTCCAAGAAACCCTAAACATTATCTTCTGCTTCATTTAGCAGCTTGGTAGTTAAGACAGCCACTATCTTCCAAAGAGTACCTTGCCTGGCATTTTCTAACTCTAGCCTGTTGAGAGAAACATGGCTCTTACAACTATATTACCCTACCAGGAAAAAAAAAGATTAACATGGAAAAATGAAATGCTTTCTATAAAGCAACTGCCTGGTATCATAGTGTGAAGGTGTGCAATTAATGATTTCAGCCCTTCCTATACGCTGGAAATAATCTTTCAAAAGATAAAAGTAGAATACATTTTTAAAAACTAACTCAAAATTCTCATATATGGACCTTAGCTAAAGAAGCATTTTATAGAAAAGAAACGGTAAGCAAAGAAAACGTTAACATATGCTATACAGGAAAATGTAAGAAATTTAAGATTAACTCAAAAGAATGAGCTACACAGTTGAAAACGAAAGTGTTACAAGTCTCACTGTCTGTTGTTTATTGCTGAGGCCAGCTGGAATTTTTTTTTTTTTTTAAACATTGTAATGAGAAGGGAGAAGAGATACTGAGACTGGAAAAAAAAAAGACTTAAAAGGTTTATACGTAATATTAAGTTAAAGAGAAATTTTAAGAGATGGCAGCAAAACAATTAAAGTCAACTGCTACAAAAACTCCAGGAACATTAACACCGGGAGTCTCTCCAGCACATACAGCAGATACAAAATCACTAAATTTGGAAGCACTTCAGGATAACCTGAAAGAATTTATGAAAGAATCTCTTAACGATGCTATGAATTGGCAAACTTCCCAGATAGAGGATAAGTTTAAATTAATTACAGAAGAAATGTCAGAGATGAAAAAACAGATGTTAGAAATTCAGACTGGAAATAAAGAAGTTAAAGAAGGTTTGGTGTCAGCAGTACAGGGTCTGGCATCAAATGTGATTTTATTGGAGCAGGAAGTAGAAGAAATAAAGAAAGTTAATTTAAAATTGGAAAATGAGATTGAGGCAGTTCAAAGTAAAATGGATAAAGTTGATGATGAAATTGTTTTGGTACAATATAGAGCAATGGAACTTGCTTTACGAATCCGTGGACTAAAAGAATGTAAAATGAGATTTTGAAGCAAATTTTTTGGGAGGCCTTTGCAGAGATTTTGGCAGTTCGGCCAGTAGATGTGGCATTTTATATTGATAAAATTTATCGTGTGAATTCCTGGATAGCAAGACAAAGAAATCTTCCCAGAGACATTGTTATTTATTTTACTACTAGAACAGTGAGAAATGAGATTTTAAAAACTTTTTAAAGGAGACAAGATTCAAGCAGCCAAGATATTTTAATACTAAAGGAAATTCCCCAAAATGTTGAGAGGTAGGAAGGAGTTTGCTTTTTGGTGAACGAACTTAAAAGCGTCAGATTGAGTATAGATGGGACATCCCAATTGGTATAATAGTTTACTATGAAGGAAAGCACATCGTCTTAATACAGTCAGTAAAGCACAAGAGTTTTATGCTTATGTGCTTAAGGCTGAAGTCCACCATCTCCGGATGGTAGGAGAAAGGAAGGTGAAATTAAAGAAAAGAAGTGATAGTAATGGAAGAAGACCGTTTACAAGCGTTGGATGTGTCTAAGATGGGATCAGAGATACCAAAAGAGCCAAGGATGACAAGAGCAGCTGTCAAACGCAAGGAACAAGAAGAAAAGGCTCAACAGGCCCAATCTGCTATTACCAAGACGGAAACAGTGGGAGGAGCAAGGCCCAAAGAAAGATATGATTTGCGGCTGGTGCTTCAAAAGTTTCGATTGCTGATAATGGCAATTAGACTTTTATCTTGGAATGTCAATGGATTAAACTCACCACAAAAGAGAAGAAAGATATTTCATTATTTGAAGCAATTTAAAATGACATTGTATGTTTACAAGAAACACATATTAGAACATTAGACCAGAAATATTTGATAAATTCAAATTGGGAATACATTTTGTTGCATCTGCTACAGAAAAGAAGAATGGACTAGTTGTTTATATAAAGAGTAATTTATCTGCAACATTAATTGAAGCGGATAATCAAGGAAGATATATTGCTATTGAACTTTTATTGGAAGGAGAAAATACTTTTAATAGGAGTTTATGCACCAAATCAACAACAAGAAAAATTTTATAAGTTTTACATAAAAGAATAACATCTTGGGATTATAAAACTTATATATTAATGGGTGATTGGAATGGAGTGATGGATACCCAGAAAGATAAAAGAAGTCTTAGAAATATTTCCAATCGTGTAAAACTGCCAAAGGCATTCTTTGATTTGATGGAAGATTTAGAATTGAGAGATGTATGGCGAGAACGCAATGAAAAGAGAGATTTTACATTTTTTCTGACAGACATCAATCTTTTCTAGGATTGATTTCATTTTAATTACTAATGATTTGTTTTTCAGAGTGAAGAAGACAAAATTTGTTCTAGAACCTTGTCTGATCATAGCCGGTATAGATTGAGTTAGATCGGGAAAAAGAGGCCAGGAGGTCGTGGAGGATGAATGAGAACTTGTTTAAATATGAACAAAATGTAAATGAATGTAAAACTCTAATGAAGGAATTTTTTTCTTTGAACATGGATAAAGGGACACCTATAGAGATAGTTTGGGACACCAGTAAAGCTTATATGAGGGGAATTTTATTAGAGATGAATAATAAATATAGAAATAGACTGCACAAAAGGCGAAAAGAACTAGAAGAGGAAATTAAAAGGAAGGAGCAGTTATTGGTAGGCAATCCAGGAGATAGTAAAACAAAAGAGTCAATAAATATATTAAGAGGTCAATTTAATATGTTAATGGCAGATCAGGTGGCAACTAATTTACAATATGTAAGACATAATTTGTTTAATAATTCTAATAAACCTGGAAGGTGGTTAGCATATTTATTAAGAAAGAAACAGAAACGACGTATAATTGATAAAATAGAATATAGAGGTAAGGAAGTATATCAGCAAAATTTGATTAAAAAAGCTTTTTTAGAATATTATACTAAGTTATATTCTAGAGATGTGATTAGTGATAAAGATATAGATAGATATTTACAGGACCACGGTATTTTAGAAATTACAGTAGATCAAAGGGAAGAGTTGAATCAATTAATTTCTTCAGAGGAAATAGTGTTTGCAATTAAGCAGCTTAAAGCGAATAAAGCACCAGGTACAGATGGCTTGACAACTACTTATTATAAAAATTTACAAAATGAGATGATTGTACCACTTAAGGAGTTATTTAACAGAATACAAAGGGAGAAACTCCTCCTTCATGGAGGACAGCTTTTATTTCATTAATACCTAAAGAAGATCGAGATGGTGTTAAACCAGAGAATTATAGGCCAATATCGCTTTTAAATACTGATTATAAGATATTTGCTAAGATACTAGCGAATAGATTGATGCCACTGATGAATCAATTAATTCATAATGACCAATCAGGATTTATTAAGGGGAGACAGATGAGATATAATATGAGACAAATTGTAAATTTACTTGAATATTTGGAAGGAAACAGCCAGGTTTCAGCAGCATTCCTCTTTTTGGATGCCGAAAAAGCTTTTGATAGATTGGATTGGTAGTTTTTGTTTAAAGTAATAGAAAAAATGCAATTTGGGGATTATTTTATTCAAGCAATTAAGGCTATATATCAAAAGCAAACAGCTCAAATAATAGTAAATGGTGGATTAACAGAATCTTTCAAGATTGAGAAAGGGACTAGACAAGGATGTCCCTTGTCACCATTATTATTTCATTCTAACTTTGGAAATATTATTGAGTTAGATCGAATAAAAGGAATTAGAATTAAAAATCAAGATTATAAATTAAGAGCGTTTGCAGATGATTTGGTTGTTTCTTTATCTCAACCAATACATTCAGCTGTATATTTGATGGAGACAATTGATCAGTATAGTAAGGTATCTGGGTTTAAAGTGAATCAACAGAAGACAGAAATGATAATTAAAAATATGAATACACATCAGAGGAAGAATTAGAAAGAATAACTGGATATGAAGTAGTTAAAAAGGTTAAATACTTAGGAGTATACATTACAGCATCGAATGTAAAATTATATAAAAACAATTATGAGGTATTGTGGGGAAAAGTAATTAAAGAAATGGAGAAATGGAAGAAGTTACAATTATCATTGTTGGGAAGAGTGGCAGCTATAAAAATGAATGTTTTGCCTAGATTTTTATTTTTGTTTCAAATGATTCCAATTTTGAAGAAAGATGCAAATTTACAAGAATGGCAAAAAGGGATTAATAAATTTGTATGGAAGGGTAAAAAACCGAGGATAAAGTTAAAAATAATGCAAGCCGTTAGGGAAAGAGGGGGTTTAAAAATGCCTAATTTGAAATTGTACTATGATGCAGTTGTTTTAACTTTAATTTCTGATTGGATTAATTTAACAGAGGAAAGGATTTTGAATATAGAAGGTTATGGTTTGTTATATGGATGGCACGCATATGTAATATATGACAAGAAAATTGATAAGACATTTAAGAATAATATGGTCAGAAGTGCGTTGTTGAGGATTTGGAAAAAATATCAATATAAGTTAGATGGAAAGATACCAATATGGACCATCCCCAGACATATGATAGAGAATATAAATATATTACAAAAAATGGAAGTTATCACTTACAAAGAGCTTTTGACTATGGAAAAGGGGAATTACAGTTGAAATCTAGGGAGAAATTGAGGATGAAGGAAGAAATTATACATGGTTCCAGTATGGACAATTGCAATCTAGATGGAAAATAGATCAGAAAATTGGTATAAGGCAAAGTGATGATAATCTGGTAAAACAAATAAAAGATCAAGGTCAACAGCATATAAAGAGATTATATAATGTATTGGTTGAAATTGATTCAGAAATGGAGTTGGTTAAAGATTGTATGGTAAAATGGGCACAAAATTTTCAACAACCTATAATGTTAGAAACATGGGAAAAAATTTGGGTGAGGAATGTTAAATTCACGCAAGCACAAAATTTAAGAGAAAATTTTTATAAAATGTTTTATAGATGGCATTTAGATCCTAAAAATCTGTCATGTATGTATCCAAATGTGAAAGCAAAATGTTGGAGATGTGATTGTGAGGATGCTACCTATTATCATATATGGTGGACTTGCAAAAAAGTTAAAGCCTTTTGGATTAAAATATGGTGGATTATGCAGAACATTTTGAAAAAGAAGATCAAGTTTGTTCCACAGTTCTTTTATTAGGAATAATCTCAGATTGCACTGTTATAGAGACAAAACTGATTCTGAATTTAATAACTGCTGCAAGATTATTGATTGCACAATATTGGAAGAAAGAAGACTTACCTACAATTGGAGAATGGAAGAAGTTACAATTATCATTGTTGGGAAGAGTGGCAGCTATAAAATGAATGTTTTGCCTAGATTTTTATTTTTGTTTCAAATGATTCCAATTTTGAAGAAAGATGCAAATTTACAAGAATGGCAAAAGGATTAATAAATTTGTATGGAAGGGTAAAAAACCGAGGATAAAGTTAAAAATAATGCAAGACGTTAGGGAAAGAGGGGGTTTAAAAATGCCTAATTTGAAATTGTACTATGATGCAGTTGTTTTAACTTTAATTTCTGATTGGATTAATTTAACAGAGGAAAGGATTTTGAATATAGAAGGTTATGGTTTGTTATATGGATGGCGCATATGTAATATATGACAAGAAAATTGATAAGACATTTAAGAATAATATGGTTAGAAGTGCGTTGTTGAGGATTTGGAAAAAATATCAATATAAGTTAGATGGAAAGATACCAATATGGACCATCCCCAGACATATGATAGAGAATATAAATATATTACAAAAAATGGAAGTTATCACTTACAAAGAGCTTTTGACTATGGAAAAAGGGGAATTACAGTTGAAATCTAGGGAGAAATTGAGGGATGAAGGAAGAAATTATACATGGTTCCAGTATGGACAATTGCAATCTAGATGGAAAATAGATCAGAAAATTGGTATAAGGCAAAGTGATGATAATCTGGTAAAACAAATAAAAGATCAAGGTCAACAGCATATAAAGAGATTATATAATGTATTGGTTGAAATTGATTCAGAAATGGAGTTGGTTAAAGATTGTATGGTAAAATGGGCACAAAATTTTCAACAACCTATAATGTTAGAAACATGGGAAAAAATTTGGGTGAGGAATGTTAAATTCATAAGCACAAAATTAAAGAGAAAATTTTTATAAAATGTTTTATAGATGGCATTTAGATCCTAAAAAACTGTCATGTATGTATCCAAATGTGAAAGCAAAATGTTGGAGATGTGATTGTGAGGATGCTACCTATTATCATATATGGTGGACTTGCAAAAAAGTTAAAGCCTTTTGGATTAAAATATGGTGGATTATGCAGAACATTTTGAAAAAGAAGATCAAGTTTGTTCCACAGTTCTTTTTATTAGGAATAATCTCAGATTGCACTGTTATAGAGACAAAACTGATTCTGAATTTAATAACTGCTGCAAGATTATTGATTGCACAATATTGGAAGAAAGAAGACTTACCCACAATTGGAGAATGGATTAGTAAAGTATCAAATTTAGCAGAAATGGCAAAAATTTCTGCCTACTTGAAAGACTGTACACAAGAAAAATATATATTGGAATGGAGGAAGTGGATTGATTATATTCAAAATAAGTATCAGTATCAGATTAAAAAATATCAATTAGTTTTTGAGTGAAGTTAGGAATTATTATGTATTAGTTTAAGAAAGAAGGGAATTGATAGTGTGATGGTGTGAAATGGAATATGTTTTATGTTATATTTTAGATTATGTTTGTTAGTTACAATACCCTGTATTCTGTTCTGGGAAGTCTCGGGTGGGGGGGTGGGGAAGGGGAAGACTATAAATTGATTGGTTGCCATTGTACAGGAATAATGGTAGAATTAAACAAGTTGGAATGGTGTAATGTCGGGACTGCTCGGCAAACACTCCCGAAGGGAAAGGGTAAGGAAAGAGGAGTAAAGAAGGAAGAAAGTAGGTAGGTAGGTGGGTAGGGAGGAAAGAAGGGAGGGAGAAGAAAGGATAGGAGGAGGAGAAGAAGGAGAAGATAGAGGGTTAGAAAGGATGGTAGTGAGAAGTGGGAAAGAGGAGGGGAAGTAGGAAAGTGAGGAGAAGGTGGTGGGGGAAGTTTAAGAAGGATGAGAAGGGAAGAAAGGATTAAAGGGGGGAGTGGCAGTCGAGCAGCCCTGACTGAGTATAATTTGAGTATAGGACTGATTGTTGGATAAGTGATTGTATTGTACACTGGTCAAATTGTGGGAATTATTATGGAAAAATAAAAAAAATTTGCAAAAAAAAAAAAAAAGATTAACTCAAAAGAACAATTGTCAGCAGAGCATTTTATAGATAAATTGAGAGAAAGTTTTAACAGGTAAAAAAAGAACCCACCAGGAACAGAACATTATAAAACAGAATTTGAAAATGAATTGTATAATGATGAACTTAAGTTTGCCAAAGTGCATACATTTTTGTTGAGATTTGACCTGGAAGAGGAGCAAGATAAAGAATGTATGATAAAATGAGCTAAAACTTTAGTTATGACATTCAAATGGATCAATGGAGGGCAATGTGGTTAAAAGATTTGAAATGCACATTGTTTTAGAATTTAAAAGAAGTTTTTATAAAACACTGTGGTACACTTGTATATGTCACCATAAAAATTGTGTAAGAAAGATAATGATACTTCTAATTACTGTTGCAAATGTGAACACCATGAAAGGACATTTTACCATGGAAGCGGACATGCAAAAAAGTGAAAAAAATACTGGATAAAATATATATGATGATGCAGAGAGTTTTAAATTTTAATATTTTGTAGAAACCACTATTTTTTTTACTCAAACTTATGGGCTAGAAAAGATTCATGGATTACCGTAGTTGTACATAAGGCAGCTACAGGGAAGCTATTAATGCATAAAAATGGAAAAACACATACCGTATATACTCGAATATAAGCCGATCCGAGTATAAGCCGAGGTCCCCAATTTTACCCCAAAAAACTGGGGTAAACTGGGGACTCGAGTATAAGCCGAGGGAGGGAAATGAGGCAGCTACCGGTCAGGGAAAGCCTCCCTCCCTCAGCCGAGAAGGCTGGCGGCTCCCCCGCCCCGCCCTCTCACTGCACCGGCAGGGCTTCCCCGCGCTAATGCAAAAGCCCGCCAAGTTTGCACCATCCGGTATAATGTGAAAAAAAGAAGAAAAAAAAACTCGAGTATAAGCCGTATATACTCGAGTATAAGCCGAGGGGACGTTTTTCAGCACAAAAAACATGCTGAAAAACTCGGCTTATACTCGAGTATATACGGTAAATGCCCACAGTGGAAGAATGGACCATTAAGATGGTAGAACTTACTAAACTGGCTAAACCGGCTTGTTTGATTAGGGAAGGAACAATAACTACTTTTTATAAGAGGAAACCCTTTATGGAGTTTTTGTTGAAAATGGACAAAAATGTATTGGGGATCTCAAGACTTACAGGTTAAAAAGAGTTGTTTAGGGAAAGAAAGGAACCATGATATATAATTTGGGAGGGTGGAAAAAGTAATTATATTTATAAGTGCTGCATAGAAGCTATGCAGTCACTACTTTATATATTTTTCTTTGTCTTTTACTAACTTTTTCTTTTTATCTTTTCATTTCTTTTTATTTCTTTTATTTTTATATGTGTCTGTATTTTTAAAAAATTCTATAAAAAATTTATTTTTCAATTAAAACTATACATAAAAATAAAATGTTCTCACATAAAAAGCCCAATTTACAGAAATGCATACAATCCTCTTGGCGGACCACAAGATGGTGCTGGTCCACCCTAATTACTGATTGCAAGAGAAAGAGACACTTTTCAAAATTATACTATTCCAAGAAATTAGTAGGGAAAAGTGAACATTATTTTGCACAGAAAATTACATGGAATGCATAGCTTGTGCAAAAAAACAGGAATGTCAGAATAAGGTGTGTGTGTGTGTTTTGTGTGTGTGTGTGTGTGTGTGTGTGAGAGAGAGAGAGAGAGAGAGAGAGAGAGAGAGAAGTTTAATGTTACCTACCATATTTTTATGACAACAAACTAAAGAAAATTCCTGTGCTTATTTTTCCTGCAACTCCCCCGGTTCCTTATTTATATCACATCTCATTATAATTAATGTGAGAAAAGCTGGTTTACGTTATGAGCGCTACTATTCCAATAACAGACACTTCTATAAACTTACTAGCCATTTAAGCTGCTTTTCTCAAATCTTAAATTATTTATTTCCTCATAGAAGGCAAAAGGAATATTTTACTGGCAATGAGGACAAAAAGCAAACCTCAAAACTAATGTTTAAAACCAAGAGTATATAAGAAAAATAAAATACAACTACAGCATTTTCATTAATCATACCTTTTCAGTAAAGGTACTCCTGTAAATTAAAATCACTTAAACCAAGGATTGCTACTTTGTTTCCTAAAATCTGAGTAGGAAATTTCCTTGTTTCAATTTTAAAACGTATCTCTTAAAATTAAAAACCTTATAAAATGAAACAACAACAATAGTATATTTTTGAAAAATTAAGGAAACTTCTCCTGATAGGTTTACCTTATAGTTAAGGGGCCCATCCCATCCCGTGTTCCAATACAATCATGCTTAGAAATGATTGATCTTTGCCACTTCAAAGCACAGGAGGCACAGAAACAAGAGGGATTGCTCATATATACTCACATTCCCATTCTACACTGAATTTCAACCACCAAGCATGCTTATGTGTTTCAGGACTCCCAAAGGGAGGGCCTGCACAGCACTTATGAAAATGAACTATAGTAGCCCCCAGATCTTGGCTCCCATTACAGCCTTGTACCAACCAATCTGACTCCACTATCAGCATGACCTTCGAACAGACAACAGGAAACGCAATTGTGATTTCAATTTTGTCAGAAATTTCAGGCAGGAAAATAATCTCATCAGTGCTCTTGCCTTAAAGGAAAACCTTTCATTAATGGAAAACTGGTGGGGGGAAGAATCAAGAAAGATCTCTACTTCCCTCCTTTCATCAGGGAATCTATTCAAAGTAGGTTGGCAAAAGTAGCTATCAGACAAAGATTAGCTTCTGACATCAAGCTAAAAAAAATATTGCATCATTGATCAACATAAATTTAGGTGTACACATTACACATTTGTCTCATTTATTCTGGGACATGTAAAAGTTGATAGAAAGATAGATTCTATTAAATAGGCTCTTTAAAGCTATATGCAGGGCAAAACTCATAATTTCAACAATTCACTATTAAAATTTAAATTGGTGGTTAGCTTTTATGACACTCTAATGATTGAAGCTAAAGTCTGCATTGCCCACCTCCACAATTTATTTAGAAAACTTTATATGTCACTGTAACATAAAAATTCAAAAGACTGATTTGTTTGTTAAGGCACAGAATGCAAAGCAATAATACTTTAATTTTTTTAAGTTCAACATTATCTTCTAATGACTATAAGATGAGGACATTGGACAGAATGAGGATAGGCAATGAGAGGCATCATTTAAAAATATATGGATTTCGGTCATACAAATCAAAGGAAATAACTGTTATACAAAATTATGTATGACCTTATATACTTATATAATTTGGAAAACATCAGAAAACTGCCATAACTCAAACTGAAGTATATGCATTATTTCATTTTGGATTCTTCTACTGTACATTACTTAGGACTACCTAGTCAATACAGGACTAATTTAATATTAAAAAGATGTGTTAGAGGGAAGAGTTATTAGAGGTAACCATGGACAATCTGAGATAACATTTTTTTAATTTATTTTTTAAAAAACTAAACATTAAATGAGAAAAATTAAAAAACTCCACTTGAGACATTAAAAGCCTACTAATAACTATAAAGAGTCTGGATGAAAAAGCTACACAAACAGAAAATGTGTCAGCCTCTTTCTATTACATAAAAATAAGAACTTTCTACAGATTTTGACCTGCTAGGTTATATGCCCTTCTCACAACATCTGACATCATTACAATCAGCTGGAAAACAGCAAGCTGGCCAATGATACAGCTGCACTCAAAACACACCCATCACATTAAAAAGAGCAAGCATGGGGGTTTTAGGATGGTTTAACAGATTAACAGATTTGGAAGGGACCTTGCAGGTCATCTAGTCCAACCCCCTGCCCAAGCAGGAGACCCTTTTCAAACACTCAAAAATTGAGGTTAGCTATCCCTCTTTTTTGGTGGTTGCTTGCTAATTTTTCCTATTCCCTTCCCTTCAAACTCTGTCATTATTTGCTTATTTGGATCACAGATTCCTGATGTGCCCCTCAATGATAAAGCTCATATGGAGATAGCACTGTCAAAAACTTGGGGGAGGGGGGAGAATGAGAAAGAATTACAAAGCATTTGCAAAAAGAAAGATCTAAGTTATTCTGAGACTGAAATAGGGAAGATCTGACATTGCTTGACAATCCCAAATACAAAACTGCTTTCTTAGTTTTTATGGGGAATTAGCTGTATAAGAAGAGATTCTCAAGAGTTTCTTCAAAATTCTAGGAAGACAAAGGCCAAGAAGGAAGTATAAAGAAAAAGTCATCTTTTTAATATTTTTTATAAATAATTTCTAGCCTTATGTATACAAATATATCAAAAAGAAAACGAATGCAAGAACCAGTGTGTGTGTGGTGTGTGTGTGCATGCGCGCGTGCATATGTGCTTGTATTTGGACAGCCATTTGTCTGGAATGGTATAGTGTCTCCTGCTTGAGCAGGAGGTTGGACTATAAGACCTCCAGGATCCCTTCCAACTGTTATTCTGTATATGGCCTGTGCAGTGAAATCCATTAACTCAGCTTTCTTGTTTCCAGAAACAGCCAACCTGATGCTTTGGGGAAGATTCCAAGCATAGTATGAAAGCAACATTGTTCAACTATTTTGTCCCCAGATCTTAGTATTCATGGAGGTTTCCTTTTAGTTATGAGTAACAGCCATTCATAAATTGTGTTCATTCATCAGCTGAACCCTTTTAAAGCCACTTAAGACAGTACCAAACACTGTATCTTGACTATGTTTTCATAATACACTGAGTCCAAACTATCCAGCCACATTTTCTCCCAGTATGTTTTATGGACTTAACCTGGTATTTCATTAATGCTATAATATGTAATCCATAGTAAGAAAAATGGATTACACAAACTGTGGTTAAGATAAATTCATCATGCAACTTTAGCCTATTTCAATATCAACATTTTCCAACCTGATGTGTCCTTCAGATATTCTAGATTATATTTCCTGTAATTCCTGAGGTTTTGCTAATTCTAAAGGCAGCCATTTATAATAAATATGACCTCTCTTATATTCATCAGATTAATATTAATACCAACAGATAAAGGATAGTTTCATACTGAAATACGATGCAACAATTTACATTTAATGTATCACTTCTTGGTGTTATTATAGCAAGCAAGGGGACCATTATACAACGACAATGTATACTTAATTTATAAGAAAATAGAAATATAACGAAGTTGATTCAGAAAATGGTTGCAGCATGGAAGAACTTCTGCCTTATTAATATTGTAAGGAAGAAATTGCTTTACAGATCTACTTGAGCTGTTCTAATCTGTACTTTTTTAAAAAGTATACAGGTAAAGTGTGAGCTGACCAAAGGGATCATTTATCCTTGTCAATAGGGAATATTTAGTTTATCTGAGGAAGTGACAGTAGAAGGAATGCCAGAAGAAAGTGATTATGTAATGTTGATGTTTTTAATTTTATTTGGTTTTATGACTCAATGTATATGTCACTCCAGTTCAGTATAATACTGAGTGGAATCAAACATTTTGTACTTCAAGAAAACAAGATTTTAATAAACTAAGAACAATGATAAGTAGAATTCCTTGGTAAGAATTAATGGGAAAAAGAGGTTAAGATGCATGAAAGTTCATATTAAAATACAATTGCAAACAAGACCAATAAAAAAGCAATAAGAAGAAGCTAATGCGTCAATACAAAAAACTTAATGAAGATCTGAAAATAAAAAGGTATATATAAATATGGGAAGAGGCCAAGACATGATAGAAGATTACAGGTAATGCAAACTATGGAAATGGCATCAGAATGAGCTAAGGTTACTCACCACGGCTGAGAATACCTCTTTACTCTAAATGAGTTTCAATCTCCAAGACTTGCTGAACTACATTCCCTTGGGTCACTGAGGGAAATTGCTAATAATTGGGTCAAGAGTTTATGTACTACTCTTGAGGAATTGTGGAAAACTGGTAAACTGCCCAGTAAGTAGAAAAGCACAAACAGAATGCCAATATTCAAAAAAGGACGATCCAGGGTACTATAGATGTCTGTTTAACATCAATAAATGAGCTTTTAAAGCAGATAATAAAGAGATTGATTTGGAAGCATCTTGAAAATATAATTGTCAGATATCAGTAAGGGTTTGTCAAGTACATGTAGGTGATGACTAGGCTGAGCCTGAGGGAGCTATCAAAAGTGTCATCAGTCTCAAGTCCCTTTATGCCCACAAGAAATCTTAAGTCCAGTCCACCTTGAATTCCATTGACTCTTATCTGCCACCTATTTGCTTTGTTAGTAGTTCAGAT
This sequence comes from Ahaetulla prasina, assembly GCF_028640845.1. Classification (NCBI taxonomy): domain Eukaryota; kingdom Metazoa; phylum Chordata; class Lepidosauria; order Squamata; family Colubridae; genus Ahaetulla; species Ahaetulla prasina. The sequence goes on along the minus strand of NC_080539.1, from coordinate 296,758,969 downwards.
TTTTGTAGAGGGTGTAAACTTGCAATAAATCTTTATATTAATTGCCTCGGATCGTTGATTTTCCCATGCTTGACAGAACACCTTGCTAAATTTATCCTGCTTTTTATTACACAACTTCTTTAATACTTTATGGGAAATCTATAAACATAGTATTTCTTAAGTTCAACAAAATGTTTAACAAAGTATCCTTTGGTCTTTTGATGAGTAAGTTAAGTATGGGCTGGATGGCGCATGACTTAGCTGGCTCAAAAATCATTCTCAAAAGGTGTTTATTAATGGTTATCATTTGTCAAAAATCTCACAGAGAGTTTAATTTGGATTTCTGTACTAAGCCTGTGATAGGATTCAATGATCCAACCAGTCTCTCCCAATTGTATTATTTTACGAATCATGGAAACTAAGCAGCCCTGGGAAGACAAGCCAAAGTGATACAAGATGAATAAGCTTATGATCTGCATCAGTGGTGGGTTTCAAAAATTTTTACTACGGGTTCTGTGGGGTGGCTTTGTGGGCGTGTCATGGCTTGGTAGGTGTGACTTGGTGGGCGTGGCAGGGGAAGGATACTGTAAAATCTCCATTCTCTCCCCACTCCAGGGGAAGGTTACTGCAAAATCCCCATTTCCTCCCGATCAGCTGGGATTTGGGAGACAGAGAATAGATGGGGGTGGGGCCAGTCAGAATTTTTTCTACCGGTTCTCCGAACTACTCAAAATTTCCGCTACCGGTTCTTCAGAACTGGTCAGAACCTGCTGAAACCCACCTCTGATCTGCATCACTGGCAGAAACAGAAATGTTTAATTCATATTAATATAAAAGCATGGTCTGGGGGACTGAAGCTGAAGCCACACATATCAAACCATTATTTTTAAACTGTGGTTTGCTGAATTTGCAGTAACATGTAAAACCAAAATGAAAAATATCACCCTTTGTCAATACAATGAATGATTCTTGCAAAACAGCTGCATCTTACAAAAAGCTTCTGCTTTTTAATAAAACAGTTAGTCAGAAAAGGTGCTACCAGACTGCTGATATTTTGCCACTATAGATTAACATAGCTCTCCTACAATGCCAAAAGAGCATACTAAAGTAGCATTGGCTGTTCTTGTACAATAACCCATTGTTTGCTTGCTCCTGTCTTATTGAATAACTCAGTTCACTGGATACACATAACACAATGAATCATAAAGTAACCTCACTGACTGCTTTGCACAATACATTGAGTGATACTATGCCAATTATCTGCTGCTTAGCAGGTTGTGTGAACGCAGCCAGCATCTTATATTCTGCCACTGATTACCGAATCTAAGAGTCCTGCTGTACTGCAAAGTTCTGTTTACTCCGTTCAGTATCTTGTAAGATTTGATTCCTGTGATCAGATTTGAAGGCAATATCATTCCATCTGGTCTCATGTAAATTGTGCAATATTTATTGCATCTATAACATTCCTATGCGGGTAAAGTGCACGTCTCTTTTTATAAAACTGATGAGAAAGAAAGTGTCTTGTTCAAGGCTGTTCATTGAGTTAATGACTACAGAAAAATTTGCCAGGTTGAAATCAAACTAGCATTACACAGTGTGCCACAGACAACCTTACAGATCAGTAAGGTGGACCTTAGACCATTGCCATTAAATCCCTTTCATGATGTGGAAGCTACATCTGCATGTTTTGCAAGTTCCCTGGTGATTGGAATCTTGAAGTGATTCATCACAAATAGTAATTATTATAAAGAATGCTCTACAAGAGGCACCAACATCTATCTAATTGACCTTGTCTGAGCTTGGAGGATAAGTAGCCTGATAGGGTTGGGAGATCTCCTCAGAATCTCAGGGCTGTAGCCTAGACTAGGAAATTGAAAAAACACACAGGAAGCCATCAGTAACAAACTGCTTATCTGTGGTTGTTAATGAAACTATATCAGGGAAGGGGGCTTAACTTGAAGACTATTAGAAATAGTATTGTGCCCATATATTATCTTGATGTTTTCCCAAGACTCATTTATTCATGGCAAATAAAACCTTAATCAAAGTTAATTAAACAAATATTCTGAGTTTGTAAAGCATGGGAACCATCCGGCCTGCATTCATACAGCACTCCAGATTAAAAAGTGACTGGCTACTTTGTGGTCCAGTGATGACTCAGCCGCCCTTCCATTCAATCTCCTTTTATAATGACTGCAAGCTTCAAACGAATAGCATCTTGAAGCTGCTGCTGCTGCTTTTTCACATCATTGCCATTCTCCAACCCCAGCTTGACTGGATGGATATCTATTCTGACACTATGTTGAACTAAAATGCCCAGGAAAGTTTGTTTACTTTCGCAGCTTTGGATGCAAAACTCCAAAATAAGCTACGTTTTGTTCCAGCAATCAAGTATGCGACATTGCACATCATTTTTTCCACATTTTTTTGCCTCACCTCCTAATCTGCTCACCAAAATGAGACAGTAGCCAGAGGACATTCTCTTACTTAGTCATCTTTGTGCAGTTACAGAGTTTATTCCCGGAATCAGACTAGCGGTTCTTCACTTGTACCCTCACAGAGCAGGGCAATTTAAAGTCACGAACAGTGTCCTTACTGCTCCGGAGCCTCTTGAGAGCAATTTATAAAAATACACCTGTATGGTGGCTGCTTTGGCGCCGGCAGGTGTTTTTGCGTTGGTGCCTTCCACTGACACGAGGTGGAATTCCTAGCAACGCCCCCCTAGGAACATTACGGAGACCCCAGAGTTGCTGAAGCAAGGCGAGCTCACTGGAGGAGGCTACCACATTCCCAAGCTGCCGTGGAGATCGCGCAAAAAAAGTAGTTACCGGTCCAAAACGGCAGGTCCGGGAACGGCGACAGTCCCGGAAGGGGAAGGACGCGCTGCGCACAGCAAGCGAAAGGAGCAAATGTCGATAAACCGGCTCTCAGGGAAAGGCAGGATGGGGGCTCTAATTCAACCCTGCGCTCCGTCGTTCTCGGCTGAGGAGGGCCACTGTGCACAAGTGACAGTGAGGTAATGCGAGTCTCTGCAACAACAGCAGCCGCTTTCGAGTCACATGCTTGAACTTTCCCCAACTCCACCCCCTGGCGGTCCTTTCTTTCCCCGGCTGGATTGCTACATCCTGGCTGCGGTGCGGACAGACCACCGAAAGGCGGGGAGGGCAGGGCCGTCCCTCTCCCTGCCTTTCCTCCCAATGGGTGGCAACGTTATAGTCTTCTGATGAGGATTTTTGTTAATGCCATTATTGATATGTATCCAGTACTGTACCTCAACTGAATCCTGTGGAGGCGGAAGGCTTGCCACGTTGAGCCCCGTAGTCTGAGCTGTCAAAAACCCTCCTATTTTGAAATAGTAATTTAGCTCACCCCACATTCGGGACATAGTTTCTTATAGCTGAATATATACACACATTTAGCTGGTTCGGTTTTATTTTCCAATTCATTAAAATTGTAGCCCACCTGAATATTTTCTTAAATTATCATAGGCAGAAAGATGCCAAGAGTTTCTCTAATCGATGGTCTTGCCAAGGCTGAAGGATTCACCTCAGAGGTGAACTGCTTCTCAGGAGATATGCAGACTTGTGAAAAGTGACTTTTTTCTTGCATATCTTAGTTAATTTTATCTTATTTTACAAACCATGCTTAGCCATAAAGAGACAGTTTAATATACTAGTGTGTATATTTCTACTACTATATACTATATATATTATGTACTACTATATACTAACTACACTGTATTCAAAAGTATATTGACCAAGATTGCTTTTTTTAGTCTAATTTGACTATTTAAGGAGTGATTATATAAACCAAGGTCCTTCTTTCCCAACCTGTTTCCATCTAAAAGCAACATCAAAATTTCTAACCAGCATGAAGTGGTTGACATCCAGTAGATTGCTTAGGGCAGACTGCTGTCCCTTCCTCTAAAATCTGCATCTCTGAAATGAAAACAATGGTACAACCAAACACTCACTTTTACTCTTATTTTTTATGAAAATTATTCAATTCCACAAACTTTGAATTAACTTAAATTAAATCACTCTTTAAACAAATAGTACAAAAGTCCTTACTTTATTCCAGAATGCTCCCTTCTTTGTATTGTTCATCATTGTACTCGGCGAATTGCCCATAAGGCTTTAGAATAAAAGCAGCACATTACTCCAAATCAAAGCCTATTAAATGTGATAGCTTGATTTTTCAAAGTCCGCAGCTAGGAGAAGCATACAAATAATCCATCTATGATCTGTTATTGGAAGGCAGAAGACAGTTCTGGTCTACAAGTATGGCGTATCTAATCTGTCTGCCCACACTTAATTTTCTAAGCACTTCTCTACATCCATGTACAGTAATTGCTGCTGATATCATTGAAATCAAGGTTGTAATAAGAGAAAATGGAGAAAGAAATATCATGGGAAGCTCAGATGGACTGGCTGGATATGCTTGGGTTACGTCAAGGATTTCACTGGTAGCAAAGAGAAGGTAGAAAAAGGGAAAGGGAGGATCAGGAGGACAACTGGACAACCATTGCCATGGGCTTCAAGAACAGTCTTTCCAACCAACACACTGTCATTGATTTTTCCTGGTCCTTCCTGTTCCTATCTCATATTAACTGCCTCCAATTACCAATGTCTGGTTTCAAAGACATTAATTGAAGGCATTTCTAGTAGGACTACCAGATTCTGTAACAGCTTTGTTCCCTATGACATCCATCTGGTAAATTTCCAAGATTCATTTTTCTTGCCATGTACATGTATAGATCTGAACTAGACTACGTTGTTTCTCCATGTCATATAATAATGTGGGCATATGCATAATTGTTTGTTTATTTATTTTGTCATGTTTATGTAGTGTATATTGAAGACGGTCACCCTTGAGAGCTGTGTGGAAGGGAGGGAGGAGCAAGGTACAATAGCCTTGCCCTACACATGCCATAAGACATCTCTGAGTATTATCTTGGTTGACATCTAGAACATCTAGAAAGTGTTCTGTATTTCAGTTCATCTGAACTGCAACCTTCCAGGAATGCTTTGGAGACACATTGTTTTGTGTTTAATTATGGGCAGTTGGCAACCATTAACTTAATGACCATTCAAAGTTACAACAGCACTGAAAAGTGACTTATGTCTGGTCCTTGCACTTATGACCTTTACAGCATCCCGGCCCGGAACATGGGTGCTTAGCAACTAGCTGGTATTTATGAATTGCAGCATTCCAAATTCATGTGATCACCTTTTGTGACCTTGCACCCAGCATCTGATAAGCAAAGTCAAGGAGGGAAACTAGATTTGTTTAATGACTGTGTGATTCACTTAAGAACTGCAGTGATTCACTTAATATACATAATAAAAATGGTTGTAAAATTGGATGTGACTCAAGACTAAGCCTTACTTAGCAACAGAAATTATAGTCCCAATTGTGGTCCTAAGTTTAGGACTATCTGTACAAGCAATAACACCTTGTCTCAAGTACCATAAGCGGACAAAGATATCATAGGTGGATATTGAAAACCTTATTTTCCATGTATCAAATAATGGTGATCCAACCAGTACTATACATAACACCTAAAATGTAGTTTTATCATAGATATGTATAATTATAGTTTTTACAAATTTGTCTCATTAGGATATCTGTAATTTGGTCAGGAGGTAGCTTTTGCCCCAGTTTGTATCACTTTATGCTTCCAAACATGAAACCATAGTTACCATTAAATTGTCTAAAGAGTTTTTTTGCTTTTTGTGCTCAGAATTAGTTGTTATCAGCAAATTTGATCACCACAATGTTTACACATTCCAGAACTAGTAAAAAACCACTAGTCCCCAGCAGATCCCCTTGGGCACCTCCATTTTTAAAATTACTGATTAGTTCTACATTCTGTTTCCTATTCTAGAGTTTCTTTTCTAAATTTTCACTTGAAAATTTAGAAAAGCAGCTCTCTACAACTTCCTGATTTTGTTCTGGAATTTGTTATGTAGGACCTTTGCAAAAAACAACTCTTTTGAAAGTTGGAGGCTGAGTTTGCAAGGGTAAAATGTAAAATGGGGGGGGGGTGTAAACCCAACCAGTGTGGCTAATTGTGTGGTTCAGTGTGTTGGGCAAAGTTGGGCATATGGATTAATGCTTAATCATGGTCAGATAAATCACAGGATAGCTTGACATGTGACACAGACCAAGCATGTGTTTGCTGAATCTTCTGTTTCTGCATGCTTACTGACAATCTCAAAGAACTATAAAATGATGCTGAGACAGGATTTCCCAGACTAGTGCTTCTTTATGATTAACAATGTTATTGTAAATAGTGCTTCACTAATATTTCACTTCAAAACATATAATTCACATATAATTCGATGCTTTTTTTCACAGATATATTTATTTATTTATTTATTTATTTATTTATTTATTTATTTATTTTTGTCACAACAGTATACACAAACAATTGTCATAGATAAAACAACATATTTTGAAGAAAATATACATATATGTAAAAAAAATATGCATCAACTATATCAATTTGATATGATGAAGGGAACAATAGGACAGGAACGGTAGGCACTTTTGTGCTCTTATGCACGCCCCTTATAGTCCTCTTAGGAATGGGGGGAGGATTTAGATGGAGACAGAGCTAGAGATGAGTTGTATTTGCTTGTTTCCAGGTGTCTGTTCCAGGGATTAGTTGTATGGAGAAGTTACATTTGAAATGTTACATTAAAAAAAAGATTTGAAACATTATAGTAAAAGATTGGAAACTTTAGATTAAAAAAAACTTGGGTAACACTATACAATCCTTATGAGTGTCAAATGCCTAAAACTATTTGTCCTGATTTGTTTGGCTTCCTCCTAAAACTATAAATTCAGACAAATACATTTTGTACAAACTCTTCAACAAGACTCAGTGTCATTAAATACACTATTTCTTATTTCTTGGCTAACAGTATGATAGGATGGGCTTAGTTCTTCTGATATCAGAAATTAGTGACGATAAGGTCGATGTTTACAGTTCAAGACTTGCCTTCCTCCTCTCTTCTTTGAGCAAGATTTTCATTTTCTAAAAAGTTTGCCTTCTTTCATCTAATAACTTCATAACCATTCCCCATGCAGCTCCCCCCCCTCAGGTTTCCTGACACTCTACAAATTCTCCCCGATCTGATCTGCAGTCTGCAATATTTGGGAGACGGTTGCCAAAAGACTAAAGGTACAATTGACACTTGGCCACTAACTAAGGCCATCTCCAAGATCTACCTATTTCCACTTGGTAATATAGCTTGTCTACTTTTCTACAATCTTTTACACTAACTGCAAACTGATTTTTCATTTTTTTTTACTCTCAGCTGAGATACTATTTTTTTTTCTTTTCTGCTGAGATTTTAATTTTCATCTTTTATTTATCTGCCATTTTTTAATACATCTGTGGATTACTATTTCTACAAGGCAACCTAAGACTCTCAGTTCTGCTTCAACATTAGCCACAGGAGAGATCAAAAGGAGAACTGAGAACTCCTATAGAACTCAGGAGAAATTTCCTGACAATGAGAACAATTAACCAGTGGAACAGCTTGCCCTCATAACAATTAACCAGCTTGCTCCATCTGTGGAAGTTTTTAAGAAGAGACCGGACAGCCATTTGTCTGAAATGGTATAGGGTCTCCTGCTTGAGCAGGAGGCTGGACTAGAAGGCCTCCAAGGCTCCTTCCGACTCTTTTATTCTGCTATTCGATCGCTTCCGTCCCTTTCTCTACCAAACCGCTTTCTCCGAAAAGACGGCAGAGACAGCTTCAAACTCTGCTATTGAGCATGCGCGGCTAAACGGAGCATGCCCACTTTCTCCCAGGAACGGCGGTCGAACAAGGGACATCGATGGTTGACGGGAAAAGACATGGAAGGTAGAAAAAGTCGCTTCAACTGGAGGGGGCTTCCCTTCGCCTTTATTTTGGGCTTCATCCTCGCGCTAGCCCCGCCGATCGCCCAGAGCCGGACGCTCCGCTTCGTTATTGTGGTGAGCAGCCAGCAAATCCGGCGGGAGGGGGGCTAAGTGGAGGGGCCGGCGGGCAATCCTTTGGTTCAGGTGACACGTCCCGTGGGTATTTTTTCCCTTCCCTCCCCCCCTTTTTTTTTTACGAAAAGAGGGAAGGGGACAAATCTGTGAACTGCCAAGAAGTTAACCGTGAGATCCGCTTTAAGAGCCTGGCGTGAAAAAACCGGGAGATCCCTTTTCAAAACCAGTTGCGGCGACTTTTTGTTAACCTGGCAAGCAAAACAACGCCAACGCCGCCTTGCCCAGCAGCTTTTATGGCATCGGGACCGTGCATTGGGTGGCGTCCTGCCTTTTCCTTGCAGGTTGCTGGTCTGAGTGGAGGCGAAATCTTCGCGTATTGTTGCCATCCAAACGTTGCCATTCTCCGCATTTTGCTTGTTGCGGGAGCGTTGGAAGGGAAGAATCCAGCGAGGCGGGAGAGGCTGGTCGCCCGGTACGGCTATCCCGGCTAGCAACAGCAGTTCCCCCCGCGCCTTTCGACGTTTCCCCGAACCTAAATTAGAACTGCCACAAGCGAATGAATGGGCTGCACAGAATACATGTATTTCTTTGATTTCCTCCAGTTGTATCGGCATGGAGATCGCTCTCCCGTAAAGGCATATCCCCGAGATCCCTATCAGGAAAGCGCCTGGCCCCAAGGATTTGGACAGCTGTCTCAGGTGGGACCCCAAAATAAATTGCCGGTGGGAACTTTAAAAATCAAGGGAACTACTTTTTTGAAGCAAGGAATGAAGAACAACTGCCCTGTCAACAAGTGTCACTCAAGCACTTTTAGCAACAGTTTAACATTTCCTGTTTTGTTCTGTTTTTTCCTCTTCTCCCTTCTGGAGTGCTATTTTTATACAACTTTCCTACTTTCTTTGCTATCCCAGGAAGCAGTAGTATCACTCAAAATCCAAGGAGATGATCAGTTGTTATAATTAACTAATAAGTTTATTTTATTGTAAGATCAACTGAAAATTTAAAAAGAAGAAAAAGGACCGAAAGTAGATCTTTGAAGGAGAGGGGTTGTTCTCTCCATTTCAGGAAGTTGTTTTGTTCACATTTCCTCCACTGAAAACATTTGAGCTGTAAAACATTCTTTTTGCTTTGTGCTGTTTTGTAAACTAGCAGTTAAGACCTGCTTAACTTAATTTGTCCATGTTGATATGAATAGGAAGGGATGCAGCAACAGTGGGACCTGGGCCAAGCTCTTCGTAGGCGTTACGATGGATTCCTGAATGTGTCATACAATAGGCAAGAGGTTGGTGTACTCCACATGACTAGCGGTACTCCACATGACTAGCGGTAACAGTACAACTTATTCTCCTTGTTCCTTCTGTACATTTTGCATAATATTGCTTTACCCCAATACAGAAGTAGTATGTGTAGTAACTTTATTTTCTAGTTTAATCTGTTACATGATTAGACATTATATTGGAGAAAGGCATTGAGTGATGTGTCACAGGGAAGAGGACTAAGTCAATATTTGTACAAATGTCTCAGATGAAGAGACGAAGATAAGGCTTATTGGTCTTAAATGTGATACAATATTGGGTAGGATAGTTAATATACTAAAACAGGGGTGTCAAATTGGCGGCCTGCGGACTGGACATGCGGACATGCAGGCCATGCCCATCCCAGATCTGCAAAGGCAAAAACATTGCGATATGTCACGTGACATTGTGATGTGGCGAGTTTGATACCCTTGCCCCATAACCGTGTTGGTGAATCTATGGAACTGGTGCTGGAAGCAGCACGTGACATTGTGATGTGGCGAGTTTGATACCCTTGTCCCATAACCGTGTTGGTGAATCTATGGAACTGGTGCTGGAAGCGGCACGTAGAACCATCCCGCGAGCGATGTGCAGCCTCACTGGCTCCTCATTCACATTCCTATGCATATACATGTGCTGGTCAACTGGCCTTCGTGCACGTGGGATCACCAAAACCTGGAAGAGCAGCATTCTGTCACACATGCGCAAGCCGGCATCCAAACTTCCAGGTTTATGTTGTGTGCATGCGCGACGGCCAGCTGTTTGTCGGGTGTGCGTCCGTGCCAAAAACTGGAAGTTCGGGTGCCTGCTCGCACATGTGCAATGGAATGCTGCTCTTCTGGGTTTTGGCGCTCCCACTCACACGAAGGCCAGCAAGGCAACTCTGTCCAGGCGGGATGGTTTTGCATGCCATTTCCAGCACGCAGGCTGGCATGCGGTGACGAAAAAGGTTCACCATCACTGCCCTATAACATGGTAACTTTAAGACTTGTGGATTTTAACTCCCAGAATTCCCCAGCCAGTATGACGTCCACGTGTCTTAAAGTTGCCAAGATTAGAAACCCTTGCCTTAGAGGACAGAAATAAAATTCAAAATAATCTGGATAATCTAAAGAAATGAGCTGAAAGGACAAGTATATAGTTTTTTACTTATGAAACAGAAATGAAATGAACACATATATAGAAATGAACACATAACACAGTGGAAGATATCTAGCTTTCGTAGTAATGCGAAAAAAGTTTGGAAAACTAGTTGATTGAAAACTGAGTTTAATCTAGCAGTGGGATGTGGATACAAAAATTGGAAACCCAATATAGGTTTCATCAATATGAATATAATGTCCAATTACATGACTTAATCATTCCATATTATTCTGTTTTAATCTAACCCTACCTTGAACCCTGAGTCGAGTTTCAGGCACCACTTTAAGAAGGAATCAGTGAAATCATAGGTTCATGAAGACCAATGAGGATGGTCAAGATTAGAAACTAAGTGCAACAAAGAAAGATTAAAGTGGGTATTTGCCTTGAGAAAGATGGCTGAAAGGAGATACAGCATTTTTCAGATAACTGAAGGAATGTCAGACAGAGAGAAAGTGGTTAAGATGTGTTCTGTTTCATCCTAATAAGCAAAACATAGAGTAACTGATTGAATTTTTAGGAAAGCAGGTTCCAATTGAATGTTTAAAAACAGTTTTTAATAATGACAATGGCTCACTCAGAGAGAGCTCCCCTTTAGTTGTGTTGGGCAGATCACAGATGGTCATCTGTTGGAATGCTTTAATTAAGATTTTTGCACTGAGCAGGAGATTGCATTCAAAGGATTCCGTGTCCCTTTCTAATTCCATAACTATTAACCAGTTATTCAGTATAGTTCAGAAACCTTTAATTTAGATTGCTTGGACCATCAAAGAGTAATTCCCTTTTCAAATAACTGTTTGTTTATGACATACATATCTGGACGATCTGTTCACCCGACATCTATTCACTTATGGCACAATGTGTTCCGGTCAAAAGCAACATTGTTTTCTAGGATTCATTCACAAACATGTAGACATGCCTGAAGAAAAATTCCTATTTCTATGGACAGCTCATTGCCCATAAGTTTACAATTCAGGGAAATCTATAGACTGCAGAAGTGGAAAAAGTAATTAAATGACCATCCTTGTTTCTGAAAAAGAGCTCTGGGGGTATTTTTTTAGCTACTACACATGTATCAAAGAATCTTGATTGGTCTATGAAACTGGAAGCTATCTGGACCAAAACCACAATTGCTCCTAAAAGTCCTGTTCTTGAGATACATACAGTAATTTTGACTCCTCAATGAAGTTTGTTGGCATTATTCTATCTGGTTTTAGGTTTTATGTTCTGCTGTACTCAATGACCGTACTTTACCTTACAAATTCTTTGCTTTCCATGATCACTAGGAGAGGTAGAAACCTAGCTCACCATCTAGCAACCTTGAAAGAAATACTCTAGTTTTCTTCTTCCCAATAATCCTGTTCAGAATTATGCTCTAGCAGGAACTTAACCATCTGAAGCAGCATTACCTGAAAGACATCGGAAGCTTCATAGCTTCTCCCTGTCCCAACCTTGTTGCTCTAGATTATAGCAAACTCTTATGCAAGGTTTCCATAAGGGGGGAAAAAGGGGAAAAAAACTACCCGACTCACATCCATAGCAGCCCTTTTTAGTGCACGATGAATAATGGCGGGAGAGATTGCACACTTGTGGCACTGCACTTTGAATCATGGCTCTCGAGTTGAAAATGTTGCCAGCTCAAGATTTGCGGCCTTGATTAAAATAGATAACAAGCAGACTCCTATGCTTGATCTTAGATAGCCTGAGTATAGTAATGACAGTGACACAAAGGTAATTCACTTCTATTTGGCTTTTTTCTCTGGCAGATCTTTGTTCGAAGTACAGATTTTGATCGAACCTTGATGAGTGCCGAGGCAAATCTGGCAGGCCTGTATCCTCCAGAAGGGGAACAAGTGTTTAATCCCAATATTACTTGGCAGCCTATTCCTGTACACACTGTGCCTGATCACATGGAGAAGGTGAGTCACTTTTAACACTTTAAATGTTGGAAGATTAGGTCCGTCTCTGTCAAAATATCTCTCTTCAGTACTTTTCTTTTCTACTACCTTGAGCTCCACTATTCTGCTTTTTTACTTTAATTCCCAGCTGTTATAGGAGAGCAGTGGAATCTGATAAACGGCTACTCACAAAATCTTATGTCTTATTATAAAACCTTGTCGGTTTTAAAAGGGGCTACGAGACTCTTTCTGATTTTTAATTGCCAGAGATTTCTTAGCCAAAACAAATAGGTAGCTGCTAGAGAAGCAGGCAGGTTGTCATGAAATTAGTGATCAAGAAGAGGGATTTGTGCTCAAATTACCATTTTTAATCTAATATCAATGTTGCCTCTTTCCAGCTCTTGCGGTTTCCATTATCTTCCTGTCCCCGTTATGAACAGCTGCAAAATGAGACCAGGCAGACGCCAGAGTATGTAAATATGACCGTCCAGAATATGGTACATTGGCTTTCTATGTATTTTTATATATTGTATAATATTTTGTTTTCTTTATATAATTATTGGGATCATGGAAAGAATTTTTTTTTTTACTTCTACAGGAATTCTTGAAAATGGTGGCAAACATGACAGGAATTCAGGATGTTTCCCTTGAATCTATCTGGAGTGTGCATGATGCACTCTTCTGTGAGGTACGTTTTGTGTTGTAAGTTAGTCATTTGTTTTCAGTGCTTGTTAAAATTATTGCCTTAGTAATGTTTAAAACTACCTATGCTCTTACTCAAGGACTACTTAAAGTAGATATTACAGATTAATGGAGAATGTTCATGACATGGTTGTACTGCGCAGAAATACTTGTTACTACTCAGATTGTTATTGTTATACCATGCATATAATAACCATCTAATATGAAAGATTTTTAATATGTGACCTGGTTACTGAAATTGATGCATTTTCTCTCTGAAGAGTGCATATGTATTTATTATTGATCCTCCTTCAGACAATCTAGTCGGAAGAGTTAAGAGACCCTCCAATATGGGTGATGCAATCAAAAACACACACTATTGCCCTCCTCTTTTCTGAATAGCAGCTTCTGTTCTATTAAAAGACCTGCAAACTGACCACAGAAAGAAACCAGAATTACATACCCTGTTTTCCCCAAAATAAGACATCCCCTGATAATAAGCCCAATCAAGCTTTTGAGCGCATGGCAGTAAGGCCAAGCGCTTATTTCAGGGTTCAAAAAAATATAAGACAGGGTCTTATTTTTGGGGAAATACAGTATAAGTACATTGTTCCAAACCTCTAGCATAGACTTTCACTATCTGGTAAACTTCTAATGTGGATTTTAATCTGGAAATGATAACGGTTGGGATGAATGAGATCCAGAATGAGAAAGGCTTCCCTATCCAAATTGTATTCCTGTAAAACCTCTGTGTATTCTTCTTCCATAAAAGAGAATTATTTTCATTCCTGTAGGCTGATCAAACTGTTGCGATATAGACAAATCCTATTCTCCATATTCTTACTGATAGGTATATTAGTGTCTGTAGTTAACGTAGAAAGAGGTCTCTCTCTCACACACACAAACCCTGATCTGTGCAACAGAAAAAAAAATCCTCATGCAAACATACATCAGATTGTATCAGATTAGGGGACATCTTAGTCACATCACTTTACACACCACCAGATATGACTCTTGAGTTCATGGAGCTGGTAATATAGAAAAGATCCAAATTCTGATTGATGATCTTAACAGTGATAACGGTAACTGGAAATATTACTTCATAAATTAGAATGATAAATTGATGAAAATCTAGATTGAATCTGATACATGATTTTAAACTGACAGGTTCCTTTAACATGACTAAATAGAAATGAAATTACAGTCTGCATTTGATATTTGTCAGTAGTAATATTGTATCATATTACATTTTAACCTTAAACCCAATTGCATATTCTCAACAACACATTGCTGCTCATGTTTACATAATAATTTGAGGGAAGCCAATTCAAACTTTTTACTTCAACGATTTCTCGGTAGTACCTGTGACCCAACACACAGGCTGCTATAGAAAATATAATTGACATATTATTTCAAACAATGTTAAGCCCTATTAAATATTTAAAATGGCTACCAAAATAGTTTTCCTGCTTCAAAAGTAGTATGGTAGGTATATTATCAAATTTAAAATTTTCAGTCAACATGAAAGAAACTTTTCAGACTTGGAAGTCTATAAGCCTGTGTAAAAACACCTCAACATTAAATCATTTGAATATTGGGGCTATTATTAATATTTTGATGAGAAATGTTACAATTTAATAAGTACTAAATGATATTGGTTTTGTACATTATTCTTCCCCATCCAAAATTGTATTAAGCTGCAAACAGGCTCTGTATGACATAGTTCTGAGATTTTAGGAATATTTACATTCATTCTTCAAAGGGCAAACAACCTTTTTCTTGTGTCTTTCTAGTCAACGCACAAAATGCATCTTCCAGCATGGGTAACTCCTGTGGTGATGGCCAAACTGAAGGAGTTAAAAGATTACAGTTTTAATGTCCTTTTTGGCATCCATAGACAAGTGGAGAAAGCTCGTCTGCAGGGCGGTAAGTAAAGAAGAAATGTTTATTCAAGTAATAAGTGGGGAGTGTCTGTAAGAGATTATGATCTAGACTTTTTTTCTTATTATAGGAGTTCTTTTGTCTCAAATAAGGAAGAATCTTACATTAGCTACAAACAACTCAGTACCTCACCATCTCAAAATGATTATGTACTCAGCGGTAAGTTTGACGTGTTGAGTCAGCTACCCAGCTTTTTGATCTTATCCTTCTTCCTCATTGCAAAGAACAGACCCAGATACTGTCAGCATCTCCCCTTCTGTAATACCCTACGACAGTGGTCCCAAACCTTTTGGGTACCAGGGACCGGTTCCGTGGAGAGAGGCTTTTATGAGGACCGAAGGGGGGCATGATTTTGTGTGCTGCCTACATCTCACAGATTAGCAGAACAGAATAAAAGAGTTGGAAGGGACCTTGGAGGTCTGCTAGTCCAAACTCCTGCTTAGGCAGGAAACCCTGGGATTTCACATGTTTGTGCGGTCCAGTTTCTGGCATGCTGCAGCCTGGTCCCGGTCCATAGACCAGAGGTTGGGGAACCCTTTGCACTCCAAAATACTCTTCGTTGTAAGAATAAATGCTAGATATTAATCTATGTTCTAGAATCACTTTTGTTTTTATCCCACTGTAGTTCAGGAAATTCTTCACTTAGAATTTTAGATTGTCTTCTGTGAACATCAAGGGGAAGATTCACATATTTCTTCTTTCCTCAGCATGACACCACTCTTGCGGCACTGCAGACAGCTCTGAATATTTACAATGGGAAGCAACCGCCCTATGCTTCATGTCATATATTTGAACTGCACCAAGAAGATGACGGGTGAGGGCTTTGCTCAGGTTATCAAAGGGATATTAAGGACTCAAAGGCAACTGCTAAACTTTAACATACACTCAGAAAAGACAAATGACTTTAAAAGAGAATTACAGTCTTTAGAGCAATCCATAGTTACCTTTTCCAATCTGTTTAAAACTATTATTTTCCACCAGTGCTAATTAACTTTGATGTGAATATGAAAAAATAGCCATAAACATATGCATTATGCAAGTACTTTGATACAACTGTGGACACAATATTTAAGAATGAACCCTTTCCACTTGCCTTGACGTGATAGCTTGTGATCTGATACAAAAAATATACCAGAGAAATAATTAAGTTGCATAAGGACAGTCTCCAAACAGGGTGGGGCACAGTCTAACATTTTTAGATTTCTAATATTACACAAGAAGATTGGGCTGGATAGTAAGTTGTATGCTTCAGTGCTTGATTCCCATAGAAAATGTGATATAAAACAGCTAACGGACCATTAATACCTGTTTCTATCATACATCTTGCTTCCAGTAACTTTACAGTGGAGATGTTCTTTCGGAATGAGAGTCAGAAGGAGCCTTATGTATTGCAGCTTCCCAACTGTAAACAGCACTGTCCCCTGCCACAATTCCTGAAACTTACAGAGCCAGTTATTTCAAAGGACTGGAAACAGGAATGTCAGATAATAAATGCATGGAACGACACAGGTGAGTGAGGCTGGATGAATCTGAAGGAAGATTCGTGTAAGATTAAACCATTATAATCAGGATGGTTTTTATTCCACTCTTTTGCAGAACTTATTGTGACTTTGGCTGTCTGTGGATCTCTCCTGTTCTTACTTATCATTCTGCTCCTGACAGTACTCTTCCGTGTGAAGTCCCAGCCTCTTGGCTACAGCCATCTTTCCAATGAAGGAGAGGAACAGCCTTGACAATTGCTTCAGCCCCTCCTGAGGCAGCAAGAGGAAACAGAGCTGATCTCAGGGACAAATGGGGCCTCATTCAATGACTAAACATCTTATTGATTTTGATTTTTGAAGCAGAAGAGTTGACAGTGGAGCTGTTGCAACTAGCAGATGCATTCTATCTAACACAGCATAATGCAGTTAGTTGCTAGGAGTAAAATGCCAACGTAGTCTTAGATTGATTTCTCAGTGCATGACTAGTTCAACAAGAAGGTTATGCCTTTCTTTCTCTGAACTCAATATCCTGTCTTAATGGTTTAAAAATGGCACAGAAAAGTGGCCCACTGCTCCTTAAAAAGCCTTCAGTCTAGTAGCTGCCACTTGTACCTGTCTTCTATACTGTGACAGCGGCGTGATACTAAACCAGCAATAACCAATTGCTTCCACTGAGTCAGTAATTCAGAACAAATAATGGTTTCTATCATAGAAAACAGCCATAGGAAGAAATCTTAAATTCACTCAACAGAGATTGCCATAATGGGAATCACTTCCAAGTCAACACAAACAGAATTGTGCTATATGTACTTTACTCAGTCTTTAGATACTCAAAACATAGGACAAGTGACAATATAACAATATAACAACAGAGTTGTAAGGGACCTTGGAGGCCTTCTAGTCCAACCCCCTGCCCAGGCAGGAAACCCTACACCATCTCAGACAGATGGTTATCCAACATTTTCTTAAAAATTTCCAGTGTTGGAGCATTCACAACTTCTGCAGGCAAGTTGTTCCACTTATTAATTGTTCTAACTGTCAGGAAATTTCTCCTTAGTTCTAAGTTGCTTCTTTCCTTGATTAGTTTCCACCCATTGCTTCTTGTTCTACCCTCAGATGCTTTGGAGAACAGCCCGACTCCCTCTTCTTTGTGGCAACCCCTGAGATATTGGAAGACATTAAATTCCTCCCTGCCCTCTGTAATAGGAAAGGGATTGATCAAATTTATGTATTCTAGCCATTACTTACATACCTATGGTACACATCATGCACAGCATTCTGGACAAGAAGAATGTAAAAAGAACATGTGCTTTAAGACACATGCTCAAACATTCAAAAGTCTTATTCAAATATCTGTGGTAGAAATATTTATGTCTCTGGTTTTACATTCCTAAACTTCATTTTGAAACATGCTGCTGAAGTTAAAGACCAGATAACTTTTAACTTAGCAGGATCTATTGTTATGTAATATACACGGTCCTATATATTTGGGAGATCAGCAGCTCCCAAACCTTTCCTAGTGCTCATTCCATTCCACTGATGCTGGTGCTATACATTTTCTCTTGGCTCTTGCTTAAACCCTTTAACTTTTGGCCCGGTTTTTTTTCCCCTTCACTGATTGCGCTTCACCTCAAATTGTATATGCCTTCTTTACACAATGAAATGCAGCATAGATGTCTTTCTTATTCCTCTCCATGAAGAGAAAAATATTACACGTACTACCTCATCAAAAATATTATATATGGCATATAAAAATCACAAGGCTATAATTTCAAATATTCACTTACAAGACATAGCCAATTTCTTGACTTTAATCAAAATATTAGTTCACATTTCAGAGAAAATAATACTTTCCTTAGATCTGAATTCTATAAGATCTGAAGTGCTCCTGAAGATGTAGTGTATTTCCTTCATCCCTGAACAGGGGAATCTGAAGACAAGAATCCATAGTATAATTGCCACATAGTCCAGAAAACCAGCACTTTTTAAATTACCTCCTCTGAAAAAAAATCCCAAACCCTTAATTTATTGCTCCAAGTTTTCTAACAACTTCCATAAAAATCCTCTTTTATATTTCTCTAGAGGACAATTTTTCTACCATACCATGTGTCCTTTTTTTAAATCTTCAACTGGCGCACAGCCCATCAATTTGTTTGCAATATCAGGACTAAATGTTAAGAACACCTCCCAACCCACCCTTAAAGAAATCCATTCTCTTTCCTTAAAAGAGACTTCTTAAAAAGAGCAATACTGGTTACTTACTGTACTCAAATACATCTAAGTATACAAAAACGCCAAGAGATATAAAGTAAAAAGTGTAATGGGTGGTTTTTGCTTTTTCTGGGCTGAAACTGCAATCCTACTCCAAGGAGATACTGAAAAATCCAGCTTGGTCATTACAGAACATTTCACATGTTACATTTCTTCTAAAGTCACTACATTAGTATCCTGTTACTAAAGAGTACACAAGACAATTGCCAAAAAAATTCTCAATTCCATTTGAAGTTGTCTTTCTTATTTTTCTATTGAAACTAGCTGTATGATATGTCTCCTGCAGGGCAGGATGAAAGACAGAACCAAGAGAAACTCAGATAAATCACTTCCAGAAATGAATCAAGTCAATTTATATGCCAATTTCTTATAAGCTAAGTTGTAAATAAAATAATGGGAAATAATTTGCTTTGGTACAAAATGAGGAGAAACTATGATTTATTTCTTGAGATTAAATGTTGCTGTAATTCACTTGATCACTTTCTTAATGTTTTCATTAAAAACCAAGATGAGACTAAGTTTTTGCTCCCTTTTTTGTTGTTTTGCTCTTTTTGCATGTGTCTAGCAGCTGGATCACAAGAAAAGATATAACCATGGCAACTTTTTGCATTAAGGTCAATTATAGTTTGGGAACTTGACATGGAACTTCCCAGTAAATAATCCATTGTCTAGATTTTTTTATGTATTAAAGCAGGAGTGCTCTTATTCTCTATTGCCCTAGAGACAAGACCAGAACACCAGGTTAAACTACATGCACGGAGTCTCCTGTTAGACATTAAGAACTTCCTGATTATACATATCATTTGCCAATGGAACAGACTGCCACATGATATGAGTTCTCTGAAGTTAGATGGTAAACTGTTAGATGCTCTAGCGGATCCTGCAATAAGCAGGGCTTTGCATTGATTAGATGACCTTTATTGTCACTTTCAACTCAATGACTGATGTAGTTAATATATTTCTAACAGGTCTTTGAAGCGTATACAGAGTTCTATTTCCCTGTACATTTATATATTGTATAGAATTCATATCTTGAAATCCTTAAAAAAAAAGCAGTCAAGTTTATAAAAGACAATGAAGGGACAAGTTGATGTGTGGAGCATGACTCCCGAAAATAAGACTCTGATCATTCATTCAATTTTTATTAAGCTTCTCAGATATATTCTTTGAGCGGGCTTATGTCCTAGCTATTATGTTTCTCAAGAAGCACGTAGCTTCTCTGTATAACAAAATAATTATGATACAAAAACATTATTAAACGTATTATTTTTGAACAAAAGAAAACAGTAAGTGAATCACAATAACAACTGTTTCAAAGGTACCTATAGTTAGTTGCTTTTTTTGTACCTCTACATATCTTTAAGTTCTAGACAGTTTTACAATCTCACAAAATACAAATACCTGTGTCCGAGAACAAACAAATTATGTTGCACCTTAAAACAAAAATGCTCTTATTTTTAGTGAGCGTACGACAAACATAGTTTTCAATATATTATAAAAAGAAAAAAGCTAGGTCTGAAAATATACTGTAATCTGGATTGTTAGCATATCTTTGTGCACCGCACTTTGCCTTAAACAATTAAAAGCCTTCAGGTACACACAACAGAACGTTCCTTTTAGCTCATTTAAGTACATGCATATATATATATGCTGTACATGCATATATATGTCTACTGTAAGAAGGGCTTTCTTCTCCTGAAGTCAATGTCTCACGTGATGCCAGCAGCACCAACTTTGCTCCAAGCAAACACTAGTGACACAAGCTTGACTCATAAGTCTTCCGGGTCCTTTCTTCTCTTAGTGTGCACTGTGTGTTCTTTACCCTTTGTTTTGGTGTCCTCTAATTCAAGACTGAGCAGTTTAGTTTTGAGTTTCTTTGTTTCTGTGTTTGATGGCCTTTGCCTCTGTCCTCTTTGGTGGGGTACGTTCGTAAGCCCAATTCTCTGCTCTTTCATAGCTTGCATGAGATCCTCCTGCTTCTTACCTATCATCACTTCTCGGTCCCATATCAGAATATTATAGCCTGTCAAAAAACAGAATCATGCTCTTAGGAATTCAGCTTTGGATAGCTTATAAACCACGTAACATTTATGTCAAGAGCTCAGACATGGTTCAGTTTTTTAAAGCTGGGTGTTTGGTGCCAAATCTGCAAAGAGATTTACGAGGAATACAGTTCTGACAATTAGATAGATAGCTGAAGATCATGAATAAATTATCTTACCCAACCCAACAAAAAGTAGTACTTTTTAAGTAACAAAAATTAAAGTTCATTTCTTTTTCTATTTGGTTCACTTTTATTGCCTTATTTTAAAAAATAAATATAACTATGCAGCTAGATTCCTTATGAGAACAGGCCTTACATTTTCTAGGATCAATTATGAGAAAAGATTCCCAATTGTGCAAAAAAAATCTTTTGACCCGAAGTAGTTAAACTGGATTTTTTTTTCTTGTTTCAAGAAAATACACTTCAATTTCAAAATGTATTTTCTCCTTCCTTCTTAAAACATTATTTGAAAGGTCAACAGATGGCAGCAGTTCTCTCTTTCCTAGATAAGTAACTCTTAGTAACTAGGTAGATACATCCAAGTTTTTTGGCAATAATATAAAAATGGTTTAACATGGACATAGTTAGTCCAGCTATGTAATTTTCTGATGGATTCTTCTTAGTTTTACAAGATGAGCTGTGCTTGTGTGCAACTAGTAGATCAAAAAAACCACAACAAATAATCAAAACCCACTTGATTCATGACAACTGATGGAACGCTGCGCCTTTGAATGTATGCCCCATTTTCTTACTAATTAAAATTTTGATTTACAAAAATCAAGAGGATCTCCAGCCAAAAGAAGCACTGAACCCTTTTCTTCTTCTATACATTATTTGCTACCATTTTCAAGTAGCTGAAACAACTATGGGAGGTTTAAAAAAAACTCTTAAAAAAAACCCCAATTTCACACTTCAGCCATAGACTGTTCAACAACTCTTTTTCATGCTATATGTCAATATACCGGTACAACTAAAGCTACTTAATCAGGGATACTTAAAACATTATCATGCATAAACCAACATGTGGATGGTACAGAGCTGATTTTGGGAGATCGATGCCCAAATAAAAAAAAAAAAGTGTGTTTCAGGTGTTTTGCTCCAATATGGAATGAAGTAGAGCTGGGTTGGGTTATTCAAAATATTGACCAAATTGCAATTGTTCTGGGCAAAGTGATTTGGGTGAGGAGAAGAATAAGTAAAGGCCAATAATATGTATAGACATCAGGTGAAAAAAGACATCTGTAAGATCAGGGATAGAAAGGGCAGCACGTAGATGATGTCAGAGAGGAAAAAGGCAGCAACTTTAAGCTTTCCCTTATAAATTGCCTCATAAAATCCCTTCAGGATCCTTCCAGTCTTTATTTAACCTGGAACTTAGAACATCCAAAACATCCAAAGGGTTTGTTTCTGTCAATCTACAGTCAACCCAAAGAAGGCTAATGTGACCACACCGTTTTACAATATTAAAATATTAATCCTTTATTATTTTCAGCTATTGCTTGCTAAGAGGTAAAAATATTTAAAAGTAATGAAACATATGGTAAAGTTACAAATACAGTCCGAGGTTTAAGCCTATAGTTAGCAAATGTTTGAATTCAAATGGTCTGGGAAGAATGCCAAACCACTACACTAAATATGAAAGATTAAACTGCTTGCTTACCCATTCCTGAAGCCAAGGTGTCGCCCATGGGGTTAAACTTATTGAGCTGAAAATGTACACACAATAATGCATTGTAAGCTTGTCAGCTGTCTACTTATCAAGCAAAACAGAAACCAGAACATTCTGAACAGTACAGAAAAGCCCAACAATGATTGTGGAAAAATTCTGAACAAGTCAGCAAAGCACTGAATAGGAAGACCTCCTTCCTGCCCTTTTCCCTGGCTATTCTATCTGTTTCAGCACCCTAGCTGGTGCCAGAGATAAAGGAAGTCCTTACCCTCAAAGTTCATTCGAGAAACTCACTGGGAATCCTGGTTCATTATATTTCTGAAATCTAAACTGAAAGCATAAATTTCTGGAAACAGAAATTAAAACATTTCTTGTACCCCAAAAACTGAGATGAAGCTTTCAACTAGAAACCACTCCCAGAACACAATTATACAGACAGCACTACAGTTATCCATATTCTTTTGGTAATTTTTCACTGGGCCTTTAAAGTAAGAATCGAAAGCTGGGAACTTGAAACATTGCTTATGCCACATCACTGGCCATGCTAGCTTCGATTACTGAAAGCTGTAGTTCATTAATGCCTAGAAGGCTATAGTTTTCTACCTATCCATCTTAAAAAATAGTCTAAGAAGCAAGCAGGAAGCCAAATTTAAACACATTCTTCTATCTACTATTTAATGCATAGTAGGCATTAATGATAACATGTAGGAAAGAGGAATTTATCCTAATTCCTTTCTCTTTTTGAATCCCAGAGCCTATGGCAGCTATAGCAGCTAACTTTAAACTAGGTCTCAACACTCACAGAGATAATGCCTGATGCATTTGGATCATGTAGTTGACACACCATCTCTCCACTGTCTCCATCAAATATGTCAACAGTTCTCAGCTCATCTGCTGTGTACCCTGGGAACTTAGGGTCTGGATAACGACCAACCACAATGAGATCGTAACGAGGATGCCATGTTGCCTGTAATACGGAAGACGCAAATAAGCAAAATCATTGACACAAATTTTATATATAGCACACAAAAATTGAACCAACAAAGCTTTTTTCAAATGCTGGGACTCAGATTCAGCTTCTACTCCTCTCATGATGTCAAAATGAGATCTTACAAAAGGCATCATGTTGTAAAAACAGAATTCCAATCGATTTTTATTAGTACTACACCTGGCACTTGAGTATAAATTCTTACCTTATGTAGTACACTACATAAATCTAGTATGCATTTTAGTTGGAAATACTTATATCTATTCTAAGATTAGAGAGCCTGTTTGGTATAGTGACAAGCTAGGAATCAGGAGACTGTGGGTTCTAGACCCAACATAGACACAAAGCCAGACCTTGGGCTAGTCACTTTCTCTCAGTCCCAGGAAGGAGGAAATAACAAACCACTTCTGAAAAACCTTGCGAAGAAAACTGCAGGAATTTGACCAAGCAATCTCTGATAATTGGACAGAACTGAACAGGAGGAAAAAATATATGAGTAATTTTAGTCACTGTTCATTCTTTGCCCCTTACTTGGTTTGTACTACATTGGCCTCTTTTTTATGACACAAAAGGTGTAAAGTATGCTGTTGCACACATCTGCAGTAAAATAACATTAAAAAAATCTATGACATAGATCATGGACAAAATTTCTTTTGGCTTAAGGACTCCATCAGGTTTTCATGCATGTTGAAGGGTAAGTCCTAAGTCCATTTAGAGATGACATTTTAAGGGATGAAATTGCTACCTTAAGCATTTTCAAAGCTCTATTTAAAAATCTCCATAATTTCCCTAATGTAAAATAGAAATGACATTTTGGACCCCCACTTACTCTGATAGAGCTCTAGAAGCTACAAAAGGAATGGCAGTGTGCTGCATGTACTCTTTTGTAATTCTGATGTCCCATTTCTGGATTACTAGATGAATGTCCCTGTTTGACAATCACATTTCCAATTTCTATAGGGGAATTGTAGGCTGGCTTTTTAAACATGCTTCAGTCAGAAATGATTCCTAATTGAGCACCAGCGTGCCTACCCTCCCTGTCCTAATGTTCCCTTTAATTGTATTCATTTTATGTATTCAATTCATGCTTATATATATTATTTAATATATATTCAGCAAAATAAATAAATAAATAATATTCCTGCACCTTGATAGGTGTGAGATGCTGGAACTGTCTATGAGGATGTGATATTGAATGCTGTGGTTTAGACCAATCAGAAGAAGAATAAACCCGGATTTCATTGTGCTGATCTGTACTCAGTAGCTTAGCACCATCTGTTGGGCTGAAATAAGCTGCGGAAAAAACACACACACACACAAATGTAAGTCATAGTGCTACACCAGGTTAAAAAAATATTTTCCAAGAAATTACACTTGTTATAGTATTTCCTAAAGGTTGAAGTAATAGAGCATATTTCCATATCCCTAGTATTATGAAACATATGCACTTCATTGATACAACCGTATTAATATCCTGAGTAATTTTTTTTTCAGAATATGAAAACAGACAATGCAACAAGCGGAATGGTTCTAAATAAAAAAGTATAATACAATGATCAATTCAGATAAAAATAAAATGCTGAATTTTACTATTACTTTATTTTTATCCAACAATCCTTTGAAATTTATAATCTATATAGGATCAACTGTAAATGCAAAGGAGAATCAGTGGCACTATGGATACAAGATGAACAAAAGTCATAGGGCATTCGGATTTTATATCTTACCTGCATTGACACCTTTATCATGCTGAAGTACATGAAGACAACTTGATTTATCTTTAATATTTCTCAGATCCCAGATTTTGACTGTCTGATCTACAGAGGCCGTAGCCAGCAGCCAATCACAGTGAGAATTAAACTCCGCATGAGTCACTTTCTTTTTGTGCAGCTTCAAATTCCATATCTACAATGGATATAAGAGAAGGCAATGTTTTTCTGTTGTAGAGCACAAGATTCTGGTGTATGGATATTAGGCAGAGAAAACTCATCCTCACATCCCAGTGTGCTAATAAATGTTTTTAAGGGATGCTCTTCATGACATCACCATTTTATTTTTGGCCTGATGTGATGGCAAATGGCAACCACCTTTAGTTGCTCTACTGTTGATATGATCATGCCTCTCCCAATATGAACAATCTACAATGCCTCCATGATGAGGCTAGAGATAATGCAATCAGAGGCAGGAATCTGCCCAACTCTATTGAAAACTTAAATCTGTTCATTCATTAATCTATTTATTTTATGCACATCCACTGACACACATGAACAGGGCCTCTTCATTACCTATCAGTCACCCAGATTGAGTAAAACAAGCATGGGAAGAAATTGTGTCATTTATTGCAATAAAGGATTGCCCTACAGAAGAGAAACATAGTTTGTGTAGGAGATGTCAAATTATGATTGGACTGCATGTAGCAGCTCAGTGCAATATCATCATGCAGTCTTTAAAACAGGTTTAGAAGATTTTCAATCAGGTTTCAGTGGAATATTATTAGGTACATTAAAAAATGCTTAAGTGTTTTATGTTATGGAAAAAAGAAAATATACAAACCTGTTCACCTTCAGTACTAAGCAAAATCACGTTCCCTACATTATCTCCTGTTACTACAGTCCGACGAGTTGCAGATACATCAACACTGCAATACCAGAAACTAAAAAAAAAAATAACAGTTATATTCTAAACAGTGTTGGCGAAACTTTTCGGCAGCGAATGCCGAAATGGGAACACGCATGGGCGCACACATGCCAGAAACCGGAAGAGCAGGCGCCCTGTGCACATGCGCGTACCGGGAAGCTGATCTTCCAGTTTTCTGCACATGCATGTGCACTGGCCAACAGGTCTTCGCACGTGTATGCATGCCAGAAACCGGAAGACAAGATGGCCGGTGCACACCGGGCAGCTGCTCTTCCAGTTTCCTGCATTCCCATGCGTGTGAAGACCAGCTGGCCGCTGTGCCAGAACCCGGAAGAGCAATGGACAGCGGCTCAAGTGCCCAGAGAGATGGCTCTGCGTACCACTTCCGGCATGCGTGCCATAGGTTTGCGATCACGGTTCTATAACAAATAGAAATGCAACCAAAGAAAACAAAAGAAGCAATAACTTCAAAAGAAGCACTTATATAATTGATGGAGTCACAAGTGAACTGAGTCTGAAGGATCTGATTTTGATACAGGATTGGTTGGAGTTATTTACCAAGAAGCGTTCAGACCAAAACCATATAAAATGACATTTCTATCATATAAATCACCGAATCAGGTAATTAAAATCAAAGGCTCTGGTGTATATCTGTAAAGATATCACATGGAAAAATTAAACATATGTGTTGTGTCTTGCCCACCCTCAGAGCAGCCGGGGCCTTCTTATCTGCTCCCGAACACGGAGGAATGTATGCCTCCCGGCCCCAGTCCTGGCTCCATGCCCAGACAAACTGCAGAAGAAGGAGCACCTCTCGGCCCCAGCCCTGACTCCATGCCCAGGCAAACGGAGCAGCTAGACCCCTCCCCCTCCTCCACAGCATGTGAGCCTGAGGAAAGTTTATTACCAACAGCTGATTGGAGTGACCCTCGCATCAGAAGACTGGATAGGCGGAGGCAACAGAAGGAAGGGAGGGGCAGGCCTTAATGAGTGCTGAGTCATGGAGCCACACCCCATAAAGGATCTGCTTTCTGGCAGTCTCTGAGTCAGGCAAAGTCGAACTTATCTTGCTGAAGTCACTTTCTGGTCTCCTGCCTGCTCTGAGGACTTTGCTAGGACTTTGGGCAGAGCTGCAGAGGCAAGCCTGATTCGGATTTCCCTGACCCGGCCGTCAGCGGAGGAGTGGGACACGACATCATGCTTAAAGCATTTACCACAGAGCTGGTTTTAATTTGAAATGTACAGGTAGTCCTCGTCTTATAACAATTCATTTAGTGATTGTTCAAAGTCACAACAGCAGTGAAAAAAGTGACCTTTGACCATTTTTCACACATACAACCGTTGTGGCATCCCCAAGGTCACATGATTGAAATTCGGACACTTGGCAACTGACTCATATTTATGATGGTTGCGGAGTCCCTGAATCATGTGATCACCTTTTGCGACCTTCTGATAAGAAAAGTCAATGGGGAAGCCAGATTCACTTAACAGCCGTGTTACTAATATAAACAGCTGCAGTGATTCACTTAACAACTGTGGCAAGAAAGGTTGTGAAATGAGGCAAAAGTCACTTTAACAATTGTCACAAAAATTTTGGACTAAATCTGGGCTACCCACAGTGAATAATCTATAGGAGGGATAGAGGGAGGAGATTCAAATTGATGAAACAAAACAACCCAGATTAATTTAACATCTTCAAACCAAACCAAACCAACTTAGGTTGCAAGTAAAATTGCTGCTAGTTTTTCATCATTGATTATTTAAAGTAGTTGAAAAAAAATCTAAATTTAACATTCTATGCAGCTCAGAAAAATGAGGTCTGACATATATATCCATGTATTTTTCCTTCAGATATTTATTTTGAATATTGTTCAATTATAGACTGTGAATTGGCCCTTGTAGACTTTATATTTATTTGCAAGACAATAGACAATGAAAAGGCAAAACTACAAAATAGTTTACTGATTTTTCTACCATTACAAAAAAATTGGAGCATAGCAAGTCTGCAAAGTCACTATTGGTGTTTTGATTTGTTTCCTTAAATCTTTCCTACAGATTTGTACCCAGAGAGGGATTTCTTGGATTTTAAAGGCTTTCTTCTGCAGATTGCCCAAGTATTCATGCCTACAACAAACTACTTCATGTGCCAAAATGAAAAGCAACACTAAATTTCCAATGACTCATTATATTCTGAAGCAGAAACGTGTTACTTCATTCTGTACGCTCAGAAAATAGTTCAAACAAATTCTAAGAGACTGTCCTTATACAGTACTTATGAAAGAACTTAGAGCAAGCTTAATGAAAAGAATAGCATTTCTTTCTTCCTTCTTCCCCAAACTTGTAATTTATGACTACAGATCAGTGGTGGGACTTGAACAACTTAACAACCGGTTCTCTGGCTGGGTAGGTGTGGCCGGTTGGTCAGGTGACTGGGTGAGTCACTCATCACTTGCCTCAGAGGCAGAGGTAGAATTCAGCCAGTTGGGGCTAATTAAATCTCAAGCTTCTGGTAGGGTCTCTGGAGTCTTTCTGGAACATGGAAGAAACTAGCAGATGAAAACAGCTATATCACCATGAAAGAATGAGAATAGGTAGCTAAATTATTAAGAGTGCATACTTTTTTTAAGGCCAAGGATCACTCTTAGATTGTAAATGGTATCCTGCATCCATTAAAAAAATGGAATAAAGATAAGAACGGGCCAGGATGAAAATTACAGCTGACCTGAATAGCTTCTAGCGTGGGACAAGGGATTAGAAAACAACATCTAACATTGGGACACGAGGCTGTGATCTCCAGACTAAATAAAATTATCTATATAGTAGCAGCCTAATTAATTTTGAATTTAATTCAGTACTACATCAATCCTAGCTAATTCATTCCCTATATATTTAAATGCACTTACTTCCTTTACAAAGCAAGTACAACAAATGCTGAAAAGCTGTCCTCAAAACTATTTCATAATATTTCAAAAAATGGGACAACTGTACATCACACCAATTAGCCCTTTTATAAAGAAACACTGCATTAATTAAAAATCTAGAACATTTTATATACATTTTTAGATTATAACACAACAGTCCCATTCAAAATATTCCACCCACACAATTGTCATCTCTTTTGATGGAACAAAACCCAAGATGTTTTAAATGGAAACAACAGAAATTTGAAACAAGGCCCTTACTGCCTTGCTTTTCACTGTGGGTGGAAAAGTACCTCACATAAAAGTATGTGAGGTCCCTGCTACATGCTAATTTACCATCAATCTACAGAAGGAATAGGCAAAACAATGACATTTTAACTATTTTTTTCATAGCAAACAACAAAATCCGCAGTAAGAATAATTTATGTAGACTACACTTGCACAAAAAGTGACAGAACTGAATCTAAAGTAGCAAAAAATAACAAAGGATTTACTTCAATGAAACCCATAAACAATTTAACAGCAGCAAACATACAGTTTTCTGGATATTTCATTGAAGTTTCTTTTATATATATATATATTTTTTATATATATATATATATATATATATATATATATATATACAAACACCCGTGAAAACCTCAGAAAACAAATATATATATATATATATATATATTAATGTTTGTTTATACAAGACAATATACAAAGAACACATAAGACAGCAAAATTACACTACAACTCATGAACTAACTTCCAGACAGCAATATAAAAATAGTAGTAAACGTCAGTGCTAGAGGGCAGTACTCTTTCTATATTGAAAGCAAGCTCTTATTTTCTGAAATATTTGCCTAATTATCCTTTGTACCCTCCCTGCTCCTTCAAAAGTGGCTCTGGCCAATTATAATAACAACACTTGTCACTCCTGTTTTAATTCTCTCTCCAAATTTCTATGGCTTGGGGGAAACTAAAATGAATTACTAAATCAAGCCAACTGTAGAATACTCAAAACGATGTGGAATGAAACATTCTGATAAAACTTGAGAACATTTTGTTCCAAGTTCAGAACACTGGAAACAATTTGGACCCTATTAGTGCTACTTAATATCTCACTGTCACTCTTTATTTCACTATTAAGGGCTGTTTAAAATAATACAGAACTAGAATAATCCCAAAACAGAGTAGTAAAGACCCTCTATTTTTCAACAGTAGCAGCATAAAAGGTAAGGTAAAGGTTCCCTTGCACATACGTGCTAGTCGTTGCCGACTCTAGGGTGTGGTGCTCATCTCCGTTTCAAAGCCAAAGAGCCAGCGCTGTCTGAAGACGTCTCCGTGGTCATGTGGCCGGCATAACTCAACGCCAAAGGCGCACGGACCACTGTTACCTTCCCACCAAAGGTGGTTCCTATTTTTTCTACTTGCATTTTTACGTGCTTTCGAAACTGCTAGGTTGGCAGAAGCTGGGACAAGTAACGGGAGCTCACCCTGTTACACAGCAGCACTAGGGATTCAAACCACTGAGCTGCCGACCTTTCGATCGACAAGCTCAACATCCTAGCCCTTGAGCCACCACATCCCTTATTTCTATAACTTATATATATAACATATATATATGGAAAATATTGTACTTCAAGGGAAATAGGCTATTTTGAACCTAAGAGCACAAAGAAATACATTTTTTAAGTATTTGTAGCCATGTAATGCTGCTACTGTTGAAAGACCCTCTATTTTTCAACAGTAGCAGCATTACATGGCTACAAATACTTAAAAAATGTATTACTTTGTGCTCTTAGGTTCAAAATAGCCTATTTCCCTTGAAGTGTTTGGAAGCCATACGGGTCTGGATGGGGAGAAACAGGCTCAAGCTCAATCCCTCCAAGACGGAGTGGCTGTGGATGCCGGCACCCCGGTACAGTCAGCTGCAGCCGCGGCTGACTGTTGGGGGCGAATCATTGGCCCCAGTGGAGAGGGTGCATAACTTGGGCATTCTCCTGGATGGGCGGTTGTCTTTTGAAGATCACTTGACGACCGTCTCCAGGAGAGCTTTTTATCAGGTTCGCCTGATCCGCCAGTTGCGCCCCTTCCTTGACCGGGATGCCCTATGCACGGTCACTCATGCTCTTGTTACCTCTCGCTTGGATTACTGCAATGCTCTCTACATACGGCTCCCCTTGAAGAGCACCCGGAGGCTCCAGTTGGTTCAGAATGCAGCTGCGCGGGTGATAGAGGGAGCCGCACGTGGCTCCCATGTAACACCACTCCTGCGCAGGCTGCACTGGCTACCTGTGGTCTTTTGGGTGCACTTTAAGGTTTTGGTTACTACCTTTAAAGCGCTCCATGGCTTAGGGCCAGGGTACTTACAGGACCGCCTATGCTACCGAATGCCTCCCACCGACCCGTACACTCGCAGAGAGGGACTTCTCAGGGTGCCGTCCGCCAAGCAATGTCGGCTGGCGGCCCCCAGGGGAAGGGCCTTCTCTGTGGGGGCTCCCACCCTCTGGAATGAACTTCCCCCTGGACTTCGTCAACTGCCTGACCTTCGGACCTTCCGCCACGAGCTGAAGACTTATCTGTTCATTCGCGCAGGACTGGCATAGGAATTTTAAATAGTTTTTAATATTTGATATAAATTTTATGGGGTTTTTTACGGTTTTAAATGTTTTAATCTGGCCTTATATCTAATAAGTTTTTTAACTATTGTTTTATTTGTATATTATTGCTGTTTTATCTTGGCTGTGAACCGCCCTGAGTCCTTCGGGAGAAGGGCGGTATAAAAATCCAATAAATAAATAAATAAATAAAGTACAATATTTTCCAGCTGTACAAGTTTTTTCATATGAACTATATGGAAAAAAACTGACTAGTATTTTATGGTAATCTAAGTCTTACATGTTTTAAGCAAATCTCTTTACCAAGGAAAATCTCTAATTCAGTCTTCTGGTCAGTTTTCATTTTGTTATTTTACTGACTTTCAAACTGTTTTACTCAGTAGTTTTTTTCATCTTTCTACCTAAAAAAGTACCTTAAAGGCTACTTTCTGAACTAGAAAAATGAGCACTCAGGAATATAAATCTCCCAAATGCTGAGTGGAACAATGAAAAATATTCCAATCTTAACTGTTTTTTATGGTTATGCTGCCTTCTAATAAAAAAAAAAATCCTGAAAGAAGTAGATTGCATCTTACTCCCAGTCATCGGTATTGGTCATGACCCGGATTGTATTTCCATTAAAATCTTGCAAGGTAGTAGTTCCAGCAACTGATGATGTGTACAGCTCACTTGGATTAAAAGGATTAAACTTCATTCCTGTGATGGACCCTCCAGCTCCAATCTATGGTTAAAAGAAATGGATAACACACGAAGCCACTCAAAAACCAGGAAGGAGAAAAATATCTCATACTATTTGATCAGTGTCAGTAATAAGATAAAACTACATTTCCCAAAAAGTAGTAATTCAAGTTTATAAGACTGCATCAAAGCAAAGAGCCTGGTATGGGAAGGATTTTCAGCTCTTCTGGCCAATGCTACATATATTAAATAACTATTACTGGAAAAATAACAATTGCTAACTCTGACATAATCTGTATCATGGCAAGAACCCAGCTTCCTTTCTCAGAATCACTGTATCATATTGAAAGCTGATTTTTTCCCCCCGTTTCTTAAAAATTATGACCTGAGTGAGACTTTGAGGGATACTGTCAATTTTAAACATAATCAGGGAAAACAAATCAATTTGGTGCATATTAATGAGCTTTATACATAACAAAAGAAAAAGTCTACAGTAAAAAAAAATGAAGAGAAATATGTGAAATATGGCAGAGGAATTAGAAATCTTGGGAAGATTAAAAAAAAAATAAGATGGAAATGAGGTCAGGAAGGCTTCTTTCAGGAGCAATAACATGCTGGGTACATGAGAAGTTTAATTTTTATTTGATTATCTTCTCTTACTTGTTTGAGAAGAACGAAACAGGAACTCTACATTTATACTCTTAGTGCAAGGTTCCGTTTTAATATTTTATACTGTTTTTTCAAGGTTTAGAAGACTGCAATGCCCTTGTCTTTTCATGCAAATATGTATCTTAAAAGAAACTCACATAAAAGATCTAGGAACGGATTTTTTAAAAAAATTCTTCCTCTGATCCAATAAAAAGACATCACAACACACTATAGAACTATTATAACTGTAAAGCTCAGTCTATAGGTGACCACAGTTGATACAAGGTTTCATATTAAAGCAATATCTTTAAAAAACAAATGAAACATCTCACTGTATTTACAGGATGTCTCCCATTCATTCAGAGAATTGAGTTTGAAGAAACCCAACGGTGCTTTTTTCAGGAGACAACGGGACTTTCTTGTTTTTTCTTTTGAAGACATTTCGCTTCTCATCCAAGAAGCTTCTTCAGCTCTGACAGGATCCTGTCAGAGCTGAAGAAGCTTCTTGGATGAGAACCGAAATGTCTTCAAAAGAAGAAACAAGAAAGTCCAGTTGCCTCCTGAAAAAAGCACCTTTGGGACAACTATGACCTGGATGACTGAGAATCTCTACAGAGTTGGAAGAGACCATTTTAACCGTTGAGTTCAACCCGTCGCTTAATTAAGTGTCTGGATCATGAAAGTAAAATAAAGCTAGATCCAAAAAGATTACAGATTTTCCACTTTAAAATAATATTTATCCAATTTTGAGCCATCCCTCCGACCTCATTTCTATTCTTTCAAAGCAAGGAGACAAACAGCTCTGATTCTTCAAAAACAATTTAATTATAACTCATGGCTCTCATCAACATGTTAATACTAAACAACCCTTACTGCTTCAACTTACCCCTTTAATAAAACATGTTTTATTGAGCACTTCATAGTTCCACAGGATGATGTCTCCTCCCTTGGAGCCCACAGCAACTGTGCTGGGATGCATTGGATGCCATTCCAAAGCTGTAATTCTTCTGTCAAAGGGACTTGCCGTTCGGAACAGACGGTACAAGTAGAGAGACCGTACAAAGGGCACCTGGAGACACTGTTGCAAAGAGAGTAAGAGAGTGGGATCCAAGCCCCAGATATATGCACACACTGTCTTTTTATACATATGTACAGTTGAGACGAACAACTGTGTAATTGTACCTTTGGATTCATTTTCCTCAATAAATAAATGAGCAAACACAACTTTTTAAAATTCATTTGTTTAATTGAGTACTCTTTATCCAGTTTTAATGGAAAACAGATACATGTCATGTTTAGGTTATATTTATTAGGCAGAATTATTGAACATTCAAAAGAGTTTACAAAGTTTTAAGTGCCATTGTAACTAGAAGTATATGGTGCTTGCTAAAATACTTTGGATCATATCCTTGGATCAAAAAAGGAGGGGGAAAAATGCTACTCAAATTCTCTTACCCAGAGCACAAGAGATTTGAAGAGATGCTATCAAAATTTGTTTGGATCTATTTCAGACTTGGCTGAATCTGCTAAGCAGTCTATTATGTGTCACTTAGACATTAGTCTTTACAATCTTGTATATTCTACAATATATTAGATTGGACAGGCATTATGAAATTTTATGTTTCAGAAATGGCTATTAATTATTTCAAGCAACAGATGGCTATTCATACAGTCTATTACTCCAGTCCATTCAGAAATCATTAACTGATTTGGAGAATTGATGTGCCAAAAAATTACAGTGTGTCTGAATGCTTGGAATGTCTTCGTTGGCTTTCCAAATATCTAAATGGATTTTAATGGGTTTAATTATATGTTATTTTACTGTAATTAATTATTTTATTATTCATAGTATTCTTCTAAGTTTTGGCAGTGGTTTTAATATTTGTTAAATACACTGGGTTCCTTTTCTTTTCCTCCTGATTCAAATGTGTTGAATAAACAATTGTTTTTAATAAATTATCTATTGACAAGATGTTTTTTCAGGAGTAATGAATCATACTATGTTTAAGAAGGTTCATTTTTTTAAATGCTGGTTATTGTTATTTGCAATTCAGATCTGGAGCTAATCCAGTCATCATTACACATACACTTTTGTATTTTTTTTTTAAATGACAAATATATTTGAGTCATGGAACATTAAACAGCTGAGGAGCATGTTTAAAAGGAAAAAAATATTTCTTTATACACTGAAATTGATGAGGCTGGATTCTTTTATATGTAATATATAATGCTGGAAAAATGAGGAAAAATCATTTTAGCAAAGAAAGGGATTAAGTCAATTAAATAACTGGAAATTCAAAATCTGCCAAGGAAGTAGAAATTTTAGTGAAACTTTCTAATTTTATAATTGAACAAATGATTTGGTGACTATGCAATTTTAGTCATCAAGTATAGAGATCATTAGTTCCAGTATAGCATGATCACATAGTGGTTAAGTGAGCAACCTCACTTTGAATCCAAGTCATGGCAGATGAAAAAGAGAAAGATTAGGCCAGGGGTGTCCAAACTTGGTCCCTTTAAGACTTTTGGACTTCAACTCCCAGAGTTCCTCAGCCAGCTTTGCTGGCTGAGGGACTCTGGGAGTTGAAGTCCAAAAGTCTTAAAGGAACCAAGTTTGGACACCCCTGGATTAGGCAGTTCTTTAACCAGAGCTGCCTAATTTTAAAACATTATTAAAAAAAGTTACAGCAACTATTCCAGAGAATGTGGTTTGGAGAAGGATGAGGCATCCAGTTCCTGTGTACTTTAAAAGTACTATCTGCTCGTTATAAAACAGCAACAGTTCAACTTTGATTATTTTTGTCATATAGGAATACTGTATTTAACTGAATATTTTACACAATCACTAATGTTAGTTTTACTAATCTTGAATTTCAGGTGGATGACATAACTATGATCTGTGTAATTCTTGATCCATTATTAGTTTGGGAAAAAAATGAAAAGAAAGTTACAACATCCTTTGAATACCATCCAGGGATTCAATTCAGTGGACATTAGTGAAGACTATTTAAATATGTAAACTCAGATAATTTTTAGTATCAGGTTCAATAGTTAATTGTACAATTTCTAATTATCCACCCATATTAGTGTCATTGAATTTGGACAAAAATATTTCGATTACCAGAGTTAATATTTTAATACTTTTTTCCTGGAAGTTTCATAGTTAACGGAACAACAAATAATAAATATATAGATTTTCAAATAAATGAAAGTTCAGTTAATTTGGGACTCATTCAGGATATATTTAGAACATTTATATATTTACGGTAAGGTAACAGTCTATTGACTCCTGGCAGACAAAAATCCAGAATTATAACGTAAAAAAGTTAAATTAGAAGTTAAAGAAACATGGAAAATATATGCCCTTAAACAGAGTAAGGAAACATATTATCTTTTTAGGTTTACTAAGTTGCAGTTGGGCCAATTACAAGCTTTGTACACAGTATATTTTTAAAACAAATGAAACACTGAGTATTAAAAAACAGAGAGAAAAGAACTGGAAAATTATTGGTTACTTGTTTGAAAATTTTCCAACAAAGTAAAATAACATCTTTGGAAAGAGATTCTTCAGGACAAAACATACCAATTATAATTAACTTTCAGTGTTTTTTAATTTTGTAACTTTTACCTTCTTAAGTTGTGCTCCAATAGTGCCACCCACCATATTTTGATAAACATAGTGGACAATATTCTTTTGCATTTCCCATGGATGGAAGGCAACTCTTGAATTTCGAAACATGGAGCCACTACAGCAAGCTTGTCCTGTCCCCAAACAACAAAAATAGGTATATGTGATTACTTGCTTAGTTAGCATAGGAAGACTTCAGAGGTTTTTTTTGTTTTTTTACTTACATATTAAGGACTACCAACTACATCTAAATTCAAAACAGTTGGGGAGGAAGACAAAACTAAAACAAAAATGATTACTTAATGTTAAAGCAGTGGTGAAATCCAATTTTTTTTACTACCGGTTCTGTGGGCGTGGTTTGGTAGGTGTGGTGTGGCTTGGTGGGTATGGCAGGGGAAGGATATTGCAATATCTCCATTTCCACCCCACTCGAAGGGAAGGATACTGCAAAATCCCCATTCCCTCCCCACTCCTGGGGGAAGGATACTGCAAAATCTTATTCCCACCCTACTCTGGGGCCAGCCAGAGGTGGTATTTGCCGGTTCTCCAAACTACTCAAAATTTCCACTACTGGTTCTCCAAACTGCTCAAAATTTCCACTACCGGTTCTCCAGAACCCGTCAGAACCTACTGGATTCCATCCCTGTATAAAAGTATAAAGTTTTATCAGCATGCTAATACAAAAAATCTAAAATGGCTAGTAGACTGTATAAAGATCTAGTAAAAAGCAGATGCTTAATATTTTAAGAATGTACAGGATAAGACATAAGGATTTTTTCTAAAATACTAATTGCAGAAAAAAATTCACAGAATATTAAATGGGGATGGTAGTATTCAGTTAACTATTAATTTTATAAAATTAATATAAATATAAAATTTTGATCTTGGGGGGAAGGAATTACTGATCTCTGCTAGGATGAATTTCTTCCTTATACCCCTTTAGAAATGATGTTATACACTAAATTGACAGAATTATTGAGAAAACTCAGATTTTTAAAAGACAGCCATATTGTATTGAATTATACACCGACTAGGTGGAATTTATTAAGTTTGGAATGAAGAAGGTTTTTTTCATGCTGTCGCAAAAGTAAAACAGAATAATCTTTAGGAAGTAGGAAAATACTATAATTGTTGATATGAAGGACTGGATTTCAGAGATGTGATTTAGCAATTTTTGAGAAAAGTAAAGATTCTGTAAAAAAAATGACACATATTTTTCTTTGGAAAAAAAATCTTGGACAGGTTGGGTCATCATTGAAAACTTATTTTTTTTTAAATGCTTACAAAATCAAATGAACTTGAGATATAGGTAGGATATATAGATAACTTGGGATATAGATTATTATTATTATTATTATTTATTATATTTGTATACCGCCCATCTCCTGAAAGACTCAGGGCGGTTCACAGCCAAAAAAAACAACAGAAAAACATATAATACATATAAACAGCTAAAAGAATAGACAGTTAAATTCAATTGATGCCCTAAAACTTTTAAATACAAATTTAAAACCTCATTTAAACCCCTTTTTTAAAAACCCCAATTTAAAAACTACGTTCAAGCTAGTCCTGCTCTTCGAAACAGCAACGACTTCAGCTCGCGGCGGAAGGACCTGAGATCGGGGAGTTGACGAAGCCCCAGAGGGAGCTCGTTCCAGAGGGTAGGGGCCCCCACAGAGAAGGCCCTCCCCCTAGAGGTCGCCAGCTGACATTGTTTAGCTGACGGTATCCGGAGGAGGCCCTCTCTGTGAGAGCGCACTGGTCGGTGAGAGGTTAATGGTGGCAGTAGGCGGTCCCGTAAATATCCCGGCCCTAGGCCATGGAGCGTTTTAAAGGTGATAACAAGTACCTTGAAGTGAACCCGGAAGACCACCGGGAGCCAGTGCAGACTACGCAGGAGGGGTGTTACACGGGAGCCACAAGGTGCTCCTTCTATCACCCGCGCAGCCGCATTCTGGACCAGTTGGAGTCTCCGGGTACCCTTCAAGGGGAGCCCCATGTAGAGAGCATTACAGTAGTCCAGGCGGGATGTAACAAGGGCATGAGCGACCGTGCATAAGGAAGCCCGATCCAGAAAGGGGCGTAACTGGCGTATCAGGCGAACCTGATGAAAAGCTCCCCTGGTGACAGCTATCATATGATCTTCTAAAGACAGCCGTGCATCCAGGAGGACGCCCAGATTACGAGCCCTTTCCGTGGGGGCCAATAGTTCGCCCCCAATGGTCAGTGATGGAATTAGCTGACTGTACCGGGCCGCCGGCATCCACAGCCACTCGGTCTTGGTGGGATTTAGTCTGAGTCTGTTCCTCCCCATCCAAACCCGTATGGCCCCCAGGCACTGGGACATCACTTCAACAGCCTCGTTGGGGTGGTTAGGGGTGGAAATGTAGAGCTGGGTATCATGTCACCTTCAAGGTTCTGGTGAACACCTTCAAAGCGCTCCATGGCATAGGGCCGGGTTACTTACGGGACCGCCTACTGCTACCGGATACCTCTCACCGTCCCGTGCGCTCTCACAGAGAGGGACTCCTCAGGGTGCCGTCAGCGAAACAGTGTCGTCTGGCGACACCCAGGGGAAGGGCCTTCTCTGTGGGGGCTCCCGCCCTCTGGGACGAACTCCCCCCAGGGCTTCGTCAACTTCCGGGCCTCCGGACCTTTCGTCATGAGCTTAAAACTTATTTGTTCATCTGCAGGACTGGATTAGTTTTAAAATTGTGGGTTTTAAGGGGTTTTAATGGGTTTTGAATGGGTTTTTAATGGGTTTTATTATTTGCTAAATTTTAATTGCGGCCAATTTGAATAAGTTTTTTAGTGGTATTTTAATAGTATTTATTTTGTAATAGTACTGTCATTTTATCTGGCTGTAAACCGCCCTGAGTCCCTCGGGAGAAGGGCGGTATAAAAATTTAAATAATAAATAAATAAATAAATAAATAAATCAGCGTATAGATGACAACTCACCCCAAAACCACGGATGATCTCACCCAGCGGCTTCATATAGATGCTGAACAGAAGAGGCGAGAGAACCGACCCTTGCGGCACCCCACATAAGAGGCGCCTTGGGGTCGATCTCTGTCCCCCCGTCAACACCGTCTGCGACCGATCGGAGAGGTAGGAGGAGAACCACTGATGAACAATGCCCCTCACTCCAAGTCCCTCGAGTCGGCGCAGCAGGATACCATGATCGATGGTATCAAAAGCTGCTGAGAGATCTAATAGGACCAAGACAGAGGAACAACCTCTGTCCTGAGCCCTCAAGAGATCATCAACTAGCGTGACCAAGGCTGTTTCCGTGCTGTGACCAGGCCGGAAACCGGACTGGAATGGATCAAGATAGACAGTTTCATCCAGGTACTGGGGCAACTGTCATGCAACCACACTCTCGACAACCTTTGCCACAAAGCGAAGGTTGGAGACCGGACGATAATTTGCTAAACTAGCTGGGTCAAGGGAAGGCTTCTTGAGGAGGGGCCTCACCACCGCCTCTTTCAAGGCGGCAGGGAAAACACCCTCCATCAAAGAAGCGTTCACGATTTTCTGGAGCCAGCCTTGTGTCACCTCCCGGGTGGCCAAAACCAACCAGGAGGGACACGGGTCCAATAAACATGTGGTCGCAGTCAATCTTCCCATTAACCTGTCCATGTCCTCAGGAGCCACAGGATCAAACTCATCCCAGATAACAACATCAAGACTTGCCTCCTCCACCCCGTCTGGATCCACCCAGTCTGTGTCCAACCCTTCCCGAATTTGAGTGATTTTATCCAACAGATATTGTCCAAATTCCTCAGCTCGACCCTTTAAGGGATCCTCTACCGCTCCCTGATGGAGGAGCGAGCGGGTCACCCTAAACAGGGCGGCTGGGCGGTTATCTGCTGATGCAATGAGGTTGGAAAAATACTCCCGTTTTGCCAGCCTCATCGCCACTAGATAGGTCTGAATTTGAGACCTAACTAGTGTCCGGTCAGATTCGGAGCGGCTGGCCCTCCAGATACTCTCTAGGCGTCTTTTCCAGCGCTTCATTTCCCTCAGCCCCTCGGAGTACCAAGGGGCTAAACGAGATCGGCACCGAGTCAGAGGCCGCAAAGGCACGACTCGATCTAGAGCGCCAGCCGCCCGATCCCAGGCAGCGACCAGAGCTTCAGCCGAGTCGTGGGCTAAATCCTCAGGGAAAAGCCCAAGCTCCGTCTGGAACCCTTCAGGGTCCATCAGGCACCTGGGACGGAACCAGCGAGTCGGTTCCGTCTCCTTGCGGTGGGGGTCAGCGGTTCGAAAGTCTAGCTGAAGGAGTGAATGATCTGACCATGACAAGGGTTTGATAACTAACTCCCCTAATTCCAGATCATTCAACCACTGTCCAGAGACAAAAATCAAATCCAGAGTGTTCCCCCCGATGTGAGTGGGGTCGCTCACTAACTGGGTCAGGTTCAAGGCCGTCATGGAAGCCATGAACTCCCGAGCTGATGTGGATGCTATCCCCACCGACGGTAAATTGAAATCCCCCATGACCATAAGCCTGGGGATCTCCACTGCCGTCCCGGCGACCACCTCCAACAGCTCAGGCAGGGTTTCTGTCACGTAGCAAGGAGCTAGGTACGTGATCAGTAAACCCACCTGAACCCCACGGCCCCACTTCACAAGGAGGGACTCACATCCGGTTATCTGTGGTACAGTGATCTCCCTCGGCTCAAGACTCTCATTGATAATAACCTCCACTCCCCCACCCCTACCCTGGGCCCTGGCCTGATGGAACGCACAGAAACCCGGTGGGCACATCTCTATCAGGGGAACCCCCCCTTCTGTGCCCAACCAGGTCTCCGAAATGCCAATCAGGTCCGCACCCCCCTCCTGTATAAGATCGGAGATGAAGGGGGCTTTATTTATAACGGACTTGGCATTGCATAACATCAGGTGAAGGTCCAGCTTCTGAGGATTTAAGCCACTCGGGGAACGGGAAACTATCGGGGGACCGGAGTGCGCGATCGCTCGTAAATAGCGCGGGCGCACTCCCCGAACCCGATATGGGCCCTCGCGTCCACCATACCTGCCCCTCCCACCTATCGTGCAGATAGTTATCCCCAAGACCATGAGCTCTAGCCTCTTCTTCCACCTCAGAATCGATGATGTTTATGTCGTGAGCCGGCACAGGATCTAGCAATGGCTCAGATAGGTATCCCCCTGAACCTAACTTCGCCGTCCCACCCTTCCCCTTGGATAAATAAATAGATGTAATTTTTTAATTTTTTTTGTGTATGGGGAATACTTTATATTTTAATTTTATGTATGTCTGTTTGAAATTGGATTAATCAAAACTATTTGATGACTTTAAAAAAAATGAACCACTGTAGGACTGTTAAGTCTGTCTTCGGTACGCATGATCTATGTTTTGTTCTTATTGTTCCTTGATTTTTAAATATAAACAAGTCGCCCAGACTTATTGTGAGTTGGGTAGGATCTAAATTGTATAAATAAATAAAGGTTTGACAGATTATAGCACAGAACAGCTTCTTTATCTGCTCTACCAGGAAGCCAATGCACAGAAATTCAAAGTGAAGCTGCTTCCACATGCTCCACAAACCAAACATGCACACATGCTCTACCAGCAATATGTTTGTACCAATGCAAGTGTTTTTTCTTACTTATTTCTGAACTGATCCGCACTCCCTCTAGCTTGCCAAAGAGGGAGCACTGAAACCAACAGTTGATTGGTATCCTGCTCTGTTTGGCTCCACAGTGAGGGGGGAAAAAGCAACATTCCGCTCTCCACACCCAAAAGCGCCGGGGGGGGGGGGGGGCGGCGGCAGGCGGATAGCACTGAGAGCAGTGAAAGAACAGTGATTAGGCTTCATGGCTCCTTCACTTCAGCTGGATAGAAGGAACCTTAAGAACTGGGAGATGGGCTCTAGCAGGATTTCCACAATGGGGAACCATCCAGCCTACAGTTCTAGAAGAAATGTGATAAAATAGACTGTGTAGCATTTTTTCTGGAACAAGAAACTTGTGAATCTTCAAAATGTGCATAGCCTACTTACTGGAAATTAAATGCCATTACATGGAAGCATAAAAACCCTCCAGTCCTCCACTTGGAGGGCACCTGAGGTATTGAAGTCCACTGTAAAGTCATAGATGAAAAACAGATCTCACCTATTAAAGGCAAGAAAAGCAATTTTTCAATTGTCTACTGTTGACCTCACCCCATTCCTAAGAGGTCTGTAAGGGGCGTGCATAAGAGCACCAGCGTGCCTACCGTCCCTGTCCTAATGTTTCTTCTATTTGTATCTATTTTATGTATCCAATCCATGCTTATACTTATTACCTAATACGTTGACAAATACATAAATAACAAATTCTTTGAACTTCCCCCTTTTTCTTCCTATATCTAGAACTCATAGCAGTGAAATAGCAAACTAAATGAAAAATATTAGAGAGAAATTTGAGATACATAGCAGGTAATATACATTTAGATACCTCATAATAACTTCAATAAGAATTGAAGAAAAAATACTGAATGATTCTAAAGCAAATGAGTAGCATAATTTGAGTTTTTAAAAGGCAAAAAATTAAATTTAGGATTCTACAATATGGAAAATAACAAGATGGATTGGCTATATCAAACTTTAAATTATAGAGGTAGTCCTCGACTCACAACCATAATTGAGCCCAAAATTTATGTTGCTAAGTGAGACTTTTGTTAAGTGAACTTTGCTCCAATTTACAACCTTTCTTGCCACATTTGTTAAGTGAATCATTGCAATAATTCATGACATGGTTGTTAGGTGAATCTGGCTTCCCCATTGGCTTTGCTTGTCAGGAGGTTACAAAAGATAATCACATGACCCCAGGACACTGCAACTGGCATAAATATGAGTCAGTTGCCAAGCAACTGAATCTTGATCACATGACTATGGGGTTGCTGCAACGGTCTTAAGTGTGAAAAATGGTCTTAAGCAGGGATGAAATTCAGCAGGTTCTGGAGAACCAGTAGCGGAAATTTTGAGTAATTTGGAGAACCAGCAAACACCACCTCTGGCTGGTCCTAGAGTGGGGTAGGAATGGAGATTTTGCAATATCCTTTCCCCAGGAGTGATGAGGGAATGGGGATTTTGCAGTATTCTTCCCTGGAGTGTGATGGGAATGGAGATGGGAATGGAGATTTTGCAGTATCCTTCCCCTGTCACGTCCACCAAGCCACACCACACCCAAGCCACACCCACAGAAGCGGTAGTAAAAGTTTTCACCACTGGTCGTAAGCCACTTTTTTCAGTGCCATTTTAACTTTGAACGGTCACTAAGTGAACTGTTGTAAGTTGAGGACTTCCTTATTATTAAACTGTTAAATTTCATCACAGAAATGTAGTTGAATATTTCTATGGAAGAAGTAGAACTTTCAAGAGGCTTGCACATACCCAGGTCTGCTACAAAAAGAAATGTTAATTGCATAACAGGCCATTCTATTAAAAATAGGGGGCAAATTTAAAAGAAAAATAAACCCTTTATTACCTCTTGTCCCAATACCAAACTATTTATTTTCATGAAGGCAAATATGCTAAATATTTTATCAGTAAAGAAATAATTTATTCAGAAAGCAAGATTTTAATGTTCATTAAAAATTCTTTTTGGAATTTTCTATTTGGAACGGTCAGAAAGGGATAATTATAAGTAATATAATTCCAAAGGAACTACAAAAATAAGGTGATATAATTAGGAGTTTGACTGAATTTGAAATGTATATAGTACAGAACTCAAGAATCTATTGGAGCTTGTATGTGTGTGATTATTTATTATTTAGTATTTGATTATTGAAATGATTTAGAAAATGAAAAAGTCAAAAGTTGTATGATTAAATAGATATAGAAATTAAGCAGGACACTTAATATGCAACTATGGGAATATCAATAAAAGAAAAATATTTAAATTTACTGTTAATATTATACACAGAAAAAGATGTGTGCTTTTTGTTGCTACATTACTCTAATATTTTTATTGCTAATCAAAATATGTTTTAAAAAAAGGTAAAATGCTATAGTTAGATTAGATCATTCTTCAATGTTAAATACCTCAGCGATTTTGGAAGATGTTTCACCATAGAATGAAACCATTTTTAAATAGTGACTTTTCTTTTGTATCAGTTCTTTTTCTGCTAAGTATCACTGGTAAGTGTGTGTGTGTGTGATACTGACTGTTAGAATACTTTACGCTTCTTACTGAAAATTTATATTCAATTTCTTCATTAGAGGACTGGTAGATTAAGCCTTGGCACATCATTATTTACATTCAATTCCTTCATTAGAGGACTGGTAGATTAAGCCTTGGCACATCATTATTTAAAATAGGTTTTTTACTAACTCTAATTTAAAAATATTTATAAACTATAATTAGAATAGAAGA
Organism: Ahaetulla prasina; assembly: GCF_028640845.1. Taxonomy (NCBI): domain Eukaryota; kingdom Metazoa; phylum Chordata; class Lepidosauria; order Squamata; family Colubridae; genus Ahaetulla; species Ahaetulla prasina. Next base: position 296,714,089 of record NC_080539.1, on the reverse strand, counting down.
GTTGGAAGGGACCCTGGAGGTCTTCTAGTCCAACCCCCTGCTTAGGCTGGAAGCCTATAGCATTTCAGACAAATGGTTATCCAATCTCGTCTTAAAAACTTCCAGTGTTGGATCATTTACAAAGTTGTTCCACTATTCTGCATTGTAGACTTCTGCCACATCTGAATTTTGGGTTTCTTTCAATCCACTATTTTAAAACTGTAGATTCTGTCTCTGGCCACAAAGTTAAGAATGGATTGCTTTAGATCAGTTAGAGATCCTGCAGTCTGGTATGATTAAAAAACAGGTCTTGGCTTTTTGTATTAAATCCTTTCATATTTCTTCAGCGTGTCAGTATATCCCCACATAGTCAACTTTTCCTGAGGCTAAATATACCCAACTCCTTCAATCTCTCTTTATATTACTTAAATTTATAATCCATGAATCATCCTCAATGCACTTCTTTGAACGTGTTCCAATATATCTGAATGCTTCTTAAAGCTGGAGCCCAAAATGGGACATAACATTTAAGATGGTGTGAGCAAAGCAGAATAATGTACAATTTTATTGCATTTGTGTTTTTCTCAACCGTATCACATTGAGGGCTTACATTCAATTGCAACCCATTCAAGATTTCTTTCCCCCAGTAGCTTTACCAAGCCAGATATTTTTCTAATTTATAAGTATTTGGATGTTTGTTTCATAAATGAAGAACTCTGCTTTTGTTTCTGTTAATTATCATTTTACTTTCAGCCAATTTTATTAACATAATTTAGAATTTTATTTCTGTCTTGTGAGGTACAAGTTATCCTATTTTTCAATAATCTGAACTATTCCAGCTCTTCCTAATTAATAAAATATCAAAAAGTAGAAATTCCAGGACTGATCTTTGTGGTATTCCTCTCAATATCTCCATTCAATCTGATCAGCTCTGTTTAGAGTTTCAAGCCAGGATTCCCATAAAAATTAAAAAGACAAGAAAACAAATAAACAAAATAACTATTATTTGTTTGTGAAGGTGAACTGGAACTTTTTTATTCACTTATTCAATTATGACATATTCACTAGGACAAGTACATATCCGAATTGTGTGAAATACCAAGTGCAATCACTTGTAACTTAAAGCAGAACAACTATCAGTTTATACTAGTAGAGTTTCTTCTAGAAGACTCCTCAGATAAAGGCAAATGTGAGCACGGTCATCAAGCTGCTGTGCAAAATTAAACAACTTCTGATAAATGTAAAAAAAAATTATATACATTGAAAAACCCAAAAACATAAAAACAGGATATCATACCATTGCACTTTAAATTCCTTTTGGAACAGAATATTCCAGTTTGTTCTATAGCTTACATAAAATGCACGGAGTTTCTAGCAGTGTGAGTTTAACAAACAAATCTGCTGACACTTCATGAAAAAGCCTAAAAGACTGTTGCCTAGAGAGAATTTTGCTGAGCAATTCAGCTGTAGAGGTTTGACTTTAGTTTGTTTTGTTTTTCATAGTTAGCTCCACTTTTTATATTTAATCCCTAGATATTTTATTTATTTATTTATTTATTTATTTATCAAATTTATATAGCCACCCACTCGTGAAAAAGTGACTCTGGGCAATGTACAATAAAACTATTAAAATAATAAAACATAGAAAACAATTATGCAGAAAAAATTAAAAATCACAATTAAAGGTCAAGAAAAGGCAGCAGCTGTCAACAACAATGGACTCACCTCAGTACCCTACTCAGTACTCAGTCCCCTAGAGGTTTTGATCAACAGAAGATCAACAGGGATGGATCCAGCCTCACTTTGGGGTGGGGGAAGAAGGATGTTCCATAGGGTGGACACCATGGCAGAAAAGGCTAAATGTAGCAGACAGGACTGTATACCTCTTTTGCCAGTTCTGATGGGATGAGCAAATGTAATCAGGGAGAAGCAGTCACTCAAATAACCTGGGCCCATGCTATGAAGGACTTTAAAGGTCAAAGCAGCACTTCGAATTGGATCCAGAAGCAAACTGGCAACTAATGCAGCTCGTAGACCAGAAGTATAACATTTGCCATTCTAGAAGTATACATAACTACCCACACCACTGCATTTTGCACCAGCTGAAGCTTCTGGATACTTTTCAAGGGAAGCCCTCCATGCAGCATATTACAGTAGTCCCACTGAGAGGTGACTAGGGCATGAATGTCCATAAGCAGAGCCTTCCAATCTGGGAATGGGTACAACCGGCGCACAATACACGCTGCGCAAAGGCTTTCTCACTCATGACTGTCATCTGCTCTTTGAGCAGGAGTGTGATTCTAGAAAGACTCCCAGGTCTGCTGGGAAATTCAATCCCATCCATCACCAAAGAAGGCATAGTCCTAAAAGTAGCATGTCCCAAAGCAAAGCCACTCAGTATTGTCAGGGTTCAGTTGAAACCTGTTGTTCTTTATCCAGACCCTCACACACTCCAGGCACTGAGATAAGATGTCCTCAGCTGATGATACCTCAACCTATGGTAATGGATGAAGTCACTCTATGGCCTCATGTAGATATTGAACAGGTAGAAACTGAATAGGAGTGGACAGAGCACCAAATTCTGCGGGCATCCCACATAGCATAGGTGTGTGTATGGGGGTGGAATCTCACACACACCACATCATCACCACTGGAACTGATTCCAGCAAAAGGAAGTGAACCAGCATTTCACAGTACCACCCACCCACAATCCTCCAAGCCAAACTATACCAAAACGGAGCCATTGAGACATAAGGTAGAACAGGGATGGATGCATTTCAAGAACAAGGATTTGATGTTATCTGCATCAGAAAAAAACTCAATATTAAAAACAAGTCAGCCCTAGAGGAGATCAACCCTGACTGCTCTTTAGAAGGCCAGTTCCTGAAGATGAAACCGAAATACTTTGGCCACCTAATGAGAAGGAAGGACTCACTGGAGAAGAGCCTAATGCTGGGAAAGATTTAGGGCAAAAGAAGAAGGGGACGGCAGAGAACGAGGTGGCTGGATGGAGTCACTGAAGCAGTAGGCATGAGTTTAAATGGACTCCAGAGGATGGTAGAGGATAGGAAGGCCTGGAGGAACGTTGTCCATGGGGTCACGATGGGTCGGACATGACTTCACAACTAACAACAACAAAAAAACTTGTCCATGACAATAATAGGATATGCAGCATCTGACAATTTGTTAAATTGAATAACAAGAAGCAGATCAAATGAAACAATTAAAAAAACATTTATGTGGCACAGGACTTGTAGAAGCAAAGGGCAGTGAGAAAAATTATCTACCAAAGGAGTTTATATGATTCAAACAGGGCTTAGCATTACTCTTTACTTTCATTCATTCAATAACACTTTTCATTATTCATTTTTCAGATTAATGAGTATACCAATATTTCTAAAGATCTACCCAGTCAGAACAGGTTTGGGTCTTAAACAAGAGCACATTGTCATTATTCACACATTATTCTAAATGACAGCTTCTAGAGCCTTGAAAACAGTTTATTCAAGAAATTTTATTCTACAACCATTAACTTAACCCCATTAACTTTGAAGTGCTATGAATATGTAAACCTATCAGCACTTGGTCTCCTGTGACCAACTGGAGTGCAAACATGACATTTAAACCGTGTTTTCCTTTCCCTGGTTTTATTTCATTAGAAATAATGGATTTTCCGATGGTTTATAAGGAAAGAAAAGGCTGAATTAATACAGAAACTGGGAAGCAGAATTATGTAAGAACTGCCACAGAGTGGGGGTAGGGACCATTTCACCAACAAGGTTTCTAGAGGTTTGGCTTCTCAAGAGAATATTTACGTTGAATGTGATTTAGAATGCTCAGCAGGAGAGCAGGAAATAAATTATCTCTAATCAACTGAGACTCTGTAAGTTCATACACATATGAAGCTAATTTTGGAGTGGCGCAAAGAACTTTTTAAAAAAATGTTCAAGTTGAATGATGCCCCACTCACCTTTACAGGGACTACCTAGCTAATTTCTAAGACATTTAAAAAGTTTTAGCAATAAAAAATGGCTTCATTATCATTAAAGGCACCACACATGAGATAAAGGAAAACAGGTCATTTATTCATGCTCTCTTTATTTCACTCCCTTCATTGTTGTCTGAGGCAACAGCAATTTGATGGGACACAATTGATTATGATGATGAAAATCTGTTGGGACCAGCACAGATGCTACAGCTGGAATATTCCCCATCCCCACCCAACACTCATTTTTGTACCTTCTTTGTCAGGAGGTCATAAGGTAACTTAAGGATGCTAACACTTCTGTTTGGATTTAGATGACAGATGATGCCAAGTTAAGCTAAGCAAACAAAGCATTGAAAGAGAAGCACATAAGGGATTGATCTGCATTTCATTTATTCAACCCAATTTTCTGGATTGGAACAATATATTGAACAATAAACTAACAATACAAACTGACCCTTACACAACAGGCTAGGCTAAAGTAAGTTAGCTTGTCTGTGATTAGGTACATTATCTAAATTGCTAAACTATTTTATGTTTTAACATTTATACATAAAGTAGAAAAGATAGAGGCCATTAAATAAAATAATCTAAACAGCTAGGCTGTAACAACTTTTCCCTACTGCTGAATGAGTGCCACCCACACTTGAATCAACAAAAAAGTACACTGGCATGAAATTTGCTGCCCCATCCCTATGCTGCCTCTTTCATCTGTTCTGACTCACTGACAAAGAAGCTATCCTAATTTTGCATGTGAAAAGTGATTAGTTGATTTCTCCCCGGTCCTCCCTCTTCTGCATTTCACCAGGTGGGGGAAAGAATCATCTGCTAATTACATCGCTGGAAAAGAAATATAAAAGGAAAAGCTGGCGGTATACTTCTATCTTTCATAATCTAGGCTCCTTCTTGGGCTCCTCCTCCACCATCCAATTTTGAAAATAATATGTTGGAGTCAATAAACTGAATCCAGACTATTAAGAGTATTTTTGTTTAAGATTTCTTTTTCCTTTCTTTCTCTTTTTTACATAGGCAACAAATTCTCCTCTATTCTGTTCTGGAGGCTATTTGGGAAGGGGTAGTCTCAATCTATTATTTCAACTTTGTGTTACAATTAAAGCACTTATATTCCTGCAAGCAGTCTGTTGTTATGAAATTCTGAGAAAAATAAATCACAGTGCTGCTCTATTTTTCAGGGAGACAACAGCAGAATGTCAGCAGATAAGCCTGACCAGAGGATTGAAAAAGGAAATGCCCAGCCACTACTAGTCATTGCTTTTAATTTGACAGTCCTTAAAAGAATTTACATATCTTGAGTCTGTCTCTGAATCATGCAAGCTTAAGAAAACAATATTTTTATGGTGGTAGAACTAAGGACTCAATAGATGAATGTGTGGATGCAGTATGAAAATATGTTACTAAACCATGTTTTTACAGCTTCAAAGTCAGGAAAACAGAACTATACTATCTTCTCTGAAAAATCACTGCCTCTAGATCTCCCAAAAGTCACCATTCCATCAGCTACTTTAATGTTTTCATTCACTCTAGAAGTGCTTTTTGAAGAACTAGTTCAAATTTGTAGGATGTAGAATAAAAAGTATCAATAAAATACACCTCTCAAGCAAATTAATTAGAAGCAGCAAGTCTTTCTGTACAGGGCAGCAAATCAATAATCAGTACATTGTTTATCTCAGTGTGATGGATTTCAGTTTGCCGAATAATTACTAAATCATTTACATGACCATTTTTGTAGTCCCTGGTATAAAAAAGGAGCCATGGCGCTGGTTACCTGTTTTTTGCAATTGTTTGGTTTTCCTCACAAGTAGTTTTTTTGCTTGTAACTCATTATCCAGTTCTGCATAGTCTCGCTTCCTTTTTCCAGATGATTTTGACACTTTTTCTGATTGATGCTCACGTGGATTCAGACGCTCATCCTTTGACTGCTTCCTAGAACCCATTTTGTTCAACTGAAAAAAGCAATGTAATAGGAGTCAGAAAACTAAGCATTTGATCTTTTTGAAGTCAAGTTTCTCTGCTACTACAGATTCTTAAACTTTTTTAAAATTATATTTATATTCAATACTTCTTCCATCTGGTACTCAAAGCTGCTTATGTGGCCTTCCAACATACCGGTACATCATATGCCAAATTACTTTCAACTTGTGGCAGTCTCTAAAGGTATTCCACAGAAAGCCTCTTATTTGCTACTTATTTCCAAATTGTTCTTGTTTTATACTAGAGGAAAAACTAGATAATTTTTCATTAAGTCTCCCATGTAATTATGGTGCAGCTTTACATATATTAAAGCATAGAAAGTAGAAGACATTTGCTTCAGTCTTATTACTCTGAATTACAAATGCAATTTTTACTTAAAAGTAAACCCCCACTGTCTTTAATAGCCCTCATTTCTATCTAATCTCCAGCTTTACTAGCTTAGCCTTTAAATCTACTTGTACTGGTTTTTTTTTCCTTAAAGACTGAAAATCAAACAATCAATTTAAAGCATAATTCTGCATTGACAATCCACTAAAATTTAAACAGGCAGCATCTAATTATCCTAGCCCAGATTCAGATGTATTCAAGTAAGGCGATATTCCTTGTCCTCAGTCTTATAATTGCCAGCTTTTTCCTAGTAAATAACCAGATTTTCCCATCTTCATCCTGTGTCTCAATTCAGTTCAGAAAATAGATAAGCCTTCCTCAACCTAGCGAACTCTGGATGTGCAAAATTACAAAACCTATCAGCATAGCCAATATAATGTATACAGGGTTTTGTGTTCAAGATTATGAAAGTTGTACAGACAATCTGGAGGGCACCAGATTAGAAAAAAGCTATAACAACACATTCAGAACAGGAGCATACTGACATATATGATATATGAGTATTCCTGCCTCCACAGGGGGTTGGACTAGAAGACCTCCAAAGTCCCTTCCAACTCTGTTATTATATTATGTTATGTTATATGCAATTTAGGTTTGTTACATAAATGTTTCTAACCACATCCTAAGGTTTGTCAGTAATCACCAGCTCAGTGATTCATGCATTTCCTTTCCATGTCAGATTCAGCAACACAATAAAGTTCTGCCGAAATTTTAAAAAGTTCAGAAAGCAATCACAAGCCGAACTGAGGCATCGCATTACCTCCTCCTCTACCATGTAGCATTTTCTTAAGAGAAAAAAGACTCCCATGCAGCTAAGGAATTTTTGAATTGTGAGATACCTAGATTGGTTGACTAGGTGGCTCAGTGGCTAAGACACTGAGCTTGTCAATCAGAAAAGGGCGGTGGTTCGAATCCCTAGTACAGGTCTCCTGTGTGAGCACGGGGTTGGACTAGATGACCTCTAAGGTCCCTGTTACTGTTACTATATTCCTGGCTTTAGGACAAATTCTCTACATCTAACCTGCCTCAGTTTTGAGAGGCTAAAACGCAGCTTTGGGATCCTGGTGCAAAGAAGTCTCTCTCTTTCTCACTCTCACTCCCCCCCACAAAAAAAACCCCACACACTTCCACACACAAATAAAGGCGTTTTGCCATCAGCATCGAACAAGGAGTATAATCCGTTTCACTTTCTCTCTCTCCTGCTCAAGACTTTATTTATAGGCACCCGAAACTTCCTCCTTCTGATATATTCAAGGGCTGACTTACTCGCAGACGCAAAGCCCATTCAGAAAGGGAAAGAAGAGTGGGAAGCCGGCCGTCAGCATTAGCAGGACGCCCAGCTGCAAAGCAAAGCCTACGCACGTGCCCAAAGCAAAAGAAACGCTCTCTCCAAGGCACGAGACTCTGGGACAGGCTGAGGAGTTAGAAAGGAAACAGCAGCTGCACGGCCAAGAGTATGGGGGGGGGAGAGACCCCTCCTCACCTGGAGCCTCGCGACCTAGCTCGCACGTTCCCCCGTAGCGATGCAGAGGCTCGCCGGGATAGGCAACCCCCACTCAGGCACTTGCCTCCCGAAATCTCTCTCCTCGATAGTTTCATAACCTGGCGAGGAGGAGGAGGAGGAGGAGGAGCGAGCGAGCGAGCACGAAAACAGTGAAGCGGTTTACGCGGGAAACCCGTTTGGGTTCCGGCCAGGCCTAGAAACGGAGTGACGGGCCTCGTTCACCAAGGTTCCCTCTCGCCGATAGGGGGCGCCGCAAGGAACGGGCCGCGGTCCAAGAAAGGCGAGAAGGGAAAAAAGTTTATGGAGATTCTCAGTCATCCTGGTCATGGGTGTCCCCAAAGCTGCTTTCTCAAGAGGCAGCTGCACTTTTCTTTCTTTTTCCTGGAAGAAGCTTCTTGGATGATCAGCGCACCAGCCTGCCTACCGTCTCTGTCCTAATGTTTTCTTTTATTCATACCCTTTTCCGTGCGTTTATAATTATGTTTACACCTGTATCTGCCATAAAACACATGCTTGACGAAAATAAATAAAATAAAAATTAAAAAATAAGAAACGTCTTCCAGGAAAAACTTAAGTCCAGTTGCCTCTTGAAAAAACACCTTTGGAGTGAGGGGAAAAGCCAGCACACAAGGCTTGAACTCTCAACACAGGGTGGGAAGAGGGGTAACTGGAGTTCAGACCACAGACCAAACAACTGAAAGAGAAGAAAAAGAGATCCTTTCAATCTTTCTCATAGAAAGAAAAAAATAATTTGCCCATTCCCTAAGCCAGTTAGGGATACAGGCTTATAGCAGCAATTCTCTCGCCCTTAGGTTGGGGGGAGGAGGCACCTCTGATGACACAGTTAACCACCGGTGGTTAATTTAACTGTGATTTAAATGACACCCTAACCGAACTACCCACACAAACTTATTTATTGCACAAGTTGCTAGGTTAAAAACGTGGTTGGCTAGTCTGTTCGTGGCAGTTTAGAAGGCTTAGTGAAAGGCATTGTAGAAAATGCAAGAATGGAAAGGAAAAGATTTTGCTAAGGAGAAAAACCATGTGTCGAGGAGTTTGCTTATATCCTGTAGTTCTGACACGGTTGTAGATTTATCTTAGAACGTATAGTAGTAGTAAATAAAATCAAAAATCCAGCAGTTATGTGACAGTTGAGGCAAGTGTAAATTTTTAGGTGAGTTTTACATACAGCGGAGAACAAAATAAAGAAGAAAAACCAATGTTCGCAAGAAGGTGAGAAAACATTTGCATTACAATCTATTTTAGTATTAGGTGTTACATACTGTAGAAAATGTCCAAACATAGTTTTTGATATAGTCCAGTAAGAACTACAGGTCATTTTCTTGACTGCAAAGATACATTTTCCCATTTACCACACAAATTGAGTTTTTATAACCTCCCACATCAGAGCTCTGCCATGAGAATCTCCATTTCCACCCAATTTCTTTTAGAAAAGAAAAAAATCCCTTACCTAAAACAATATACTTCAAAAATAATTCCAAAATAGCAATTAGCCAGTATGAATGGGACTGATTTTAATGATACAGGACAAAATTAATTCATTGTTTCTCCTTCAAATATTTATATATTTTAATAAATAAAAAAATAAAAAAATGTTCTTACTAAATATACTATGTGTAGTATAAATACTATGTGTAAATACCACAGCCTTTAAATTGTAGAAAAAGCATGAAAGAATAAATGCTACTACTGTAATTGCATTTAAGAGTATGAATTTAATTTACTAGGGCCTCTGTGGCTCAGACTTCTAAGATAGTCTGTTATTAACACAGCTGCTTGCAATTACTGCAGGTTCTAGTCCCACCAGGCCCAATGTTGACTCAGCCTTCCATCCTTTATAAGGTAGGTAAAATGAGGACCCAGATTGTTGGGGGCAATAAATTGACTTTGAACATAAATATACAAATAGGATGAAGACTATTGCTAACATAGTGTAAGCCTCCCTGAGTCTTCGGAGAAGGGCGGGATATAAATTCAAATAAAAAAACAACAACTCGAAAATAGTTTACCTATGTGCTAGAAAATATATCCCAAATCACAGTTGAGTCTTTAGGATGTATAAGATCTAATTTCTAGTACCTAAATTATTTTTACCAATAGGATAATATGGGTAGAGTTACTCACCTATTTAGCAATAGCATTTAAACTTATATACCGCTCCATAGTGCTTCACAGCCCTCTCTAAGTGGTTTACAGTGTCAGCATATTACACACACACACCCAAAGTCTGGGTCCTCATTTTATCACTTGGAAGGATGAAAGGCTGAGTCAACCTTAGTTAAAATAGTTTGTGATTTGTGTGAATGCAGACAATTGGGTTACTTTAACAAAGTGTGAACAATAAGTGTGAACAATAAATAAATAATTATTCAGTTAATCATGAATTAGTATGTTGTGCAAATTAATTTATACATCCTACTAAGCTATAGGTTATTTGGTTTTGGTTTAATATGTTGAATGGACCCAGACAATGTGATTAGTAAACTATGGCTGATAGACTAACCCTATCAGTAGACAAATCATGCTTTTAATAAATGCTGATTAGTGTGCATAACTTTTAGGCTCAAAAACTAAGGGAAAGATGAAAGTAAAAAAAATTGAGAAGGCATTTGTTAGAGATGTTATAAAATATATTCTTCCAACAGATGACTAGACTGTTTTGCCAATGGACACACCACAATGTTTCAACCACGTTAAGAAGAAATTTGTCTTTTTTACAATTGTATTATGTAATCTTGGAAGGAGTGTTTACTTTTTGATACTTTACAGTCTAAAGAGAATAGGCTATATCCACAAGTCCTTTTCTCAAGGTTTTCATTACAGGCCTTGAATGCTTGCAGATAATTAAAATAAATTCAGCACCCACTTCTAAAAAATTAATATACAGATATGATTAAGAACAAGAATTTAAAAACTGTGTATAAATAGCTCACTTTATTTGCATCTATTGTCTTCAATTTTTTAGATATCAGTGATATATAAATTACAGCTAATCTAGGAATATTAACAGGTGGAAAATATAAGCTTTTCTCTATATAAAAAAGCAGGTTCTTAGATATTTTAGCTGCAAAGGTGGGGAAAATGAAAGCTTGGCAGGATGCTAACAATGTCCATAGCTCAGTGGTAAAACCTGTTTGGTCTCAAGGTCAATCCTTGGAAAGTCATTAAAAGAATGATGGGGGGGTGGGGAGACCTCTGTCAAAGACTCTACAAATCATTACAATTGAACAATTGTAGATCAGCTGGAGCTCTTCCTATGTGTCTTTAGCAGTTAAAAAAATGGTCTGAGAAATAACGTTTGTACTGATAGGAGGTAACACTTTATTTTGCCTATTTTTACTTGAGATCAAGGAGGAAAAGTTTGTTTTATGCATTTTCTTTCTACTTTTACTTCTGTTCCAGGCTGGAGAGAAAAAAAATGCAAGTTCAATCTTATCCCATATCATTTTAATCAAATGTCTTTCTTTAAAAATAGTGTGCAAATCCTTAAAATTCTATATAAAAGGTAAGATAGTAAAGCAGGCTATAGAGTTCTATTTGAAAGCCGCAATTTTTGTATAATTCTTTTTATAGCACGCTAAAAGGTTATAGAGTTGGAAAAGACAGTTTTTCTCAAGAAATAAAAGTTTGTTTGTAACTGCTTCAAATGAGTTTCATAAAGGAAAGTTTGTTCCTGCCAATTTGGGGGTCAGCAGTGACACGCTACACCAGAACTACACTTTAAGTAATCAAGAACAATTAAAAAGCAGCTTCTGGATTTTGGAGAGATCTATTTTCTGAACAGTGAGATGAATTCTGTAATTTCTTTCTTTTTAAAAAAAGAGGTAACTACGGTACCTTGAGTTCTGTAATGAAGTATCATGGGAGGTTAAAATGCTCTGATACTCTTTTGTCTTTTCTTCAGTCCAATAACAAACTTGCGTCCAATAATACTTTTGCACAAAATCTCGTCTGTTTATCATATTTAGAATCCAGAGAGACATTGCTGGAGATGATAGTATATATTATAATAGAGGAAGAGCATGTTACTGTGAAGTTGTTGGGGCCTGTGATGGTGCTCTTCATGTTAATATAGAGGCAAAGTAGACATCTCTTCTGGTTGTAAGATTTGATTTGGGTATTAGGATCATTTTTCCATTTTTCTGGTTGCTTGTGAGAATTGGTTTCATGTTGGATGTAAATCAGCTTCTGTCTGTCTGTAAATATAGGCCTGATACCCAATGCCTGAGAAAATGAATTGTTATTGTCTAGTATGGATTGTAGCTTATTAATAATGCATCTGAGTTGCTTGAGCTGTGAGGTGTAGGAGACAACCAGTAATATTCTATTATTCTGTTTTTGTGGTTACCCAATGGGCCCTCCCTAGCTCTATTGATTTGTCCGTTGGTCTTGCTGTAAGGAAAGTTCAGCCTCTGAATGCTTGTTTAAGTCCACCAAAGCATCTCTGTGAAGTGGGTCAGAACAAATGTGGTTGTAGCATACAGCTTGTATATAAATGGTAGAATTGATTATGTTCAGTATTCTACCTCTCGCTTGGACTATTGCAATGCTCTCTACATGGGGCTCCCCTTGAAGAGCACCCGGAGACTCCAGTTAGTCCAGAATGCAGCTGCGCGGGTGATAGAGGGAGCGGTTTGGAGCTCCCATGTAACACCCATCCTGCGCAGATTGCACTGGCTGCCTGTTGTCTTCCGGGTGCGCTTCAAGGTATTGGTGACTACCTTCAAAGCGCTCCATGGCTTAGGACCAGGATATTTACGGGACCGTCTACTGCCATCTTCTATCTCCCAGCGACCGGTGCGTTCTCACAGAGAGGGACTCCTTAGGGTGCCGTCAGCCAAGCAATGTCGACTGGCGGCCCCCAGGGGGAGGGCCTTCTCTGTGGGGGCTCCTATCCTGTGGAACGAACTTCCCCCTGGGCTTCGTCAACTATCCGACCTTCGGACCTTTCGCCGCGAACTTAAAACCTATTTATTCCGTTTAGCTGGACTGGCTTGATTTTAAAAATTTTAATTTGCTTTTATGGGTTTTAAATTTTTGTAAATTTGTATAGGGTGTTACTGTATTTTAAAATTTTTGGCTAATCGAATAAGTTTTTTAAGGGGTTGTTCTTAATATTATATGTACTGTTTTCTTTGTATTTTATTCTGGCTGTGCACCGCTCTGAGTCCTTCGGGAGAAGGGCGGTATACAAATTAAAATATTAATATTATTATTATTAGGTGGAAGTGTATGTGTATGTGATTCCCTGTGTGACATAGTGTTTATGAGTTGATTAAATCCATGCACAGTATAAATCTACCATGACCTCAAGGAAGTAGACCTGTTTTATAAATTGGTTGGGGCTAAGATTGATGGTAGTGTGGAAACTGAGATGTTGGTGGAATTTGATGTAAGATTTTTTTACGTTGCAGATAATATCAAGGAATTTCAAGGAAAAGAGGTTTCAGGAAAGAAGAATATACGAGATATTAATCTAAGTCAGTTATTAAAAAGTTGGCATATCGTGTGACTACAGCCATGTTATTGATTTGCAGATCAATATTGCCAAAGATAAAAAGGGATGCAGTGGCTCAGTGGCTAAGACACTGAGCTTGTCAATTGAAAGGTCGGCAGTTCAGCGGTTAGAAATCCTAGTGCCTTGTAACAAGGTGAGCTCCCATTACTTGTCCCAGCTTCTGCCAACCTAGCAGTTCGAAAGCAGGTAAAAAAATGCAAGTAGAAAAATAGGGACCACCTTTGGTGGGAAGGGAACAGCGTTCCGTGTGCCTTTGGCGTTTAGTCGTGCTGGCCACATGACCACAGAGACATCTTTGGACAGTGCTGGCTCTTTGGCTTTGAAACAGAGATGAGCACCGCCCCCTAGAGTCGGGAACGATTAGCACATATGTGCAAGGGGAACCTTTACCTTTATTGCCAAAGATAAAATACTTATGTTATAAAGATACATAGTCTAGTATCAAACTGTGTTGCATTGACATCAGTGATGTTCACAAAGTTGTTCACAAAAACAGAAAAATTGGTTGTTACCTTTAGTTCAAAAGTCAAGCCCTGAAGTGTATTATTACTGTAAGCTACAACCCATACCGAATAAACACTGTACTTGCTTAGGCATTGGGTGGCAGACTCATGCTTGCACCCAACTTGAAGTAGATTCTCACAAGCAATCAAAAACAATGGAAGATGATGTTAACATGGAAGTAGAGACTGCAACCAACCCAAATATCTATGTTGCCCCCACATTCACAACAGCAGCAGCACCATCACAGGCTTCAACAACGTCACACACAAGATTTTTTTTTTTTGTTTACATTTATACCCCGCCCTTCTCCGAAGACTCAGGGCGGCTTACAATGTATTAGAACCACTTTCGCATGTACCCCCTCTAGTGCAATACATACCATCATCTGTGGGGTCCTTGGTATCTCTGAGCTTGTTGTTTTCTGGAAGACATTTCATTACCAAGCCAGGTAACATCTTCAGTGCTAAAAGGGAGTTGGGTTTTCTCTTCAGCTAATAATAAACAACAGCCTAATCAAGAAACCACCAAGATCACTCCCACCAACACTGGCAGGGCAAACCATTAGTATATAAAATTAGAGCAACTCCCCTCCCCTCTAGCACTGATGATGTTACCTATTTTGGTAATGAGAAGCACCAAGGACCCCCAGTTCAACACTGAGTTACAATCTTTTCTATCAATACATAGTCTGTCATCAATGCCCCAGTGGATTCCAAATGGGACAAATATGTCACACTGTGTACAAACCTGAACAAACACAATGTTTTTAATACAATGTAATTAAAGCTTACACCTTTCAACAAATGTATTAGTCTGAAAAGATGCTATTAGATTGCTTCTGACTTTTGGATATCATACAGTAGACCAGGAGTGTCAAACTTGGCAACTTTAAGAGGAATTCTGGGAGTTGAAGTCCACAGGTCATAAAGTTGCCAAGTTTGGACACCTCTGCTGTAGATTAATAGTCCCCTCCTATTATTTGTACCCTAGTAAATCACTTTTGAAGGATAATTATAGTTATTTAGGTTTGCTTAGCTATGGTTTTGATGCACTGATTCTTGTTTTACGACCCTTAGCAGTGAATAAACTGCTAAGGAAAATAAGATTATGTTCCTATGGACAATTTTCTAGGACTGAACTTTCCGATAACCTATGGAAACACAAGTATTTTTCTGATACCGTGGCTAAGTTTTACACTCCTTGCTTCCTTTGACTTAATGTAATGCCATGCACCTATGTGTACAAAATATCTTCCTATTGAGTAATTAATCAGTGACTATTACTTACATATAAATGACTCATAAACATTTGCATAGGGTGTGAACTTCAGATAGAAACAAGTACTGGCATATTTCCGTTGGCTGTAGAAGCTAAATGACTAGTAATATAGATTGGGATATTGTGTATATTCCTCAGAAGAATACTGTCATTTGCATTACTTCAAAAATTTTAAAATCTCGCAGATACGGAAAAGTTCATAGGTCAAATGGAAAACCTTGCCTTAAATGAAATAATTATTAAACAGTGGTATATATAAAATAAATGTAAATTTAGTCTCAAGGCATCACATCTTACAATAACCAATAATTTTGAAATGTGAGGATGGTTTTTTTTTAAATTGGAGACCTAATACTATTTAACAATCCTGAATGTAACCTGAAACTATTGCAGCACCTGGTACTGCTTAATTTGAACCTTAATCATCCCCTCCCACATTCCATTTCAAGGCCCAGCATTTCAACCTTCAGTCAGCCTTTTGCCCCAGGCTTCTTTCTCTGTTTTTGTAACATCTTGTGAGATGAAGAAATATCAGGGCACTTCAAAAACCTTTCTATTTTTATTACTTTTAGAATGCTCTTATAAGATTTAATAAGGATTCTGAAACTTTTAAAATAGAATGATAGAAGTGGAACTATATTTGTCAGAGCAAATGAGTGGGCAAAAATACATTGACCACCACTGAGCTTTTCTCAGCCAGACTTTGCTCTTGGAAACAAAATGACAGGCTGATGATTATAGGCAAGGAAGACACGAAGCAGCAGAAAAGGTAAGTTAGCTTTTCCGTGTGCAACACAACCAACTCAATAAGTGGGATTCTTCATACTTATTACTGTCCCCCTGAAGACAGCTTGAGAACAGAGTGTCCATATGAATCACAAGTTGTTGGGTTTTTTTGTTTTTGGTTTTGGTAGAGAGGAGTTGACTGGAAAACTCTCCGCCTAACTCAAAGAACATATAAACGCTATCTTTAGGTGTATTTGTTTAATGGCTTACTAGATAAATACAGCCTATTTACCTAAATAAGTACAGTAGCTATTTTTAAAATGGGAGTTATCTTAGATATTGCAATAGTTTTTCTCCCTGTGATATCTTCCTGTAATAAATGAGCATGCTTACCAAGCAAAGTATCTCATCGAGGGCTCGTGTAATTACTGAGTGGGGGACGGGTTCTGCGGTTGGAGATACTTGAAACTGACGCCGGCGTAAGCTTTTTTGCCTACCCCTAGAAGTAGGACTGGAAGGGTTCGATTACTCATTGGCAGCTCCGCGCTTTCCACACGTGCGGAGGCGCTGCTGTTCCGATGGCGTCCCAGCTCTCAGCCCACAGATTTTCTTTCTTCCAAAATTGGGTGGATACCGACTCTCTCGCCCCATTTCCAGGATGGCCAGCTCAGCCACCACGGCTGCTGGGCAGGGCCTCGGTTCATCCCCAGAGCGGCAGCGGGCTAATTGGATCAGAAAGTCCCTCCCGCCCCGTTGCGGGCAGGGGGGGTGGAGGAAACTCCGCGTTTTTCCCGGCTTCCTAAAGCCAGGCCTCCTTTGCCCAGAGCACACCAGCTCCCGCAAAGTCCTCCTGGAAACCTCTGGGGTTTGCCCAAGTCCGCCCATTGCCCGGGAGGCGGGCCAGGCCCCTTTCGCTGGACGTCCAGCAGCTTGAAATAGGGGGAGGGGCTAGCTCGGGCCGAAGAGATCGCTCGCCGGAGCCAGCCGAGAGAGGCGGATTGATCCAGCCTGAAGGGCTTGCGGAAAGGTGCCTTCCCTACCCGCCTGTTGCACCGGAGGAGCCCCGAGACTTCCCGCTCAGCGGGAATCCTCAGAGCAGCCGTCGGAAGAGGTGAGTCTCCTAGTAACCCTGCTCCCTGGGGGCTATAGCGGGGCTCCAGTTAATTGCGGCTTCCTGCGCCTGCTGAGCTGAATCCCCCAAGCCGAGGAGAGGCTTCCGAGCGGAGGGGCTCCTGCACCCCCCCCCCGTCCTCCATCATTGGGAAATGCCTCTTGGACCTGACTTCCCGAGTAAGTACGAGGGCGCCCAGACTCCCCTGACTCGTTTTCCGTCGCGCTCGGCTGTTCGGGAAAAGGGGTCCTGGAAGTGAGAAGACAGAGGGCGATTGTCCTCGCTCAGCTGCTGTGCCGGGGAGGGAAGAGCGGTCGGAGCTCAGAGGGGGCGGAGAGGAGCAGCGATCGGCGCGGGGGGCTGTGCGCTCTCCTCTGCAGCCCTCGCTGCCTCCCGGCCGTGGTTTTGGAACTCCCTCCCACGTTGCTCGCGGCGGGCAGGGAGGGAACAGAACAGCTGTCCCGGTTGAAACTGCCACACCTACCGCTGAGTTTCTGCCGAAGAAGGCATCGTCTGTGCGTACTGGATTCGTGTCCCTGATCCCCGCTATCGGAGTGTTTTGTTTCGTTGCCGAGTGGGGAGTTTTAATTCTAAAACCGACTCGGAACCCCGGTCCTTTAGTGCGCCCCTCGGTTCCTTGGCAGGGATTTCGGAGCGGGAATTCATTTGCTGCGATGCAGCTCGAGGGGTCCTGAGGGGAAAAAAGGAAGACGGGAGGTGGGAGAGGGGTCTCCATTGTGAAGGCGAGAATGGCAGGAGCTACTTCTGCTGAAACCCCCGAAGCTCCGGGTCCCTCAGGGAGTTGGCACAACTCTTGTTAAATAGAAGGGGCAGAATTCGCTGTGGGAACCTTCGCCCTGCCCCAGTCCTGTACTTTTACAGGACCTAGGCAACGGTGTTGGCTGTTTGTAACTCTTATTTTCCCCATCTTCATAAAAACCAGTGTTAAGCAACTGTAGCTGCACAGTATAGGAGCTAGGAGTAGTACCTTAGGAGAGTTCCATCTGGAAGCACCTGTAGTTTCAAGTCTAGTAATCCTCTTCTTCCTGGTGTTGTACTTTCAAATACTGCATCCTGCTTTTAAATAATACCTTGATATTTGACAGAAATAATCCAAAGATAATTTAGGACATTGTCATTTGCTTACTCACCGCATACTCAAGGTGAGAGAATTAAATAAGTGTATCTGTTTAAATGGGATATGCCCAAATCCGCCTGAGAGCATATTAGTGTATCGTAACATGATGGAATTTGAAGGGACAGAAGGATAAAAGTTGAAATTCTTATAGTAATAAAACAGGAATTATACCGCTTCAGACTTCCACTGATGGTCTGTGTTAGAAATAAACTTCTTTTTAGCTGGGAAATAGATCTCTCAAAATCTTGGACAAGCAGAATCCAGGAGATTCTCAGCTCTTGTGACTTTGTTATTGGGCTTCAAAAATTCTGGACTTGTCTGATCAGAAGGAAAGAGGTTCATATGGCTGCACTCACATTTTTACACATACTATCTGTACTTTGTCCTTTCTTGACTTGGAAGAGGTCAGAAGCTCTTCAAGACAAATGTCAGAGGAATTTTGCAAGCTGTACAAACTGAACCAGTCTAACAGCTTTCTGTGCCAACCAAAGTTTCTTTACTTATTCTATTTCTTTGAAGAGTTGGTCAAATAAGAGAGAAAGCCTGAAGTGCTTCAAATATCTTTTTCTGAATTTTTCATGGCTTTCATGGATATAAGATCGAAGCAGCTATGAGACTACTTATATTGGAATATCTGTTTTTAGTAATACATAATAATATAAACCTGCCTGAGAATTTCTTATCTTGTGAATAGAGTTGAAATCTTATTTTAAAAATGATGTCATTTAATTAGATTTTTATCTAAACACTATGCATTACGTCTCTTAACATAGAGAATAAAAATGACAATGACTGGTTTGGATCTATAATGTAGAGAATAAAATTACACTGACTCACCTAAATCTAGGCATGAGCTGAAGTGGAACAGAAATGAAATTCTTTATGGTATGTTGCACAATAAAATACCTGATGTTTTATTGAAGGCTTGTTTGTTCCAGCCCTTGTTCCATGGCTTCTGACAGCTATGACGACTGAAAAAACAAAATGATTACTTAACCTCTCACAAATGCTAGCTAGGAGGTAGAAATATATGAGATATCTACAGATTTGTGTGTTTTTGTCACGGGAGCCAAGATTAGGCAGTAATTTCAGCTAAGCACTTTATTCCCCTACCTTTTTTTCTACTTGGATTCCTGAACACAGAATATCATACTTTCACCAGCATTTCAAGCATGGATCTGTGCTATTTTTTCTAGAACAACAGAAACAAGCTTCTCATGGGCATTTAACCTCACAATTTCCCAAGGGTGGGAGGGGAGCCTAATTTTTCAAGATGACTTGAGATGCTATTGGTATAGCCAGAGGAAAGTTATTTTGTGTGCTTTTAAGTAAAACAGATTTGCCATTATAACTTATGGGAACAATATTTCTAGGTTTGAGCCAGGATGTAAAGAATCACTAACTATGTGACTTCCAGTTGTCTCTAATTTTGGGGACAAATATCCTAGGCTTCATGTTCCTTCAGTACCTAAGGGATGAGATCTTATTGCATAATTGAAACAAGCCTGTTTTAAGGTAGAGATGCATGTTATAGGACACTAGCTCTTGAGGTCCTTGAATGCTTTCTGAGCGTGATTGTTTGCTTGCAGATATTTCACTGTCTGATTAGGCAACATCCGTGCGAGCGAATGTGAGGTTCACTCCTTGTTTATTATATACTATATACAATAGCTTGCCCTGTCTGTTTGAAAGCCATTGTATGCATTGTATACAGGTAGTGACTTACAACCATTCGTTTAGCAACTGTTTGGAGTAATAACAGCACTGAAAAAAGTGACATGACTGGTTCTAACACAATTGTTGCAGCATCCCCACAGTTACGTGATCAAAATTTGGGCACTTGGCAATAGGCATATATTTATGATGGTTGCATCATAATTGGTGGGGTCACATTGCCAGTTGCAATCTTCTCAGCGGGAAGCTGGATACAACAATCCAGCAACAACAATCACATAATTCACTTAACAACTGCAGTGATTTACTATAACAATAACTGCCTTAGCAATGTAATTTTTGGGTTCAATTGTGGTCGTAAATTGAGGACCATCTCTGCATAGCATATAGGTTCCATAAATCATGAATATAGAAAGGAGGATTATAATTGAATTAAAGCAAACTATTAAATTTGATTTAGCTACTTCCTAGTTTTTTTACTTAACTGAGATTTGGGCGAGGCTAAAATGCCTTTGTAGATTCTTCAGGACTTAATAGAGAGATTATTTATATTCTGCCACAACCAAAAATTATTCCCTGTGCACAATGGATAATCCACTGCTGCTTATTTCTAGAGCATAAGGATGGTTGGCGCAAAAACTCACAAAATTGCATCACTATTCACATTGTTGTTAAATTCTTAACATATTTATGGGTGAATTTAGTACATTTTTCAGCAAATGATTAAGTTCTTTCCATAGAGGATATTATTCAGACATTATATCACAGATTATCAATATGTGAGACTTGATTATTTACTATAAGATTCATTTATAAAGATGCTCTTTTTTTCTGAGGGTGAAAAGAAACCAAAAATGTAGATTGAGCTAAGGAATCTGTACATAAAATCTTGCAAGCTACAGTATTCTTGTTTCAGGGAAGTTTTCTTATAAACTAACTGCCCTTCCTTAAAACATTCATTTTAAGAATGTTTTGAGTTCTGTTACATTTCAATAAAATTTTTATTATTTGAACTACATATAGAAAAAGCTGTAAGATTCACATTGCACAAAGAGAAACCATTCTGGGCCAAGAAACCCTTCCTGTAGTTGATAACTGTGTTACAGAATCTACATGGCAGGGTTTGGAATAACCTATCAAATTGATTTCCAATGTCAACCCATAAACAGTCATGCTTTTGAAAATATAAAAGCTGTCCTTTTCTGCTATCAACTGCTATACTACTGTTTCGTGGGTTTTTATTATCTTAGATAGGAAGAAGAGCGGTGTGAATGTTGGTTTGTCATTTGGACTAACACTTTCCTTGCTTGAACCACAATCCACAGAAGCTGTAGCTGAATCTTCCTACACAGTTGTTTACTGTATAGCCATTATTGAGCTGTCATGTCAATAGATGCATTTAGGCATAATCTGGGTCACTTGACATGAAAATCACATGCCTCGGCATTGGATGTTTAAATGCACGGCACTGCATTAAGAGTAATTTTCTGGATATTTGCATTGTAGTATTGGGTATTATGTGTGGCATAATTGGATGTTTAAATGCATAGCTCTGCATTGTAATTTTCTTGATATTTACATTGTTGTATTAGGTATTATCTGTGGCATAATCATGGTAGGTTGCAATGAGTTTCTTTCACAAGTTAGCCATCCTTCGCATACTTTACAACAAGTTGAGACAATATTTCTGCTATGCAGGAATTAAAATTTTGTAGGCTTGTCTAAGATTCTCAAGTCACATGATTTAAGAATACAGTAAACGTTTGATTTAATAAACTAACAGAGGGCAGAACTGTCAGATTCAAATTCATTTAAATGTCAGTTGAATCGGATGGTAATACAAGAGAAAAATCTGAAATGAGATTTAATGCATACATCAAAGGGTGTAACAACTGCATAAAATGATGAATGGTTTGTATATTGCATCTAAAGACTGCTAAAGTAAGGTCAGTTAATTGAAGGTTAATTGCAGTTAGAAATATATACAGCTGTTTGTATATAGATGTCCTTTCATGGACTATAAACCTAAAAGATTTTATTTTTAAGCAGAGTTGTGCCCATGTGTTGACAGGAT
This sequence comes from Ahaetulla prasina, assembly GCF_028640845.1. NCBI lineage: Eukaryota > Metazoa > Chordata > Lepidosauria > Squamata > Colubridae > Ahaetulla > Ahaetulla prasina. The sequence goes on along the minus strand of NC_080539.1, from coordinate 296,692,198 downwards.
CTCTTAATTTTCCAGTCACTTGATATGTATCATATTATGTACTATCTCAGTAATCATCACAACAAATGTCTTAGATTACTAGTATCCCTGTGTTAAAACAGAATGGAAGTAATAAAGACAAGTGATTCTTACTAAGATAAAGCACTAAATTCATGGGTGGGTTGATAATTGCAGTAGAATAATATTTGTTAGTCCTGATATATTAACATTTTCATCCCTATAAACAATAGAAACCCAATTACATGCAATTATTACTATTTTATTTGTGTAGGTTAGCTACCCTTGAAATATCTTCACTATACACTGGAAGTATAATTCTGTCCAACTCAAGAGTATCATTTCCTATATATTACATTCCTGCGTTAGCGATTGTAGAGCCTCAAAATGTGGAATACAAAAGTAATGTTTCATTTATAGGTTGCTTGTTGCAAATTTTTTCAATACAAGCTTTCTCTAGATACAACTTCATTCTCCAAATTGGGGAAAAAAAGAATCTTGATCCTAATTACTCTTGGTGTCTACCAGAGCTTTCTTCATATGTGTATATATTACTGGTGGTCTTTGATTCACGATTACAATTGGGGCCAGAATTTCAATTGCTAAGCAAGGTAGTTGTTAAGGGAGTCACACCTGATTTTTATGACTTTTTTCTTTCTTTTCTTTTTTTGCCACGGCTTTTAAGCAAATTACTATAGTTAAATGAATCATATGGTTATTAAGTGAATCTAGCATCCCTCACTGACTTTGTTCTTGGAAGCTGGCTGGGAATGTTGCCGGTTGCAATCACATGATCTCAGGATATAGAAACTGTGTAGATATATGACAGTTGCCAACACCCAAATTTTGATCACGAGACAGTGGATGGATGTGTGACCATAAGTCACTTTTTTCAATGCTTTAGTAGTTGATGAATGAATGGTTGTTAAGTCAAGCACTACTTGTGTGCCCATACAATTTATATATACCTTTAGAAATTTTCAATGTAGCAAAATATACAAAGCAAATGGGACCAAAGATAGAAAAATGTGAGAGAGAAAAGAACAGCTTTAAAAAAAAGAAGGAAAACAAAATATTTATGCCTTCTACTTTTCTTTCTGTTAAGTAATTGTTCCCTTAACCTTTCTCAAACCTCTTCATCCCTTTTTGGTGTCTACCAGAGTTTTCAGTTATTCACTAAAATAGGAATTATGCTATTTTTTTGGGAGCTGAGGCCTGTATTTCATAATTTAACATGCTGCGGAGGAAGGATGTCAGACCATGAGGAAAAAAGTGACAAGTGGGGATAAAAATTTTGTTAGCATTAAGTTAAATACTGTGTAATTACTCCCCTCTCACTGAGGCACAAATGATCAGACTCAAATTATCCTACTTTGAAGCCTCATACAAGGCCTAGCTCTTTGGAAAAGGCTCTAGTGCTGGGAAAGATGGAAGGAAAGAAATGAAGAGGATGACCAGCAACAAAGTGAATTGGACTCAGTTACAGTGGCACCGTTGGAAGACCTGAAAGTTCAGATTAAGCAGAGGTCATCACGGAGAAACTCTATCGATGTAGTCACTAAGAGTTAGTATCAATTTGATGAGACATAATCATTCCTCGTGTGTTCAATAATTGTCCTGCGTGTCAATTAGAATTCAGGGAGAAATTTTGTAGGGCCTCGAGGGAGGCTGCACCCAATAGTTTGGGAGTAACGTGTACTCTTGAGACCTCAGGTTGCGTGCCTGTAATTAAAAACAGTGATTATGTTGTAAATTGCACATGGTTTTTAAAGCACAATGTTAATGATTCTTGTCAAAACTGTGAAAGTGGAAACAGTTAAATATCACAATTTTCTTTTAAAAAACCTGATTAACGTCATTCAAACTATTTAGAATAACTTTTATAAATATTTTTGTATAATTCAAATGTTCTTCCCACTAAGACAGCACATTATTAATGTCTTTCATTGATATCGTAACTTCTACAACCTTAAATCTTCACAAGTGTTGTCTGTATTTTAAAAATGTAAACTTATTCTAATAGTTTTAATTTTGATTTGATTTTTTTATTTAAGATTTGAGTTGATTGTCTTACATTAATAATAGCATTATATACTGGGTTCTCTCAAAACATTACTTTTAATATTAATGGATTAATAGCATGAAAATTGACAACCCCATTTTAGATGTTTTGAATGCTTACAGTTATAGATGTTTACAGGGTTCATATAGCAATGTTTTTAAAAGTATGTTCCATACTCAAAAGGTCCTGTGAATATTATGGCAATTCAAATTATTTTTTTTGTCAAATCTTACTTCACACATTGAAATGTCTGTACATGCAATTCATATATTTCTAATTGCCATTTTTGTAAGTAACATAAAATTGTGTTTTTTTAAATATAAAGAAACTTTTCTTTAAAAATAAAGAATTATAACATGTTTTTGATTTCTCTACTTTTTTTAAAGTGGAGAGAAATACATATTCCTATTTTGTTTTTACAAAAAGCTGCTCCAAGGTCTTGACACTATAATGATGTTCCAGCTGTAGAAGTTTAGTTTTAGTATTTGAGCCCCAAGGGGGTTCAAATTTTGAAATGGAAGTCCCGGTATATCACAAACAGGCACCATGATCCAGATCTAGAAACTACTTTTGCTAATCATCTTGACAAAAATCTATAGAGACAGTAGCTGAAATAGAAACCATTGGTTTGAAATTAAATTGTTCAGAACCTAGATCTTTCCAATTTTCCATATAAAAGATGCTGCATGGCTGCTTTGTAAGGTTATGGTTAACTTCAACTGTGAGTCTTTGGGCTCTACAGCTGGAAACATTCTTTTTCTTGAGCTGCTATGCTTTTGAAAAGACCACCATTGCTTCTTCGGTACTCATTCAATGTATCTGTACAGAACACAACAGTGATGTATTTAAGGAAAAACTGAATTTTTCCAGGTATATGTTATATGGCAAGAGAGCCAGTGTACTGTAGTGATTGAGAGCATCAGCTAGGAACCAGGAGACCATATGCTTCCTTAGCCACTGAACTCATTCGCTCTCTGTTGGGCCTCAGACAGCATCAAGCTCTGTAACAAGCTGGCTGAAGAACGAATCTTTTATCACATCATTCATTGGTGGTATCACCATGAGAATTAGGCAAGCACATTTCAGAAAAAAAAAGAAACCAAGCAGAACAAATGCTAAATAAAAGAAAGCTGTGTTTCCAGGGAATGTGGAGCTGATTTTCTGTGCCAAGATGCCACTTCTGTTAAAAATAAGTATAATGAATCTATATATTAGGAAATATAAATATGTTTATGTAATATGGGCTTTATTTCATGTAATATAATTGTTTCATGTTATGAGGAAAGAATCATTATATTGAAAGTGAATGGTGGTTAGCTATGGAAAAGTTTTAGGAATTGCAACCTGGCTTTACAAAAGGTAACATGATTTCTTTATTCTTAACCATCAGGGATCTTCAAGCCTTTTTCAGCGTACTGCAATATATACGGTATATATAATTTTGTTGCAAGTAACGGTTTCTGTTACTGGTGTGGGCGTGGCCTGCATATGATGTATCCAGTTTGACACCCCTGGTCTAGGAGTATATTTTGCCACTCATATTTTAGATTGATGCTCTGGGTCAGAGGAATAATACAAGATAAATTAAAGCAAATTGTTGATTTTTGTATGGTGACATCTAAGTAGATCAGTAAGGAAGCAAAAGATAAAATCAAAAGAAGAAACTACAATTATACACTTTTACAAGGAATAGTTTAAATAAGGGAAGTGGAATGCAAGATAAACTCAAAAAGGAATGTATGCTGCAGAATTGGAAGAATTAGGCCTTAAAGCCTAATGTTCAATCAGTGGTTGCATTCACAGAACGTATTCAGATATAATTTATTTATGCAACCTAGCCACAGTTGGCTGAGTTCTTATTATATAAGAACCAAGATTAAACCATGATTGCAAACCACTCTGACTCACACAACATATGCTATAAATCTAATAACTTAGAATGTTATGTGAATCCAGTCAAGAATGAAGGGCATTGCTCTATAAAGCAGCAGCTATATGTTACATTCAAAATAAATGCATTCCCCTTTTTTTGAAACAATACATTCTCAAAAAAAAAGAGGAACCTCCATCCTGATTTTCCAATCCTAATTTCCAAAATAGCTATAATACATTCTTTGTGGTGTTAGGCATCCTTCGATGTGGCTTTTGTTTAAAGAAGAGTGCTGCATCCTGTTTAAGATTGAGAGAAGTGGTAAACTAATAACATCTGGCCTCCTTCCTGTGTTGAGCAAAGAGGTTTATCAAGAGTGCTAGTCCTTCCCTGTATCTCTTCCATCTGTTATTCCCAGATAAATTCTTCCCCAAATAAGCCCTTAAAGCAGGGATCTTCAGTCTTGGCAGCTTTAAGACTTGTGGACTTCAACTCCCACAATTCTCCAGCCAGCATAGCATAGCATAGCTGGCTGGAGAATTCTGGGAGCTGAAGTCCACAAGTCTTAAAACTGCCAAGTTTGAAGACCTCTGCCTTAAAGTAATGCAGGCTTGGCTGATGCACAGCTGTAAGTTTTTAAGTTTGCTACTAGTGGATGGCTCTAAATGCTTACTTTGAGATTGTTTGGATTTTGTTTTTCTTGGAGGAAGCAATTTAATAAATTAGTTACTGTGGCAAATGGGTAAACAATCTATCGAAGCAGAAGAACTGATCACAAATAAGCAATAAAAGCACGGAGGTCCTTACCCTTATTCTGTTTCATTAGCAAACCACTTTTAGTTTAAGAAATATGTCTTTGGCCTCTCAGTGTTTGAATTTCCTGAACTTTTGCATATCACCACCACTTAATGCTATCAGATATTAATGTAGGATCTAAAAATAAATCATAAAGGGATTCTGGATGAAAAAAATGCTATCAGTTTGGTCTTTATTTCATAAAGCCATCTCATATGTGATGAAAAAAAATGATTGCATCTCTATTTCAATCCCTTCATGTAAAGGGCTAAATAGTTTTGTGAGTACTATTTTATTAAATAATTAGGTCATTTGAGCCTGCCGTACATACATTTTATAACTTGAACGCACACCAGTGCACACCCCACAGCAGTCTTGGAAGGCCTATAGGAAAAGATCCCTATGAACTAAGAGTGTGACCTTGTAGATAGGAGGTTATTGAAACTTCAGCCTGTGTCTTGCTATGCTACACCCTCTATAAGGATCCAATGATCTACCTTGTAACTCCTTACCTGCTAAAATACCAAGGGAATTCTGATTTTTTTATATGCATTTGTTATCTGACCAGTGTGATTTTATCTCCTTGAATTCAAATGTTGGTATACTGATTGTAAAACTAGACAGATTTGCCTATCCACCAACAATTGTGATTTTTTTTTGCTTTATTTTTTAATGTGCTTCTATCTGTAATTCTGGTCTCTAATCATAATAATTCTCTATACATTCCGCAAACCTTGTTTCACAGTGAATCAAAGTACAGTTTTCAACTTACAACAAGTTTCTTAGTGACTGTTCAGAGTTACAGCAACAAAAAATGTGACTTATGAGTGTTTTCTTAGTTATGACATTTGCAGCATCCTCACGCTCACATGATTAAAATACAGATGCTTGACAATTCATATTTATGACAGGATCACGTGATCACTGTTTGCGACCTTCTGACAAGCAAAGTCAATGAGGAAACCAGATTCACTTAACAACCAGGTTACTGACCTATCAACTGCAGTGATTCATTTAACAACTGTGGCAAGAAAAGTTGCAAAATGGGGCAAAACACACTTAACAAATGTCTCACTTAACAACAGAAATTTTGGGTTCAATTGTCATAAATCAAGGGCTGCCTGTATACAGGTTCTACAGGCTTCTTATGGCCCATTCTTAAATGATTCTGAAGACCTCTATTAAAAAGTCATTAGAGTCTTATCAATTTAAAAATTACTGAACACTTCAGCAAACAGACTTCAACACCTTAGTCTTGAAATGGAAAAGATGGTCATAATATGGGGATTCGTTGCTGCCTGAGAATTTCATAAATAAACTAATTCTGTAGCACAGAACTCTGCAGAAGAATATCAGGCCATCTGTCAACTAAATCTCAGATAGATCACAACAATGGTTGCAATACACAAACAAAGCTATAGAATTATATTTTTTAAAAAGAACAAATAATGGTCTTTTGGAATGCCAAATAAAAGTCCAGGCTTAAAGCTCATAGTTTTGGCAAGACCAGAATTGGGTCACTCATGATAGAATACTCTCAGATGTTACTAAACTGAAGCAGTTTTTGTTTTGTTTTTTACAAAGATACAAGAGACTGATGCCAATTAGAGAGTATGGCTAAAATTGTTACAGCTTTCAATTACAAGCAGTTATTGAATTCAGGGGAGTGATTACTTTTACATACTGGCACATCACAAGTCAGATAAAAACAAGTACCAACAATTGGTGATGTTAGTTTGGTCATATTCCCTTTATATATTGGTAGAGGTCACATGAAGCTCTGATAACAATAAATAGAAGAGAGGTAGAAAATTTAGAATTTAGAAAATCCAAAAGCCAGCAAATACTTATTTTTCCATGGGGCTGTATTTTCTGTACATATTAGTTTAGTCTTTGAGAGAAATCATAATTCAGTGAATAAAAAAGAATCATGACTGGACAGGAAAAAATAGTGCCTATATGGCAGGCTTAATGGAAATTTTGCTTGGGCATATGGCTGATACAAGCCTTGTATTGAGTTATATTAAATGCAGAGCAATGTGGAAACCACAGAATTGGACAAAAATACTGAGACATCAAGAAAAAACTTGAAATTAGTAATATATTGCCTCAATATTATTTTCTAAAGAAGTACTGAGAACTAGATTTGTAGTATTTTAAAATACACGGCTCATTTAGCTTCAGAGTTATTTTGTTCTGGGAGGGGTTATGGCCTACTTGGCTTCATTTGTCCTTGGCCGAGACACAGTGCTCCATTTGTGGCATCAAAATATTCATGCTTCCAATACCAGGGCAAGGGACATGAATTTCAGGCCTATAAGAGGAAACTGAGGATATAGCCTTTCCTAGTGATCAAATTACGGTTCAATTCTTTTGGAAGAAACCTGAGGAACCCCTTCCCATTAATGATACATATAATTTTGTGTTGGGGGAGAAATGCATAACAAGAAATGGGAATATTATTGGACACTGGTTGTAGCGCTGATAGAGAAAAAATGGTAGCTGCCAAATGTGAGAATAAAACAGAACATAATCTTTAAAGTTTGTCTAGAACTGATGGGATTCTTCTCTTCTCCGGGATGGCTTAAGGATGAAATTGCTCTCTTTAAGAGTTTGGAAAGAAGGTGGACAAAGTGTTTTAAATTTCTTTGGGTATGGACCAGGTTTTTTTTATCAACTTTAAGGTACACTAGTCAGAAGTTGACACAGAATTCTGGTAGAGGCCTGAACAAAGCAGAATGGTGTGATTACATTAATTTTCATTGACAAGCTTTGGTTGATACAGCATAGTAGCGTATTAAATTATAGCAAATAAGTGGTATAAACTACAAGTGAGTAATTGCATCTTCTCTCTTTTGCACACTAAAGTTTCTCCCCCTCTATCTCTAAACATTACATATCAGAAAAACAGCAAACCTTTAACCTCCATTTCAAAACACAACCCCCACCCCCACGTCACTCAACCTTTTGGATGCATTATTCTGTTCATTTTTAAAACAGAAAACAATTGTTGGTACCAAAAAAGTTACCCACTCTTGCCTGGGACAAAGTTGCACTCTTGAATAATATACAGATAATCTTCAATGTACAATTGTTTGTTTAATGACAGTTCAAAGTTGTGACAGCCTTAGAAAAAGTGATTTATGACTTGTATTCACACTTATGTGGCCACAGTCACATGATTGCAGTTGGGATGCATGGCAACTAGTTAATATTTATAACCGGTTGTGATTTGCTTAATGCCTATCTGGGGAAGCTGGATTTGCTTAATAAGTATATGACTTACTTGATGACTATAAATTTAGGACTCCCTGTGTATTCGTTACTAAAATATAAGGTTGCGCGTGTCTATGAGAATGTCTATGAAATGGCATTGAACTTGATTATTGCACATAGCAGTCAGTTCTCCAGGTCCTAATTGGTGACAAGCTTCACTTCTTACGCCTAAATTTGTCATAAGTTCCTGACAGTCTCCCTGTAGATTTTGCTGATTCATTCTTCATTGGAATTGGTGACTTGCCCTTTCTTGTTTCCTAGTATCGGGAAGAGTCAAACTTTTTCATCTAGTCAGCACTCTTGGAAATGTGAAACCATGCTCTGACCAATCCCATGACACACATTTATCAGCAAGTAAAAGTGGTTGCCCACCACTCCTTTTCCCTCCCAAGTTGAAAATTCCACCCCAATTTATTTTTGTCCTTTTGTCCTGGGCACATAGGTGACCAATTTCCAGGCAGTCCAAGAATGCATTGGGGTGAGCCATTCACTATTTTTACTTCCTAAGGGTAGACATAAAGCCATTAGAGGATGACACGTTCATTTGAAAAAACACTAACTTTCCTTGCAGTTTTCTTGGTTTGCCAAAAGCTTCCTTCCCAGGGCTGAGAAAGACTGACTAGCTTAAAGTCACCCAGTTGGCTTTCATGGGTAAGGCATGAAAGGAAACATTGTCTTCGGGTTTCTAGCCTGATGCTTTAACTATTACACCAAACTGGCTCTTCCAAACATTATAAAATTATGTTTTCTGATCAGATAATTTAATATGCTATAGTATGTGCTAATAAGGCATATCCTATAGCCGTGATGGCGAACCTATGGCACGTGTGCCAGATGTGGCACGCAGAGCCCTCTCTGTGGGCATGCATGTCATCGCCCCAGCCCAGCTCCAATTGCGTTTCTCCATTCTCTTCTCACGAAGTTGGAATTGATTGACTGAGCTTTTTCATTTGCGCACTTCACAATGGGGGAGACAAGGTCCCGGACTCCACCTGAAGCCCATTACAACACAGAACCACAATGCAACCCTGCGTTGGCTCAGCTCAGCCAAAAAAAAACCAAAACAAAACAGTTTCTTTTCCTGCAGAGCTGCCAATGCTGGGATGCCCCACCTCCTTGCCAGCCAGCTGAGCATGGGTGTGCTGCTCCTGCGTTCGTCAGCCTTCGGACATCATTCCCACCACCCAGCACTAGTTCAGGGGTTCTTCCTTTTCTTTTTTATTGTTACTAAACAATAATATTTCAAAAGCAGAAAAAATGAAGGGGCATAAAAGTGCATTTATCACATTTTTCTTAGAACAAGTAGCTGAACTCTGTCTTGTTTATCATTATTTTAGGTAGTAAAACCTCATTATTCAGGTTAAATTGCCGTGTTGGCACTTTGCGATAAACAAGTGGGTTTTTGGTTGCAGTTTGGGCACTCAGTCTCTCAAAGGTTTGCCATCACTGTCCTATAGTATATATAAAGTCTTGAATGAAAGGTAAGTAGGTAAATAAATACTTCAATTGATTTCTCTAAATAAGATAACTCTAACCCTTTTCAAATTTTAATGACAGTTTTCCTATAATATAGGCTGCATCATGGAAAAAAGCAAAATTATTGTCATTGAATCGTATCTATGGTGGTGCATGTTAATGACCTGAATTTACAGAACAGTCAGCACAAAAAAAATGCAGTCCTTCAAGTAACTCGGATTAAAGCATGTAAAGTTTGGAAGACTTTAGTGAACAGTTTAAATTAGATATAGAAGATAACAAGGACGACAGTTCCATCATGAGGATAATGTAGCGCCTTTTAAGGGGTTTGGCTCCCTATATGTGGTGCCCAGTCTTGGGGCAGTTAAAATTTCCAAGCCATGTTCAAGGCCTCTCCTATTATGAACATATTGCAAATGCCCAACTGGGAGATCATCACCACATGTTTCACTGCCACTAGGATAAATCAGCACAACTGATTTATCAAAGCTGACAAAAGTTCCCCTTTTATGATATTATTGTTGGTTTGTTGCACAATCAGTCAGATGTTTAGACTGGATTTGGCATTTTTATCAACCCATTGAGTCCTTTCCAAAGACCTGGGATAGGCAGATGTTGATGTTGATGGTATTAAAGGTATGACAGGATGTAAGCTGTTGTGAGTAAAGCTGCCTTTTGCAATTGACCGATGGTGATTTTGTCAAAGCTAATGATGTTCAAATGGTATTCCAGTTGTTTTGGGATTGCACCCAAGGTGCCTATATTTTTTTTAATTATTATTAGCGTTATTATTAGCACTATTAGTATTTCACCTCTATTGCTTTTATAGGTAACTCAAGGTAGTGAATGTACCTAATATTCCTTCCTCCGGTACTTTTCCCACAACAACCCTTTGAGGTAGATTTGGCCGAGAGTGACTGGCCCAAAGTTATACAACCAGCTTTCATGCCTTAAGGCGGGTCTAGAACTCACAGTCTTCTAGTTCTTTAACCACTGTAAATATTACAGCTGTAAATGTTAATAGATTTTTTTTTGGTAATAGGATTCAGTCTTAAAAAACATATTGATAGTATAAGTATAAGTATCCCCAAACTATGGAAAAATATATACCTAACATCGGGAGGGAATGTATGAAATTATGGCTCAAGCAGTATAATGTTAGAGATATACAGGTAAATCCTAGCATGTTTTATCTTTTATAATTATAAAATTAGGTCCATGCTAACATGGCCACAAGTTCACTGTCATTGCTTTGACAGAAATAAGCTTCCAAATTCAAAAATGCATATCCAATCTGATTCAATATGCAATTATTTTGAAGACATCCCTACCAATCATTAGTATGGCATACAAGTTGAGTTCCTGAAATCCTCCTCTATGGTTTGGTTGACTGTTCTCTGACTTATCCTTTTAGCAATGTTTCTGCTGTAGAAATATCATACTAATATGTCCTTATGTGATCAGATGTCTTACTCATGTTTTAAACTGGATTAGGCAGTTTGGAGGGATATAAATTCCAAGGAAGAAGCTAGAAAATGCTGATTTCTGGCTTCTTTCTCTACTAGTTATCTCCTCCCAAGGATTTGTAGGCTAGGAAATGAATCCTTGCTGATTTGGAAAAGATTGAATCTTATGTTTCATCCCCCACACCCAAGTTAAATTCGCTTATTAATTACAGATAATTATAGTAGGGCAGTTCTGAAATGTAAAGTACGTAGGTTTCCTAAAACTAAAAATGATATACTAGCCTTCAGTTGCATTTTGACCAATTGAATCATCCTCCAAATACTGATGCATGCAAATACACTACAGTAGCCAAATGTCCACTTTTTCTGTGTATCTCTATAAATAAATTTATCACTAATTTCCATGACATCTGTTCACATTGAAGTTAGTAGTAGCCTAAAAGTCTTTTGTAACTAAAGAAGTCATAATAGATTGAGCACACCCATAGTGGTGCCTATAGATAACATGTTAGAGAGAGGTCTGTCATCTTAGGATTCGTTATTCATTATACAATATATCAGTATTTATATTACCATGCCTTGGAGTTACTATATTTTAGTGTGAATGAAGGATTGTCCTGAGTGTAAGGGAAAATTTGATAACAACTGCTTAACGTTTTGTTTCATTTATATGTAAAAATATGTCAGGCTGAACTACCCCAGTTTGGAAGTATTTAAAATCAGTATCTAAAACAGCATGCAGATATAAATTTTATAGACTCTAATTTTAACACGCGTGCACACAACAAAGACACAAACCTTTCCACGTGCCAAGAACGTGGTTTTTATTACAGCTAATAAAAACCATTTTCTTTTCTCTGTCTAAGTGCCTCTTCCTGTTGCTTTCTCACATCTGCCCAGAATGTGCCTCTGAAGAAAGCTTATCATTGTGATGTTTGTTACTAATGCTGCCACCAGCTACCTTGGGCTGGTGGGTTAGCAATTGGGGTCAATAATACTGCCAGCCCTATTGATGACAAGGAGAGCTCAGATATTACATTTTTAAATACACTCATCAAGTGACTTGGCATCGGGAGTATCAGTACCAAGAAGGGGTTCTGTTTTCAGTAAATCTATAGAGAGCCGATTTGGTATAGTGGTTAAGACATCAGGCTAGAAACTAGAAGATCATGAATTCTAGTCCTGTCTTAAGCACAAAGCCTGCTAAGTGATCTTGGTCCAGTCGTATCCTCTCAGCCCTAGGAAGCAGGCATTGGCAAACCCAGGGGTGGGCTGCTAGGGATTCACAGGGGTTCAGGAGAACCTCTAGCAAAGATTCTATGCAGTTCAGAGAACCTCCAAATCCCACTCCTGGTTGGCCCCACCCATCCCTCCCCTTCCAAGAGTACCCACGTGGCCCGTTTTGGATGCAGGTAAATGCAGGGCATGCATGGAGGCTCAGGGAGGGTGAAAAATGGGCCTACCGGAAGTTCGGGAAGGCCAGAAATGGGCCCGTTTCTGGTCTCCAGACAGCCTCTGGAGCTTGGGGAGGTCGTTTTTGCCCTCCCGGAGGCTAGAGGAAAGCCTCTGGAGCCTGGAGAGGGCAAAAATGACACCCCCCCATCGTGGTGCAGGAGGTCGACTAGGCCACACCCACCATGGCCATGCCCACCCAGCAAACAGGCAGAGAACCTCTTGCTAAAAAAATTTAAGCCCACCCCTGAGCAAAACACTTCTGAAAAATCTTACCAAGAAAACTGTAAGGGTTTGTCCAGGCATTCTCTGAGAATCAGACACAATTGAACAGAAGTGGGAGGGGGGGGGAAATCCAAGAAGAGACTCTGTTTTCAGTAATACTATAGAGTCGGATAATCTATAACTAAGCTTCCTTGACTCTGCATACAGAGAGTCATAGCTGCTCACAAATAAGGAGCAGAAGGACAATTTATTAGATGGTCATCAGAAAACTCTGTAAATAACCAACTCCTTCGAGAGCTGAAGGTTCAAGGCTATATTTCTAGAGGCCTTGTTATCTTACTAAGTATTTTTCTTGTGAGAACCATAAACAGGGAGGTGCTGTTGCGCTTGCTGCCTATTGTTGAGTTCCAAGGGTCATCTAGTTGACCTCTGTGGGTGCAGGCTAGTGGATCCGATAGCTATTTAACCTGATTAAACAAAGTTTTCTCAGGGCATGTGGATGTTTTCAGAGATTCTGTACATTAGAAGCACATTAAAGAATGCAAAGTGCACAGGAAATAGAGGGGGAAAAGTTCCAGGAGGGACAGGTTTGCTATAATCTGATCCTCTGCAAAAAAAATTGTTTAACTTCTTCTATACTGAATTTTTTAAAAAATGTAAAGGGAGCTAGACTCCTCCCTCAGAGATTTGTCATTAAAGCAGCATTATTTGTTAATATAGGACATGGTTTGATTCATAAGGAATAAATAATGTATTTGTGATTAATAAGATGTTTATCCTTTGCATTCTCCTATAATAACATGTTATATTTACTACATTTAATAGCCTATGAAAATAAAGAAAAAATCCATTTGCTGACTCACATGAAAACAACATGATGTGGAAGATCGCTAGGATATTTGTGCTTTTTACACCTGCCTTCTGACTCAACCTTCTTTCCAAATAGATTGTGACTGTCCCGTAAATATTCAGCTATTTTCATCTCTGCCCCCATGTGGGATAGTCAATCTGGTCCCTTGATCATGGGTTGAAAGCCGCCTTATTGCCCCCTCTGGCATGTAACCAGACCCAGCTCAGCAATCTTATGAGCCATCTGTCTTTTCAGGGATAGTTTTATGAATGCCCTCACAAGGCAAATTTCTAGTCCTTTTAGTTGCTAGAGAAGTTTAAACATACAGCATGTAATTGCTGATCATGTTTTGAGGCACCCCCATTTCCATGGAGCATCAGTCAGGAGGGCACTGTAACTAAGTTTGAGAACACTCACCTTCCCCCAAACAAGGAACTTTTCACTTTTTAGATTCACATGATACTTGCTTAGTCCGTTTGACGGCTTTGAATTTAATTCTTTAAAACAGAGGTGTCAAACCCACAGCCCGTGGGCTGGATGTGTCATGCACTGCGTACGCCCATGCCCGGTTTAGCAAAGGGGGAAAGGTGGGCGATACATCACATGATGACGCGAGTTTGACACCTCTGCTTTAAAGAGTGAAAGAAATCATAAGGATTCCTGATCGTTTTGGGAAAGGAATATCCCAGAGGTGGGTTTCAGCAGGTTCTGACCAGTTCTGAAGAACTGGTAGCGGAAATTTTGAGTAGTTCAGAGGACTGGTAGTCAAAATTCTTCCCCCATCTATTCTGTGCCTCCCAATTCCCAGCTGATAGGGAGGAAATGGAGATTTTACAGTATCCTTCCCCTGCCATGCCCACCAAGCCACGCTTACCAAACCATGCCACACCCACAGAATCCATAGTAAAAAAAATTTGAAACCCACCACTGGAATATCCCCTGCATATGAACTAACATAGAACTGTAGAGAGCCATCTTAATCAGCTTCATAAATAGATGTTTACTTGGTTGACTCCTAAATAAATGAAATTTTCTCTATCTAACACTTACCCCCAAACATTCATTATCTGTATACAGTATTTCTCTTCCCTTCACTTTGAAAAAAGAATACAAGGTTGAACTAAATACATTACTCTGAATTGTTTTCAACAATGTTCAAAATATCAGGGGAGGTTAATTGAACATGCTGGGTCAGGAATTCTGGGAGCTGAAGTCCACAAGTTGTAAAAAGGTTACAGTTCTACCCCCTCTCCCCCACCCACCCCACGTTGTATGATAAAAGCTGTCATTTTTGTATTAGGCTACCAAGAAACATATGGTGAAGTTGTTTGATTGGGGATAATACAGTCCTTGGCATTCTTCTCTTGACTTGTGGCGCTCTTTATAGGTTTCCAGTTCTTCCAGTTCTTCATTAGATTAGAGGACTCTACCTCACGTTGGACTTCAGACTTCAGTTTAATAATGATGGGAGAAAATGCTTGCAATTGCAGCTGCACTGTTCCTAAGCAACAGTTTGGAAACAGTTTTATTGACTGCTGATCAGTTTCTGTGCCTGCTTGCCTTTTAAAAAGCCCTGATCTCTTAGGTGCTACGTCTTGTCTTCCACATAAGCCTTCCCATGCCTGAAATGTATGGTTGGAGGCCTTTTTCATTTACCCCTGGCTTCTGAAACTGGACAGGTGGTAAGAGATCCATATGGCTGTGCTGCTTCACTCATATACTATTATTATACATAAATAATGTAAAATAATAATACTTGGATCCTGGCTTCAAAAAGTGCCAGAGGAGGAAGTAAGGAGGATTACTTGTGGCAGGTGCAAGAACTTGGCACAATCCCAGTCCTGGCTGACTGACAAGCCAAGTTTGTCTTGGCTCCTTCTGGTCTCAGGATTGGTTGTTTTAGCTGCCTGACCAATACAGTCAGAAGGATGTATTTGAGTCAGACCAACTTGAATCGGCTGTAAAGTCATGTTCATGCTATTCTTTCCCAGCACATTGATCAAGAAGAGCCCCAAGGTTTCCCTCCTCACCCTGGCACTGGCCCTGCATTTGGTATGTAGCTGGTAGTGAACATTGGGAACATTGCTTTTCTGAAATGTGAGGCTCTTAAGCAAAACATTTAGGCTACTTGGTGTGTCTGAGTCTTCTGCCTAGTTCAGCAAATGAATTTAACTTTCTTAGTCACCTGGTCAGTCGAAAGAAGAGCCATGCATTGTTAGAGCTCCTTCTAACAGGATAAAGCCGATAGGGCAGCTTACATTGGCTTTAACTTTCTTACTTGTTTAGGGGTCTCTTTATCAAGGAAGACTTCATGGTATGGAAGGCATTGCTACAGTGGGTGGAAGAGAGAGTACAATTCTTGGTCCTATCTCTGTGAGAATCCTGCCTTGCCTCAGGCCAAGTGGATATTTTTCAAGGGTGTGGGGCAACTTTTTATAGACTGGAATGTACAAGGGGCAGTGAGCTGCATTTGAGCACGCATGCCAGCCTTTTAATGAGCTGTGGCATGTTGGGTGGTAGTGGAATTGTCAAAGAGATGGTGGAGTTCAATACAAATCTTCATTTGCTTTTAAATTAGCCTTCTGAAATACGATGTCCTTATATATTATGGCTCCCAGACTTTTCTGCTATTTAGGGAATTGTAGTCCTAGCAGAAGTGGCCTTTATATGATGCCAAAGCCCCAAGGCACTGTTACATTTAAGTGGCTGAATGGCACAGCTCGGGATTCCTATGTGAATATATGGAGACATGAGGATGATGGAACAGTGAGGGAGAATTAGTATCATGTTTAGTTTTAAAATGATTGCTGTTATCTGTTAGAGTTAAATGTATTCTATGTAAACATCTATGTATTTCTCCTATGCAAAAATATCATTTGCCCCCTTCCTGCTGTATATGTGTGAATGCACACCCCATCCCCACATTTTAAAAGAGCCTCAAGCTGACTCTGCATTATTTCAGATCTTTTCACTGTTGGGAACACTGGTCTATAGGTAATTAATACCTTCTTGGCATTGAGTAGATGTCTTCTTCTCAGGCAGATGGTGCTGGTAGTACTTATATATGAAGTTTCTTTAGAAAAAAATATGAAGTTATCTCATTTGTGTACCATGGTCTATACCAGGGGTCCCCAACCGTGGCAACTTTAAGCCTGGTGGACTTCAACTCCCAGAATTCTGGGAGTTGAAGTCCTCCAGGCTTAAAGTTGCCAAGGTTGGAGACCTCTGGTCTATATTGTTAAATTAGGACTAGTCTGTTTAGGGAGCCTTGAAGGATTTTAACCTTTTGCTGAATTGCCATGTTATAATTCGTGTACATTTCTTTCTTTGTTTTTTTTTTCAGGAGCACCAAACTTTGCAAACATTTTGTGCTGCAAGGAAACTAGAGTGATGTCGGCGGAGGATGATACCGGTGGAGAGGCTCCCAGTGGCAGTTTCTGGGAGGTAAGAGCAGAGTAAACCAGACATAAGGTGCTGCTTCCACAAGACTTGGGGGAGAATCCTGGTAGAAGAACTAAGGTCTCGTGGTCTAAATTCCTCTTGAAAAAACTGAAGGCAGCAATAGCAGGCCTAGAGCAGGTGATTCAGATGCTGTTATTAATGGTGCCATTTTATGATTGTACCATTTTTAGTGCTTAATAATAATAAATTTGACATTTGTGGCCATGATACACAAGCCGTCTATCTCTGCTTACAAGACTTGGAAATAATTCTACAGCTCACACGCATTGCCCGTTGTGTGGGCGAGTCTGATGCATTCTTCTGACTCTTAAGATAAATCTCAAAAGAGGGCAAGTGTAACTGATGCTGTGGTCTAATTTCAGCCTGGCAATTACAAGAGGACAGTGAAGAGGGTGGATGATGGAAACCGGTTGTGCAATGACCTTGTCTCCTGCTTCCAAGAGAGAGCCAAAATTGAGAAGAGCTACGCTCAACAGCTAACAGATTGGGCCCGCAAATGGAGGACGTCTGTAGAAAAAGGTATTATAGAAGGAGTATGTGACCATGAAACCAAAATTAAAACATTCAATAAATCAGTTAAACAATAAACATAAGAACTAAATAAAGGTCACAATGGGGGAGATAGTATATATAACATAGCCGGGGTGCAGGCTTCTTTTCATCAGAAGATCCCCAGGCTTATTGGAAAAAACAGGTTTCAAGAGTTCTCTAAAACAGGGGTCACCAACCTTTCGGACCTCAGGGACCACTAAATTCATAATTTTAAATCCCACGAACTACTAATATGAATCCAGCGTTGTTCTGGCAAGCGTGCTGCTCGCTGAAGCGCTTGGTCTCCCAGTGATGGGATGGGGTCCTTCAGGCAGTTAGCTTGGCCACCTGTTTCTGCAACCTTAAACACACAAAGAGCATTTGGACCCGTTTCCCACAGAAAACAAAACACCGGGAGCCACAAAACCTGGATGGGCATGGCCAACTTGACGTCACTCACTCCCACCCAGGCACGACACCCCCCAGCCACGCCTACCCAGTTTTTGTGGCTCCCTGTGTTTTCTATGGGAAACAGGTATCTCTCTCTCTGTGTGTGTCTCTCTTTCTCTCCATCCCCACTCTCTTTCTCTCTCATTCTCTCTCTCTCTTCCTCTGTCTCTCTCTGTCTCTCTCTGTATGTGTCTATCTCTCTCTCTCTCTCTCTCTCTCTCTCTGTCTGTCTCTCTCTCTCTCTCTCCTTGTCTGTCTCTTTCTCTCCCTCTCTCTCTCCCCCTTTCTCGCCCTCTCTTTCTCTCCCCCCTCTCTCTGTCTCTCTTTCTCTTCCTCTCTCTCTGTCTGTCTCTCTCTCTCTCTCTCTCCACCTCTCTCTCAATTCTTTGGTGCTCTCTGGGTCGTGCGACCGCTTCTTCCGGCCATGCTTCATATTGTAATGGGCTCCAGGAGGAGGAGGGGATGCCATCTCCCCCATTGTGAAGTGCACTAAATTTAACTGTGCTGCGCAAGGTGCTGTGAGAGCAGTGGGCAGGCCATGGAGGCCGCAGCCAGATTGAGCCAGTGTCTCGGGGCAGAGAGGTAGTCACGCGTCTTTCTGAGCAACTGAGGGCACACAGCACCAACAAGGGCTGAAAGAAGCACCTGTGAAACCCAGCAAGAATGAAACAACTACAGAGATGCTTCACTCTCACTCTGGAATATGGACCAAATCTCCATCCCCCGCCCTTACCTTCTCAGGCCAGGAGTGATTGGGAGGGGAGGGTAAGGGGCGGGGCCAGCCACTGGTGGGTCCAGCTGACAGAGAGCCACAGCAGGGGGATGAAAGAACCACAAGTTGCTGATATCCAGTGCTTCGGCCTAGCTGCACCGCCGTCTCCCCTTGCTACGACAGCACCATTACCTCGTTCCGCTTGGCGAGAGCTGCGCTACTCCTTGCACGTTGCACCACCTGCAAAGTTGCACGTTGCATGTACCATCCTCTACAGTGGAGATTTCCAGCCCCACCACAGGCTGCCCAGCCGGTCCCATATTCCAAAGCTCTAGTCATAGGACTGGCCCATTGGTCATCCCGGAGCAGCTCCTCCACCCGGATGCACTGCGGACCACCAGAATTTTCTCATGGACCACCAGTTGGTGACTGCTGCTCTAAAAGGTCAGAAAGATTGGGGCCCTTCTCAAGATGTTCCAGTGTGGGAGGGGATGCCACAACAGAAAAGGCTTGTCTCCTAGGTCTTATCAAGTGAAACTCTCCTGTGGATGGGACATACAGCATGCCCTTCCTGCTTTTCCAGAAAGAATTGATCTTTCATGGAGAAATCTTGTCCTCCAAGAAGTAACTTTGTTAAATCAAGGAAAGCTTTGTAGTATTTTGGTTTTAAGGTAAACATCTCACAAAGTCTGCAGGATGAATCTGGAGGAGCTGATACTGCTACTTCTACGAAAATGACTGATGGCTTTTTGCCACTGGCTTTTGAATAGGCAACTAAAGTTTGACTTAAATAGGAAGAAGCCAAGAGCCCATAACATCTGTCTTTGTAGAAGAGATAAAAGGCAAACTTGCATTATGTGCTGGGAAATCTGTGAGTTATAACCGGGGAGAGGCAATAAAGTGACTTGTGGAGGTTGATATTTATAGATATTACTGTTTATAGGAATTATATCTTTATGGAACAGAAATTAAACAAGAGTCTGGTAACATACTCTATCCTCATATGCTTTAGATCTACATCCCTCTTTCCTCTAGCAGCTTAAAATAGTGCATATTGTATCTTTTCTTGCAATTTTAACTCCATTATGTAAATTGACAGACTCATCAACCCAGAGTCTGCTGGGTTACTATATATATATACATCCATATGCAGCTTTCATTCCATAATTTGCTTTAAACATTGGTGGGTTAGATATTTTGATAACAGATGGCTTCAGAACTTAGTTTCTTTATATTTGGTACCCTTATACAGTTATGCTGTCTTTTTTTATTCCTAGGACCTCAATATGGCACTTTGGAAAAAGCCTGGCATGCATTTCTGACTGCTGCAGACAAACTTAGCGAGATCCATCTAGAAGTACGGAATCGTCTAGCTGGTGAAGACTCAGAGAAGATCAAGGCTTGGCAGAAGGAAGTCTATCATAAGCAGTTGATTGGTGGCTTTAGAGAGACAAAGGAAGTTGAGGATGGATTTCGCAAGGCCCAGAAGCCCTGGGTGAAAAAGTTGAAAGAGGTGAGTTGGATGTGCAACCTGAAGATGGGTGGAGAGAAAATCAGGAGATTTACCATCCTTAGAATCCTGAGAAATATAAGTTGTTGATTCAGTCCACTGTAAATGTTTGGCTGCACGTTGCTGGATCTAATTCAGTTAAGGAGTAGCAGAAGTCAGTGCAATATTTGGTGGAAAATAGCATATAAAATGTCCTTTTAAAAGGAATATCGTGTAATTCTGCATAAATTTGATAGGACAGATGTTTGATACAGACCACTGTGTGCATTCCTACTGGGGCTTTGCTAAAATGTAATCTGATTTTGAAATTGGCCAAATGGATACATCTGTTTTTGGCCCTGTGGGAAAATAAAAATAAAAATAAATGGCAGTTAATGGTTTCTGCTGTTTGCTGAATAATGCAATTTGTCACTGTGTCCTGAAAACAACTCTGCTGAAATGCTTGATGTAATATTTAATGTATCTATGGGAAGGTGGAAATTTCAAAAAAGAATTACCATATTGCTCGAAAAGAGGAGAAAACTGCGCAGACACGAGAGAATCATGCCAAAGCAGATACTTCCTCATCCCAAGAGCAGCTGCGCAAACTGCAAGACCGAGTGGAGAAATGTTCACAAGAAGTAGAGAAGGTAAGGTTGTGCTTAGTTGAGAAAGTCTTTAATCCAAAATTGGGAATATGAATTCTGCATAGCTGATGGAATTCCATGTCTGGAGAGAGAGTAGCCCTCCCCTATGATCTTCAAGTTTTTGATTCTTGGTGGGGTGGGGTTTACTATTGTTGGCCAGGGGAAAATATCTAAAGATTAAAGGGAAATGGTTGAAGGTTCAGTTGTGAAGAGCATCAAGATTAGCCCCAAAGTAAGTGGAAGATTAGGATTGCTCTTTTGTATAAAGCAAAGCCAGAAAATACTATGTTCTTCAAATTATAAAACTGCCAGAGCAACCTGTGAGAAAAAGTTAAAATGCTAAATGGTTCAATCTGAGTCTTTGATATTTCTTCCTAGAAGACAAAAGAACAATCAGTTCTGGTTTAGTTTAGTCAGATTCCTAAAGTTTTATTACAGTGGGAAACTTCCCAGTTCTTTTGCTTGCATTTTGTAAGCAAATTATAATAAGTCCTGGTGGCACAGTAGTTAGAATGCGTATTGCAGGCAACCTCTACTCGCAGCCTGGCATTCGATCCTAATGAGGGTTAAGGTTGATTTAGCCTTCCCTCCTTCTGAGGTTGGTAAAAATGAGGACCCAGATTATTGGGGGCAATGTGCTGGCTTTGAAAATTTCCCAGAGAGTGCTGTAAAGCACTGTGGGTAATATATAACTGCTATTGCTCTTGCTATTTTGTTGGGTTCCTTCTAGAGCAAAGATCATTATGAGAAGATGCTGGAGGAGCTGAACCGCTACAATCCTCGCTACATGGAAGACATGGAGCAGGTGTTTGAGGGCTGCCAGGAAGCAGAGTGCAAACGCCTGTGTTTTTTCAAAGAGATGTTCTTGGATATGCACAACCATCTGAACTTGTCTGTCAATGACAGGTGAGAAATTGAAGGCACACACAGTGAGTCCTTCTATGCCCTTGATAACACTCTGATTTTCGAGGAAGATCATTTTTTTTATTAAAAAGTTTTACCACAATTTTAACAAGTATTTACCTTCCTCCTCCCTCCACCCCCCACCCTCCTTCCCCCTTCACCCAACCCCCCTTCCCCCCCCCCGGACTTCCCACAGGGTATAGCATTTACCAATCATAAGCTAAAATACGCTAATTATTCATAAACTCCCATCCCTCCCCTAGAACCATAACTCCTTTATTTCATATAAAGGAGAGAGAAAAAAAGAAAAAGAAAAAATAATACTGTATACAAATACAATTATTACTTTCTGCTCATTCATATGCTATTTGATACTTTTTAGTCTGGTATTCGTTTTGAATATATTCTATCCATCTTTTCCATTCCACTATATATCTTTCTTGTGAATAGTCTTTCAGGTATGCTGAAATTTTCGCCATTTCTGCTAAGTTCGTTACTTTTAATGTCCACTCTTCAATAGTAGGCAGATGTTCCTTCTTCCAATATTGCGCCACCAGTAATCTGGCTGCTGATATAGGAAGATCATTCTTAAAAGGTCATATTTCTCTACACTAGCAACCGTTATTCCAAATTTTTTGTAACCTTTTTTTGCTCACCCCGAATGCTACTATAAAAAAATGTTGTGTGATTGATGTCTGTATCTTTTAATTGCAGGTTCCATGTACTTTATCGAGATTTGCATCAGGGAATAATGGCAGCAGATGACCAAGAGGATCTGAAGTGGTGGCGCAGTACCCATGGACCAGGCATGCCTATGCACTGGCCTCAGTTTGAGGTAGAACTTTCATTGTCTAAGAGGAAGTTATCACAAAGCTTGATTAATTTCAGTCCCACTTTTATCACCTTACCGAAATTGAGGTCCAGTAATGCTGTGAAAGGGACGCAGTGGCTAAGAAGCTGAGCTTGTCGATCAGAAGGTCGGCATTTCAGCGGTTTGAATCCCTAGTGCCACGTAACGGGGTGAGCTCCCATTACTTGTCCCAGCTTCTGCCAACCTAGCCATTCAAAAGCACGTAAAAAAAAATGCAAGTAGAAAAAATAGGGACCCCTTTGGTGGGAAGGTATCAGTGTTCCGTGCACCTTCGCTGTTTAGTCATGCCGGCCACATGATCATGGACACATCTTCGGACAGCCCTGGCTCCTTGGCTTAGAAACGGAGATGAGCACTGCCCCTAGAGCTGGAAATGACTAGCATGCATATGCGGGGGAACCTTTACCTTTACTGCTGTGAAAAACCTTTTAAAGAATAAAGTGTTTAGAGCAGTAGAAGCAGACAGAACCTAATCTTATCAGCTACAAATGCCAGGGATTGAATGTGAGGCATTTTCATTCAAGGCAGATGCTTCTGAATAAGCAGCAATCCCTACCCGTCCCCATAAAACATAGGACTTAATTTGAAGTTCCCTCTCCCTATAGAATGATGTGGATCTGAAGCTACTACGTTCTAAGTTTATTCCAAAGGGAGGAAAAAGAGACTTGTTATACACAAAAGTCGGCATGCCATGTCTTCTTCGACACGTCTCTCTTTTGGGGATGGGGGACAGGCAAGGGGGCCAAGAAGCTATGAATTGGGAAATTACTGTACTCAAATAATGTTCAATATTCAGAAAGCATTCAGGGACTATTCTTCCCCACTGCCAGGAATGGTCTTTGGAATCACAGCGGGCAATCGTCAAAAAGGAGAAAAGTGGCAAAAGTGGTGAAGATGTCACTCTGACCAGCATTGTGCCTGCAGGAGATGGTGTGAAAGAGACCCCTCCATCAACCAAAAAGAGGTAACAATTGCAGTTGGTGCATCCAGCTCTTGAGCAAGGAACTCAATATCATTTATTTCTCAGAAGCGGCGATGCGTAAAAATTCATCCAGCATTTTTAACAGCTTTTATATTTTTAATCCTTCTTCATTAAATTCATATTTTCCAAGGCCATTTCCTCACCAATGTTGCAGTAAATTCTTATTCCAGCATATTAATATGGAACCTGTTACACCAGCAATGAAAGACGGTGGGTTTCAGTTAAGCAAGTCTATAAAGCAACAGTTGAACTAATAGACAGAAGGGTAAACTTGCATGGAATGTCTTTGTTTTGCTTGATGAGTTGAAAGAATGAAAATCTCTTAAGCTGGTCTCTGTGAATGAAGATTCTAGCAGAATTTTTATTCCACCTATTGCTGAATCTAAGGAAGAAAAATTTCTCCAACTGAGCATCAGTAGCACTGGATTCTTAGATTGTTGTTTTCTTGGAACAGTTCATTTTATATAGAGAAGACAACCAAACCATACTTATTAGACTTGCACTGAAGTTGATAGGTGATAGAGATTATAGATTCACAGTTGGATTCTGCACATCCAAAATCTGATCAAAGAATACACCAAGCACGCTACTGGTACATATTTACAAAACTGAGTGTTGGTAAAATATTATATAGTGGAGAAGTCCTTAGAAAAGATTGTGTACTGTTTGGTACTTTTGTACCAAAGTCTTCTTTCTTAACTGCATGTTCCTGGAAGAAGAGGATTATGGCATGGTCTTATCTCTTTTCCAGTTTAAAGGGCTTGTTTGCAAATCCACAGGTTTTCACATCGAGAGGAACAAAACAGCCACTTCTATGACAACCTGAGAGCTTCAGCCTGTATGAAGTTAGTATGAAACTAAGACTTTTGAGGATCCCTGTCTCACTTTTTTTTCCTGCTGTAGCTTTGTAGTTAAGGGTGAGCACGATGCACACTCTTCTTTCTTGCAAATGAGGATGCTCACTATCTCAACAATTATGTGGTTGCCCTCCAGTTAAAGCCAGATGCGTAGGCATTACAATGCTTATTAAAAATTCTGGGAGGTGTATTCCCAACAAATGAGGGGAATGTCCAAATAGGAAAGCGTGACACTGTAATTTTCAAAATCGGTCATGGTTTCGTGGTTACTTGAAAGGAGCTGTTGCTGATGATCTGCCATTCTCTACTTTAGT
This sequence comes from Ahaetulla prasina, assembly GCF_028640845.1. Taxonomy (NCBI): domain Eukaryota; kingdom Metazoa; phylum Chordata; class Lepidosauria; order Squamata; family Colubridae; genus Ahaetulla; species Ahaetulla prasina. Next base: position 296,667,511 of record NC_080539.1, on the reverse strand, counting down.
AACTTCCATGGTATCTCTACCTTTCGTCTTGTGATATCTGCCTCTTTATTCTCATTCTAGAACCCTGCATGACCTGGGGAGAGGTACTTTTAAAAAATAATTTTAAATTGCCTTGTTGTTTCATACTCATTTTACCTTCTCTCCCTTTCTTTGCACAGTGGAGGGAAAGAAGAAATCTCAGAGTGGTCAGATGAGGACACTCCCAAGAAGTGCCTGGAAGTCAATGGGCATGAGGAAGATATAAAGGTACCAGGTGTGCGAGTGCGAGCACTGTATGATTACGCAGGACAAGAGGCTGATGAACTGAGCTTTAAAGCAGGTACAAATGCATTAACCTTCTAACATGCTTTCCATTGTGTTGGGGCTGCTGGATGACAGTTCACGGCAAGGAAGATCTAGATGGCCCCAAGACTCTTGAAACTGGACAGTGTGGGTGGGTGGATTGAACCATAGGAGTTTGCTTAGAAATTGGGGAGGAAGGACATTACAATTAAAACAGCTTGCTGGAAAGGATAGATGATAAGTGCTGTCCCAGTGCCTGGAGGCCGTACGGGTCTGGATGGGGAGAAACAGGCTCAAGCTCAATCCCTCCAAGACAGAGTGGCTGTGGATGCCGGCACCCCGGTACAGTCAGCTGCAATTGCGGCTGACTGTTGGGGGCGAGTCACTGGCCCCAATGGAAAGGGTGCACAACTTGGGTGTTCTCCTGGATGGACGGCTGTCTTTTGAAGACCATTTGAGGGCCGTCTCCAGGAGAGCCTTTTACCAGGTTCGCCTGGTTCGCCAGTTGCGCCCCTTCCTGGACCGGGATGCCCTATGCACGGTCACTCATGCTCTCGTGACATCTCGCCTGGATTACTGCAATGCTCTCTACATGGGGCTCCCCTTGAGGAGCACCCGGAGGCTCCAGTTAGTCCAGAATGCAGCTGCGCGGGTGATAGAGGGAGCCCCTCGTGGCTCCCATGTGACACCACTTCTGCGCAGACTGCACTGGCTGCCTGTGGCCTTCCGGGTGCGCCTCAAGGTTTTGGTAACCATCTTCAAAGCGCTCCATGGCTTAGGGCCGGGCTACTTACTGTCTACTGCCACCGATTGCCTCCCACCGACCCGTGCGCTCTCACAGGGAGGGACTCCTTAGGGTGCCGTCCGCCAGGCAGTGCCGACTGGTGACACCCAGGGGAAGGGCCTTCTCTGTGGGGGCTCCCACCCTCTGGAATGAACTTCCCCCAAGACTCCGCCAACTTCCTGACTTTCGAACCTTCCGCCGCGAGCTTAAAACACATCTATTTATCTGTGCAGGACTGGACTAGAATTTTAATTTTAAATTTAATTTTAATGGGGTTTTTACCATTTTAATTGTAATTTTAATTTTTGGCCTATTTTATTTATTTATTTATTTATTTATTTATTTATTTATTTATTTATTTATTTATTTATTTATTTATTTATTTATTTATTTATTTATTTTTCATATTTTTATACTGCCCTATCTCCCTAGGGACTCAGGGCGGTTCACAACCAGATAAAAATATACATACAAATACAAATAAAACATCCATTAAAAAACTTATTATAATTGGCCGAATAATTAAAATGATAATAAAAATAATAAAATCCTCATTAAAACCAATTCGAATTTAAAAACTAGTCCAGTCCTGCGCAAATAAATAGATGTGTCTTAAGCTCGCGGCAAAAGGTTCGGAAGTCGGGAAGTTGGTGAAGTCCTGGGGGAAGCTCGTTCCAGAGGGTGGGGGCCCCCACAGAGAAGGCCCTTCCCCTGGGTGTCGCCAGCCGGCACTGTCTGGCCAACGGTACCCTGAGGAGTCCCTCTCTGTGAGAGCGCACGGGTCGGTGAGAGGTATTCGGTAGCAGCAGACGGTCCCGTAAGTATCCCGGCCCTATGCCATGGAGCGCTTTGAAGATAGTCACCAAAACCTTGAAGCGCATCCAGAAGACCACAGGTAGCGAGTGCAGTCTGCGCAGGAGAGGTGTCACATGGGAGCCACGAGGGGCTCCCTCTATCACCCGCGCAGCCGCATTCTGAACTAACTGGAGCCTCCGGGTGCACGTCAAGGGGAGCCCCATGTAGAGAGCATTTCAGTAATCCAGACGAGACGTCACGAGAACGTGAGTGACCGTGCATAGGGCATCCCGGTCTAGAAAGGGGCGCAACTGGCGAACCAGGCGGACCTGGTAAAAAGCTCTCCTGGAGACGGCCGCCAAATGATCTTCAAAGGACAGCTGTTCATCCAGGAGAACGCCCAAGTTGTGCACCCTCTCCATCGGGGCCAATGACTCGCCCCCAACAGTCAGCCGCGGCTGCAGCTGACTGTACCGGGATGCCAGCATCCACAGCCACTCTGTCTTGGAGGGATTGAGCTTGAGCCTGTTTCTCCCCATCCAGACCCGTACGGCTTCCAGACACCGGGACAACACTTCGATAGCTTCGTTGGGGTGGTCCGGTGTGGAAAAGTACAGCTGGGTGTCATCAGCGTACAGCTGGTACCTCACACCGAAACCACTGATGATCTCACCCAGCGGCTTCATATAGATGTTGAACAGAAGGGGCGAGAGAATCGACCCCTGCGGCACCCCACAAGTGAGGCGCCTCGGGGCCGACCTCTGCCCCCCTGTCAACACCGTCTGCGACCGATCGGAGAGATAGGAGGAGAACCACCGAAAAACGGTGCCTCCCACCCCCAATCCCTCCAACCGGTGCAGCAGGATACCATGGTCGATGGTATCAAAAGCCACTGAGAGGTCTAATAGGACCAAGGCAGAGGAATAACCCCTATCCCTGGCCCTCCAGAGATCATCCACCAATGCGACCAAAGCCGTCTCAGTGCTGTATCCGGGCCGGAAGCCGGACTGGGTCTAGATAGACAGTTTCATCCAGGTACTGGGGTAATTGACATGCCACCACACTCTCTACAACCTTCGCCGCGAAACGAAGGTTGGAGACTGGACGATAATTACCTAAAACAGCTGGGTCCAGGGAAGGCTTCTTGAGGAGGGGCCTCACCACCGCCTCTTTCAAGGCGGCCGGAAAGACCCCCTCCACCAAAGAAGCATTCATAATCTCCTGGTGCCAGCCTCGTGTCACCTCCTGAGTGGCCAGTACCAACCAGGAGGGGCACGGGTCCAGTAAACACGTGGTGGCGTTCAACCTACCCAGCAACCTGTCCATGTCCTCAGGAGCCACAGGGTCAAACTCATCCCAAACAATCTCAACAAGACCGCCCTCCGACGTCTCACCTGGATCTACCCAATTTTGGTCCAGACCGTCCCGAAGCTGAACGATTTTATCGTATAGATAACCACTAAACCACTAAACTCCTCAGCTCGTCCCTCAGGTCATCCCGCTCCCCCTGTTTAATAAGTTTTTTAATTTAGTGTTTTATCTTGTATTATATTTGTATTTTTATCGGGCTGTAAACCGCCCTGAGTCCTTCGGGAGATAGGGCGGTATAAAAATTTGATTAAATAAATAAAATAAATAAATAAACAATTTAAATAAATGTCATTTTCAGGTTCTCTCAAAAGACATAGGCTTGTTTTAAAGACATCTTAAACAAAGGAGAATATTTGTAGCTCAGGGTTGAAATGAAGGGTCCTGGGTGCTCTCTGAGCTTGCTTGTTTTTTGCTTGTTTTCTTGCAGATGTTTCATTACCCTAATGAAGTGGCACTGATGATGTTAGCTACTTAGGGTAATGAAACATCTGTAAGAAAACAAGCAAGCTCAGAGAACACCAAGGGCCCCTCACCTTAAACAATTATTGTTATGCTGGGCCATGTCAATCCTTGTGTTCCTTTCAGTATTGATATTAAAGGACCTGTCTTTACTTTATTTAAAGTAATAAAAGCTCAGGTCTGTTGCCCACATGAAAAATTGGACACAAGCATCTTTGAACAGCAGCTGGCAATGCCTGGAAATGAGTAGCCATTGATATAAGTGCACTGTATAGGATTATGTGCCTCATCCAAAACAGAGAAAGTCAGTCTTGTCTCCCAGAGACAAGATAAGCTAAATGTCATCCCACTTCTGATTCTTTGCATTCCTGAGTGGTTATGAGTAATGCAATGGAAAGGTTACAGTACCAGTCCTAAGGGCCACAGCCTTGCCATCAGAGGTGGGTTTCAGCAGGTTCTGACCAGTTGTGGAGAACTGGTAGCGGAAATTTTGAGTAGTTCAGAGAACTGGTACCAAAAATTCTGACTAGCCCCGCCCCCATCTATTCTCTGCCTCCCAAGTCCCAGCTGATCGAGAGGAAATGGGGATTTTGCAGTAATCTTCCCCTGGAGTGGGGTGGGAATGGAGATTTTACAGTATCTTTCCCCTGTCATGCCCACCAAGCCACGCCATGCCCACCAAGCCACACCCACAGAACCACTAGTAAAAAAAATTTGAAACCCACCACTGCTTGCAATATTGTTGAAGCCAAAAGTCTGTACACTTAATCAGTTCCCTGTGAGTTTGATGATAAGTTCCCATTCAGAAATAAGTGTGTCAGCCTTTTTATATGAGGGCAGACTGAAGAGTACCTCTCCACTGGGGCCATCTGGATGTTAGAAATATTGTATTTCTGCTTTATTTGAAGTTTTATTTTGCTGTTATGTGCTTTTCCCCTTCTTTTTTAACTTTTTTTAAACTTTTTTTTTCAAGCTGAAAACAGGAACTGCATGAACCCTATATGTGAACTGCTCATTTGTTGTCATACTAATTTATTTTGGTTTGATGTGTCTGTGATAACATGATACGATATATATTTCTTGTAGCATGAGGCTGTTATAAGAAACTGAATCAAGCCTTTTTTGGCCATCACTTCAGCACTCCAAATTCTGCCTATATAACTTCCAATGTCCTGTTTTACATCCCTTTTCTACAGTAGAAAAAGACAGAAAGGAAGCAGTGACTTTCTTAAAAGTTCCTTCAGAACTTAGTTGACAATATGCTTGCAAACCACAGTAACAATGCACCAATTTGTATTCATGTCGTATTTCCAAGTATTTACAGCAAAGAGGCAGAGTTGGAGGCTTCTCAGAATCACTTGGGAGGCAACCTATAAATTAAATAATTTAAAATAATCCCCCCTACCCTTCATATTGCTGAATTCCGAACCTTAACATCACTTATCTTTGGTCATATTGCCTGGGATCTTAAGTTACGAAAAATCTGGAGGGCGACAAACTCCCCACTTTAGCTTATGGGAATAGGATTCTTCCCTTTGGTATATTAGAGGCCTATTTTCCCATATAAATGTTACTGCTGATGATACCCACAATCATCTCCCAATATACATGCATGATATATGAAGGAGAAAAACCCCACTGGTCAGTTTTATTGCATGCATTTCATTAAATTTAATTTGAAGCTGACATTTCTTCTTAAATGCAAAATTGAAAAGTTTAATAGTGCTTTTTTTAAACACAGTGGTTATAGTTATTTAAATTGTTTTCAAGCTCAATTGAATCACCTTTTTTGACATTTGTATACTTTTAGTAAACCAGATACGCCCTATATAGGAATGTTCTAAGTGTTAAAGATCTTTTTGAGGTACTGTTCTATAAAATGACTTTTTCCCCAGCAGGCTTTTAAATATTACAACTGTATGTGGAACAGAAGCTAACACTGATTCTTGCCTGAAAATAAAACACATCAGTTCGCATTTCAAATGACTTCAAATCATCATCATCATCTTCTAACGACCCCATAATCCCTTGCAGGGTAGAGTCTGGGCAACTGAATAGAGCTAGCAGAGTGTTTTAATGGCCCGATGCCCTTCCTGTCACCAATTTCAAATGACTTCAAATAATAGTGCTTAATGTTCTGGCCTGATCCCACTGGCCCTGTTCATCATATATACAAAACCTAGTCTTGAGAGTGAATAAGCACATTATACAAATTGCAAAATTGAATTAAATGACTTTGTCAATTAACTTTATGGGGATAAGTTTTGGTCAATAAATATACCCATTCTTGTTTAAAATTCACCTCATGCCCAGCCAGTCAGCAAACTCCATATTTCAGTCATACTTGTTACCTCCTTCCAATATCCACCTTTGAAACATAACCTCAGAGATTCTGCAAAAACAGGGCTTCTTTGTAGGCATCTTGATTTTAACTGGATATATTAATGAACATGGGGAAAGAAGGGAAGAGATGGTGGCTAGGAAACGATCAGAGAAGAGAGGCAGGAGCCCACAGTCACTTAATGGCCAGAGAAAGAAACTTAGGAACAACCTTTCCTAACAATCAAGTAGTTAAAAGCAGAGGTAAGAGGTTTGTACCTTCAGACTTGCAAGGTTCTGTTAATTAGCCTTACAACAAATTAGAATTCATTCATCTTGTCATGCTTCCTGTCTGGTTTACCTGGGAGGACAGATGCTTGCCTCTGCCACATAGTGAGAGAGGGAGTAGAAAATAAGCAAAATTAGGTAAGGTCCCTGAACTCTTATCCATGATGATAGGTTCTGTTAAAGAAGTACCATGTTTCCCCAAAAATAAGACCGGGTCTTATTTTCTTTTAGGCTTCAAAACAAGCACTTGGGCTTATTTTCAGGGAGGTCTTATCTTTTTTGAGGTGCAGGAAGCGGCGAGCGCTGTCACCTCATGGTTGCTGGGCCCCTTAACCATGGCCTGCGGAAATATCTCCAGGCACCTGGAGAAACAGAGTTCCCAGCCCTCGCTGGGTCAGTTGATCTGCGGGCCGTGGTTAAGAGCCCAGCAGCCATGTGGTGACCAGGGAAGGGAAGGGAAGGGCTGCCTCCTGTGCTGGCCATGCTCACCCCCTTCTCTAGGGCTTATTTTTGGGGTAGGGCATATAAGGCCCATCCCAAAAAAATCAGGCTAGGACTTATTTTTGGATAGGTCATATTTTTGTAGAAACACAGTAGTAGTAGTAGTAGTAGTAGTAGTAATAGTAGTAGTAAATGGTAGTTAGTAATTCAGAAAGTGACAGCTACTTTTGTGCTGACTAGGAAAACAAAAATGGCACAACATTAAAGTCCTGGCCATCCCACATTGGGTAGTATAAGACCTAAAACCTGAAATAAGCAATATGGAGAGAGGATGGCTAAGTTTATGTGAAAAGAATCAAACAAGTGCTGGCATATTTGGAGACAGATTTACTTGGGGAAAATGTGGGCATTTGGCAGAATCAAAACCCTGAAAGGTTACCTACTTATGTTTTCCTTATTTTCCGCTCAAGGTCCTTTTCCTTTGGGCTCTTGACAGAATTAGATACATAATTCTTGCAGCAGCATCTGTTACACCACCTATTTCATCTTCATTTCCCTCCGTCCGACTTCTTTGGGGCTTCCTGCATGCATGCAGTTAGGCTGAGGGTCTACCTGCTCACATACACTCCTATGCATGTGACTATCAGAGCAGCCAAAAAGAGGTCTCTGTTTGTGTAATGCTGATGTTTTGTCTTTCTGCAGGAGAAGAGCTTATGAAAATCAGTGAAGAGGATGAACAGGGATGGTGCAAAGGCCGGCTTCAGACTGGTCAGGTTGGACTGTATCCTGCTAACTATGTAGAAAAGGTCATTTTGTGATTGCTTCTCCCTTCCCATCACTGCAACCACCTGACAAAGTGTATTGTGTGATGAGTTTTTGCTGAGGTCCCAAATCATGGGCTTCCAACTTGCATACAAAAGAAACAAATGAAATAATCTGGACCTTTCCGGGGATATTCTTTTCTTGTAACCAGTGCTTCATTTTAAAACATCTAGAAATATGCTGATTTTTTTTTTCTAATAAAGAAATGTAACATTTTCTGAATCTCCTGTGTACTGCAGAAGAATGGAAAGGAAAGGATTCTATAAAGAGGCAAAATATCTATTTGGGGTTGGGTGGAGTAGAGAATTCCACATAATCACAGTCAATTCAACATTGTCTTCCTAGCTATTGCTTTAAAAGCAAATTTGGAAGAATAATTTAAAATTACTACTTCTGGATCAAATTATAGAGCCATCTTAACTGAATGCCTTTCATTGCTGGCACAAGTTAGCACAAGCCATGCAAGCTATTATTCCCCACACCCAATATTAGGAAGTTAAATTTTAACCTAGTCTCATAGCTGAGGGATAAGTTATTCAAGCATAATTATGTACTGTAAGATAGTGAATTCATTTTAAGCATTTTTTTCTGAATTATTTAAATAATAATTGCTTTTAAATGTAAACACTGGATCAAATAATACAGTATTTGCCTTAATGATTTCAAATATAATTTAAAATATGTAACCTATTTTACATCCTAATGAAATGCAGCAAGTGATCTGAATATATTCATTATGAAACGTGACAATTTAGAAACATTTTAGTGAAACCAAATGAGCAAGCTGTGGTTGGATTATTTTTATATCAGGGATGAAAAACCCCAGATGATAACAAAGAGAAACAGCATACCCTCAAGTCACTAATTCTATCTACTGTCTGAAAATTTGTATCACAGACGTGGTTAGTCCTATTATTAAGGAATTATTCAGCTTTTCAGCAAAAGCTTATTTCTAATATTCCAATTCAGTTTAACATTCTGACTTTGAAATGAGACAGCTTTTCACGGCCAATTTACCACAGCTAACCCAATGCAATTATCTTGCGGTGGCCATCATGCTGCTACCAATTAACCACAGGACAATTCACTGTGGCCAGCTTTCTGTGGGACAACTTTCTGTAGGACAATTCCATGTGGGAAAAATCACTGCGATAAATGTTTCTTTGACATTATTTCATTGAAAAAAATGGAAATAATGTAGAAGAAACAGTGGCATATAACATTTATTGCGTTGAGTTATCCCACGTGGAGCGAATTGGCTGTGGCAAGATCGCTGAGTTGGCCGTGGTGAGTTGGCCATGGCAAGATAGCAGCAGTGAGTTAGCCACAGTAAGTTGTCATACACATTCTGGCTTTGCCCGGTTTGACATTCTGACCCTTCCTTCCTTCCTTTCCTCCCTCCCTCCTTCCTCCCCCAATCCAGCTCCATTCTAAATTGTTTACTTGAATAGGAAAATTCATGTCGCGTAAGAATAAGAATAAGCAACACAAAAATGCTTATTAGGGAGCAATTAGCTTTACATTGAGTATTGATGATATTCTTCAATTAAGGCAACTTGATTAGATAGATCATTGAAGAAACACAGGTCTCTGCTGATTGACTTATGTCAGCTGGACATGTGGCTGTCCCCAGCTGAATGAAAACATTTATGAATCTTGGGCAGTTTTTGTACCTGACTGGGGAAAATGTTCAGTTGTGCTGACTCCAATGAAGCTATGGCACGTACCAATTTGAAGTCTGGAACTCAATCCCTTCATACAGACTCAGATAATATTTCACCGATACTAGTTGCCAGCAAACTGCTTCAACTTGAGGCCGCTGCAGTCTTGCCCAAAGTTGTCCAGACCACTTGCTATAGTCTATGCCTGCTTTGCTGACACATTAAATTACATCACTGAAATTTTGCCACACGTGCAAGTCTGCCAAAATCCTAAAAGCACAGCTGTTGGAACAAATAATCTTGCATTCCTATCTTGTTTGCTGACCTGTCTCAAGGCCTCCACACTTGGTGCTGGACTTTGCTTCTCCACAATCAACACCAATGTCAGATGATCTGTGCTCTAATTTGGGCTGCTGCCTCAGCTTTGTTACTGCAGGTCAGCATAGGGTAGGTAAAAAAGAAAAATCTTGCAGGGGAAAGATTAGAACTAGTCTCCCCAAAGATTCACCAAACTCCACTGTAGAACTGTGTAGAACCACACAGTATCTCTCATTAAGATTTCTGTGTAATTCAGATTTTGCTCAGTGTTGCCTAAAAATAAATTCCCTGATCTGTGCTTTGATAGGAGCTAAATATTTACCTCAGGAATATCACTATTCCTGCTAGCAGTTATGTTGCATAAACACGATTTCAATGATTTCCTTATATGTAAAATGCATTTGTTGTTTACCAAAATTTCAGGTGCCCATGGTGAGGCTATCACGCTTCATTAAATAGAAGCATATTTTCTGGAGCTGCTGAACAAGCTACAAGGATCAAGTTTCATTTCTGATTTGAGGGGAAGTTTGTTCCATACTTCTGAACAATCATTGACATCCTTCCTTCTGGGTCATTGATTCCAGGCTGATAAATAGCAATGCTACGGTAAAACATGCCTTAATAGAATTTTGACTACAAAAAACAAAAGTATAAAAAAAACCTGACATAAACTCAAAGGTCATCTTACAAAATCCAAAGGTCATTTCCCTCTTCATCAAAGATCAGGAGACCTGAGCAAATGCTTCCGGCAAGGTTTCACCTTGAACCCTGTGATCAGGATGGGCTGTTTGCTTTTTCATTCCTAAACAATCACCCACTTTAAACTCTCAAGCTGTCATTTACAAGCTAAACCTGCGAAAGGTCACAATAATATGATAAAAAGAGGCTACTAAGAGAGGAAAATGCTCACCTAGTGACCATATAGTAGTCTCTGACTAAACGACAGAAACTCTAAGCTGTAAGCCTTGTAATTACATTCTTCAAAATGGCATTTTGTTTGAAGGATTGGTTTTAGAAAGGCTCTTCATAGTTTCAGCTTTGATCACCATGTCTTTTTAATCACCAGGCTACCTCAGAATTTCCTATGCATTATATGCTAATTCCATCCTCTGTCCTTCAGAGGGCTTGTACCATTTCATGAGCCCAAGAAGATCCTTGGGCCAACTCCTGCTGCTGCTGTTGGCAACTTCCCTGCTCTGTTTATTGTTCATCTCTTTCACAGAGCTACTCTCACAAATCAAAGGCAAGGTCTGTGCTTCTTGCTGTACCTTGAAACCACAGCTCTAAGTAGGTTTGCACAAGTTGCTGCAGCAGAATGACATAATGGTTGGAAACCAGAGAACTGCTTTCAAAGGAATGATTGTTCAGGGGTGAGAAAAGATTAGGTTCCTTCACTCACATATTCCAATATAGCCAGCTCTTGTGCTAAGCAGTCAGATGGGCTGGAGTAGGGGTGCTATTCAGCAGGTTCTGGAGAACTGGTAGTGGAAATTTTGAGTAGTTCGGAGAACCAGCAAATACCACCTCTGGCTGGTTGGGAGTGGGAAAGGAGATTTTGAAATATCTTTCCCCCGGGAGTGGGAAGGGAATGGGGATTTTGCAGTATCCTTCCCCTGGAGTGGGGTGGAATGGAGATTTTGCAGTATCTTTCTCCTGCCACGCCCACCAAGCCACGCCCACAGAATTGGTAGTAAAACAATTTAAATTCCACCACTTGGCTGGAGCCTTGGAAGAACCAGGGAGGAAGGTTAGTTACTTGCTTGGGTCTGTGAATCACTCTCTGTAGAGACTTTGATGGGGATTGGTCATTTCCCCGGCTCTTCAACACATCAATGCAACACCTACAAGCACTTCTTTACAAGGGCTCAAGAGTGCAACACAACACTCAGCAAAGGGCAGGACTGGTAGCAGTTTTCTCAGAACTGCCCAAGCAATAGAAGTAGTTATATCCTTCTCAAGTTCAGCCTGAATGGCTGGAGATAACATGACACTGTCCGTCTTTTGGAGAAGCTTTGAACCCCAGGGCAACTGCCATATTTACCCAGAGGCTAGGAGGCTTGCAACTGTAAACTACTTTGTCTGTATGAAGATGCGTCTAATAGGTTGGGTGGGTCAAGGCTCAGACTGGAAACAGCTCTATTCAAGATAAGCTTATATGCACTTTGGATTTTCCCCTACGGTGGTAATCTCTTCGTGACCACATGCCTGCCTTATGGCCCCCCTACACCACTCCAAGGGATCCAGAATCCACCAAGCAGGGAGCAGATAAGCAATGGGTTTGTCTTCTGCCAGGAGATGACTTTTTGCATCATCCACTGAAGGCTGCGCAAGTTCAGTAGAAAGCCAAAAAATCCCCAGTGATGATTGCTTAGCCACAGTAGCTCCCCAATAGTTGTGCAGAGTTTGTGAAGCAGGTTCTCATATTCATTGCAGAGGCTGTTAAAAATGCCAGCATTGATGAGGGACAGTGGTGTTCTGAGGCTGCTGCATGCATCAAAAACAGCCCTCGCAGTTCTATAAAGAAGTTGGTGGTTTCATAACCACAAAAGTGAGGCAGGCCTAGTCTATCTGCATAATACAGGACTTGAACTGTACCTTGACTAAACACCTGCATTATGCCATTTCCCCATATCTGCTGCTCCTGCCTGTTGGCTCCACTTGACGCACCTCTTTTTCCTGCAGAGCACCAAGATGCAGAATACATTCCCAGCTGACAGTTTTGCCACTCATTTGAAAATTGCCATCAGCTTATAACAAGTTGTGAATCGGGGATAACAAATGGCTGGATTCAAAGTACTGTAATATGTAATTTCCAGTGTTGGGGTGGCTGAATGAAGGAAAGTGGCCTTGACAGTGGACCCATCTACCTTCACTCCCAGTTGCTTGGCTGTATCTATATTAGGCTATGTGACATCAGATGTCGCAGAGATTACTTGCAGTGATGTCATACAGTTTGAGGATACATTAGTGCAGGAACTGGGCCTGTATATTATCTCTAAAGATCGTAAAGAGGAAGTAGTAAAGTGGTATAATCCATTGACCTTGAAATCCAACAACAGAGCTTCTGCTGGTGGTGGTATCTCATCAGCTTCATAATTCTCAGCACCAATATCCACCAGGCTTCCAAATGCCTGGTGGAAGGGTCGAAATGGATTTGTATCTCTAAGGGCCTTGTGGCAGGAAGGAGAGCTCATCATTGAAAGCTCATTTCCCTGCTTGAGATATCTCTGCCAAAGCATTGAAAGCTTGTTGGTTGAATTTTGGTTTATAATCCAAATTTGAAAGCTATCTACATAACTGGGGAAGCATAGGACAGAAAACGGTGAGTGCTATGTTTAATTCTGACACAAAAAATACCTCCCTTGCCAAATATATTGGAAAATTTAAAACTTAGTTCAAGCACAATATTATTTTCATCAACTGTGCATCTCATCCTTGTGAGCAGTCCTATGCTAAGCTTCTTCCTTGCCTCACAGAATCCCAATTTAAACTTGCAGAACTAGATACGGTACTAGTATTGAAGTCACATAGACTCATGATGTGGATAACTCTTAAGTTTACTTTATGACTAATCTATTTATAGTAGCTCAAGAATTCATCAATTGAATGAGGAAAACCAGCTAAGATGAGTAGCACCTATGATGCAGGAGACAAACCATCTGAGATTTTATTAAAAATCAAAGCCCACTGTTTCACCTTAAAAAAATAGGAATTTTCCCCCAACATGGTTCCAGATGAACATCAGTAATCACATTTGATAAACTAAGCTCTTTATAACAAAAACAGCAGAAATGGATAGTTTAACACTGAAGATTAAAGAAAAAGAAGACACAGAATACGTCCGAATGTGGAACTTGTTTTATCAGAGGAGGATTATTTTTGAAGTTTGGCCTTTTGATTTTGAAACAGAATCAACAGGTTCCTGATGCTCCCCTTCTCCAAAAGAGAGAGATTTATGTTTTCTTATTTGGGATCTGAATGAGATATCATGTCTAAATATAGTGGTCAAGCATTCTTCTGAGACAAAAGCTTGCAAAGAGAATTCAAGAGTTGTTCCTCCTCTGTCTAGCATTAAAACACCCTGATGGTTTTCAAGCCTTTCCCCCCAGTGTTTGGAGGGAGAGAAAAAAAAAGTATAGGAATTACACACATGTGCAAGTTAGTTGGCTCCGGCAGTTGGAAAGTTTTCCTCATGAAGTCATAGGAGTACAAATGCAGTGAGACTGCAAAGTTGTGGGAGGCAGCCGGGTAGTTATCGCTGTGGGTCTCCTCACACTGCAAACTGAACTGCAGATCTGTCGAAAAGAAGCGCTGGGTTTAAAGATTAATTCTGAAGCAAGAACAAAGGGGGAGAGAAATTGACCAACCAGTCCTCCATTGGTTTTGTAGCGATGTTCTTAGATTTGCATATCTTTTTTTTTCTTTTAAGAATTTGGAAATTCTCAGGTGAATCCAAAAACGGGAGGGTAGAAAGAAAATACTAAGGAGATTCTGATCTGCACAAAACCAGCAACAACCTAGGAAAATAAAATGGTGGTGCAGCCAGGTTCTCTGATGGTTTTCTGTTAAGGTGGATGTTTTGTAACTGGACACACCCATCATGGCAATTGCTCTGTGAATGTGCCTAATCTAAATTCTCCCACATGAGAACAGTCCAGAAAGAGCGTGATTGCTGTGCTAAGCCATCACATGGTTCCTGTTTACTATGCGTGTCATATGTGACCCCAGCTTTTATGGCTCTGCATGCTGGATCAGCTCAATCTTGTGACTGCTCACGACAGCAAAATGTTGTTCAATCTGACATGTTAATTTATCAGGGGCCCTCTTCTGGGACTATGTCAGCTGAAGAATAGAACACAAAATAACAGACAATATTTTTCTTAATGTTCTAATTAAAAATAAATATATCTATTCAAATGCCAGAAGCATCCATTTAAATTAGGTGCATGATATGCTTGATCTCCTTATTCCAAACATGAAAGCATCCTACCACATTGTTAAATTATGAGCTATTTTGGCAAGGTGCCAACAATTCAAAGTATACTATCATATTTAAATATATTAATAAATAAATTTTTGGTAATTATTGCATTCATTTTTAAATATTTATTGCTTTTATGTTTTTGTTTATGACAATATACTTGTAAGCTACCATAAAATTATTTTAGGCTAAAAAAGGCTACAAAGTTTGTAATAAATAGAGGTAGTTCTCATTTAGCAACTGTCTGTAAATATAATATAGTATTTTTATAGTAATAAAAAATAATTTTCTAGCAATGTGCACATTTACAACAAAAGCCTTCAATGTGAAACTGATTATGGTCTAGCCAGTCTCAGGCAGCAGCTGCTAGTCTGGAGAAGGGTTCTAATCATCTAATTAAGATCACATTGAATTGTTGATTTTCAGTTAGCACTTTTTAGAGACACATTGCCTGCTCAGTAAGGTGTCTATGGAGATTCTTAGTCATTCAGGTTATGCTTTTTCAAAAGGCAACTGGACTTTCTTTGTTTTGCTTGAAGTTGTTTTGCTTCTCACCCAAGAAAAAGGCATGGGGAAAAAATAGGTCAAGAAAACAGCACTGCATGGGAGAACTCTATTTGAATGAAACAGCAGCGGCTCTCTTGCTCAGTCACATATTCACTTATGCAACAGTTTCATTTATTGACTGGGCTATAGGAACTAATTGGAGTCAGTAAATGAGGACTCTATAAATGGTTTGTGAATGAGATTCCAGAGGATTGTTTCCATTTTACTATCTTGCATTCACGGAGAATTGAGTCTGTAGCAATCTGTCCCAATTGACTGCTTATGTGCCATCGAGCTATAGTAGTAACTACATACAGCCGATAGATTAACTCCAAGATCCTTCAGATCTTCCAATGACGCATCTCTCACCAGCCCATCCATCTTGCTGTTGGTCATCCTCTTCTCTTTCCTCGCACATTTCCTAGCATTTATTCACAACACAAGACACTTCTTCAATTTCACTCTTCAAATTAATTCCTTTCCCCCTCACAACTGTCAGTTGTTTAAATTCTTACCACACTTAACATAATAACAGAGTTGGAAGGGACCTTGGAGGTCTTCTAGTCCAACCCCCTGCCCAGGCAGGAAACCCTACACCATCTCAGACAGATGGTTATCCAACATTTTCTTTAAAATTTCCAGTGTTGGAGCATTTACAACTTCTGCAGGCAAGTCGTTCCACTTATTAATTGTTCTAACTGTCAGGAAATTTCTCCTTAGTTCTAAGTTGCTTCTCTCCTTGATTAGTTTCCAACCATTGCTTCTTGTTCTACCCTCAGGTGCTTTGGAGAATAGCTTGACTCCCTCTTCTTTGTGGCAACCTCTGAGATATTGGAACACAGCTATCATGTCTCCCCTAGTCCTTCTTTTCATTAAACTAGACATACCGAGTTCCTGCAACCATTCTTCATATGTTCTAGCCTCCAGTCCCCTAATCATCTTTGTTGCTCTTCTCTGCACTCTTTCAAGAGTCTCAACATCATATTTACATCATGGCGACCAAAACTGAATGCAATATTCCAAGTGTGGCCTTACCAAGGCATTATAAAGTGGTATTAACACTTCATGTGATCCTGATTCTATCCCTCTGTTTATGCAGCCCAGAACTGTGTTGGCTTTTTTGGCAGCTGCTGCACACTGCTGGCTCATATCTAATGTATAATGTATCACTTAGTAATGGACTCCACCGTGAGAATTTTTCCATACACTCATAGGCTTCAGAGAAAAACATGACCACCTGCAATTTTTTCTTATTTCCCTTTTATTGCTGAAGATCATCATTCCAAGGTAGAAAACAAATAACTACTATGTGGAATCTGTCTTTTGTGGAAGGCCAGGAAGCAAGAAGCAGTCTGAAGGTCATAAATCTTTCAGGGAACTGCCAAGCCATATTGGAAAATGAAAAGGTCCAAACATTAAAGTAAGCTTCCCTTTACTGTACAATAACACAGATTTCTAAGGAAAGGTCCTGAACAGGAAGCTGGTCTTGTCATGTGCAAGGAAGACAAGAATTGCTAATGTCAACAATTCTTAGGCTATATAAATGGAGCCAGCTTACCTCTATTGAATTAACACAAAAACAATAAAAATCACTAGAGGAAGCATGAATTTGATACCTCAGTCCAAAAGCAAGTACTAGGGAAGAATACCTTTCCAGCTTGTTTTGAAAGAAAAACGAACCCTTAAATCCAGTTTCTTATATCATTTTGAATCATGATCTTTATAATCCAGGATTGTAATCGTAACAGAGTTGGAAGGGACCTTGGAGGTCATCTAGTCCAACCCCCTGCTAATGCAGGAGACTTATACTGGGGATTCGAACCGCCGACCTTTCTGATTGACAAGCTCAGCGTCTTAGCCACTTGAGCCACCTGAGTACTTCAGTTATATATATTCATGATATATTATCACATTGGATTTCTTGCACTGCCATAGTATAAAGTTATGCAAGAGCAATGGGGATGATTTCTGAGGGGCAGTATTTCTATTATTTTGAGACTAGAGGCAAAGTATAGCACCTAGGAGGTCTGCATGGATGTCTGTATATAAAACTATACACAAAAGAATGTAAGCCATCTAGTGATGAAGAAAATACTGTATTTGTAAGAAAACCTATAACTCATTTCTGTGAAAAAAGTATTTGCCTCTTAGTCAGGATGTAAGATAAGCCTTGTGGTAACTATTTACTTACTGCTTCTGGTTGTTATATCACCTTTATTACTTTATAATTAACTCAAGGTGGTGAGCATACATAATCTTCCTTCCTTTCTTCCTATTTTTCCCACGACAATCCTGTGAGGTAGGTTGGGCTGAGAGAGTGAGTAACTGTTCAAAATCATCCAAATTGCTTTCATGGCTATGGTGGGACTAGAACTCATAATCTCCTGGTGTCTGGGCCAGTACCTTCATCACTCTACTAAACTGACTCTCAAACTATTCAAATATATTTGGGCCTTCTCATCAACAATCCTTAAATTGGGTTCACATACTGCAGTGATAAATTTCCTTAATCTGTTAATTGATAGCTACAATTAGCTAGGCCACATTATATGCTTTAGAAATCTTGTAAGATTTCAATCACTTTAAAATGGACTTCAGGTAGTGCTCACATAGCGACCTCAATTGAGATTGGCTACTCCAGGGGTGTCAAACTCGCATCATCATGTGACATATCGTGACTTCACACACACACCCCTTTGCTAAACTGGGTATGGGCATGGCCAGCACATGATGCATCCAGCCCGTGGGCCGCAAATTTGACAGCCCTGGGCTACTCAAGCACTGAAGTTGCTAAGTGGAAAATCATGGAACCATCATGGACTTATGATGTCACTTCCCATTTGTTTGTTAAGCATCAGTCATTAAGCGAAAACATCACATGACTGCAGCTTTTTACTTCTGTGCTCTCCTTGTTGCAAGTCATTTGGGAAGCATGTAAATGGTGATTATGTGACCCCAAGACTCTGCAACAGGAAGAAATGGAAGGATTAGTCACAAAACTGTTTTTCACACTGTTGTAGTACTGAACAATTGCTAAATGAGGCCGTTGGTAAGCAAGGACTATGGTACCTGTATTTTATGAAATATTATTACACCTTTTATAATATATAAAACAAATGTTATTATATATATATATATTATATATATATATATTATATATATATATTAGGATTCTGTGAGCATCATTTTTTAGATGGCATCTTTGGATGTTGTGTTACAGATTTAATGGTTAAGCTATAAACCATAAGCCATGATTGTATAACCTAAAATGGCTAGGTTTATCCAATGTAATTTTTTTTTTTACTTTAAAACTAACAAACCACTAATCTGGCTTACTGATTATATGTGAACTCATCTAAATAGATCAAAACCTGATCCTAAATATAGCTGACAACAAATGTCAAGAGGAAAACGTGACATGCAAATCTGGCCAGGAAAAATGACTGAGAAAGAATGCCACATTCTCTCTAAAACACAACTATTACGAGAGATTGGTTATTGCTAGTTCTTTAAGCAGCAGGGTTTTAAAATCCAAACATAATGAATCCATGCAGTGGAGAACTTGTATTTTTATAATAGTCTTACACTATAATTCACATTGGTGGAAATCCCACATGGGTGTGCTCATCCTTTACATTAGAAGTATTAGGATAAAGATTTTCAGCTTTGATCTGTCTTGACAGTTTGTTTGCTTGGAATGGGAGAAAAGAGCTGCCACTTACTGGGTGGGGTCAATTATTTCAACAGACTGATTTTGTTTATCAACACATTTCTGATTGGGGGTTGTCTCTTATTAAATTGGCTGGGTAGATAGTGGCACCTGGCTAGTCTTGCCTAGGCTTGGAAGCTAAACAGAAGTCAGGCCTTGTTAATACTTGGCTGAGAGGTCATCAGGAAATTTTAGGACAACAGACTAGACTGGAAATTAGAACAACATCGGAAGAGGGGCCAGGTGAGGCAATTCTACCCCTTGGCAGGGAAATGGGATATGTCATTTATGAAATCACCAGAGATATTTTACACGACAATTTCATTTGCAAACTCAAGATGAATTGAAACGTTCTTAAGCGTCTGTCTGCCTCTTTATGAATTATGCAAGGGAACACCCTGTTATTCACTGCATCCTTGAATTGATACAAAGCATAGACTGACAGGATAACTATCTAGACTGGAGTTCAAGCTTTCCCTAGGCACTCAAGTCAGGGCTTACCATGAAAGCGGTGATCTGGCCAAGTAACAAATTGCTTTCAGATACCAACTATAGGGAATGGAGAAAGCATCAATACTGTGAACAAGTGTGCGTGATATTCCTATTATGGCAAAATCAGACATAATGGGCTCCTTTTTAAAATCCTTATCAGCATGCATTGAAAAATCCATGCACCATTATATGGTGACAGGCCATGATGAGAATTTCAGGCTTGTTCTCTCAGAAGCCAGGCAGAGGCTGGGTCCCTCCATGTAGAGAAAGGCATGAACCAATCTGATACTATGAACCTTTTAACACTGATGTTTACCATACCATTCTGGATGTAAAATGTAAATATATACATATACATATATATATATATGTTTTAACTCAGAGACTATCAGTGCAGAATTCAAAAGACACTGGAATATCATGTAATTAGGTGAAATAGCCTGCTACTGAAGACTTTAAAAGACTTATTTGGCCACGTGGCTAACAGATTTACCCCTTGCAGCTTCCAAGTCATCTTCAAATGCAGCCCCATCGACAATGAATTACAAGAGTCTAATTAGCTGATCAGAGCATGAATAATGCTCATGGGAATCACTCTCTTTTCCCCCTTTTTTTTTCCTCCCCTGCCAGAGATGTCTATCTTCCTGAGCTGTTTTCTCCAAAGCCAAGGCATCTCTAAAAGTGTTAAGGAGGAGAACAGCTTGCTTAGCTCTTTGACCTTAATTAGTTGATTAGAACTCTGGGCCAGCTTGCAGCTGCTCCCTTCAGTTGACAAGACCCTAATCAATTTCACCTTAAAGGCTTTCTTTTGAGTCCTAAGTGGCTGGCAGCTTACTGGATAGCACACAGCCTTGGGATGTCTGTTTACTCTCTTGTAATCCCTTCTCACCAATGAATGTAAATATTATTTTTTGCTAACGATCCCAGAGTCAGGGAAAGCTGAAATAAAATTGTAAGCAGAATTGCGGTCGTGTGATTTTCACTTAGCCATAGCTCTGGTTAACAACCGATTCCAACTGCAGTCACTAAACAAGGTCCTATATTCACATACAGAGCAATATGTCAAAGACAATAATTTCGCCCGATCTATCATATGGAAAATTGTTTCATAAGAAAAATCAATATCCCTCCCCTTTAGTTTCATAATGAAACTCATTGCAGATAGATAAAGTCAGGGGTATATTAATAGTGGACAAAAAGAGACAGCCACCATAGGACAATTGAGAGTTACTTAATGGACACGTAATTGGGCTGAAGACAGCATAAATTCCCACAAAAGACACCGTCCTGGAAAGAACTTTTCAGCCTTACAATTGCTTGGCATCCACATTTTTGAATGGAGCCCCAACAGGAACCATAGCAGAGAAGCAATACAGAAGGAAGAATTGTACACTGCCTCTTTTTCTGTTCTGGTTCCTAAGTCAGCTGTCATTTCAGCAACAGCAGCAATACCCCTATCCCTACCAGCATCTTCTCCTAAGCTGGAGAAGGGATACTTTGTGGGGATAGAGGAGGTAAATGGAGACCCTTGCAAGGTGCAGCCTCACTGTTGTAGCATCAGGAAAAAATGTGACCTTTCTCTGTCTTCAGTCTTCAAGTTTCTATCCTGGAGAAGGGCTCTTGCTATTGCAGGAGGAAGGCATTTGAAAGGTTTGCTTTGGGGATCACCAGGCTCTGCTTATGCCCTTAGGTGCATATTTTGTAACAAGCTCCCAGGACACACCCTGATTATCTCTAGTTCAAAGGATGTCAATTGTAGGAAAGAAACAAAACACACAAAAACTTGCTGTCCATGGAAATATAATAAGACTCCATAACCAGTAGACTGATTCACTTAAAGTTGCTTCACATATTCATAGTTTGAAGAAATAGTTTCCATCATCAAAAACTACAATGAACAAAAGTCCATTATTTTCTGCAGCTCCGAGTAGAAGAGTGGTACTTAGATCTCTATTTTGGAACTCCTCCAATGAATACCTTGAACGAAGTGGTTCTCTTCTCAGAAGAGAGAAGATTAAAACATTTAGGTAATAGTATACGGTTTTTTATTATATAATATACTGAGACTGACATGCAATATTCACTTAGCACTTAGCCTTGTAAGACATCTGTGTCACTACATAGAAGACTAAATAAATAAATAAATAAATAAATAAATAAATAAATAAATAAATAAATAAATAAATAAATAAATAAATAAATAAATAAATAAATAAATAAATAAATAA